>NC_138500.1:48565073-49200073 GCF_964252035.2 Podarcis erhardii
GCTGCATTACAATATAAATATGAAGGCATATCCTTGGGATTTTCAGATACATCTTTCATAGGTTTACTTGTAAGATTTATCAGGATGGCTTTATAATCTTCGGAGAGCTTTTGTTCTGAATTGCTTAAATTATTTGGGGGGCTTATTTTCATATAGAATTCCCCCCCCCCTATTCCCATTCTTGGCTTGCTAAAGATGATTTTGACAGGCAATCAATAAAAGGTATGAATGTGCTTAGTAAGAATAATTGTGCCACTGCTGGTTTATAGGCATGTTGAGTTGCAAAAGATTCCATTTTCTTACATTACAAAGAAAAGAATGAAAATCTGCCCAGATCTGGTTACGGCTGGCTTGCAGTTAAAGGCGTCGCTGTCTTGAATGCTCAAAACCCAAGAATCCTTAAAAGTAATTAGATTGCATCTAGATCACTATTTCTCATTATCTAGATAGATGACTTTTGAACATTAATGCATTTCCAATCACTTTTTTCTTACTAGCACAACAGGTTACCCTCCAACCGAAGTTTTCCTTGAAAGAAGAAAAGGCTTTGGGGATGGCAAAGGAAGAGGAATTTTCTGTAATTAGGATATCATCTTGCAGCCTAATCCTGATGGTGTTTTCTCATTTATTTCAAAGGGGCTTACTTCTGAGAAAGTGAGCTGAATATTTCAGCATAAGGTATTGCCAGCTAATCTGTTGATTCAAGCAAAGTCATCTTGGAAGACAACATTTGATTAAAGCTGTTGGAGAATTCTGACAAAAACACAAAGAGCAGAAATGGACAGTGTTCACTCCCCGCCCCCCCATTGTCTGAATGGAAATCAATCCAGTGAATACGATCCACAAACGATCCATAATTGATTATGCCCTCCCCCCCCCCCCGCCATCTGCATTGCATATCCTTTTATTGAAATGAATGGAGTGGAATAACATTTGTGCCAACGTATTCTTTAAAGTTAGTTTTTATTGAAGATTTTCTTGTGTAACAAAACAGGCAAACAAACAAGGAAGAAAAGTACACATAGCATCTCCACTTTCAATTTGTAGAGTCTTTTTCACAATTCATTTACATTCAGTATGAGACACTGTTGTCATAGACATTATGTGGTTGGAGGAAAAGAGAGGCGGAAGATATGGGAGGATGGCGATTTTTCATTCTATTGCAAGGTGTTAATGCAGGGTATTTGTGTCGGCATCCTGTGGGTAGGTCCTTTATTTATATATTTACATATATATATATATATATATATATATATATTTTATATAAATATTTATTAAAATTTTTGAATACAAATGCACAAATAATAAACAACCTTACTTATATCATAACGTGGTTTCATCGCTTCTTTGGACTCCCTCACGTCTCCCGCTCCCATTTACATCGTAAAAAGGTTTTTCCAAGCAAATTATCAACTTGTTTACGATCTTATATCCACTATATATTTACTTATTTTTGTAAGTTACATCATTTCACCACAGCAGAGAACAATATGAATTGGGTCGTTTTTTGGTGACAGCCTAATTGCAGTGGAACAGAAACACAGTTGCTTGGGATGAATACAGGGTGGAACAGAAAATAATGCCTTCTTACAACCCTAGTAAGAAGGACTCATGTATATCCCTTGCCAAGAGTCTAATCTTTCACCATAACATTCCTAGTGCAATACATAAAAGCCATCTTCAGTCATCCTGACTGAACATGCAAGGAGCAAAAATAGTATAAAGGTAAAGGGACCCCTGACTATTAGGTCCAGTCGTGGCCGACTCTGGGGTTGTGGCGCTCATCTCGCTTTATTGGCCGAGGGAGCTGGCGTACAGCTTCGGGGTCATGTGGCCAGCATGACTAAGCTGCTTCTGCCGAACCAGAGCAGCGCATGGAAACGCCGTTTACCTTCCCGCCGGAGTGGTACCTATTTATCTACTTGCACCTCGATATGCTTTCAAACTGCTAGGTTGGCAGGAGCAGGGACCGAACAATGGGAGCTCACCCCGTCGCGGGGATTCGAACCGCTGACCTTCTGATCGGCAAGTCCTAGGCTCTGTGGTTTAACCCACAGCGCCACTCGCGTCCCATCAAAAATAGTATAGGGTGCTGGTAATGTGTATGCTCCATGCCCTGGTAACTTCCCAACTGGATGGTTGTAATGTGCTCTCTGTGGGGCTGCACATGAATACGACTCAGAAATTCAATTGGTCCAAAATGCAGTGGTCAGATTGCTGGCTGGGATACAGGCCCTTTGCTCTAGTCCAGCAGGGCTCATTCTGTGAGCTCAGCAAAAACATCTTACCCAAGGACTCTTCTAAACCTTGCAATGTCAGTGATCCTTAGAAATGAAAGCCTGAGACTGAGAGATAAATTCACAGAATCTGTTTGTGTAGGCCTCTCTTCAGAACACCGACACGGCATAGCTAGCTAGCAGGATCCCTTTCTTTCCTTGGGAATTATTTCCCTTCGCCTTTGTCCCACTGAATCTCAGTTTATTGATTTCACCTCCTTTCTTTAATCTTTCAAGATTATGTATTTTAAGCTCTGTTTCCTCCGAGGCGTTTGCCTTGCCTCACAGTCTTTTATCATCTGCAAATTGCATCAGCTATAGACCCCATACCTCATTTCCTAAGTTGCTAATGAATATATTAAATTATGTTGGTCCCAGCATAGGTTCCCGGGGAGCTCTACTCACCGGCAGTTCATTCCATTTTGACACTGTATCATTTATAATTACTCCATTTGGTTTTCCCCACATTAATTATGTTTCCCCATTGTTGATCTTCACAGAAAAATAAATTCTAGCTCTGAGCTATAATGTAAATTCTAGCTCTGAGCTATAATGTAATTTCTTTCCCCTCTATCTGCGATGTGGCACTCCTTATTCCTGATCCACCCTCCTCATTTTCGCCACCACGTGTGTAAATGGAGCCTCCTAGGCTGAACTTGGTAAATCTTAGCTATGATAGCATCAAGTCGCTCACCTTTTGGAGATGAAACTGGATTATTGCAATTGCTTTCCTGTTTATAACATTCCAGCAGATTTATAGAGCTTAGTGAGTCTATTTCCTCAGTCTATATTTCTCTAGGTGCTTTGTGATCATGTCATTGATTAATGACTCTGAATGTTTTCACCTCTCCAGACATGCTCACAAACTGACAGGCTCTCTCTTCTAATAAAATGTATGGTGAAGGCCTTTGAAAACCGAATTCCCTGAAGACAGGAAATGAAGGAACTGGCCAGATTTCTTCATGAAATCACCAAAGGCCATGCTGGTTTTTTCCAGCTTTAGATCTAGGCTGTCTGTTGGATAGCTTTTTTATCTACCATGTGGTGGTTAACAAATATTCTGATGAAGTGGAGATGTGGAAAAGGATACTTTTTGTATCTTATTTGGATAATGACAACTTTTTTTTGTTATATAGCACAGAGATGAAAACTGAAGTATTTCCTTTGAGGATTAGAAACAAACAAACAATCCACCATCTTCTACAATGTCTTTATGAAAGTTAATTTCTTTTTCTTCTTTTTTGATATGTCAAACACAAATTATTTGACTCGCACGGTTTGATTCCTCTGTGGCTTTGCAATTTTGTTTTAATTTTGGCGGTGCGAGGCACAGAATATGAGAGATTTGTAAACGTCGTAACAAAAGGGAATACTCTAGGCTGCAATAGCTACTATAATACATTTTATCTTGATTTCTTCCTGCATGTTTTAAAAAATAAATTGCATGCACTGAATACACCTCAAATATTATTATATTTTTAAAAACCATTATATTCCTTTATCTTTTAAAAACATGTTCCATAACCAAAACAACATTTCAATTTGTATCTTGTCATATTTCTATTAAAAGGTAGTATGGTCGCCCAGAGTGGCTAGGGCAACCCAGTCAAATGGGCAGGATATAAGTAATAAATTATTTTTGTCATCTTGTTCACAAGTTTCAAATCCCTGTCCATCTGTAAAAATCAAATGAACGCCTTAGTATGGGGAAGGGAGTTGATAGTTATTCTAACTGAACACAAATCCCAGGATACCTGGGAGGAAAAGGATGCTCTTCATGTCAATTCCTACAGAAGAGAAGGTCCACTTGCACTTGTCTGGTTTCACCAGTCGTCCACAAAAAGGATATAAGGGACTCGGTGATATGGAGTAATTTATTGAGGTTGTTTTATTACATATACAGAACACTGATGGATACTTTTTAAAAAAATAGTTTGGGTTGGTTATGATCACAGAAATGCTAATGTCCAATCACACCTGTTTACTGGGATAACCATATAGAGTAACAGTGAGGGGAAACCATTTTAAAACCTTGTTTCACTGCATAGTATTGTTAACCTGTTATCTTGCACCCCACATGTGCTATGTTATCAGAGTAAGCGCTGTACGGTGATTAAGTTTAGGAATTTAATTAAAAAGTAATTAATTTTATGCCTAGCTTGTTTAGCAGATATTCAATGAAAATAAGCTATTAGATCAAACTCTGTTTTAACTGTTTTAATGCCATGCTATTAAATGTTCCCGTAACTTCTTGTCACCAGCCTTTGACAGCAATTAAAAGAAGAGTTCTGAGCAATTCTGTGTCTAAAAATGTAAGGCAGAAGCCCATGGAACCTCATTAAACTCGTAGACGTTCCTCTGCTATGACTTCAGTGCTCAGGCTAGAAAGAAATCTGTGTTTTTTCTGATCTACATAAAATGCCTTATGATCTTATTGGTTTGTCAAACATGTTTGTTGATTTAGAGGGTTCCTCCCTGGCCGTGTTAAGTCTAATGTGATATTTGAGGCCCACTGTTGTCCTTGAAGATCTCCTAAAAAGCCCCCCCCCGCCCCCCACTATGAACATGAATTCTAACCCTACCATCCTGGCGAAACTCCAATTTTGGTAATTACTTTCTACCAGCTTAGATAATTAGTGTATTCAGCTAAGCGTGGCAAGGCTACATGCTTTTTACAGCATCACTTAAAAAAGTTAGCTAATTAGAGAAATATGAGTAGTATTGGTAAGAAAAGTACAGAGTTTAGTAAGTAGACCTAACACAGAAATACTAAGCACAAAAGGCTGATTCACATCAGCCAGAAAATGCCGTGAAATTTCAGTAGTGTAAGCAGAGTGATAGTTTTACCTGGATCTCAAGTTATGATACCCAGGTATCAGTTTGTTAAGTTTATTCATTTTTATCTATTAGATTTATTAGTTTTATATACCACTCTTCATCATAAGGTCCCAGGATGGTTCACAGAATAAAATACAGAATAAAAACAAGCAAAACAAAACTGCAAAACATTACCCCTCTTCCCTCGGACACATTTAAAATGCTGTAGAATATTAATGAGTCATAGGACTGGTTGAAGAGGAATGTTTTTGCCTGATGCCAAAAAATATATAATGGAGGCACCGTTGGAAAACGAGCAAGGTCCCAGCTAAAGAAGAATGGCAATGTAAGCTGACAGAATATGCACAGCTTGTAGACTTAACATAAAGGATAAGAGAACAAGAAGAAGGTACTGTACATTTAGAGAAGATTGGAAAACATTTATTGAATACATGAGGGGAAATTGTGTACACTTGAAAATGCTGGCAGCATTAAGATAAACTCAACAGTGTAACTAAGTTTTGATGGCTGTAATAATGGAATACTGAATGGTTTAGTTTTTGTAAAATATGCAGAGATTTATGATATGCAAAATGAACTATGGAAAGAGAAGAAGGGGAGTCGTTGATATTTTAAGGGTGTTTAAATGAGTATTTTAAATTGAAAAACAGAAAATTTAATAAAAATTATAAGCACTCCAGCAGGTTGGCCATTGGCTGATGGCCCAAGACTCAGAATGATCCCTCACCAGCTGGGTCTGGTTCCCTTCTGTGGCAGTGAGCTAGAAAGCCAACTCCATTCTCCACCTCTTTTGCTACCTAGCAAAGGACCAAGGCAGTTCTTCTCAGAGCTTTACATTCTAGGTCAGATGCCCAGGCATTACCTGTACCACAACAGCCATTTGCTAGAAAGAATGTTTAAACCTGGATTTTCAAAAGAAACTTTTAAAAATAAAATAAACAAAACCGTAAGTTTAAAGTATGTTGTGGTGGTTGCCAAAGCACCCCTTCAAGCATGCAGTGGTTATAATCTTCACACTAAAGGAATACATTTTTTCCTCTTCCTGGCCCACCTATGTTTTGTTTTTGTTTAGTCATTTAGTTGTGTCTGGCTCTTCATGACCTCATGGACTAGAGCACACCAGGTACTCCTGTCTTCCACTGCCGCCCGCAGTTTGGTCAAACTCATGCTGGTAGCTTTGAGAACACTGTTCAACCATCTCATCCTCTGTCGTTCCCTTTTCCCTGTGCCCTCCATCTTTCCCAACATCAGGGTCTTTTCCAGGGAGTCTTCTCTTCTCATGAGGTGGCCAAAATATTGGAGCCTCAGCTTCAGGATCTGTCCTTCCAGTGAGCACTCAGGGCTGATTTCCTTCAGAATGGATAGGTTTGATTTTCTTGCAGTCCATGGGACTCTCAAGAGTCTCCTCCAGCACCATAATTCAAAAGGATCACTTCTTCGGCGATCAGCCTTCTTTATGGTCCAGCTCTCACTTCCATACATCACTACTGGGAAAACCATAGCTATGACCACCTATAACACACATTAATTAATTGTTCCATTTCAGTACTGGAAACCTCTCTCAAGAGCTCCACAGTGAGAGCGCTACTTTATTTAATAAAACAGAAAATGCAGTATTCGCCCCCCCCCCCAAGTACAGGCATGAACCAAAGCCCTTTGAAGTCAATGGAAAATCATATCGGCTTCAACAAATTCTTTAGGAGTTCAGCACTTTTTAAACCCTGCTGATGCAATGCACCTATGCTCATTGACTCAGCACTTTTAATCAATTACAACTTTGTTTGTGATCCACAGTTCCCCGAAATGTTCTTATTAGACTAGGCGTACAAAGTGCTGCTTTGTTGCAAAGTTAATTCTAATTCTTTATTGCCATACGTTTGACACACATATCCCAACTTATTTTAATATGGTTGGGCATCTTCGCCGAAAGTCAACTGCTGCTTTTACAATCACTGAGAACCTTTCTTTAATAAAAGCAGTATAAATTATATTTGATTAAAGCGATGCACCTTAATTATCATCCTTATTTTAAAGTCTATCAAGTAAAGCGCCTTTATAACATTAGATTTCTCTCCAGATTATACTGTGTCTGCTCAGAGATTCTTTTTGAGCCTCCTGTATTAATCATAGTTGCCCAATTCCCTGTTAAATCTTTCAGAGCTGAATCAATTGAAGCTATCATCTTCTTCGCTGAAATAGATTTTGGTGCTAATGAAAATTTTCAACCTCATTTCTAAGAGACTGGAATTCTTTTCTCACTTAGTCTTTATGGCACATGTTACAACTCATTTTTAGAATTCTAATGTGATTAATTACAGGCCTGCTCTCATTCTTTTGATTGCTAATCAGGTTTCCATATTTTTGTTTTTTCCTGACGTCATATTACTAGCTAGATTTATTGTCGTTCTTATTTACATACTGTATCAGAAGTCATAAAATTAATCATAAAACTTAAAACAACAACAACAACTAGAATGCATTTCAGCTAGTAATATAGCCACTCAGTTATTCATCACTAATTCTGAGCCTACTGGGTCTGAATATTAAACTACTATTACTCAATTCTTCATTATTGCTGCACTTCAAAAGCATCTTGTGCTGTAGTGAAAGCAACAGTAAAGAGTCACCAGACAGTCATTCTCACCCATCAGTATACAATAAAGGGAATTTCAATATTGATAGCTTTATTGATAACCAGGTGATGAGAGTACAGAGCTATTTAAGCGACAAGAAAGTGATGTTTAAAGCAGAGGAGAATTCAAGGTACAAAACAGTTTCTCTCCCCACCCCTCTCTGTGCGTGTATTTTACAAATTAAGATTAAGACTCCTCAGAATGGTTAATCCCTAAATCACATTACCTTCACAGTCCACCCCACCACGGTAAGGACATGCCTTGGAGTATAGACTGGCGCCAGCCACAAGTACATTAATTCATTGATCTTCAATCTCAGTCCCTTATTTACATATCCCCATTCCTTCCAAAATGTGGAATCCTTGACTTGGTTCCTAAAAGAAGTTAATTTAGAGATGTTTATGGAAATAGTTTCATGACCCTTATTCCTGCTTGCTGTCACCTATACCCCCCACACTCTCCCTTGTTTGGGCTGCTCATCCTGCCTCAGAGCACTGAGCATCCTTTATCCTGTTCCGAACTAATCATAGGCACCCATGTTAATGGTATGTCCACCATGGAGTGTGTAGCAGTGGTCTGTGATCACAAAGGGGAGCATATACAGTGGTACCTCAGGTTAAGAACTTAATTCATTCTGGAGGTCCGTTCTTAACCTGAAACTGTTCTTAACCTGAGGTACCACTTTAGCTAATGGGGCCTCCCACTGCCACTGCGCCACTGCCTCACGATTTCTGTTCTCATCCTTAAGCAAAGTTCTTAACATGAGGTACTATTTCTGGGTTAGCGGAGTCTGTAACCTGAAGCGTCTGTAACCTGAAGCGTCTGTAATCCGAGGTACCACTGCAGTTGTTTTCAAGGAGTCACCAGAGCCTCAAATTACAGTGGTACCTCGGGTTACTCTTTTTACTTTCCTTTCACTCTAATCATTTTCTGGATTCACTCAATATCTGTCAAAAGTTCTACTTTTTCCACATAGATTTTGATGTATCCCTTAAAGAACCACTGTACATATTTACTTGGAAGGAAGTTCTCCCCATGTTCGATAGGCCTTACTCCTAGTAATTCTAGTCTGTGTAGGATTGCAGCCCTAATTACTGTGGCAAGATAACTAAAGCATGGGCATGATCTACTAGGATTTAGTCTCCGTACATAGAAAACCCATCCATAACTTTGAGAATATTTCCCCCTAGCTAACAGGCCTCTTTAGAATAAACAAGTTTGGCATAATGAAGTGGTACACTAGATATTTTCAGGCACTGAGCAGATGTTGTGTGCTTTATTGTGTGACTTTTCAGGTTTTAGGCAGTCTCAGTATGTAGAATATCAAGGAAAAACAATGTCCTACTGTGTTCTTTGCACAAGACTCCCTGCTGTTTCTAGACATGATTCAGGCATTCTTCCATTCAATTATATATAAAGTTTGTCAGGAAATTTGTGCCATAGGCTATAACAATGCCCTGCGTGTCAGAATCCATTAGAAGGATCTGTGGTTGGTGAATGTTCTTCCACTGAGGTAGAACTTCCTGACCCAGGTCTTTTCGGGTTCAAGCTTGAAAGATACAGAAATGCATATACCATTTAATATGTAGCCTGCAGTGATGGATATGGTTATTTTCATATAACTAAGCTGAGGGGGCTGATCTGGATTGGGACCACAGCATCTGGAGAGATTTAAAGCTTCCCTCCCAAGCTGAACCAAAATAATCTCCCCTCTCTCAACTATATAGTTCACAATAATAACATATACATTGGTGCCAATGGTGGCATTTTACTATTGCTAACAACTGTATGCTGGATGGGGGCTGAGAGAGTTATAACTTAGGAGGACTAAATCTACCCTCCATGCCCAATCATCTCTGCACAGCGGGTGGCACTGTCGTATAAACCACTGAGCCTCTTGGGCTTGCTGATTGGAAAGTTGGTGGTTTCCCAGCTCGTGCTGACCTAGCTGTTCGAAAGCACACCAGTGCAAGTAGATAAATAGGTACCACTGCGGCAGCAAGGTAAATGGCATTTCCGTGCGCTCTGGTTTCCATCACAGTGTTCTGTTGCACCAGAAGCGGTTTAGTCATGCTGGCCACATCACCCGGAAAGCTGTCTGTGGACAAATGCTGGCTCCCTCAGTCTGAAAGCAAGATGAGTGCTGCAACCCCATAGTCGCCTTTGACTGGACTTAACTGTCCAGGGGTCCTTTACCTTTACTTCTACCTAATACAAAAACATATATGCAGCTGCTATAATGTGTTGTTTGACCTGTAGGCTACTGATGAAGGATAATTTCACTTGTTCCACATTTTTAAGCATACCTCCAGGACTAATACACAGAGCAGAACTTAATTATTATCCTTCAGATTTCACGCTTCTCTGAGTGTGAAATAAAGTTCTTGGCTTTAAGAACATACCAAAAGGTGGTTGGTTGGTTGGTTGGTTTGCATATTTTAGGATAAAAACATATTTAGAAATGTGTATGTTAAAACAAAAAACAAAATACCTACTATTTTGTGGTGAATATATCATTGAATAGTATTTGAGATAAAGCACATATTTAAATTTGTATTTAAAGATATTTTTTCCTTCAAATGCATTTCTTTTTTAATTGCAGTTTAATGTGGAAACATTTTAAATGTTTTTGTATCCACCATCTCTCATCATGTCTAGGATTCAGAGGATGAATGAGTGGAGTGTAAATCTGAAAGAGTTGTTCTGAAATCCCATGTACATTCTCCACGATCCTTGAGAGGCAGAATATAAATGGGGTAAATAAAAATAAAACAAGGTTCACTTATTCAGCTCCAACTCAAGTGATTTCCAGGGGGAGAAAAAATTATGGGTGACTCACTTGAGCAAGTGCCACATAACTGGCACTTAATTTTTATTCCCAGCTCTTGTGATTCCAGGCTATCATTGTAAGACTGTCTGAGCAAACACTGTCCTTTTCTTTGCTTCTTTCTGGGCAAATTGATCAAAGATGCTCTGGGTATTGGCTTTATGCCTGGTTTCCACAAATGCCAACGACTCTTGCACACCAAGTTAATTAAAATTGACTGCTTGTTTTAGGCAGGAGAAACAGGCTGGGTCCTGGGTTGTTCCAATGAATGAAAGCAAACCAAAGGAGTCGCTGCAGCTAAGGCAGAAAATATATTTAATGTATTTTTGTGGAGAAACTCACATTGTTTTCTGCTTTGAAGAGGAAAGAGTGGTTCTTGCTTTGTGGCATGATGCTAGTCTGTGTTGCTAAGTGGGACACAGGGCATGGGAACAATACCTTCCCCTTTTACTTTGGGACTACAGACAAATCGTATCTCCTGACATGATGCAGCAGCTACCATTGACACTGCTGCTTCTGTACAAGCACAGCTGCGCCATTGACCATGCTTTCCAAAATCCCCCCTCTACAGAATGTCCATAGAATCCCTTTGTCTGAGTCCCATGAATCCCTTTGTATCCGTTTGCTAATGCAGTGCCTGGTCATTGGCTTCAAGTTATAAGAAAGGAGATTCCAACTAAACATCAGGAAGAACATTCTGATGGTAAGCGTTGTTTAACAGAGGAACGGACTCCTTCAGAAAGTGGCAGACTCTCCTTCATTGGAGGTTTTTAAGCAGAGGTTGGATGGCCATCTGTCTTAGATGGTTCAGTTGAGATTCATTGTAGGAGGTTGGACTAGGTGACCCTGCCTTGAGGTCCCTTAAAGGTAAAGGGACCCCTGACCGTTAGGTCCAGTCATGAACAACTCTGGGGTTGCGCATTCATCTTGCTCTATAGGCCGAGGGAGCTGGCATTTGTCCGCAGACAGCTTCCGGGCGATGTGGCCAGCATGACTAAGCTGCTTCTGGAGAACCAGAGCAGCACACGGAAACGCCGTTTACCTTCCCGCCAGAGCGGTACCTATTTATTTCACTTTACCTGCTTTCGAACTGCTAGGTGGGCAGGAGTTGGGACCAAGCAACAGGAGCTCATCCCATCGCGGGGATTCGAACCGTCAACCTTCTGATTGGCAATCCCTTACTACTCTTACTACTCTGCTATTCAATGATTCTATTATTACTGTAGGGGATTCCTTAGTTTCTCTCATTCCTTTCCATATTTGCATTTGTGTCTCAGGAAACAAATTAGAACGGAATGGGGTGCTTTCTAGTTGCTTTTCATTTGTTGCAGAAAAGATTGTGTGTCGCTAATATCCAAAAGCAAAACTCCAGCCCAGCTAATGTACTGCCTTTCTGAAGAGGTCCATTACATGAACACATAGCTGGAATAGGTACTTAGGATGAATTTGGGTAGGATCAAAACCAAGGGCATAAGAAAAAGAAAAACCAATGGTATTTAAAGCTGACATTCAGTCAGTTTAACAGCAGGGCTTGGTTAGGCCAGGGCCTAAGGCAAGGCAAGGAGAAAGAGAAACAGGGAAGAATAGGGGTTTAGAAAATAGGACAGTGCAGCCAAGTAGCTCTAAGCATATGAAATCAGCAAAAGCTACCATGACTTTACTTCACTGACAGCCAGGAAGGCAGGATCCACTAGGTTCCCTTCCATGGAATGGAGGAGTTGCCATTTTGTCCTTTGACTCAGGCAAGAAAATGTCTTGGGTTGTCTCTGTTTACTGAACAGGAGCTACAAAAAACAGCTGAATCTTTTTTTCTCCCCTTAGCACAAATATCAATTACAGGAGGGGTGTGGGAAACCTTTCGTCCTAGCATGTCTGAAGAACTTGATTCTTCAGTGAAATCCATTTACAATCTTCAAAGTGACACTGAGTCTATTAGAGGCAGAGTGTAAGTAAACGATCAAGTTTAACTGAAATACTTAAAGTCCAGAATAGCTTGAAAGTGAGGGGATTATTAAGGTTAACTGTTGTGAGATAAGAGGGTGAGGAACCTGACACGGCAACAAGATTGTTATCATAGCTTTAAGGTAAAAAATCATTACTGTATGTGGGAATTTAATTTGTTCCTAAATAAAGAGATTGATTTATGTGGCAAGCGGGATGTGTCATATTATGAACAAGCGTGACGACACATCCCGCTTGCCAGACATCTGGAAATTAGCCCTCCCCACAAAAACTGACACCAGATCCAGAGGCACACAGAACGCCAACACCAATCAACCACACCAGACCCAAACCCAGACCCTCTCCACAGATGAATTACAGACACCATCCAGTAGCCAATCCATGGTGGCACCTCCGGATGCTGCACCCCCCTGCAATCCCTACACAGATCTGGCTGACACAAGCCACAAAACCACAGCTCGCCCCTATACACGAAGCCAAGCCAGAGCACAACTAAGTACAGTACAGCCATCTTCTCAGGAAAACTCTTCACAAAGTTCAAGAGGTCAAGACACAAAGACTTTAACAACTAATCCACACCTAATGACCCACCTAAGTGGTACTCAGGATATCACTCAAGAAATCACTCAAGATATCTCTCAAGTAATTAAGGAACAAAAGAAGAAAAGGCACACTAGCCTGGGAACTTCCTCTCTGCCCAGAACATTGGAGGCTATACACCACACCCCCTCTACAGTATTTATAGGAACTCAAACACTGAGATCCTGCTCTGTTCCAGTAACAAGAAGCCGAAAGCACCAGCCTGAAGATGACGAGTGAGACCTCGTCGAAACGTCGCCTAGACACCCCAACTTTTACACGGGAAGACACCCGAGGACACCAAAACCTGCATATATATATATATATATATATATATATATATATATATATATATATATAATATTACAGTTGTTTTATATATATATATATATATATATATATATATATATATATATATATGGTCTTATATACATAATAAATGTTCATAAATGTACCAACCAAGCACATACATAGATATGTGGACCACATGTCTTGGGCAGCACAGGAAGACTATCCTGAAATGATTTTGACTCCCAAACTGACCAAATGTTTTCTCTGCAAGGAGGGAGGGGGTGAGGGAACCATCCCAGTGTCTAAGGAATTGGGTAATCACCATCTCAAAGGAATGGGCAGACTACCAGGAAAGGCAATCAGGTAAGGCATTATCAGATAACCTGGCAGACAGGAAAAACAACAACATTCAAATTTTTGTTATAGACCGCCTTTTCTGTGCAGGTATGATGTTTGTGGGGGGTGGTCCTGGGTTATACCCCTTCTGTGATGTATGTATGATGTATGGAGGGGTGGCCTTGAGCTCCAGGGCAGGGAATTTAAAATGTCTATATAAGGGCAGGCACACCTTTGTTCTGGGTCCTCCTCCTGCGTGTGAGGGGAGCACCCTATTGCAACAGCTTTAATAAAGATCAGGCTTACTAGCTGCTTTGCTTCTCAATATTCTCTGGTTGGCCTCTGTTATTTTCTCCTACCGATAGAGAACCCACTTAAGGACTCTATATGGGCTCTTGGATACCCCATAAAGGGCAGATTTTGTTTACAACACAAGTCTTGCTGACCTATTACATAGGAACATAATTAGAGCTTGCTGGATTAGGCCAGTGCCCCATCTGCTCCAGAATCCTGTTCTCATATTGGCCAACCAGATGCCTGGATGTGTGTATGTGTGTGTGTGTGGGGGGTATTATGTACTGAAGTTCTCACCCTGGGCCAGCAGGGGGATACTGTAGATAGTTCAGGTCCACATATGCAAATAAGGGATCGAAAGTGACGTTCAGTGATCAGATAGTCACAGAAAGTTGCTACAATTACGTTGTTCTGGAGCTCTATAAGCAGGCTGGCTGAACCCTTCAGTTCAGTTCTGTTCTGGCCTGTGAATAAACAAGAGCTGTTTGAAGAATCGCTGTGTCGTCTGATAGGTTTGCCCACAACTTAACGGGGGGACCTTTTTTAAAAATTTTTGGTAATGACCGCTCCCCACTTAAAAAACGGGGGGCGCCCTTTGCGTGGACGCGCGCAGCCCTGGATCTGGAGTGGCCCCATCAACATAGGCTTTGCCTTCCCTCAGGTGGGATACCTGGAGGTCCCCGCCTACCCCAGTGAGTTGTCCAATCCCACCTGGGGGAAGTGTTGCCAGGGAAACCAGGCCAGGTAGGGGGAGGGATTACCTGCCCACACAATAGAGGGTGGATCTTAATTGGTAATCCTCACTTGGCTCCAGAGCTTCTCCCACCCTACCCACCCTCAGTTAATGTCTTCTTTTGCAGGTGAACTTTTCTTCATAGGTTTTGCAGGTTAACCTGTCTCCTCAGGTATGCGGGCGCTGCTACGATAAGGTCGCTGTTAAAGGGCCGGAAAGGAATTTCCCTGCATTGGCAGGTTTCGCCTTTCCCGTAGCAAAACGTCACAACTTTGGCGGTATCAGGCCTTGGGCGGAATCCTTTAGTCCATCTTCCTCTTTGCGGCGGCGATACCAGGGTTCCCCATTAAAGGGGTTTTTGAAGGGAGGCTTTGGCCGTACGCCGAAAGGTCGTCATTGCTCTCCCCTGCGGCGGCGTAACGGGGGCGGCTATCTCTGCTTGAACATATGTTCTCCAGAGCCGGCCCATCCCCCCCCCCACTGGATAACCCTGATGCTCCCTAGGTCCCCGGCTGGGGACTAGGGAGGGAGAACGCCCAATGCCTGAGCCAAGGTCTACCCACATTTGAAATTTAATAAAGTTGTGGCCAATTTAATCCCATAGCACGTTGTCTAGAGTCGTTATTCCACATGACGGGGGGGGGGGAACCACTCGGGATCTGGGGACTCCGCCTGTCCACGCAATGCATAAAATGTCAGATGCTAATTTGAGACCAACTTTACCAGAAAATAGCATTGAGCCAATGTGAGCCAATGTCTACGTTTTACTCTCAGCATTTACGAAAGGTGATTGTGTATAGAAAGCTGAAAGTCTAAAAGATAATATATGTTCCACGTGTCATATTTCTACACGAAGCTCCTTGACTTAGTTTAGCCAGCATCTCAGCAACAAAAAAATTCAATTGTTCACTACTATACATTTACCAAAAACAAGTCCAGCTTCCTTTTATTGCTTTCTAGGGTTAGTGACAGATCTAGGGCAAACAGATAAGTGGGAGGGAAAAGCTGGATTGTTACTCAATACTCTGGCAGGGAACAAAGTAAGAATCATACTGTGCCAACAGAGAAATATTACTGTTTGGGCTGCAGAGAAAATAAGTAAGAATTCCAACCCCTAGGGTAACAGCTCAATTTAATAGCAGTCTGTGTGAAGTGATGTGATGCTCATGATCAAAAAAAGAAATTAATCTTTTAATCATCAGTGATGGATATACCTTAGGATAAAAAAAGGTCTTTCACTGGATTAGTATTCTTTAGGAATAATCAAATTAAAGTAAGATAGTGAACCAAAAGAGAGTCCTATTTTTCACAGCATTACAGCTAATAGCCATTTTTTTTCTGTTGGATTTAAAGGTCACAGGTGTTCATTACAGCTGAAAGTGATGCCCCACAATTACAATTTTGTGGATTATACTTGTATTTCTTTAGAACTCCAAACAGAGAATTCTTATCTTTACCTGAGGGATCTCCTCCTTGCACAAGTGCAATGTAACACTCAGGAAATGGGGTCTAATCAACATACCCTAAAGCAAATAAAATATATTTTTTTTCTTTTTATGTAATGCTGTGGCAGAAAGAGCAACAACAGCAATGAATTGGGTGGTATAGAGCTGAGTTTTACTCAGAGTAAACCTACTGAAATTGATATGGCTAAGTTTGGACTATTAATTTCAACAGATCTTCTCTGAGTAAACTTAGTTTAATATCACCCATCTACTGGCTAGTAGAACAATATGACTGTCACACCATGGACCAGTTCAGGGACTCAGATCTCAGGTGACATATTTGTCATCATGGAGGCCATCAGCAGGGTTTGGAACCTATGAACAATACCTTGGATGGATTGGGAGATCAGTGCACCTGCAATATAGAGTTATTTCAGCCCATCTTCATGATGTAGTCACATGCATGGAGAAGATAATGAAATCACTCGCTTCATTTCCACGGGTCTAATTTCTACTAAGTTCACAAACCTATGTCTAGACTGGACCACTTCAGAGTGCAAGTAAGGTCTATTCCAGTAATATGTCACAGATCGGACTCAAGAGGGCGATATGGTGGAGGAGGATTGGTGGGACCCCCCCCCCCATAAACACACTTGTCCTGACACTGCAGGAGAAGAGGGAGACAGCCTTGATTTACAGCAGGGCTTTGAGGAAGGTCACAGTGCAGAGAGAGACAAACAAAGGAGTTGGGGCATGTTGGAAGAAAGGGGAGGGGAAATTGCGATGGGGCAGCCATCTGACATGTTGGCACTGGAGAGTATTTCTGATCCCCCTTCTCCCAGAACTCAGTGTTCATTAATGGTGCAGGAACAACGTACAGTAGTACCTTGGTTCTCAAACTTAATCCGTTCCAGAAGTCCGTTCCAAAACCAAAGCGTTCCAAAACCAAGTCATGCTTTTCCATAGAAAGTAATGCAAAATAGATTAATCCGTTCCAGATTTTTAAAAACAACCCCTAAAACAACAATTTAACATGAATTTTACTATCGGACGATCCATAAAATGAAACCAATAAACAATGCACTGCAGTCACACAACCAATCAATAACACAATGCAAAATAAATAGCAAAAACAGACAGGCCTCAGCGTAACACTCAAATCAGAAGCGTAACACTCAAACCAGAGCACGTTCAGCTTCCAAAAAAAGTTCGCAAACTGGAACACTTACTTCCGGGTTTGCAGTGTTCGGGTTCCAAGTTGTTTGAGTACCAAGGCATTTGAGAACCAAAGTATCACTGTAATCAGAGACTTTTGGCTACAAGCAGCCACCGTAAGGGGGGCTGCTGTTGCTAGGAATGTGGGAGGAGGAGCCCAGTTTGGAGCAACGCCATGTTAAGGCTTGTTGAGTACTTTTGTCTCTTTCTATTAGGATGGAATGAAACTAATTAAAAAGGGTTCTCCTTGTTTTCTATGGTCTTGCTGCAACCAGGGGAGGAATAGCTTTCCCGAAGCCTTGGCAGAGCCTTGACATTATAATATAATATAATATAATATAATATAATATAATATAATATAATATAATATAATATAATATAATATAATATAATATAATATAATATAATATAATATAATATAATATAATACAATATAATATAAGTCCATGTAGGCAAGCACCATTCTCCCACACTGTTTTCTATATTGAAGGATTGCTTCAATGGACACTTAGGCCAGTACCTGCCTGGGCAAGTGATATTCAGAGAAAAATCAGTTTGACCTAGGCAAAATATGCCTTCTGTTCAGATAGGATATTCAGTTTCAGACCAAAAACAATGGTATGTCATCATGATGGTAAAAAATTAGGCCCCGTGTGCAATATACAAAGAATCCTGGCAACAGATGTTTGTTAAAGGTATTGCAAATTGTTAGGCAATCCCTTTTACCAGGGAACTCTGGAAATTATAAGATGATGTGAATAATAATGTTGGTTACAATTTATATACTGGCTTTCATTTCAAGAAGAAACAACAAACGCAGTTCGTATACAAGTAAAAGCCAACAGCAAAATAAGGGGAATAAAACCAATTTTGAAAATACAACTCGGCATAATTAAAATACATAGTAAAACAACTACATTGAAACAACCGTAATTAAACTACATAATAAACAAGATACAAACATTTTATGCTTTTTCACAGCTGAGATGAAATGTAACAAATATGAATAATCTGTTGCACTGAAAATAAATCGGCATTGTATCAGAATAACAACTGCATAATGTAAACATTTATATAAATATTTTTGTACGCATGTTTTGTATGTTATTTATTAAAATAACATTAAAAATAATGGTACTAATTAGCAGTTAAGTGTAATTGCTTTCTTTTATTTTAGAACAATTATACAATTATATAGCACAACAGCAGCTTAACAGTTGAAAATATTTTCAGAGGATACGTTCATCAGGATGCAACCAGCTATTTCCTCCAAACATTAAGTACAACTGTTCATTAAACTTTTATTTTTCAGGTAGTTAATCTCCCAGTTGCCAGTTGTTATTCAAAAACAACTGCATGCTTAGGAAGACTGCATTGCATTTGCTTGACATAATAAATATGTTAAATCTAATCCTAGCCAATGTAAATTAACAGAACAACCCAAACCTCTGCAATCAATACATAGAGAAACCAATGCATTGGTCAGCTCACTATTGCTGGCAGGTGATCTGTTACTGCTGGGGTCCCCGTTGCCAGAAGTGCAGATCAGCAGTGACAAGCATAAATCCCTGAAAAGGGGTGAGAAGAGTTGGGCTGTCCAGGGAACCACTGGATCCTAAATTCATCCAGCTACCATGATGGACCCAGTCCATGAAGTAATAAACAAACAAACCTGCTTTTTCTTTGGACCCTGGCAGGTATGAGCAGCAGATTTATCAGTGGCTTCACTGCTCTTTTAATATATATATATTTAAATAGGTATATAAAGGCAAATAGCAACATTGATTTTTTAAAAAAACTGAATTATGAGTGAGCACATGTGAGACTAACATGAACTAAAAGCATGGTTCATGCATCTCTAGGATGGGGAAGAGGCATTGCTTGCAATTCTGCATGCACATGCACAATGAATGGATCAAGAAAAAACAGGACATCCTGTTTTTTATCAGAAGAGAACGGCGGCCATTTTGGTTGACGCGATCTTGGGTGATTTCACAGTGCTATTTTCCCCTAAAGAAAGCACTTTTCTCATGGATGTGATCTCTTGTGGTGCCCCAAAATGTGTGTTTTTTGGGTGCCCGGGAAAAGTGCTTTTTTTGGAAGGGGGGGACGGCAGTGTGAAATCGTGTGAGATCATGGCAACCAAAATGGCAACCGTGCTCTTGCTGTAAAAAACGGGAAGATGGTGTCCTGGATTTTGGCTTCAAAGTGTTGGAGGGCATGAGGAATGGAAGGGAGGCACCAGCATGGGAACAGAGGAAAGAGGACACCTCAAATGCGCGTCTGAGGCAGTGTGTGAAGAACCAATGTGTTTTGAGTGGCAAGAATCTTCCCTCAGCGGCACCTACTGAATAAAGCCTTTCAAGTGTCTGTTGAAACAATCTGAATGAAGCTGAGCCCCATCCCATAAAAGGGAATCCTATGAATGAGTCTACAGTCCATGATGTCAGAAGCCACAGTAATTCAGAAAACATTAGTGTGGGCATTTTGCATCAGCTCCCACGGCTATAACAATATCGCACATTGACATTTCATTAACTCCCTTTATTAAATGTTAGCACAGTATTACATTTCCCCTTCTGGTAAATGAAAACTGTAAGGAGAAGGTATAAGTAATATACAGCGGAAGGATGAAAACTGTGCATGACACATTCTTGAAAACACACATAGCCCGGCTTGCCACAGGACCCTGGCAGCTTTGCTCATTAGGATTGCCAGCGTGAATCCAGTCTCTTCTGCCAGCTTCAGAGTTCATGTTGCTCAAGAGGCACCAAGGATTCAAAGAAAATTATTTCCAAGCAAATCAATAAAAAGCTATTTGCATTTGGTCTTAACTTCAAACTAGAAGAATAAAAGAAATTCTATAAAATAAAAGGACCACTGGGGTGGGGGAGGGAGGCCGGGTTATGTAAAGATGAACACTGATTAAAACTTGAATTCATCTAAAAAGCAATTAGTGTGCACAATGGAGCCTCCTTGTGGGAGGCTCAGTTCCTGGCAAAATATACTGAAATATTTCTTTCCACCCCTATCAAAGAATGCAACCAAACTATCCAGTCATCGTTAAAGTTGTTTGCCTTACATCATCCAAGTTTTAAAGCACAAATATAAATCGATAACTATCCAAATGCAAATCCATATATAGAGATTTCTCAGAATCTCGAGACTTCCCTCCATTCCCTCCATGGGTTCTATTGTCAACATTTACAACTGCATATAATTCCATAATCTAAATTTTGTATCCATCCATATTATCCATAGTATTTGTTACATTACAAGTGTGATGAAAATCCTGCTAATGTTTTCATCTGCTTACAGTGGTCTCCTAAATAAATTATAAATTTCCCCATTCTTTTTTAAAGTTTTTGTCCTCTTGTTTCCTGAGCTTTCCAGTCAGCTTTGCCATTTCAGCATAGTCCATCAGCTCAGTTTCTATTCCTCTCTGGTAGTGACTTTTTCTTCTTTCCACCTCTCATGTTTTCTGTTTAGCCCATTCTTGATTAACATCTTCTTGCTTGGACTGTGTGTGTTGCTAATGCTTTCACAAGTGTTTCAGTTGATTGTCTAAGTATGTGTATTGCGGTTGCATCCAGAGCTAGCTGTACTTTAGAGTACAGTGATACCTCAGGTTACAGATGCTTCAGGTTACAGACGCTTCAGGTTACAGACTCCACTAACCCAGAAATATTACCTCGGGTAAAGAACTTTGCTTCAGGATGAGAACAGAAATCGTGCGGCAGCGGGGTGGTGGCAGCAGGAGGCGCCATTAGCTAAAGTGGTACCTCAGGTTAAGAACAGTTTTAGGTTAAGAACAGACCTCCAGAACTAATTAAGTTCTTAACTGTACACCCATTAAAATGAATGGGCATGACTAACTTAGGCTAATTAATTTCTTTGGATCTAGTCTAAGTAGAACTTAGTTGGCTACAACTCTTCATTTTTATCGTAGGGGGTGAAATTGAAGGTTTTAAGGTTTTTTTTGTTGTGTTGTTGATGGTTTGTAAACTCTTACTGTTGTAAGTCACATGGTATAGGCACTGATCAGGAACGTAGTCTAGAAATATTTCAAGTAAATAAATAAATGCTACATTTGTTTTTGTTTTAGTGAGAAGTTGGGGACTGCTAAGTCTATTAGGAAATTGTCAATATAGTTGAATCAATTCCATTAAAGAACAAGGAATATATTTATAACGCAAATTTAAAAAAATGAGAAAAGCTGGAAGGACAAAGAGATCTGCTGAGAGGCAATGGTCTGACTCAGTTTAAATCAGGTTCATATGAGAAAGTACACTGTGTATATGTGGGGTTTTTTTTAACTATCCTAGCTAGAGAAGAGATTAGCATTAATAATTCCTGGATAAAAATTGGGACTTTTCTTAAAGGAAAGCTATATTTGTGGTGAAAAAAACAAAGGAAAGGAAAATGCCAAATTTATGTACATGCAGCCATTGTGATGGTACATCTGTCAGTGGGTCTCAGATTCCAGAGGTACCCTGTGTGATGCCAAAATTTGGCGCCTCCTACCTCTCACATTCCATTCAACATCATCATTGCAGTGCCTCCTATGGTGCCCCCAAGGCTCTGCACCCAGGGCAACCCAACCAGCCATGCCCTCCTGAATCTGCCTCTGCACTTATGGTCCCATTTGAAGACACTGCACTCCACCACCAAGTCATTTGGTGTGGAGGGGAGAATGAGTTCAGAAAATCCAGACATCTTCCTCCTCCTCCTAAAGAACTGATACACCTCAATTAAAATCTTGAACCAGAACATATGATCTACCAGATCATCCCCAGCTGATGGATCAGGTGGATTCCACATGGAGCAGCCAACTGCACACATGATACAACACCGCCCAGCCAGTGTTGTATTCCCCATCTGCCTATACATCCCCATTGGAATGTGGAGGAGGTCTAACCGCCTTCATGTGTTAAGGAGCTGCACAGAATTAAAAGAAAGTGGGGGCTTCCCTCTCTAAATCAAGGTTCCAAATCTCTGAATCTAAAGGCCCTTCCTTATCCAGTTATCTGGTATGCAAGTCTAAAACTGGATTTCCCAGTTGAAATCTAGACAGAGTTGAACTGCAGCTGGTGTGGTGTGGCAGAGTCACCTTCCTGACATTAACAGTTTAACTTGACCCATCAAGGTCAAGTGTAGCAATGCCAGGGTCAGGAAGAGTAATTTGTGGCTTAGTTCCACTACACCAGACATTCTTCCTGAGCAGCATTCATTTCGTTTGGGGAGTTGGCTGGCAGAGAATTATTTATGATCGTGATGTCAGTGTGTGGCTTGTATTTACGGGTGTTCAAGTGCAGTTCTTCTGTATGCCGAGTCTGAGGATTAAGTAGCAATGCTCGTCGACTCTCCTACTTCATCCAGGAACTATCCACCCAAGAACTGTATTAATTAACTTTTATGAACTTCTGGAATCCTGTTACCAGACAGGGACGAATGCTGGGGAGATGGAGGGCGTTGTGTTTCGTTTCACACTACCCTTTATGCTCCCTTTCCACGAACCTCGGAGTAATTGGATTTTGCTTGCACAAATGCCTGCAGAAAGTCCGTTCAAAGCTTGGAAATCTGAATATTTGCCCTGGATGTGGCTTTCTACTTATAAGGCCAGAAAATTTGGGAGAATACGGTCTCCTTTGCAACAGCATTGAAGCAAGCTACCTACCGTTGATGCTCAAACCTAGCCATCTTGCTCTCAAAAATACCTGTATGGCTCCAAAATGAAATGATTTGGCATTTCCAATCAATGTGTGGTTGTTGCCATGTGAGGGATTGATGGAGCGAAGGCTGGAGAAGGGCACTGTTAGTTAACAGAAATTAATTCTGCAGTTAGATGGCTCACAGCAGCAGTGGGTAGCAGGAGCTCTGGCACACTGATAGGCATTTCTCAGAGATTTCATAGTCCAGGAGTGCAGTGGCAGAAGGGCATGTCATTGGTAGGCAGTTTGGCCCCTTACAATGCTGAGTCACTCCATGACTCAGCTGCTATTCACTGGGATAATCAAGGCTTCGTGAAAGTATCAGGCTGGCATCGCAGGAGGCATAATTCTGGGTTTGATGGGCGTTTGACCTGATCCTGCAGAGCTCTTGCTGCGTTCTTATGTTCTTAAGACTGAATTCTTGGCTCATTATCCTGTTCACAAAAATCCCAGGAGAGTGCTTTATTGTTTCATTGTGTCAGGTGGTGGGGGAAAAAAAGATAACCAGAAAAAGCAAATTCTATTCCTCCTGTCACCCTGGCTTGACTCTCTGACACACAGTCTAAAATCTCCAGGGGAACTTTAGGGGTATTTTGCCATTTAAATGCCACTTGCTTCCAATTACTTTCCAGCCGAATCCCTCAAAACCAGGTCAAATCACAAATACACAGGGGTGTGTGATTTAAAATAAGTGACTCGAAAGCTGGTGTGTGCTTTTGTGTAGTGAATCGGTGAGATCTGTCAGACAACGAAAAATCCGTAAGTCCAGCAGAATATAACAACACAATACGAGAGATAGTTAAATGATGACTACATGGACTAATGGGTATAAGTGTCACAATAGATATATCAAAGAAAGCATATTTAATTTAATAAAAGAATATTGTTTGTGCAGGAAAATGTCGAGTTAGCAAGCACCAGTCTACATAATTACTGAAATGGGTAGCTTATTTTTTTCTGTAACTGAAGTCATGTCCACACCAAATATTTAAAGCACTATCTAACAGCTGTGGAGAATCCTGCAAACTGTAGTTTATGAAAGGTACTGGGAATTGTAGCTCCATGTGGTCAGTACCCTTAAATTATAGTTCCCGGGATTCTCCATGACTGTTACACCAGCCTAAGAGTGCTTTAAATGTAAGGTATGGATGAAACCTTATTCTTTATGTGCTCTTTGATGGTGATGGGTAACCCCTGTGACCTTTGCTGGTTCTCCATCAACACTCTAGAACAGGCATCCCCAAACTCAGCCCTCCAGATGTTTTGAGACTACAACTCCCATCATCCCTAGCTAACAGGACCAGTGGTCAGGGATGATGGGAATTGTAGCCACAAAACATTTGGAGGGCCGAGTTTGGGGATGCCTGCTCTAGAATAAGCCAAGCTCTTTTCTCAAAATATAGGAAGGGAGCTGTAGGAGTGGATTTCTGTCTCTCCCTTTTCTGGCACCTCATGCTGATGTTGCTATAAGAAGAGTTTGGATTTGATATCCCGCTTTATCACTACCCGAAGGAGTCTCAAAGCCGCTAACAGTCTCCTTTCCCTTCCTCTTCCACAACAAACACTCTGTGAGGCGAGTGGGGCTGAGAGACTTCAGAGAAGTGTGACTAGCCCAAGGTCACCCAGCAGCTGCTTGTGGAGGAGCGGGGAAGCGAACCCAGCTCCCCAGATTACGAGTCTACCGCTCTTAACCACTACACCACACTGGCTCTCACACTGGCTATAGGATAGATTCAAAAGCTAGGAAATGTAATCTGGCCAATGTGGGCCATTTCCATCATCAGCCACTTTGATTTCCCCTGCCCTCAAATTTCAAAGATAGTTGGGTTGAAAACTCAGTGGTAACTCTAGATGTCATTATTTTGTGGAAACCCCATGTCTTGAGCAGCTGTTGAGGAAGCTGTTTATGTTGGGGGAAGAAGCTTCACTTGTGGGATTTCTGTCTGCAGTGCAGCGATTAAAAACACAGAAATATCCGCAATCTGATCGCTGAAAAGAATGGTGAGAGTTAGCGGAGGGTGGTATATTTGAGCAGTTTCGAGAGGGGATCTGAGAGAGATTCTCATTCAAGCTGCTGTATGCAAATGGATATCAGAAGGCTGCTGAAGATTAATGCTAAAGGTTAGAATAAGAATCAAGTTCCACTTGAAAGCAACCTAGACATCACCTTTTCTGTTTGCAGGTCCACAGTTATGCTGTGATGTCCCCACAGAACATGGAAAGAATTGTTCGCAGAAATATTCCCAAGAACAATGTACAGAAGGGGAAAGTATATATGCAAGGGAGAAAGGTTAAACTGTATTAACAGAAAACACTGAACCACCAACTAGTCTATTTGTGTGGTGATATGAGTCATATAGGGACGCGGGTGGCACTGTGGGTTAAACCACAGAGCCTAGGACTTGCTGATGAGAAGGTCGACAGTTCGAATCCCCGTGATGGGGTGAGCTCCCATTGCTTGGTCCCTGCTCCTGCCAACCTAGCAGTTCGAAAGCACACCAGTGCAAGTAGATAAATAGGTACCACTCCGGCGGGAAGGTAAACGGCGTTTCTGTGCGCTGCTCTGGTTCGCCAGAAATGGCTTAGTCATGCTGGCCACATGACCCGGAAGCTGCACGCCGGCTCCCTCGGCCAATAAAGCGAGATGAGTGCTGCAACCCCAGAGTCGGTCATGACTGGACCTAATGGTCAGGGGTCCCTTTACCTTTACCTTTATGAGTCATATGTGTTCTGTCTGTAGTAGGGGCAGGCAGCATAGTTCCCTGGCAACTCCAAAACTGGTCTCTCCTTTAAGACCAATGAACCCCTTATTGGGATGGTTTCTCTCCTCATTTTGTCATGCATTGGAACAGAGGTAGCCAATGTAGTGCCATCATCTCTGTCCACTGACCTTGATGGCTGGGGCTGAAGGGAGTTGGAAACCAGCTACACCTGGAGGCTATCACATTGTCTATCCCTGCATCAGTCATGCTTAGAGAGGACCCATTGAAATTGACAGGACATAAGTTGAATTTTCACTATCTTCAATCCTATTATTTCAGTGGGCCTACTCCAGGGTTTGTCCACAGGATCTTTGTCCTATGCCACACCAAATAAAGTTATGATAACTGTGGAATGTAGCTGTGGAGACTAAATGTGCGGCATTTTTGATAGTTTCGATATTTTGGGATTATTTCCTCTTACATCTAGTTAATACCTGTTTAAACCTATCATCTTTTTTTTATTTCCCGAGAAGCTCCCTTTTGCCTTTGAGATATAGCTTTCAAATGCAAGTCAACATCCTGGCAGACAGTGTCACCTGGATGACATATTATCTGCTTGGTTGCACCTAAGGGAAGCATCTAATTAACTTGCCTTTGTGGTCACTATGCTTGTTAGAGCTTAGGGGGTTTTTTTTATTTAAAAAAATCAGGTTTCAGGTTCTTGATTTTGCCACTCAGCAGGGCCTTCCAGCCAAATAGAAAAATGTCATTACTTTTTTTCCTGATGGTCTCTCTCTCTTCAGGCAAAATGAGAAAGAGGAAAAACGGGGGCAATCATTTCTCATGCCTTTGTATGCAACTGCCTGATCCACATATGCAACTGCTTCCTTCACAAATTGTGTGCTGAGTACAGGGGTGGGGTGGGGGGAGATTATGTGATATTACAGTAAAATCAAATTCACCCTCAAAAGCTCTTCTGTGTTTGGCTTAATTATTCACTCAGCATTAGCCAATGAAGTGCCATTCAAATGCCTTTGGACTACAATACCCATCAGCCTCAGCCAAAATGACCAAAGGTCGGAGTCATGAATGATGGGAGTCATAGTCCAATGACATTTGAATAGCACTGCATTGGCTACCCCTGCCTTAGGTTATCAACACATACTGATCCAGTGTAATACTGTGTAGGTTTACTCAGAATTACTGTATTTTTCGCTCCATTGGACGTAGTTTTTCCCCTCCAAAAATTGAGGGGAAATGTGTGTGCATCCTATGGAGCGAATGCAGGCTTGTGCCATAGCCGCGTGCAACCCCTCCAGCAGGGAGAGGCTGCACGGGGCTATGGTTTCTTTAGTGCCACGCAGCCTCTCCTGGCAGGGAGAGATTGCGCGAGGCTAAAGAGGAAGCCAAAGCAGCCAGCAGGATCCATCCCGCTTGCTGCCTTGGCTTGTGCCATAGCCGCGCACAACCCTTCCGGCAAGGAGAGGTTGTGTGCAGCCTGTACACTGCTCTTTGGGGCTGGGGGAGAAAAAATATTTTGTTTATTGATTTCCCCGTTTAAAAACTAGGTGCGCCTTATGGTGCGAAAAATACGGTATGTCTTACTGGGTTCATAAGAACGTAGACAGAACCATGCTGAATCAGACCAAGGGTCTTGTTGAATGGCATCACATAACTTCTTTTCTGTTGTAGCATTGCTGGAGAAGTAGATAGCTTTCATTTATCCTCTCTGGACAAGATCTTGGGAATGAGCAGAACAACAGCTAGACAATTGCACTCTTCCAATACAGTGGTACCTCGGGTTAAGTACTTAATTCATTCCGGAGGTCCGTTCTTAACCTGAAACTGTTCTTAACCTGAAGCACCACTTTAGCTAATGGGGCCTCCTGCTGCCGCTGTGCCACCAGAGCACGATTTCTGTTCATATCCTGAAGCAAAGTTCTTAACCTGAGGTATTATTTCTGGGTTAGAGTCTGCAACCTGAAGCGTCTGTAACCTGAGGTACCACAGTATATACTGGAGGCAGTGGCTTCCTAGACACAATATTCCAGAATATAATATGACAGTTAACTGTTAGAACATCTGCCCTGTAAAACTTGCTAATGTCACCCATTCTACAGAACGGCAATTTCTAATATGCATATATAGTTTTAATTGACAGTTGCTGTCATGTGATTTCACTTCTTGTGTTTTAGACATAATTGGTGATTTTCTTGCTACAGAGCTGACCACACCAGATACAGTGTTTGACCTGGAAAGGGCCAGATACAGAATTGGATTTTAAATAGCTCTGGTCCTAAGAAAGTAATCACAGCACTGTTCTACACAACTTGGGATCTATCAAGCCAAGTAAACTCAACCAATCATATAAAAGATGCCTACCAGTGACTCAGTGAAACTCCTGATTTTGCAGGATGTGAAGGCCTTGACTGATGTCACCAAAACAAAACATAGAGCAATGAGAAGAAGGAATCTCCAGGTACCACCCCAACATCTCATTAGTACTAGATCTATCAGGCACCAGCTGTCACTATAAATCTAATGAAGCTTTAAGGTTAGATAGTCACATTGATATATCTATAGAGATACCTGAAAACAAGTAGCAGTTTATCTAGTTCATAGCAACACAACTGAGACCGACTCCAAAGAAATATTAAATGTCGCAGAAAGGAATGGTAGAAATTGAAACCCTGTCTGAGGGGGTGGTGTGGGGAAATCAACACAAAAGAAAAGAGATAGACCTTTTGGGAAATGAAATGTATGCACCAGTTCCTCCCACCCCCGACATTGTTCTCCCATGTTGTTCATTGGGCTCTGTATCACTGATTTAGCTCATAGTTTGTAACAGAGAGCTTGAGTCATTCTGCTCAATAAGCAAATCCCTTCTTTATTCATTTCATTTCTAAATGAGGCTGGGACTTAGACGAGGGGCAGGTAGTTGAAGATCAGCCCAGGGAAAAGCTCAAGCAATTTCTGCAAGCTCAACATAGGTCTGAGGTGAACTAGTGTGCAGGGAGATGGGATTTCATTAGGTTCCCACTGAATTATTCACAGCATATAATAATTTGGCAGATGCCTGAAATCTGCCTAGCAAATTCAGGCATAACAAGTAACATCACACCACATGACAAAACCAAAGATCACTGGTCTCCACAAAATTGTACTTTGTGCTACGTGAATCTTTTCAAGTTTATATTACAAGAATATAGGGACCAAAAAAGCCCGTGTCACAGAGATAAAAATGGAACTATATACAGGCGCTTCTGTCCAAGCAATTTCCACTTCTATGATATTATCTTTTCTTTTCATATGCTGTCTATATATTTTGTGGAAATGGAAAAGCAGTGCCTGTTATTTTCATGTGTTTATTTCTGTTGACAACAGCTTGCCAAACCTTACATTGTTCTTCCAGATGCATACTCTCTGACCACCTGATCCTGCCAGAGAAAATAATACATAGTGGTCAAAGCCAAGCATCCTCCAATCATGTGATCGGCCGTATCTCTCCTGTGATGGAACGGCATTGATTTGATTCTTTGCTGTAAACTGATGTTATACTGCCATAATAAATCTGCAGGTCCCTGGGAAAAGAAATCTCCCTTTTACAACCATAGTTTGACAAATGCCTGTTAATCTCTACCTCTTTGAGATCTACTGGACAAATTGGACAAGTGTTTACTCCTGATTCTAGGCTGTAATTCTGTCCAAAACTGTTAATACTTCCACTTCTTTTTCTGATGTGCTAGGGGCCATATCTGCACTTATCAACTAGTTGCACCAGAGCAATGGAACTAATTGCACCATCTCTTTGTATAACAGGGTCCTTTGTTGTTTAGGAGGCCCATTGAATGTACATTTTTCTCCCACAGTTGACAATGTAGGAATGCTGCAATCAGTGGGCATGCTCCGTTAATAAATTTTAGGGTGATTAAATTTCATGGACTTTGAGCTACATAGCAGTTCACCAAGGTACTACTGATACATTATCTCAGCAATCCTTGAAGCAAGGTAAACCACAGAATTAACCCCCTGCAAGACAAGGCGACTGAGGTTCAACCCCCAGTCTTTCCTTTACTGTCCTATGAGTTCAGTAAGTCTGCTGCTGTATTCACCATAATTCTAATTCGGTGGTTTTCTGAGCCACACTTTCAGAATAAAAATTTGCTTGTGCCGCACTATTTTATTATTATTATTATTATTGATAAGAAATGCAGTGGAAAACAAAAAGGAACAACTCCTAGCAGTACTTGATTTATCACACAGAACACAGCTACTTTATAATATGATCCAGAAAGTATAAAACAATGCAGTTACATAGGAACATGAATCATTCCCAAAATACCAATTGTCCTTGAATCTTCCTGGCATTCTCTCCTGCCCCACCAGTGTGGTGTACCACACCCTTTGATAACCACTGTTCTAATTAAACTAGAATAATTTCTTAAACCAAACCGGAATGGGACCATGAAGTGATTGTTGCAACTTCATTCACTTATATCCCTGCCTCTCCCTATATATTACTACTGTGCCATGATAGATGGATCCAGGAAAGTCTGGTCAGTCCCAGTTTTGTACAGGGATGGAACAAATTCCACTTAAAACGTGTATATATTTTGTGTCTTTCTACCCTCCAGCTTAGCAACTATCATAGTAATATGTCTGTACCCTGTTTCTGACCTCCTTTATATGGTGAGAGTTGCAAACCTAAACACACTTACTAGGAAGTAAACTCCATTCAACACATGGATATTTATTTCCCGTATGCACAATCCTGCAACCCTAAACTTGCTTAATGAGAATAAGTACTGACTGGAACTTCCTTCCAAGTAAATGGGACTTACGCCTAAGTGCATAGAATCAGATTTCAAATCTCCAGAGCCCCAGCAATAAGAAGATTCAGCTGCGTCTAAATCTTCTTCTCTTTTTTTAAAGGTAGATTAATTTCATTTCTGCATAGCACAGAGAGTATTTTCTCTGAATCGAAAGGGTTTTGACTGAAATGAAAATCTCTTCTTAGGTCTAAACATTTCAGCCAGCTATGAACTTTATAATGAAATCATGCCAAGGATTCATAGCAAAGCAATGCCCACTCTAGTACCATGGTCAGGAGAGAAAAAAAAAGTATTATATATTCTAGTCTCTGGCATCGTATCTTCCCCACATTATTCTAGTAATTCATTTTATGACGACCTGAGCAGCGTCAGTACAATATTCCAGTGGCCCTTGCTGGGCTGCCTTTAATTAGGAATTGTCAGTCATAACTAATTCAATTACATGATGGGGCTGGGGTTATATCTATTTCATCTATGGCAAATCCCTGAAAATGAACCGAACATAAAACCATTAGAGCTGGTACTGCTGGGGGCAGGGAAAGGTCTGGCAGCCAAATGCCCATGTCAATGGCTTGAGGGAGCCAGCGCAAGCTGACAAATGTTTCGGGCACCATCCAACTACATTACAATGTCTGGAAAGCTTTGCTGACATCTCCCCTGCAAGGCTGCATATTTGAAAAGAGTGCTCAGCAGTACCATGCAATCATTATCTTCATGCAGCACAGGTGGGGGACCCTTTTTCAGACAGAGGGCCACATTCCCATTCAGGCAGGCTTCTGGAGGCCAGAGAAAACAGTGAGAGGAGCAATGAATGCCGATTTCCCATTTGTGCAATAGGCTACACACCTTTGTGTTGCCTACCATCCAAGAGGCATTATCAAGTTTCAGTGACACATTGCTGCTGGGCAAATGCCTTTCAGTTCTGAAGCAGGGTGAGTGAAGGGGTGTGGTCAAGAGAGAAGGGGAGTGTGCTAGGGAAGGGGGAGTGGCTTAAGAGTGGGTATGGCTTGGAGAGTGTCCCAAGGGCCAGATAAGGAGAAAGACTCTCCTCCCTGCAAGGGAGGGGAGTAGTTGTGGCCAGGAGCCGGACTCCGCCTCAAGCAGGGGGCGTTTGCCCCCTGCCTCCCACTCACCTGGCTGGTGCCCATGCCCTCGGCCAGGCACCCAACCAGGTGCCTTCAAGGGGGCGTGTACAGCAGCCTAAATTGCTGCGGCGCCAGCCTCCAGCCCTCACTTTTTGTCGTCCCGTCGAGAGTCACCCACCCTCCACTCCCTTAGAGCAGGGTTTCCAGTTTTCTTTTGGCCTTGCTATGGACCTTAGGTTGGTCGCCCTGGTTGTCCGGGGGGCCTGGTAGGAATTTTTCCATTTGGCATTAGGCTTTTTGGTTTTTTCGCATACCTCGTAGCAATTGTCACAACTTTCGTGGTATTGGTGGGTAGGTTAGGCATTGGAATAATGTGTTGTGGTGTGTCGAAAGGCTAGGTGTGGCCATCGCCTGCACCTTCAATTTATGGGTATTCCGTTAAAGGAATCCGGCGGTCGTGTATTCTGTCCGATGCCTGCTTGGCGGGAGGCCATGGCACGACCCTCGGTGACATCAGGGGAGAGCCTATAGTTGGATTAGCATCAACAGGCTCCACCTACTGGTGAATAAACCCCCTTTGTTTTTTAGACTCACCCTTCTCCAAGTGGGTGGAATCAGCTGACGTAATCCAATGCCTAAGCCAATACCTTTTCACTTGCTATAATCAATAAAGTTGTGGCCTTTTCTTGCCCATTAACCTTATATCACGTGTCCTTGTGTTTCATTCCACTGTGCGGGGTTTGGGTCCTCGAACCACAACTGGGGGGTTGCATTTGCCTCCCTGGGCTGAAGATGCCCATTCCTGTCTTAATACAGAGAACAATCCTGCCCAGCCACCCAAGGCAAGGGACAGCTTTCTCTTTTTTGTGGGTATCTTTCAATGGCGTCTTTGTAGACAGCACTTTTACATTGATTGACATATTTGGGGTTCTAAAATGAGTGGAATGAATTAATTTCTCTCAGGAGATTCAGCAAGCCTACTCAGTTTTTTATTTTCCTCTCTCATACAGCACACGACTATGTCATTTTTGAGGAAGAGGCATAATAATTTAGTGAAACTTGTGGCTATTTCTGTTTCAGATGTTAGAAGACACCGCCAAGCACCGTGGTACAGATGGGAGGACGGCCTATTTACTTCCAAGCCCTTTTCAAGATCCTTGCCTCCGTGTTTAAAAGCCCTACATGACTTGGGTTCCAAATACCTTCAAGAGCACCTTCGCCCTTATGTGCCAGTCAGGATATTCTGATGATGATTTTTCCCCACCCATCTGACTGGGTTGCCCCAGCCACTCTGGGCAGCTTCCAGCATATGTAAAAACATAATAGAACATTACGCGTTAAAAGGTTTCCCTATACAGCGCTGCCTTCAGATGTCTTCTAAAAAGGTTGCATACAGTAGTTACTCATCTCCTTGACATCTGAAGGGAGGGCGTTTCACAGGGTGAGAAGGCCCTTGTTCCCTGTAGCTTCACTTCTCACAGTGAGGGAACCACCAGAAGGCCCTTGGAGCTGGATTATTTCTTTGTGGTATTTAATATGCCACTTCATTCCTTAAGTTACTGAAGTTTCTTCTAATGGCAGCAACTCCCTTGGAGGTGTGATGGCCCATGACAGAGCCTTTTATATATTGGTTCCCAAATTGTGGAATTCCCTCCCTTTAAAGGTGTTTCAGGTGCCATCTCTACACAGCTCTCTCTACATCTCTACACGGAAGCCACACCAGCTCTCCTTGGCCCTATACAACCGACCTATTACTGTTAATGCCCCCTTATACACCATCTGGTTTGTTGATACATATGTATTATATACTTTAGTTTAAAGCAGTGCAGTTATTGTATTTGTTTCATTGGACTACATCATCTTTTTTAGATGCAACCTGCCTAGAGACCTTACACAGAAGGGTGGGTAACACAATATGATGTATTATAATATACAACATGGCCACAACATCTCATACCAGGGCTTGTGCTGAAACAGAAGCTGTTCAGCACACACCTATGCCTGGAACTGTCTGTTAAGTAACCTCCTTTCAGTGATTTATATGGTGCTACCGTACACTTGGCGGATAGCGTATCTCCCGCATCACGAAAGGTCACTGCATAAAGTATATTAAGAGATCAAAAACATACATCTTTGTTACAGCTTTAAACCCTCGATTCAAAGATACCATGTCAGTTGCTCTCCCAAGGGGTAAACCTCAGATTCTCATGGCTTAGGTTGCCAACTTCATGTCAGAGAGGATTATTGAAGGACGGAAGATAAAAAGAAGTGATTTCACTCAGAAGGGAGTCGACAGAAAAGTGCAGAAACTGAGAGAAAGCCTGACGAAGGCATGTAAGAGTTAAGAATCGAGTAATGTGCTTAATGTTAATCTGTGCATGGAGACATCCTTCTGTTGCATTCAAAGAGAAGCCATTCCATTAACTTTAAGGCTGGATCTAGAGACTTCAAAGAAGCGATTCAGTTAAATGCGTTGTAAACTCATACAGGAAAATCCGATAGGGAAAGACAGGACTCCACAGCGCCATCTGGTGTCACAGTGTTATATTGCATATACAACACATACAAAACACTTTTTCTTTACCAGTCTAGGTGGACTGATGGCCAGGTCCGCCATGTTTAAAATTAGAATGTGCTGAACTGGGATGATTTGATTGGGAGGCCAGTTCTGATCTACTAGCAGGCTAATGGTCTTTGTTAACAGAAAATAAGCAGACACACAAAACCCCTCTTCACATGAAGTGCCCCTACATTTGGTAAACACATGAGTGGGGAGCAGGGCTGCCCAGATTAGCTATGTCAATGGGCCCTCTAAGCCACATCCCCTGATCATAGAATTGTAGAGTTGGAAGGGATCCCAATGGCCATCTACTCCAATCCCTTGCAATGCAGGAATCTCAGCTAAATCATCCATGACAGATGGCCATCCAAGCTCTGCTTAAAAAGATCCAATGAAGGTGAGTCCACAACCTCCCGAGAGAGTCTGTTCCACTGTCAAAAAGCTCCTACTGTCAGAAAGTTCTTCCTGATGTTTAGATGGAATCTCCTTTCTTGTAAATTGAAGTCATTGGTTCAAGTTCTACCCTCCAGAGCATACGTCCTTGTGGTCACTGCTATGGATGCATGACCTGATTATCTGAACATTCTCATAGTCAACAGATTTCTACATCAGTAAAAAAAACCAATGACGTCAACGGCTGAGCCATTGAATTTTAGGTTGAAAACTAACAATTCTTGTGTGTTGAAAATTCCCTGCTCAAAATACTTGAACCATGAAAATAGTTATGTTTTTCTGAGCATTTTTTGATGCCATTGTTTCTGATTCCTTGGCTGATTCCTCTTTCTTGGATTAGTCATAGATTGGTTGCAGTGAAAGTGATGAGGCCATTGCTTTCTTTGAAATACATGTTAGCTCCTTATGAGTAAACAGGGCTTGGACCATGATGCAAAAGATGTAGTGCAGATTAACAAATACATAATTGAATTTGAGGATAAGATCTGTTAACACTAAACATGTAATTCTATTTTTTAATTTTTTTCCTTGCCCCCAGCAATACAGCTTGGGCATTTGTTTCCTTTCTCAAAGAAATGCTCCAATATTGTCACAGAGTAAAACGTGTGGATTTTATTCCTGTTTTTATGTTCTTTGCTTCAGCATCCCTCACCAAACACTGCTGAACTGTTCTCACCCTAGTAATGTGGCCCAGTCACCAAAAAATGCAAGCACATTTTCCTGGTCAATAACGTGATGCACCTTCGGTTCAGCATCGCTCTTGAAGCAAAATTTAAAACAAACAACAAAGGCTGATTACTAAGTCAGTACGACACAGCTCAGAATGATTGACAAAGAAGGAATGAGGTAAACATAAGTGTGAGATAACAAGCGTTTGAGAGATGGATATATAAATAAATGGTTTGGGGACTATGGAGCAGACAAGGTCCTTTCAGGTGGCATGCTTGTAATTTGGAGCTGTTGAATGTAAATGGAGTTGTCAATTTCCCCCTGTCATGAGAACAGGCTTTGGACATCAAGGATAGAGAACTCTGTGAGAGGCTTAACAACTCAACTTGTTATCTGTAATGTGGTAATTAGGTCCCTTTCTTTTAAAGGTGACTAATCAACAGAAAGAGACAACCTTGTCTTACCTTTTTAAAAGAGCTTTTTGTCTTTGTCTTGTTTCAATTCATTTTTTGAAAAGTTTCTTTTGTGGGACCTGTCTATGGAAAAGCTAGGTAGGGGTATTTATTTATTATTTGTCTATAGAATTAAATATGTTAACAGAATTAAATGTGAAGGGTTTCAGGAGAACTTTCATAGCTCCAATGATAAAGAAAACTCAATAATATGAGATCGCATTACCCCAGATGTGCCCACTTCAGCACTTCGATAAGCAGAATTGGCACTAGGTAAAAAAAGGTAAGGTAAAGGACCCCATGGTGGTTAAGTCCAGTCAAAGGCGACTATGGGGTTTCGATGCTCATCTCATTTTTCAGGCCAAGGGAACCAGTATTTGTCCACAGAGCAGCTTTCCGGGTCATGTGGCCAGTATGACTAAACCTCTTCTGGTGCAACAGAACACTGTGACGGAAACCAGAGCACACAGAAACACCATTTACCTTCTCACCACAGCGGTACCTATTTATCTACTTGCACTGGTGTGCTTTCGAACTGCTAGGTTGGCAGGAGCTGGGACAGAGCAACAGGAGCTCACCCCGTTACAAGGATTCAAACCACTGACCTTCTGATCGGCAAGCCCAAGAGGGTTCAGAGGTGTAGACCACAGCGCCACCCGCGTCCTGGAATAGAATTGGCAATACTACAGATACCACATAATACCCATTCTGCCTTTGTGTAAGAACTCAATCGCTTAGTGTGGGAGTTGCCTCTACTTATACCCGATGTGGGTCATTGTTAACTTCACAGGGTGAGTGAGCCTGCTTGTGGTCTGGAAAAGTTTACACCATATTGTTTGGCTTGGGTTGCCACCATTTTCTTTTATTTTGTCAGCTGAAAGAGTTTCTCTTTAAAACAGGGATCACTGGGCTCCAGTCCTGTTTGCTACAGCTGCTCCGCTGCTCCCAAGAGGTCCCTTGCGTTGGATATAATGAAAATAATTAATTAATTGTAATATTGTACTTATTTTGATTATTCTAGAGTACCGCTTGCATGTACCGTATGCCTTGTACAGTGGTACCTCGGGTTAAGTACTTAATTCGTTCCGGAGGTCTGTACTTAACCTGAAACTGTTCTTAAACCTGAAGCACCACTTTAGCTAATGGGGCCTCCTCCTCCTCCTCCTCCTGCTGCTGTGCCGCTGGAGCATGATTTCTGTTCTCATCCTGAAGCAAAGTTCTTAACCTGAAGCACTATTTCTGGTTAGCGGAGGCTGTAACCTGAAGCGTATGTAACCTGAAGCGTATGTAACCTGAAGTACCACTGTAATATTGGGTACATTCAGCTGTCTGGTTCAACTGTCCTCTCGCCAGAGACCCAACTTTATATTCTTTATATTCTTTCTAGTTCTTTAAAATTACAAACTGCCTCAGGTGCCTTGAATGACATGTGACATGCAGATGCAATAAATAAATAACAGTACCAAGCAGGCATTATTCATGGGTGTGTCCAGTGCACATATTCTCATCGAGGGGGTGAGACTAGTCCCTTGCATTCCTGCTGGCCCCATCCTGTTTTGGGGATCAAATTGTTAGAATAAAGACAAGTGTTCTCCATTTCCCACAGAGGCAAAATGCCAAAGAATGCAGACATTTACAAGGCATGCTTGAGACAGGAATCATATGTTCCCATTCAAAATAATAAAGCTATCCAAGATAACATCTTCATTGATGTAATTCCATGCACATTACATAGCTCCTCATTGGAGCCCATTAAGTACTGGGAAACATATATTTGATGTGATATTTTAGTCAGAGATTACAAGGAGTTCATCAGTCTTTCTTACAGGATTTCAACCATTCAGGTGCCCGTTTTCACTGCAGCTTTGAAATTTGCTGATGTGCATTAAATATGAACTACAGTGGCACCTTGGGTTAAGAACTTAATTCGTTCTGGAGGTCCGTTCTTAACCTGAAACTGTTCTTAACCTGAGGTATACCACTTTAGCTAATGAGGCCTCCCGCTGGTGCTAATGCACCACCGCCGCATGATTTCTGTTCTCATCCTGAAGCAAAGTTCTTAACCCGAGGTACTATTTCTGTGTTAGTGGAGTCTGTAACCTGAAGCGTCTGTAACTTAAAGCGTCTGTAATCCAAGGTACCCCTGTAGTTGTTTTCAAGGAGTCACCAGAGTCTCAAATTACAGTGGTACCTCGGGTTACTCTTTTTATCTCCTTTCACTCTAATCATTTTTCTGGATTCACTCAATAACCTGAGGTACCACTGTACTGTGCCAGTGTCAAGAAATAAAAATACAGCTATGAGAGTTGACAGCTATAAGTCACTAAAGGGCATTAGCCTAGCATTTAAACAAAACAAAGTCAGAAAGCAGGGCTCATAAAAATGCAGCATAATCATTTGGAAGAAATTGAGGTGCTTCAACATGGAACTCACTGAAGTTAAAAGGCTTTTGTTTAGAGACAAAATATGAAGCTAACATGTTCTTAAAACTCTGTGGCAGCAGGTGTGAAGGCCAGGTGCATCTGAGACATTACCTAGAGTGGCACTCCAGACTCGCAACACCCTGAAGATGGTGCCATCCTAGAGTTGCTCCCTACGAATCTTTTTGGCAAGACTTGTACTAAACCACTGCTGCCTGATGCACTGAAAATTTCCCACAGAGAAGTTCCAATAGAGAATCTGCTCAAATGGAGGTGTTGGGAAGAGCATCAAAATTGGTCTTCCATAAGGAGGCCATTTCAGAAAAAATTATCAGGGTGGTATTCATGACAATTTTTCAACAGTTTCCTTAGAAGGCTCGTTGTTAGCATTGGGGGTGTGCCTTATTTCCCACTTTTCTAAATTTTTAAATGCCACCACCACAAATGATGGTGGTGGCAACCAACAGAACTTGAGTGCTGGTAATCTGGCTACTGCTTTACACCCCCACAGTGCACCAGTAGGTCATGGAATGGAGGGTTATGGTGGCCATAATAATAATTATGGTGCTGGAGGAGACTCTTGAGAGTCCCATGAACTGCAAGAAGATCAAACCTATCCATTCTTCAGGAAATCAGCCCTGAGCGCTCACTGGAAGGATAGATCCTGAAGCTGAGGCTCCAATGCTTTGGCCACCTCATGAGAAGAGAAGACTCCCTGGAAAAGACCCTGATGTTGGGAAAGATGGAGGGCACAAGGAGAATGGGACGACAGAGGACGAGATGGTTGGACAGTGTTCTTGAAGCTACCAGCATGAGTTTGACCAAACTGCGGAAGGCAGTGGAAGACAGGAGGGCCTGGCGTGCTCTGGTCCATGGGGTCATGAAGAGTTGGACATGATTAAACAACAACAACAACTTCATAACAGGCTAGGTACCAATAATAATAATAATAATAATAATAATAATAATAATAATAATAATAATAAAAAATTGGTTGAAAAGCTGTACACAAAATTACGTCTCCTCCTCCTATCCAGCTTTTGAGGCTCCACTTGTAAGCAAATTGGTAAGAACAGAAATAAGCTGACCAAGAGTGCCAATTGAAATCTTTTGGGTTTAGTTTCTTCCTCTGCACCTTTTCCCAGTGAAAGCTGATTGGTTCAGTTCTCTGCTACAGATGCACAGCCCCAGCTGTTGGGTACCACAATTATATTATGGCTATTTCTTTTTCGATCCTGTTTTTATTTATAGTACAGGAGATGTATTTTCCTTACTAATATTGCATGTTTCTGGATACAGATTGTCCAAGTCCCAAAAGGTTTCCAGAACAACTACCAAGAATGAAGAAACACATCATATCGGAAATGGAGCATCTAAAAGATCTTGATTTATTAAAATATGCAAATTGCTTTAGCACTTTGTTTAATTGCTGTTTCCTTAAACCTATCAAATCTTCTTAATGCTTCTCTTCTGTGTCCTTAATTAACACCCATTCCCAATTGACTAGCACCAAAAGCCCTAGCTTGTAAAAATGGCATTGTATTAAAAACCAAATTGCAACAGTGATCAACTACCATTTGGAAAACATCTGTGAGGGAAAAACATAGGCATTAAATTAACACTCTAAAAATACTGTCTTATTGCCTTGTTCTTAGCTATTATTTAACACCTTGATTTCCAAAGATGTTGTGTATAGGAGCATTGCTTTCAACTACTAGGATTATTTCAGAGCCTGTAGCAATGAAGTAGCAACTAGCTGCATATGTTTATACTTCCTAAACTTAGAACAGAAGAAAAATTCTTGCTAACCTGCATGAATCTGTAATTAAAAAAAAAATATTTTCAAAATAAAATCAAAGCACTGTAAAACACCTGATTTGTAACTCTCAAAACAATCTGAAGAACAATCTCCATTTATTTAAAAATAACTATTTCCTTGGTTGAAATCTGAAGGTCATGGATGCATTCCAGAGCATGGTCACCTAAGCTTAAACATCACTGATTTTCAGCTTTTGTAACGGTGAACAGGAGGTGTGTACCAGAAGCATTTTAAATCTAACAGGATAAAGACTACATTAAGATGTATATATGCTGGACGAACATGATCTCGTGGCATGAGTGGTTCTGAAAATTCAGCCTATTATATTCTTTGTTTATATATGAAATCTATTGGCTTTTGTCAACTGCTTGGGTTTAAAACAGTCGTAGAACCATGCTATCTGGAAGCAGTATATAAACCAGAAAAAAAATTAAGGGTGATAAAGTTCAGTTGAAATTACTGCATCATAATTGTTTACCTAAGTCCTCAAGGCTGTGATCTTATACAGTGGTACCTTGGTTCTCAAACGCCTTGGTTCCCAAATGCCGAAAACCTGGAAGGTGTTCCGGTTTTCAAACATTTTTTGGAAGCCAAACATCTGATGCGGCTGTTGGCTATTGTTTCTGGGGCACCTGCACCAATCAGAAGCTGTGTCTTGTTTTTTGAACATTTCGGAAGTTGAACAGACTTCCGGAACAGATTAAGTTTGGTGCTTTTGTTTTTGCTATTTATTTTGCAATATTTTTTAAAGGCTTTTTTGGTTAATTTGTTTTTGTGACTGTGTGCAACCCAGTTCAGCTACTGATTAATTAATTGTGTGACTGCGGAAATGACTATTATCAGTGCAGGTATGATTGTGTGACTGCGGAAATGACTATTATCAGTGCAGGTAAGATTATTATTTTTTTATCATCTGCAATACTGTCTTATTTATTTTATAGTACAGTACATTGATTATTGCTTTCATTTTATGGATCAATGGTCTCGTTAGATAGTAAAATTCATGTTAAATTGCTATTTTAGGGGTTGTTCTTAAAAGTCTGGAACAGATTAATCCATTTTGCATTACTTTCTATGGGAAAGCACACCTTGGTTTTGGAACACTTTAGTTTTGGAACGGACTTCTGGAATGGATTAAGTTTGAGAACCAAGGTACCACTGTACCTATTTTCCTAGGAGAAAGCTCCATTAAATCCAATGGGACTTACTTCTGCGAAGACATGATTTGCTGTTAGTCCCATATCTTGCATTGGGGTTTGAGAGTATTAGGTCACTGGATTGTACCTGGTTTTATATTTAGAAAAGGGAAATAGGTTAACTTTGCCACTCAACAGCATCACAATTCATGCTGGGAATCTACATCAAGGGCTTCTTCATCCTGAAGCATGCTTCCTTATTCTACATTTAAAACATTCACATTTCACATGAATTTAAACTTACGTGGATTTTTAAATAGAAACGAAAGCTGAACGGTTGCTATAGGAAAGTTCCTTTCTTCTGGAAAATATTCTCAGACCAGTACCGGTGTCTTTATCCTTGTTTGCTTTGCATTGCTCTCAGGGAAATCGGTTATACACAAGTTTGAATGAGGGCCATTTCCAGCCACTTGGAATGCTTCCCAGAAAACATATGCAGCCCATGTTTACACTAGAGTAAAGTCTCACTTGTGTTCAATAGATCTTCCTGCCAAGCAACGAGGCACAGAATTCATCATTGGTAAGAGAGACAGAAGTGATTTATTTCCTGAAAAAAATTAATTTTCAGCGGGTGGGATTAGAAAGAGGGGTTATTTGGGTATTTTTTTAAAGACTTGTGAGCTGATGCAACATGGGAAGCTACATGGCGACTGAAATGAGATTATGAATCTGTTATTGAACATTAACTCCTAATGGGTCCCATGAATAGCAGTTGCTGGAAACCTCAGGAGGGGAGATTCTGCTTGTGGATTTCCCATTAGGCATTTGGTTTGCCATGCTGGACTAAATGGGCTATTGGCCTGACCAGAAGGCTGTTCCTAGGTTCGTTAATGAAAATGATTCATAGAGGTGGAATTGTTTAAACATTAAATAATTTTGGGAAACAATATATAACGAAATGAAAAAAATGTTCAGATATTCATTTAGGAAAACACCAGAAGGTTTTCTATTGGGAATAGTACCAGGAAGTCTAAAGGAAGAAGACATTATATTTATATGCGACAGTAGCTGCAAGGCTATTGATTGCGAAAAAGTGGAAAAGTGGTATTATACCAACAAAAATAGAATGGCTTGCCAAATTATTGGAGCACTACAATATATCCAAAACAATGGGAGAAATTGGAAGGATCTCAAAAGAAAAGATAGAAAGGGACTGGAAGGTGTTTAAAGGATACTTGCAAAACGATATAGAAAAATCAGAACTCCTATTAGAATAAACAAGTTCCGTTTTAAATACTGAAATACTAAATAAGAAGGATAACAATGTGTAATAGAAAAAGAAGCATGAAATTAGGTTAAAGGTGTGTGAAAGAAAGTAATAGAAGTGGAAAGAAATTGCAATTGAGTAGATTGGAAGTCTACAAAGGGTGAGGGGTGGTGGATGGTGATGGGAAAAGGACTTATCTGTGGGATTGAGTGTAGGTAAGCTTGAATATTTTTAAGGATTGTATAAAATGTATGTTTGTCTGCTTGTATATTTGCAATATGTGTGTATTAATGCTGAATTATTTTAACAACAAAAACAAAAAGGGAAAAAAAGAAAATGATTCATAGAGTGATTTCTGGAACAGTTCTTTACCTCCTCTCATGGTATCCTTAAAAAAATGTCTTAATTACTTTATTTCAATGACTGAAGTAGATGGGCATCGTTGGGAAAGGATAATCTTAATAGTAAGCTTCTTCTCCCTACAGATTTACTCATTGATAGAAGAAACCAGTAAGTATGGAAAGCTGTTATACTTGGCCTTTGTAAATGAGGAAGAAAGACAGAAAACATTCAAAATTCTGCCATAGCCTTCCTGCTGCTATTTCAAGAGATATAGAAGGACTGCATAGGCAAAGTGGAAAACCAAAGAGATTATCAACCTGAGACTTAAACACACAGCGCACCCATAGGTGAGCCACAACATTGTTATCCAAGTTACTGCTGTTTAACTCAAACAGTGATCTCTAATGATAGAAAAATGCAGAATAGACTTAAGTTTAAAAAAAAGTCAATTGATTTCAGTGGGTCTACCATGAAAATGCCTTCGTTGGAGATCACTGAGAATTCTAGTCCATCCCCCAAATGAAACTGAAAGCAAATAATAGACTAATACAAAATCACAGACACTAGAGTTCATTCTGTATTTCCCCCCCCCCCCCTATGAAACTATGGAAATCCTAGTGTTCAGTTTTTCAAGAGCAGCACTGAATACTAAATATCTTCCGCCATCTTATTCCTAATGATGATAAGGGATGCGGGTGACACTGTGATCTAAACCACTGAACCTCTTGGGCTTGCTGATCAGAAGGTCGGCAGTTCAAATCCCTGTGACAGGGTGAGCTCCCATTGCTCTGTCCTAGCTTCTGCCAACCTAACAGTTTGAAAGCACACCAGTGCAAGTAGATAAATAGGTAATGCTGCAGTGGGAAGGTAAACGCCATTTCTGTGTGCTCTGGCTTCCGTCACTGTGTCCTGTTGCGCCAGAAGCAATTTAGTCATTCTGGCCACATGACCCAGAAAGCTGTCTGCAGTCAAACGCTGGCTCCCTTGGCCTGAAAGTGAGATGAGTGCTGCACCCCATAGTTGCCTTTAACTGGACTTAACCATACAGGGGTCCTTTACCTCCCCCCCCCCTTACCTAATGATTATAAACTTGATTATAAACACTGCATGTAGTCAGAGACACTCTGCATTGATATATCACAGAATCTCAACCTAAGCTTGGCTAGTAAAACAGGTGTTGGGCAGAGCCCTTCAGGGACACAACTGAAATTGGAATGGCTAGATTGTGTTTCTGTTTCTGGTGGTGTCTGGAGGAGATCTGGCGTATGGAAAACGAAGGATACAACCACAGTTAAAAATTATACATGCAAAATGCAAGTTGGAATCTGACATAAACGTATCTCATTCAAAAGTTATTTCCTGCTGAAATTCAGAAGATTTTAAGTAACTGCAAATTTTAATGACATCTTCAGCTAGACCCAGTGCTTTGGTTGTGAACTGGAATCCCTGCCAATCCTCAGCCTGCATTATACGTTATGCATGAAGTGTGTTTTGCTAAATGTATAAGAATGAATTATATTTGAGTTCCTTAGATTCACAGTCTGCAGGAGTCCTGCGGAGGTGAAATAAGTTAGTTTTAATTTGGATGCAGAGAGTCCTAATCAAAAAAGATTTGGGCCTGAGGGCAGAATCTAGCCTTTTATCATTTTCCTGTTTAAGTTTAATCATATTAAGGAATTTAATTTTTTTTTTTTTAAAAAAAGAATAGGCTCCAGGAAAGGCTAGTTAATATTTCCATTTGAGGGTTCAAAACTTTAAAGGTGACCTGAAGAGCTTTATTTTTAATTAAAACAATTCTTTTAAAATTATGAATGCTAATAAGTGGGGCTGGGGGTGGACACTGATAGCACTTATATCATAGCTAGTGGGAAAATGCAATTTTAACCACAATTTCTTTGCTGCTTTCTCTGGTAGTTTTGACTTAGAGGCAAGAAAAGGTTTCAGTGTGTGACTACATGTTCCCCAAAAGACAGAGGATTGGATCCAGGTTCCATTGAAATAAATGAGACCTTGATTATTTACCGCTAATTTAACAGATTTCAATGGGATTTCAAGTTCACACACCACTTTCATCTTCATATTGGATTGTGGTGTCATAAAGTTCCACACACTGTCTTCCACTGAAGTCTTTCCTCAAAACAGCCCCTATTATGAGAAGTGTTACTTGTATTTCCTGGTTTCACACCATCACCTTCATGCATGATGAGATCACTGCACCAAGTCTTAAAGCCAGAATTCTTCTTCCAGTGTACATTATCCATTTCAGGAGGTCCCATGTCAGCCTATAGAGGCTGTGACTTCAAGTGCCTTTTGTCCTCAATTTGTTTAGATCCTTCCTAGCTCATCTTTCCAGACACAGTGTAGCCTTTGTGAGCCGAGGTGCTTGTAAGGCGGCACACAAAATGGCGGCAGGCAAGAGTACTCTTTTGGTGAGGGAATACTGAATGGTAGTTTACAGGTTTATCATAACTAGCTACACAGCAGATTGTGTGCCAAGTTGGAGTGAGGAGGGGGGGGGGGATGACCTGTGACTGTTTGTGCAGTGACAGCTTTATCAGATGACAAGGCTATCAGTAATGGCTAAAAGAAATGCTTACACTGGTTTTAATTTAATAGGGGCAAGAGGACTGAAATTTGTCAAGATATTAACACTACAGAAAAGCAAGCAAGGGTACTCTTAAATTTATGAACCAGCATTTCTATCCTTCTGGGTCATTTATCTGTATTAGAATAGTGAAAATATTTGGAAATGCCCACATTCTTTCATCAGCCATTCGAAACCAGCAACAACTGCAAATCCTTCCTGGACAGCTCTAGTTAAAGTTTGCCTCAGTGTTTCCCACTTCAAAATAAATAACCCAAGCAGCATAGACTGTGTAGAGGGTGGAGAGCAGAGCGTTATGACTTCATCATGTCCGTTTTTTATGTTCAGGCTCTATGTTCCTGTACATAGCCAAACCAGTATTAGCCATGGACAAGAGGAATGTATAAGCAGGCTCAGAGGAACCCCAACGCTGGCAAAATATATTTGTGGTGAGGAAATCCTAAGAAGAGATGAACAAACCCCAACAGCCAAATGAAAATGGTATGAGATAGATAGATAGATTCTTTATTGTCATTACACAAGTGCAACATTGCACAAGTGCAACGAAATTGGATGCCATCCCTTAAAAACAACAAAAGCAAAACAACAACAACAACCAAACAAACCACATTCCAGCCACACCCATGAGCTTTGTGGTCATGGATACTGACCCATAACTAGAAGTGTTGCCAGGATGTGCATCTGTGATTCTACACTGCAGATCCCACCTATGACAGAATGTTAGTAATAGCTCAGCTTTCTTTGCAATTCTAGGAGTGGAATATAGGGATACATGGGAAACAACCACAGAGGCTACATTATCATTTCCCCAACAAATGGTTGCTAAGGTACACTTAAAAAATAAAAATAAAACCGGAGACACATCACTCACAGCCAGTGATATGAGATACTTTGAGAGAGTGCTAGAGTCAGACTGTCTCCCCCTGAGAGTAGCTGTATCCTGTGGGTCTGGTTCTGGAGCAAGCATCCTAACTGGAAGGGGTTCATGTTGTGTCTTGGCAAGAAGAGTGATTGAATGGTCCACTCCCATCTGGAGCTGAGATGTGTCAGAATTAACCAGCCTTGAGTCAGGCTGTGGCGATCACACAGGGTCCCTGGATGTTTAACAGTCTATTGATCCCTGTGCCACCACTGCGCTCGCTTCCCCGCTGCCACCAACCCGTTACCCTCGGGTAAAACACTGAGTCCAGACAGTTGTTAAAAGTGAACCAAATAAACAAGTTTATTTTATAAACATTAACAAGCTTATGGTTTCTCAGATAATATTCCTGTTAGTATCTTAACTTTAGTTTCTTTACTGGCCTATACCTTCCTAATACCTTCTGAATGATTATCTCAACTGTTTGACTGACTCCTCTTAACAAATTCTCTCACTCTCTCACATCACACTAGCCCAACCCACAGACTTATCCTCTCTGTCTCTAACTCAAATTCCTAACTCCCTTCTTGTCCAAAACCCCTCTGTTCTTAAACCTTATAAACAATTAACTCCACCCCTTGGGTTCCCATTGGTTAGTCATTTTACAATTAGTTAACCCTTTCCTTATGAACCCAGTATGATGTCACACACCTAGGTGGCAAACGCCACACATGCCAACTTGCTTCTGTGAGATCCCACTGGGCTACAGGCCTTTGGCTCTCTGATGCTCGCTCTTAGGCCTCGATGCCTGGCAATAGGATTGCCACCACAGGGAACGCAATAGCTGATCTTTAATTCAGAAGCTTTTCAAGTATATTTTGCAAGCACCATCTGCAGCCATTTGTCATCCACGACTGGACCTAATGCTCAGGGGTCCCTTTACCTTTACCTTTAAGCAGCTTTTGGACATTGCAACATGTCCTCTTGCTGGTGACTTCCAAGAGGTTTTTTTTACCAATCGCAGTGGGTGGGACCCAGACCCATCCTAGATAGGAACCAGGAAAACTATAGCTCCTCCTGCTGGCATTCATTGGATGTGACACCATTTCTCATTACAAAGCAGAACAGGCCATTCACACGCAACCATGACATACTATTATAGATAATTCTATTTAGGCATGCTGATGCTATCCAAAAAGTTTCTGTATCTCCCTTTTTGGGTAATTTTCCAGCACCCATGTTTTGGGAATGATTGGACCATAGGATTATTGGATAGCAGGGGTGGGCAGCCTCTGGGCCAGGTTGGCCCACAAAGTCATTTCCCAGACACCTCAATCACCTATCAGTCAGCTGATATCAGTGGCTGATGTTAGCTGATGAGGTTGGTCTTGCTTGTGGGGGAGACTTCCACCACCCCTCTGGGACAACCTTAACAGGTAAGCTGTCAAAGAGGGAGATAAAGAACTGATCCCTTGGGCCAAAATAGTTCCCAGTCAGTGGTGTATAAGCAAGTCATGAAGAGACTCTCTCAGAAGTTCTCTCCTAACCCATTATTATGTTGTGATGTTCTGACGCAAGGTTGTTGATAGACCTTGCCATAATTGAATAGCTAATGTATCTGAGGTTTGAATTGCTTGCATTTTCAACAAACAGAACCTTTAGAAATGTACCTGTCACTCCCGAATTCTTTTTGAATAATCAGAAGCTTGATTTGAAAGTGGCTGCATTAGTGTTCCTCCTTATCAAACTAATAGAGTTCTTGAGTGTTTGCACTGAAACATTTCCCATAAATGAAGAATCTGAAATTCATTAATTGGTTTCAGAATGAGCACCGATATACCAACCAAGGTGGGGGCAGGACGGGACAGGAAGCAGCATGTAGTTATAGAGAACAGTTCATGGTTTGAATTAAAACAAAGGCTAAATTGCAAACAAAAACAAAACTTTCATATCTATCTAGACAAATAAACAGAACTGTGCGTTCCTATGTTTTGTACATCCCTGTCTGTTGCTACCAATAGGTATCAGTTGACCCAACTCAGAGTTGACCCTTTGAAACCAATGGACCTGAAATGATTATTCATTTCAGTTGGTTTTCTCTGAGTCATAGAATTGTTGAGTTGGAAGGGACCCAGAGGGTCATCTAATCCAAGCCCCTGCAATGCAAAAATATTTTGCCCAACATGGGGCTCGAATCCCAAACCCTGAGATTAAGAGTCTCATGCTCTCTACTGACCAGTGGTGTATTCTGTGTTAGTATGAGAAACACTGGATACATCATGTATGACTAATACTGAATATATAAAGTACCAGTGGCTCTGCTCCACTACATCGGAAAGAAAAATAAATAAAAGCTATGTTTTAGAAAGTGAGAGATTTTACTTTCTTGGGCTCCATGATCACTGCAGATGGTGACAGCAGCCACAAAATTAAAAGATGCCTGCTTCTTGGGAGAAAAGCAATGACAAACCTAGACAGCATCTTAAAAAGCAGAGACATCACCTTGCCAACAAAGGTCTGTATAGTTAAAGCTATGGTTTTCCCCGTAGTGATGTATCAAAGTGAGAGCTGGACCATAAAGAAGGCTGATCGCCGAAGAATTGATGCTTTTGAATTATGGTGCTGGATGCAATGGAGGGTTATGGTGGCCATAATAATAATTATGGTGCTGGAGGAGACTCTTGAGAGTCCCATGGACTGCAAGAAGATCAAACATATCCATTCTTCAGGAAATCAGCCCTGAGCGCTCACTGGAAGGACAGATCCTGAAGCTGAGGCTCCAATACTTTGGCCACCTCATGAGAAGAGAAGACTCCCTGGAAAAGACCCTGATGTTGGGAAAGATTGAGGGCACAAGGAGAAGAGGACGACAGAGAACGAGATGGTTGGACAGTGTTCTCGAAGCTACCAGCATGAGTTTGACCAAACTGCAGGAGGCAGTGGAAGACAGGAGTGTCTGGCATGCTCTGGTCCATGGGGTCACGAAGAGTCGGACATGACTAAACGACTAAACAACAACAAAATGTTTTAGAACAGGAATCAGCAGTGGGTCTGGATGTTTTTGTCATGGTTTTGACCATCCTGGACCTGATATTTTCAGCTAGTCTACAATTTCACGGATTTCGCTAAGCTTAGGTAAAATCTAAATAGGTTTTGCCAAAGTTCTTTTCTATTAAGCCCCACAACATACAAAGCTATAGTAGCAAAGTCAGTGCCCTGGTTTCATGGCTTCACTCGGTGGGCATCACAAGTGGCTATAGGGTATTGCAATACTTGGTTCTAGATGCTGGATTCTCCATGCATTGCAAACAATCCATCAATCTACTTGCTTGAGGCCTGGCTTAGTTAATTATATCCATTCATCTTAATCCTGTGACAGCTGCTTGCATATAGAAACAATTTTCTATATACACATTTTTTTTTAATGGACATGAAGCATCTGCAGGAGAAAAGAATATGTTCAGTCACATAAATATACCCCTGCAGAAATGTTCTGGAAGACACACTCTCAACACATGCACATAACAGACAGGCATCATGCTAGCAACTATCAGGAGCAAAAGCATGGTGCCTGAACTCAGACTGGGAGCCCCTTCTTCCTCCACTCAATTGATTAGCAGCACTGTAAGAATCTTTATTGGGATGCCTTTGGAATGTTCCAGCTGTAATTTTGGAAGCTCCTTTTGCCATGAGCTGCAGCTGCAATGTGGCTGCAACTTGCAAAGGCCCACCTGAATTTTGCTTCACGGTTGTTGCTGAAAATTTCATGTTAAGAACATATAGATACCTGGCACTACCGTGTGGTTGCAGGCTTTTACACCTTACAGCTGTGCAATGGGGATGAGCCACAAAATGCAGCTCCAATACCACAGCTGCAATATTTTAAAATTATCCTAGAAATTGCTGTCTTCTCCCGGCAACATGAGGACATATTGAAATTCATGGAAGTCAATGCTGCCTTCAGGTATCATTTCTTGCCATTCTTTATATTCCATTTTTCAGAATGTAGATCCTTCCAAAGTGTGGCACCCATAACATTTGGTGGAGAGGGCTCTGCTATGGGTTGGGGTGGGGGAAGAAACTGGTTTTGGTCTGCATTCTGGTTTTGGTCTGCATTCTAATGGGAACCCACCTATTTTGTGCTTCCTGAAACAATATGCACACCAAAATAGAGTGATCCATAAAAATGGGCACTTCTCCGAATTTTGCAGTGCAGTTTTTCAACAAAAAAATGTCTGCAAAAAATGTGTATTATTAGGCCAAAGTGTGCATAAAATGTTTACAGTCATACCTTGGGTTGAAGTAGCTTCGGGATAAGTATTTTTGGGTTGCGTGCTGCAGCAACCTGGAAGTAACAGAGTGCATTACTTCCGGGTTTCGTCGCTCGTGGCCATGCGCAGATGGTCAAAATGACATCACACGCATGTGCAGAAGTGGTGAATTGCAACCCGCGCACATGTAGACATGGGTTGTGTTCGCTTCTGGATCCCGTTCGCATCCAGAGGTACCACTGTACATGAAAATAATAATAAAAAAAGAGCCAGTGTGGTGTAATGGTTAGAGTATTGGACTAGGACCTGGGAGAGCAGTGTTCGAATCCCCACTCAGCCATGAAGCTCACTAACCTAACCTAACCTAACCTAACCTAACCTAAGCCTAACCTACCTAAGCCTAACCTACCTCACTGTCAGGAACTGGGCAGAGGAAGAATGGTGGAGACTGCCTCCCCATCATGACCCTTCCAGGGAGAAGGAATAGAAAGACAGTATAGATTTACAACAGGGGTTTAAGGGAGGTTGCAGCTCAGAGGCAGATAAGGGGAAAAGTTGGGAAATCATGGGAGAGCCAGAGCAACACCTGGCTGACACGTTGTCATTAGAAGGCATTCCAGACCCTCCATCTCCCAGAACCTGGTAAGCCTTAAAAGTAGGAGAGCAAAGAGCTCAAAGACAGAGGGCATGTAGCACCCATAGAGGAGATGATGAGAATGACGAATGAGGAAGTAGGATGGGTGTGTGTGAAAATTCACTTGGAACAACACCATTACCCAAGAGGCTGGGTTCTATAGCCTCTCTCTGTAAAGATTGGAATAAAAAAAGGATGGTAAGAAACTTTCCCTTGTCTTTATACTTTCCTGGGCAACCAGCTGGGAGCCTCTGACAGCACCCTGACACTCACAGGGCTGTTGTGAGGATAAATGGGAAGGAGGATAACCATGTGCACCATCTTGAGATCCTTGGAAGATAAAGGTGATATTGAAATGTTAACAACAGCAATAAACCTAAAATGCATTATATTAGAAGAGATTATGCATATTAGCTAAATATATACTTTAGGAGAAATGTATGCTAAAATGCTGACAAATTTTCACGAGAGTTGCTTTTGAAATATTGCAAACTGACATGGAAATGTGGAGATATAGAAAATGAGAAACTGAGAGAAACTGTTATGACAAATTTGTCTGTTCCTGTCTGTGGGTTCCTTCCCTGAGTGAACTCACCCCAGCTCACCATTGTCACAGTTGCTCATTTAATTGCTCTCTCCCTCTGAGCAGCCGTGGTTGGTGGGGCAATGCAGACAGGAGTGGCATTGTTCACCTGCCTTCCTAACACCCAGGCTCGCTGCTGGCTCCTGAGAGGGAGAGGGCAGGGAAAATGTGCAGGGAGGAAGGTATTGTGTGAGTGTGGAGATGGAGCCAATCGGGCACTCCTGCCACCATGCCACCATGTTTTCCCTCACCCCTTCTCAGGGATAGGCAGCGACAAGCCAGTTGGAAGGCAAGGCAGGTAAGCAATGTTGCCCTGCCTGCGCCACCTTGCAGGCAGGGTGAGTGCCTCTATGTCCACTCTACTACATCACTCAGAGGGAGAAAGCAAGGTGGATAGAAGAGGATGCTTCAACTCCTCACTCTGTCATGATAAAACTGAATACCACAAATAAACAGCAGAAAAGGAAAGCAGAGCAGCAGACCAGCAGGCTCCAAGGGTTGGCAATGGGCACACTGTGGGCCTCAGTAGGTCAGCCATGATGCGATCCTGTGACCCCAGCCTGATTTCAGTTTTATACTGGTTCAACTGTCAATTTAATAAATCCTTGCCATTGTCTTCCATCATAGAGCTTCAGTATGCTGATGAAAACGTAATGTGTGCACGCTCAGAGGATGACCTCCAAACCATCCTAAATATTTTTACAGAAGCTTACGAAAAGCTTGGCCTATCACTCAACATCCAAAAAACCAAAGTGCTGCCCCTTGTCATTCTAGTTGTATGCAGCCATTAGTTCCCTTAATCAATGAAACCCACATAACCATCTACAGTGTTCTTTTAACTATTTCATTAGGAACTTAAAACTAGCCTGAGAATAAATTCTTCTTATTAAACAATATATCCTCTTAATACTCCGTGAAGGATGAATCTTCAGGGTTCAGAACAATTCCACTCCCCACTGCTCAATAAATAAACGATTATAATGAAAAAAATGATAGCAATAAAGAGAGAGAGAGAGAGAGAGAGAGAGAGAGAGAGAGAATTGAGTTCTTCTAAATTATTCATCATAGATGCATGAGCAAGGACTGGGTAAGTGTCTTCAATGAGATAGAGAGACTGAATATTTTCTTAACATGATGATTTACTTTTTTAATAAAAGGAACCACAGGAGTCGCTTGCCTGTTTAGAAGGCGAGTGGTAGGAAAAGTCTGGAATCTATGGTTTGGAAACTTGTTTCCCTAACCTATTTGGTCATTTTGCATTTGGCACACAGGTGTAGTGACTTCTTCCAAAGTCTATGCCCATTTATGAGAAGCACCTTTGCTATTTTATTATCTCTTGGCATCCTTCTGTCTCGAGGGACAATGGGGTGCACCTCTGGGGGGTAAAGTCAAACTGCTGAGTTAGCAGCACCAAAATAACACCCCGCCCAGGGTACAAACCTGGGCAGTGTGTATGGAGACCCTGGGTTGCGCAGACAACAAAACCCCTCTCTTGGAATCGCTGATGTGGTCCAAAGGGAAGTAGAACAATACATTTGGCACCAGCTTGGTTGCAGAAGTTGCCAGAAAGAGGCGTACAAGGCCCTATTCAACTGTCTTAGGGACTCCACTCTGGATGTGTGTAGGGTTTACTCCTTAGCCTTTGCTTCTCCCAAAGATATCCCACAAGGCAGCAGAGGTTTAGGATCAGAGTCTTCCTTCTCCTACTGTAGATGGGCTATCATCCCAGGTTGATGCGCCTCACCTGGCCCTTGCTTTCCTCTACAGCACATGTAGAAACCATCTTCTTGACCGTTGGATCTGCTTTTGGTCTTGTCTGCTCAATTCTCCAGAGTCTATCTTTGTATGCAGGGGAAGTCCCTAACTCACTGAGGGTTTGAGACCCATCAGCTATCCTCACCTGGTTTAGCCAGCCAGGCAAAGTCATTTCCTGTTGCATGCTGAAAGCTCTCGCTACTTTATTAACCATTGCTTAAAATCTTCACTGCTAGAGCTTCTTACTTGAATTTAACAAATTATCTGGAGCAAAGCATATGAACCCATTGATTCTTTTATACTACTTTAAGAAAATATCCTTCTTTAAGGAATGTGTCAAAATATCATCCAGAATAGAACTTGGTACACAGTGTGAGATCTCAGCCTTCCTTAAGATACTTGCTGCTCATGATAAACTAGCATGCAAGGAGAAATGCTTCTATACTTGCCTTCCCTATAATTCTTGGAATGAAGTTTCCCACCCAAAGGAGCACATTCAAGCATGAAACCCACAATGAGAAGGGCCATAGTGCAGTAGTAGATTCAATGGCACAAGACACATCATATGGGGACTTCTGGTGAGGCAAAATGGCGGGCGCCACGGCAGCAAGCTGCTCCTGAAGCCAACCAGAACCAACTGCGCCACCAGGCTGGCTCTGGGCTGCTGAGACTGCTGCTGCCACCGCCACTGCCACGTCAACTGGGGGTACCACTCCCCACCGTGACCCAAATTGAGCTGGGAGTGATAGCGTCTGTCCACCTGCCCAGCAGCACTCTGGGATCAGTAAAACCCCGGAGTTGACACAGGGAGAAGGAGAAGAGGAGAAGTAGAAGGAAGAGAGAGGAAGGAGAAGGAGAAAAAAGAGGGAGGCCCTACTTTGCCATGCCGCTTCCACCGCCACTGCTGAGGAGGAGAGGTAGGAGAGCACTGGGAGGGCAAGGACACATGGCCAAGCCCAGGCCCGACCCGAGCCTTCTCCACGGTGGCTAGTACTCCAAGAGAGCAGGACAGGGCCCAGAGAAAGGCTGTGCAACAGAGGAGACCACAGAAGAGAAGATATTACTTCTTTTTTTAAAAAAATAAATAAATTAATAACTTTTTTAATAACTTTTTTTTCTATTGTCAAAAAGAAAAAGAAAAAAAAGTGTCCCCGGATTCTTTGAAAAAATCTGGCAACCTTACAATATACTATCTGAAAACCATTACAATTGATAACAATCATTTTTGGTCTATCATTTGATATGTTCATTGTTCCAAAAGCGAAGCAAGAGAGAATCTGGTTTCAAATAACAAACCGCACGATCGTCCACCCAAATCACTGTGTTTCTTTTATGAAGGGAAGTAATGGAATCAATATGTGCATCCATTTTTTTTTTACCTCTCAAGGCAAGATTTGCAAGCTGTATGCTCCTGGGTAGAAGTCATAAACCTCAGGGACTATCTCCAGCTACTTCTTTCCGTGGTTAAAGTGAAATCTAAATGAAAGAAATGTTCCAGTACAGATAATGCATAAAATGAAACTGCTACAGTAATGAATGTTGAATGCAATGTTTGAAGTTAATGCAAAAGTTGAAGGTAATTTATAAACCTTACAGGGTTTGGGTACTTTGGGAAATTAAAGTATATGATTTAATATCCCCTTCCTTGATTACTGCTTAAAATAAAATAGCTTGAACTGTGGCCTGTAGTTCAAGATTAGTAACTTGGATGATGAAAGAAAAGCCAGAATTCAGCGCAGGTCTATGAATATGAATACTTCTCTGCAGAGCTGGCCTTAGTTAATGTAATGTTATCCTTGTGTAACCCAGGAGCTTCATCTTTATTTTATTATAAAATGATATAATATACAGTATAATCCTATGCCTGTTTCCTCAGACATTAGCCCAGTGAGTTGCTCCCAGGGAAGTGTGTATATGATTGCATTACTAATCAATGTACATGATCTTAATGCAAAATAAAAGATGATGTTGGAAATGACACTTTTAAGATGCGGAATTTATACCTTCCCAATTAAAATGGTCCCAATCCAAACACGTATGTGAGGAGGTCAGCAAATGGAGGTTTTACTGACCTTCCTTGATTAGAGGTCCTCTCCTTGATGGTGGTGCAAGAGTCTGTGACCCCTTTGAGTTAGGGAAACCACAAAATTACATCCAACCCAGCAGCTGGTGCCAAAAGAGTGCTGTGATGGTTCTAGGGGTTGCTTGTGTTTAAGCCGGTGCAAACACCCGGCTGTATTGCCTGAGTGAACCTTTTCTGTCCGGACAGCCACTCACCCGTGGCTGTCTCAATCGCTGGCAGAATCCGTCAGTGAGCATTTCTTAAACTTCTTCCAGCAAATAAGCTCTTTGACGCCTAGTCTCCTCCTACTCTCTCTGCATGAAAGCCTACTGCGCAAGGAGGGCGTAGGCAGCAGAGGACCTCTACTCTCCCCGCTGGTCCCCGGCAAGGAGTCATGGGACCGCCTCGCCGCTTCCCCCATCTGCCCCCCTTCTCCACTGGTACTACACTGATTCTCTTCCCCAGAAGATGGGCTGCCTCTCCCAATCCCGGGACGCTCTCTGGAATCCCTCTGGATTTTGCTCTCTCCCTCCGGCACTGATGGCAGTTCCCTGACAGGTGACATAGGTGGAAGAATCATTTGATGGAGGCCCGCAGTGTTTCCAAATCGGAATGGTGGCTCATGTGCTCAACTGCATCTGCTTGGTGTGAGGATGCTGAAAAGTTCCTTGCTCCCCTCCCTCAAAAAATTCTCTAACATGCATGTGTAAGCCATGACCTTAGCAAACACCAATATTTGAAAAGATCTTCCCTGGGTTATTTTTTGTCTTAATTTCTTGTCTCAAAATGGTCCAAAGGCATCTTGCCTTCTTTGACTGCCAATACTGTCTTCCTCTCCAATATGCCATGTAAAGTGTTTGAATGGGACGCTTCAAACACCAAGTTTTTTGTGTTATAGGCACGTGTTATTGGCAAGATGATGGGGCTGAATTCCTACCTCCTCTTACCTGTTCATGAAATGCTAAAGAAATGCTACGTAAATGATGGTGCCTATTATTATTATTATTATTATTATTATTATTATTATTATTATTAATTGACCCCCATCATCCAGCCCGGATAATGAGGTCCAGCGCCGAGGGCCTTCTGGTGGTTCTCTAGCTGTGAGAAGTGAGGTTAAAGGGAACCAGGCAGAAGGCCTTCTCAGTAGCGGTGCCTGCCCTGTGGAACGCCCTCCAAGGCAATAAACAACTATTTTACTTTCAAGGCAATAAACAACTATTTTACTTTTAAAAGACAACTGAAGGCGGCCCTGTTTAGGGAAGTTTTTAATGTCTGACATTGTATTGTTTTTAATATTTGGTTGGAAGCTGCCCAGAGTGGCTGGGGAAACCCAGCCAGATGGTAGGGTATAAATAATAAATTATTATTATTATTATTATTATTATTATTATTATTATTATTATTATCATTAACCACCCTATACCCAGAGGTCTCAGTGTGGTTCACAGAACAAAATCACCATATAAAACCACAAAATATATAATCAAAATTAAAAAACAACAACAGCCCAATAACCCCCTCAAAACCCCCACATTTTAAAACGGCATAGGATGTCAATCAAATCAACCAAAGGCCTGGTTAAAAAGGAATGTTTTTGCCTGGCGCCTAAAGGTGTACAATGAATGTGCCAGGCAAACCTCCTTGGGGAGAGCATTCCACAGAGATGCCTAGAGACCTCCCCAACCCTCTTACAAGCCTCCTTACTCCCCCTGCCATTTCTCCTCATCTAACCAGTCAGAATGGTGAGAGAAATGGCATTTGCATATTTGATTTAGTCTGAATGCTTCATGAACATGATGTGGAGCACCCGGAATGTTGGGATTGTCATTTCCCTGGGTTTTCAGGCCCATAGTAAGGAACCAGGAGCCTGGAGAAACGACAGTGCTGAGCAACTGTGACACCAGTAATTAATTTGGATGGATTTCCTTAGGTGCGTTGTGTACCTGTTCCGCAAATGAGCATATATTACACTCTTCTTTCTTCCACCTGTGTTTGAAGTATTTATTCTATTGCACGCTGTAGTATGCATCTAGTTTCATTATTTAATCTAGTACAATACACCTGACCTGGATTGAACTTCCTGGGCATCTGTGGGTGGGGCAAATCTGCTCCCATACTAATGGGGTGGGAACGACGTAAATGTGCACCGACTGGGCTTTCAATGTTATATGCCTATTGTCTGGCTGAAGCTCTCCAGGGTCTGAAATGGAGGTCCTTCCCATCACCTGCCCTTTTAAAAAGAGGGACAGAGCATCCTTATTTGGAATGCATACCTGTGGTACATGAAATTCAAATAGAGTGTTGGGTGCTTTGTTTGTTGAGTGTATTTATCTCTTGGGAATAACATATGATTATCCAATATCTTTTCATTACCGGTAAGTAGAAGAACAACAACAACAGCAACAACTCTAAATATGTTGGGGCTATTTTTTTTTAAAGAAGGATGTTCATCTAGAGCACATCCTGCTTTGCTAGTGACCAACATGAGGAGGCTAATGGGTTCTCATGACAAGGAGTGGAAGTGGGAGGTGTTTTGATGCACATTGATAGACTGTCCCTGTTGTTCTGTGGTTCAACAAGAGTTACCGTATTTTTTGCTCTATAAGACACACTTTTCCCCTCCTAAAAAGTAAGTGGAAATGTGTGTGCGTCTTATGGAGCGAATGCAGGCTGCGCAGCTATCGTTGAAGCCAGAACAGCAAGAGGGATCGGTGCTCACCTGAAGAGGCTTGCATAGGCGCCGACTCCATGGGGCCTGAGGGGGCCCGAGCCCCCTCAAAAATTCGTTTACATTACATTAACTAAGGCCAGCCCAATAATTTAAGAAAATTATATTACTGCTGCGAAGAGGCGGGAGGGAGAGGAGGCCCCTTGGGAGGAGCGGGCAGGTGCTGGGGCGGCAGCGCCGGGCGGGGGCCGAGGGGTGGGCGCCCCCCTGCGCGGGCATCGCCTCACCGCCGCCGCGGGTTTGGCTGGGCCGCCGGCCGAGGGGAAGCGCCAAACAAGGCCAGGATCCAGGCCCGCCCCGCTCTCCTTATTTGGTGCCCGGTTCCGGCTCCCGGGTGGCCTCCTCCCACCCGCTCTCGCTACCAGTGGAAAGAGAGACGGAGGTGCAGCGGAACCCGCAGCCTTTGCAGGCGCCGCCCGGCCGGGGAAGGGGAGCGCGGAGGAGCCCCGCGGGCCTCGGCCCGGTCAGCCGAGCCCTCCCAAATTGCGCCCCGCAGCCAGGATCTTGTGGCGAGGACCCCGGTATGGGCCCCCCCAATATTTTTTATAAGTCGGCGCCCCTGGAGGCTTGGCACGGCTATCCCAGAAGCCAGAACAGCTTTCTCTCGCAGCGATCCCTCTTGCTGTTCTGACTTCTCTTCGCTGGAGAGGCGCTGCACAGCTTTCCCTCTCTGCGTAGCGCCCCTTCAGCAAAGCAGGAGGAGAAACAGAGCCCCTTCCATTTCTCCTCCTGCTTTGCTGGAGAGGCGCTGCGCAGAAAGTGAGAGTTTCTTATGGTCGGGTGCCTCTTATAGAGCGAAAAATATGGTACACAGAAAGATGTATGCTAGTAAATGCTTCACTCCTCCCTCCCTCTTTCTCACACACATACACATTTCATAATTTTTGTTAAAAATGAAAAAAAAACTTGAATTATTCCATTAATGATTTGCTTTCCTTTTTAGAGAATAAGCATGGCACTCCAATGCACAATGAGAATTATTGTAAAGACTTTTGTCCTTGGAGACAGAAGAGTGAGCAATGTTCTCTGCTTTGAAAGCTGTCGCAGCTAAATATGAAATGCAGGCAAAAAGAATTGCAGGTAGAAAAGAATATGTACTCCAAGGAGAAAAAAGGAAGGTCCTTGGTTGAACAGAAAACATGATTCTAAGCATGATGGAAAAACTGCAGGCTTTGGTTCTTTTCAAGTGTGCCCCAAACCATTGTTTTTCTCTTTTATCAACCTCTCCTCTCCCTTCTGAAAAACATTCATTTTCAATATGTACGTCACAATTCAGAAAGCTCTCAGACACTAGCACCCATTAGTTGAATATTCCAGGTCCTTGCCCACCCATTTGCCTAAAAAAAGACTGATCAATGGTTGGCCAACAGCATAACAATACACTCCCGAGAAAAGGGATGACATCAATTGCATTTCAAATCAAAATCTGCCACATTTTGTTCCATTCTGCATACAGAGCAAAGTAGATCAGGACAACAGATTCTGTAGAGACATTTGATGAAGAACACATTCAGAAACTACATAACACTGCTGCAACCGCATCTCATTATTTTTGTTAACTTGATATAAATGTCAGTTGCAAAGGGGGGCAAACTAATTATGAGCTATGCTCAGACTTCAAAGAAGTTTCGGTTTGCCTTAAAATTACCTCTGAAGTTTCAAACTTGAAAAATCTGTACACCCCATTCTCCAGTATTGAAGGTACACCACTGGTGGTGGCCTGATCTCCCTCTTCTGAATTTTCTGAAGCTGACAAATAATCAACAAGCAAAGAGGAACACAACTGATGGCATTTTAAAGTGGCGGGTGGCGCTGTGGTCTAAACCACAGAGCCTAGGGCCTGCCGATCAGAAGGTCGGCGGTTCAAATCCCCGCGACGGGGTGAGCTCCCGTTGTTCAGTCCCAGCTCCTGCCCACCTATCAGTTTGAAAACACGTCAGAGTGCAAGTAGATAAATAGGTTCTGTTCCAGCGGGAAGGTAAACGGCGTTTCCATGTACTACTCTGGTTCACCAGAAGTGACTTAGTCATGCTGGCCACATGACCCGGAAGCTGTCTGCGGACAAACACCGCTCCCTCGGCCTATAGAGGGAGATGAGCGCTGCAACCCCAGAGTCGTCTGCGAATGGACCTAACGGTCAGGGGTACCTTTACCTTTACAACATTTTTTTACTATATTATATTTGTGATAATAAAATAAAATAAAAAACAACATCACCTATAAACACACTTTTAGATATTCCATTGCTACTGTTTATGAGCAACCCTCACATGGGATTTATACTCATCTAGTTATCTATTGTCATGAATGGTTGGATCATTTCTCACAGAAACCAAGGAGTGAAAAGGAGCCACAAGACAGTACTGTATTTTCCGCTCTATAGGACGCACCGGGCGATAAGACGCACCTAGTTTTGGGGGGGGGGGGAGGAAACAAGAAGAAAAAAATTCTGAACCCCAGAAACCAGAACAGCAAGAGGGATCTGGCTTCTGGGATAGCCTCTTGCTGTTCTGGCTTTGGGGACAGCCTGTGAAGCCTCCGCAGGGCAGCAGGGTGAAGGCACCCTGCTGCCCTGCGGAGGCTTTGCGCAGCCATCCCCAAGCTAGAACAGCGAGACAGAGTGCTGCGCATTGCTCCGCCTCCCTGTTCTGGCTTTGGGCTTAGCCGCGCAGCCTGCATTCACTCCATAAGATGCACACACATTTTCCCTTACTTTTTAGACGGGAAAAAGTGCGTCCTATAGAGCGAAAAATACGGTATATCTTGTACCTCGGGTCAACTGTTTTCTACTTAAATTACACCTATTTCTTTACCATTCTTAGCATCAGTTAATGGAGTTCTATGAATTCTACCTACTCTCTTAAAGTACATCAAATCAAATTTCCTCATCATAAGCTTTTGTGATGGCTGCTCATTGCCAGTCACCAGTGACATGATATGAAAGTTCCCCCCTCCAAGTCCTCTGTTCGTTGGGTGATCTAACCAGGACACCAGGAACCAGGTGGGTAGAACATAACTAGTGATGAAAGACTACAGTCTCAATATTATAACTGAACCATATCAATCAGTTAATTGATCATCAATACTTCAATACCATCATAAGCTTTGAAGAGCAATATCATAATAAACTTTGAAGAAAACCATAGCCTCATACTACTTGGAAAATAACATGGATTAAGAGATGCATAAGATTAGCATTAGAATTGCATTGACAAAGCAATCAATTAGATTCAATTGAATGAGCATCATAGGCTTGCTATTTCCTTTCTAACAAAAAAATAGAAATAAAAATGGCCTCCTATCATCTTCCAGCCCACCTAGCTGTTGGACAGAATTGATATATTGTGTAGCATATTCAGCAATAAAGTTCATAATTATAGCCTGTGCCATAGAACAGGATCTCATCTTCAGCTGGGGGGGGGGGGATGTACAAAGAAGAGTTGGTTAGAAGGAATAGAACAAGAAATGAAGCTCTGAACATATTTGATTCTGATCAGAGTTTTCTTCTTTTGTGTTAATTTCATTTCAAAACCAACATACCGTGTACCTTGCTTCTCAAACGCCTTAGTACTCGTACGTTTTGGCTTCCGAACTCCGAAAACCTGGAAGCAAGTGTTCCGGTTTTCGAACGTTTTTTCGGAAGCCAAACGTCTGACACAGCTTCTGCTTAAGTGCAGGAAGCTCCTGCAGCCAACTGGAAGGCACGCTTCAGTTGTTGAATGGTTTTGGGAGTCGAATGGGCTTCCGGAACAAATTACGTTCAAGAACCAAGGTACGACCATAAAATGTAGATTAGGAGTTGGGCGTCCATAATCTAACTAGTGGAATTTGTAATTGGCACCCCTGTTTTTATGACATTTCTTTATTAAGGCAGTAGTGGACTTTGAAGTTTTCAGTTTCAGCAGTGCCCTGTGTGATGGACAACCCCCCCACCCCACCTTTCACCTTCCATTGTTCATCATTCTTGCAGCACCCGCTGTGGTGCCTTCTCAGCTTGGCGCCAGTGTGGGTGAACCAGTTGACCTCCCCTAAATCTGCCTCTGATTAAGCTCACAGTCACTTTTATTCATTCCATCATGGAAATTTTACAGATCAACACTTCCTCAGATGCTGTTGCCATTCTCTTTAGCATCTTGTCAGGTATGATGTTTTCTTGAAACTTATTGTCAAGTTCTTATCTTTGAAGGTGCCAAAGTTTCACATTGCTGCTTCTGTGATTCAGAAAAAAGACTTGTACTTTTCCATTATTGTCAACCTTTTTGGTCTGCCATGGCTGCTCTGGTGTTCAATGAAGTTTACGGTTCCAGGGCCCTAATTCTCCTCCCCCCACTATAAAATCTAATTTTATCCCTCACAAGGTTTAGGAACAAACTGATGTGTGGATCAACACAGCCACACAGAATGTGAAACTGCACATAAGTAAGTCTTAACCTCACCTATATGTTATTTATTATTCACTAGCCCTGTGTGCCTCACAGGTGAAAGTGTGAATTTGAGGGCCACTGAGCATTAGATTCTTTCAGTATATCATGCTTACAGAAACACCTGTGCTTCAGCACTTTAACCTAACCAACTGTGAAACAGTGACAGTGTTCAACAGACCTAAAAATTTCTCATTTCGTACCTACAGCATGATGGTCTAATGACTTAATATTAGGCTGCACAGTGTGAAATATCTCTGGAAAGTGGTCCGGGACTTATTGAATCTCCACTTTCATATTGCCTATAAGCAACAGCTGGTACTGAATTTGCCTTGGGCCTTACTGTTACTTAACACAATCAAATTCCTTTTAAATTCTGTCAGTGAGTAAATAAATATTTATTTCCACATCATACATACAGGGCTTTTTTGTGACAGTATTCACTGATATGAAGTACCATCACCTTTTGTGCTGACACCAATGGCAGTTTTATCAATATGAGTACCATAAGGTTGCCATACGTCCGGAAATTCCTGGACATAGCTGGAATGCAGAGTGTCCAGGTGGAAATTGCTGAAACTTCAAGAACAGCCTTACCAAAGGTGTCATGGGCTTTGAAGATGATTGAACTCAGGACGAAATGGGAAAATAATACAGTGGTACCTCTGGTTGCGAACAGGATCCATTCCGGAGGCCCGTTTGCAACATGAAAGGAACACAGCCTGCAGTGGCACATCTGCTCACATGAAGGTTGTGATTTGCTGCTTCTGCGCATGCATGTGACGTCATTTTGCACATCTGCACATGTGCAAGCGGTGAAACCTGGAAGTAACCATTTCTGGGTACTTCATGGTCACCACAGGACGTAACCTGACAGAACGTAACATGAAGCAGACATAACATGAGGTATGACTGTAATTTTTAATAATATTTTTATTATTTATAGCCCGTCTATCTGGCTGGGCATCCCCAGCCACTCTAAGTGTTAAGAGGAAGGCACATTTGGCAAACCCTCACTATGATCAACTCGCACCTGGAAACCTATGTCCCCACTGTGGAAGGACGTGTGGATCCAGAATTGGCCTCCACAGTCACTTATGGACTCACTGTTAAGACCGTGTTCATGCAAGACAATCTTACTTGGCTATGAGTGATCGTCAAAGAAGAAGTTATAGATATATATACACACAATAAAGTTCAAGATTAATTAAATAGTGAAACAGCAAAGTGGGAAAATTCTGACGTGTTTAATAACGAAGCACATTTTATAGCTGGTGCAGCATTCCAAAGTGAGGACCCACCACAAAAAAGGCTCTCTCCTTTGTGGAATTATATGGACCTCTGCTAAGTACGGGTGTGGAGATGAAGTTACTACTTTGAGGTACATTTTGCAAAGCACTGCAGTGCTACTCCAGAGTTACAAAACTAGAATGTAGATCTCAATCCTCTCAAAATGGACCTCATAATATTGTTTTGTTGTGTCTGTAGGCTAAAATGAAATGGTCTCATCCACAGTTCAGCTAAGTAGCATTTCCTTCCCATCCAGGAATAGATATTTCCCTTTGAACAAGAGCTTCCAGCAGCCTTGAGATTCCCTGTGAAATAAGTTTTGTATTTTTCCTTTTATATGTATAGTAGAGTTCAACTGCATGACTATGCTTGTGTCACAACCTAAGCCTCCTACAAGCATTCTAAACTGCTGTAGCACTTTGAAGCTTGTGAGAGTGCTAAAGCGAGGTTCTCTCCCCCACTCCTTTTAAGCAAAGTACACCTTCTCTGAGGTTGGGAGTAGGGGGAATAGACAAAAGAGAAAGGGGAACAATGTAGAGATGAGTGCAACTCAGCAACTGATATAAAAGGAACAGCAAAACATTCAGACAGCTTGGGAGGGAACCTTCCAGACATGGAGAGAATGAGAATAAAGTTAAACCAAGACTTTTCCCATTTCTTTTTGAACAACCACCCATGGGGAATGCTTTGACGCAGATATACTGTCTAGATAGCTAAAGTCTCTTCTTTCTTCAAGACCGTGTAAAAATAGAAGGTTGTTCTCTAACACTATTCTCTCACTGTGTTTTTTGAGGGGGGGGCTGTGCCTCAATTTCTATAGGCAAAATGATAATCTCCCGTAAATGTCTCATAGATATCTCATAGAGTTGGAAGGGATCCTGGGGGTAATCTAGTCCAACCCCCTCCAATGTAGGAATATCCCTTACACGGATTGAACCTGCAGCCTTGACGTTGTCAACACCACGTTCTAACCAACTGAGCTAGTTGCCCTAGGGGATTTATATTAGAACATTTTTCTATTTCTTTCATATAATTTTCCATTGTTCTATTGTCCCCCATTAACACTGGCCACATTCACACTACGATACTGTTGTGAGTTTGGTGGGGTGGTGGCGGTTATGCCATATGCCGGAGTCCCTTCTAATTCCTGGATCCAACAGGGATTCAATTTCTGGAATATCCAGGCAAGTTTCTTGGTAATAGCCCCCTAATGTGAGTCATTAAGGTAACAAAGAAAGAAAATAGGTGCCGCCTCTCCCTCAATTGCCTGTTAGTTAGAAAGACAAAGGACAAAGTGTCGCTTTTGTAAGCTAGAAGCAGGAGCAAGCAGGCTAGGAAGCCAGAGAGACAAAGCCATGCTTGGCCTCTGTTTGAATCCAAGACCGTGGGAGAAACAAGAACCTCTTAGGGTGTTAATGTTGTGAGCCCCACTGTTGTAGGCTCAGGTTGTATATATGTGTAAATAAACCATATATCATAAAGACAGCACAGTCTCCGCTGTGCCTCATTCCAAGGAAACCAAATCCTGGAACCCCTGGAATCTAGCACTGCTCAGGGATTGGAATGTCATGGCTTTCCCCCAATAATTCTGCAAGCCAAAGCTAGTCAGGAGTGCTGAGAGTTATTAGGAGGCCCCTATTTTCCTCTCAGAGCTATAATTCCTATTGTTTCCTGGGAAGAGGGATTGCTTGTTAAACCACTCTGTAGCTCTGGGAGGCATAGCTGTCAACTTTTCCCTTTCAAAGGCGACTCTAGGGTTGCGGCGCTCATCTCACTTTCAGGCCAAAGGAGCCAGTGTTTATCCACAGACAGCTTTCTGGGTCATGTGGCCAGCATGACTAAAACGCTTTTGGTGCAGCAGAACACCATGACGGAAACCAGAGCTCATGGAAATGCCGTTTACCTTCCCGCTTGCACTGGCGTGCTTTCGAACTGCTAGGTTGGCAGGAGCTGGGACAGAGCAACAGGAGCTCACCCTGTTGTGGGATCTGAACCGTCAACCTTCTGATTGGCAAGCCCAAATGGCACAGTGGTTTAGACCACAGCACCACCCGCGTCCCACTTTATAAAAAGAACCTCTCGCTAAGAAATATAATTTAATTCCAATCTTTGATAGGAGAAAATACAAGGAATGCAAATGCAGCAAATGCTTCTCACTGGTACTGTGATACCTCTACGGCTAGAGACCTGGTATGATCTAATGGTATGACTTTGTTTCAACTTTGCAGTGTGAGTGGAATATGGAATTTTCTGCTTCTTATTTTGCAGCCGCGTGCTTTTGCTCACAGGTTTTTGCTCTCAGAATTTAATCTATCTGGTGCTCTCCTTGGCATTCAGTGTAGTGTACAATATCCTTAACATACTTGGATGCTGACAGTAATAGGATATTAGGATTAATTCTAACCGATTCTGGTATGACTCCTGAATATGTACCCAAGTGTATAGCTTTAGGAAAAAGCAGCAAATCATATTTTATATGCTCTTACTGATCCTGCCATGGTCATACAGCCCTGCATACTGCAAGAGCAAATTTGGCTCCTACATTGTATGTCACGAGCCTTGACAACAATGTATGGAAACAGAAAATCAAATTTAAAACCAATTTCCCCATTAAAATGGAAACAACAATTTAAAAGTAAAACATTGGTTAGCATCCTTGCAGGCAGTTGCTGCCTTATTATGACTGACATTTGAATATAACACTGGTCAATCACATTGTTTCATATGAGTTACTAGAGAGAAAAAATGCCGAACAAAAAGTTTCTGGCCCAGGTACACAAAAATAACAAAACTAAACAGAATATATTGTATCCTGCTTTTCAAAAAGTGGCATTAGACCATGTGTAACAGATGGGCTGAAGTAGGCTAAGTACCTGAGAAAGCTGGCTACGGTGTACTGTTGTACACTATCACAATACTATGAATATACTGAGAGGACTTATATTGCAACAGATCATTGATCCATCTAACCAGGATAGTATATTATGACAGTCAGTGGCTATCCAGATTCTTAGACAGTCCTACTGCTTGTGAGCCTTCTAGTAGGAGATTCCAGGGACTGAATTAATCAATAAGATTTCTTGCCCACCATTCCCCATAAGGTCCTAGAGCAGGTTATAACAATATAATAACAATATATATAACAATATAACAATATGAAAACAGATACAACTGTTACAGTTATAAAACAGGTAAAACCATTCCAACTAGAACATATCAAGACCGATAAAAAGAGGATTGATTTACCCTTGGATCATCTAAGCATATTTCCTAGTACTGAACAATGGAATAAATGCATTTTGAAAACTGCATTCCTAACAGGAATTAGTATCAAAGCAAAGTCTGGAATGGCCCTTTCCCAACTTTTCATGGGTTTCAGGTCCAGTAGCATTATGGGGGATGTAAAATTGACATGTGGATTATCCAGGTTTTCCTTTTGCCAATTTCCAGCGTCTCACCTAGCCATCCCTGCTGTGATTCCCCATCCCTAGAATGTCCCCTTCCAGCCACCCACCCGCTAAACACACTTCTCATAATTGCAGAAGCCTTTGGGAGAACTACATCACCCATGAACCACTGGGCTCTGGTGTCCATACTCTCCTGAGCCAGAACATCACAGCTTGTGTGTGTGTGTGTGTGTGTGTGTGTGTGTGTGTCATTTCTTCTCTATGCTACTTGCACAATCACACATACCAGTTTTTAAATGAGGTGACTTTTCCCCCATTGTACCATTTTCTGAAACAATAACCATGCAGTGAGGCTCATGAGAAATAATTTTTCGTGCCAGTGGTTCATTACACCACGCCACTACTGTTCTCAGGAAGGAGATTTTGCCAAATTTTCTTCACTTCTTTAAATACATGTGAATTGTTCAGATGAAACTTTCACTAGCCCCCTTCAGGAATATGTACTTTTTGCTTTGATTTAATTTTAGGATCTCAGAATCCTATTACCCGTGCATTAAATTTCAAATTGTGTTACTATAAACTAATAAATGCTCGATAAGCATGTGTGATGGTTGGCCTTCACCACTTTATTTAAGGAGCAACATTTTGTCAATATCATATGCTCCTGTGTTCATGTTTAGTCTGTTAAATGTCTCAGTGAAGAAAATGAAAGGTTCATAATTCACTTAAAGTGAATTGCTCAGCCTTTAGCATCTAACATATACCAGTTTATATTGCAAAAATGGATATACTGCCAGCAAGAACTTAATGAATTGCCTGTCTCCTCAGATAGCCTTCTTCAGCCTGGGTGCACTCCTCATGATAATTTCTGCATTTACAATTGCTGATATAGCACATTTGTAGGTCATACATAATCTGCTGATCTGGTGTTATCCAATATTCACATGATCAATATGCAAGGTTTGCACATACATATACAAGATGAATAAAAACAATCTAGAGATTTCTGATGTGACTCTTTTCTAGATTTTCACTTGTATGTCAAAACCAAGAATTCAGAAATGCTCAGAACAAACTCTTATAAACTGCTTTGTAATTAGAAGAGGTCCAGCCAATTCGGCCAATTCCAGAAGTTGTTGTCTTCCATCAGCTGCAGCCAGCAAGGTCAGTGATCAGGGATAATGGGTATTATCCCAGTCCAATGGCACTTCCTCATCCCCCTTTTCAGTATCCTGCCTTTGCACCCATTGAACAGTAGAGGTCTTGCCAGTTGCCATATGGGTAGGGTTGCCATACACCCAGGAATTCCCAGACATGTCCTCTTCTTGGGGGTCCAGCATGCCCATATGGGGGAAAATTTTACATTTTAAAGCAACTGTCCTGGATTTTGGGTTTTAATGTGTGTGTGTGAGTGCGTGCAGCTCTGGTTCAGGCTCTGACTCTGGTGTGGGTGGCTCAGGCTTGGCAGCAGTGGACGGGCAGCAACTCTTTGTGTCTGAGTTTTTACCTCTTGAAATATGGCAACCCTACATATGGGGTGAGTAGGAATTTTTTGGTTGCTCCCTGATTGGCCTTTTCAGATGTCCATTCCCCCCCCCCCCCAACATACTGTTCGCTGTCCATGGTTCAATTGGTTTCTGATGGGTGGGTTTGATCCAGCTGTTGCCTGTTATACAGCGATGTAATTTGAAATTGGTGTGGTGAATGAAGCGCACATCACAACTACCTCTTGCCTGGTGTGGGGGCTGCAGATTGAGCACTCACGACCTCAGGAATGCTGAGCAGCAGGGGGGGCTACCATAGGTCAAGGGGAAGATGTTATTTGCCTGAGTGGGTAGTGGATTTCCTCTGGGGTGGTTTGACTCCCAGAGGCAGGCAAGAGATTTGTTTGGTTTGAATATTGCAAGTTCAACATTGTTATTTTGATAGACATAGCCTTTAACCAAATGCTTCTGTACCAAGTCTCCATTCCACGTGTTACACTATATAATGTTACTCCATACCCGGAATGGAAACTTGACACTTAAGCATTTGATTAATTCAAATTACATATAATATATAATATTTGAATAAGTACGAAAGCCAGTTGGCTAGATACACTCCAATTCACATATGTGGATTTTTCCAGGCATGTCGGAATTTGCAAAGACCAGATTCCTCAAGCATCTCTAACAGAACTGCACTGAGGTCACTGCACACTCTCATGATGCTGGAGGCTGAATGATCAGGGTATTAAAAAGAAGTCTTTCCACACTGAAATTTCAGCTATAAAAACTGTCAATTAAGTAAGATTGCATTCAAATTAAAAGAACTTACGGCATCCTGACTATTTATGACATCCACAATAATAGTTAATGAACACATTATGATAAGTGTTATCAAAATTAATTCATAATGTATCACTAATGATTAAAACCTAAAATTGATGTCTCCATAATGGTAAATGACTAATTCAGGCAGAATTGTCATAACAGTAGGTATCGGTGGTTTGTGACAAAATGTAAGTACAGACTTGAGAAATGGTTTTAATTTGCTAGAGTAGGAAATATTATTGTTGTATAATAAATCTGCTAACAGTTATAACCTGTGGCAGTTCACTCTGCTTCAAAGATTAAATGGTTCATCATCATGGAAGTTATAGGGTCCCCAGGGACCAGGGGAAAGTGCCTCTAACTGGGGCAACTATCTCTGGGCCTGAGATAGTTTATCTCCCTCTCTAGCTTACATTTTTATCTTCCTCTCTTTCAACATGGAGGACCATTGCCAGTTAATTGTGAAACCCTTACTCCTAAGTGATTATGCAACTGTGGCACATATCTCCTATTTTGTCAGGCTTTTAGAGGTATTCAGACATTGAAGGTATAACATAGCACGGGGTGCCAACTTGGATAACATATTGGAGAGGCCCAGGTAAGCCCTGTGGTGATCACACAGGATCCCCAGACATTTCACCGTCTATTGATCCCTGTGCCACCACTTTATTTCTCGCTGCCACCACCCAGGCCCTACCTGGTACAATACTAAGTCCAGTCAGGGTTAAATTGGAACATAAACTTCTGTTTATTTATTGCAGTTTATCAAGTTTGCAGTTTCATAAACGGTATCGGTCAATTACAGTCATGGGGTGCCTATCCAGACCTATAACTTCCGCTACCTGTTCTCACTCACTAAACCACCTCTCAGATATTTACTTGCCTTCCTAGCTCCTAACTGTTCCTGACTCAGCTTATTTTGCTACACTAACTCAACCTACCCACAGACTCTATCCCAATTCACTCTGACTCCAACCAAGCACCAAACTCCCAACCAACTTCCCCCCTTCACCCCTCCCAGAGTTGGTTTTATAGTCCCTCTGACTCCAACCCCTGGGTTTTGATTGGGTAACCTGTTTAACTATTTCACCTCCAGCACTCTCATATGTTAACGTCACAAGCCCGGCTCAACATAATCCGTGACATAACAGAGCACACGCACACTACTTGAATGGCAATGGCGATCAACTTTGCGGGAGCCTGGCCCCCTCAAATATTTCTTTGGGGAGGGACCAAAGGGACCTCAGCTCCTAGGAGTTGACTCCTATACAACATACCTTTATTATCCTGGGGAGATGCTTCTGTCTGGATGCCAAGGCAGGGGTGAGGGGCCACAGCACTCCTCAGGTGCAATGCAGTTGGGGAGCTACCTCTTGATGTACGTCAGGGACTCCCACATTTCTAGTTGACCCCAAAGCATAAGTTCTTCCAGCAGGCATTCTGGAAGGGTTGGGGGTCTACTCAATGCCTATGCCAAACCTTTTGCATCTGCAGACCCTCCAAGTGTCCCTATTATCCAGGGGTGTCCCTGATTTAGAGAAGCCATCCTGATTTCTGATTTGATCCCAGAATGTCCCACTTTTCCTTAGAATGTCCCTATTTTCACTGGAGAAATGTTGGAGGGGATGGAGTTATCTGACCCCCGATCCATTTGAAGGCAATCCTGTATAGGGAAGTTTTTTAAATGTTTAGTGTTTTATTATGTTTTTATATATGTTGAAAGCTGCCCAGAGTGGCTGGAGCAACCCAGTAAGATGTATGGGGTATAAATAGTAAAATTATTGTTATGGAACGGGACGTCCCTATTTTCATCAGAGAAATGTTGGAGGGTATGCATCTGTAGTCAGTAAGCTGTGGCCTGATTTCACCCAAATGATAGATGTCATGCTTCTTATTCTTGGTATTGGAAGGTCTAAAGGGTAAGGGGGATGCTTTTCCGCACAATGGTGAACTCTTTTAAACTCACATTGAATAGGGGAAAAGTAAGATATTACAGGAGCAAAAGCAATCAATATCAAGCTGCTAAAAACCAGGAAGTCTCCAAGACTGGGTTGCAAGATTTCTGGCTGACGAAGACTTTGCTTGGCCAGGAGACATTTTTCTCCTGAAGGTGCAAAACATGTGTCAATATGGAAATCTCACATTTCCCCCCCACCAGTCTGCATTTTAATCCAAGCCAGGAAACGGGGGGTAAACAAAATTAAGCCCTCCTTTGAAAGAGGTTTTGAGAGAGTTCATATTGGGAACTCTCACTCCCAACATAATACTGTCATCAAGAGTGCACTGAAGCTTAAAGGCCTTTCAAAGTTTGAATCCTTAGCACAGACTCTGAAATGGGACCAACTCCCCTCCCCAATTTCCACCTTCTGAATCTAGTGGATAGATCTGGACCCTATCCAAATCTGCCTCATAGCAGCAGAAAACACTGTGGGGAGACTGGAAGATTTCTTAAACTAACAAAGAAGTTAAGATGCAAATGAAGTATTTATGCTGCGTTCACATTTTTCTGATTACTTTCTCCAATGATTTTATGTTCTCTCAGCAAATGGAATAAAAATCACCTTGTCTGCCTCCTCACCTGCTCTTCCCGTCATCTCTGGTGCCAAATGAGATATTATTAATTTTAGCATCAGTACATAAAATGGTAAGTCAATCTGTGGTTCATTTGGAATTCTGATGTCCATGGCAGTCCAGGTGTGGGGTTGCAATGTGGTTTATGCAATTGCGATGTGGCATGGGAGGGGTCCACAGCAATTCCTTGTGTTGCCAGAGGTTGGTGATCTCTTACTAAACTGGCACAAATTTTCTCTGTCTACTCCCTAATTCCTGCCCTGCCTTCTGCACACTCCTAGCTAAGTAACTGTGAACCAGTCACAGAGAATCCTGTTGAAGGCCCCGTTGCTATGTACATCACGTTGGAAATGCATAGAGCACAAGGTGTGATCATATAGAATCATAGAATCATAGAGTTGGAAGAGACCACAAGGGCCATCGAGTCCAACCCCCTGCCAAGCAGGAAACACCATCAGAGCACTCCTGACATATGGTTGTCAAGCCTCTGCTTAAAGACCTCCAAAGAAGGAGACTCCACCACATTCCTTGGCAGCAAATTCCACTGTCGAACAGCTCTTACTGTCAGGAAGTTCTTCCTAATGTTTAGGTGGAATCTTCTTTCTTGTAGTTTGGAACCATTGCTCCGTGTCCGCTTCTCTGGAGCAGCAGAAAACAACCTTTCTCCCTCCTCTATGTGACATCCTTTTATATATTTGAACATGGCTATCATATCACCCCTTAACCTCCTCTTCTCCAGGCTAAACATGCCCAGCTCCCTTAGCCGTTCCTCATAAGGCATCGTTTCCAGGCCTTTGACGATTTTGGTTGCCCTCCTCTGGACACGTTCCAGTTTGTCAGTGTCCTTCTTGAACTGTGGTGCCCAGAACTGGACACAGTACTCCAGGTGAGGTCTGACCAGAGCAGAATACAGTGGTTCCAAGGTGTTGCTTAGTGGGTTGACTGCAACATTTGACAACCAATGGATGATTCGGTTGGTCTTTCCCCGCATCCCACTCTCACTCCTGTGAAACCTGAATGTGAAACTTGAACCATGGATTGTTGTTGTTTAGTCGTTTAGTCTTGTCCGACTCCTCGTGACCCCATGGACCAGAGCACACCAAGCACTCCTGTCTTCCACTGCCTCCTGCAGTTTGGTCAAACTCATGCTGGTAGCTTCGAGAACACTATCCAACCATCTCGTCCTCTGTCGTCCCCTTCTCCTTGTGCCCTCCATCTTTCCCAACATCAGGGATGGATACCATCAGAACCATGGATAGCAGCAAAAAAAAAAAAAAAAAACACAAAAAACCACAAAAAAACAAAACAAAAAAAGAACAGAAAGGCAAGTAGGAGTTTTAGGCTGGTATCAATTCTGAACAATTATAATCTCTTTTATAGGTACAAAATCACCTTTGAGCTCTCATATTATTCACTTTATTCTTCTACACAGTGATTACAAACCAAAAATGTAAGCCTGGGTGATGGGAGGGATGCATGAATCAGTCTGTGTCACCTTTATATATGTTCATATATATTCTGTTCATATGTTATTCTGTCCTGTTTTCCCATTAATCTTTGATTTTTCCTTTTTTTTTTTTTAGAAAAAAAATTCCACAGATAAATCCACAGATAAATATGTAACTAAATACATTTTTAAAGAAGGCAATCCTTTATCCATTTACCTGGGAATAAGCCCTACTGAACTGTAGGCATATATGTGCAGGGCATTTTCTCTAAATGAACGTCTTAAAATATACTTTGATACATTTTTTTGAGACCAGAATGGCATCAGAACGTTTAGGAATTGGAAAAGGTAGATAACTAAGTTCCAATCCGCACATCAATCTTGGAGGCACAGATTAGATCAATTCCTAAATATCAAATTCCAAACGTACCGCCAAATCAGTGTGCTCTACGACTACAATTTTCTGTTTTGCACCCCCATTCTCTCCTCTGGCTGTCTCCACATCTTTCTCAGTACATCCCATCTACATCCAGTGTCCAAATTCAAACATTCTTCCAGAGTGCAGTGCAGATCAGACCTTGCTTTGAATGGCAACCTACTGAAATCTGGTAAATGTTTCTGGTATCAGACCAGTTGTGGCAATAGGCCAAAGGTCAGGTTTCTGCTTAATATTTATGTACATGGTGCATAAGGGTCCTTTATACCACCTTAAAAATCCTACTGGCCAAAAAAAAAAGGCCCTTTAGTAAATTTGGCTCTGAAATACTAAACGACATTTTCTGTATCTTTTGAGCTGCTGTAAAAGGCTTTGAAATTCAAATTGTGTTAATTTGAAAAATGTAATGATGTAAACCGTTTTATCGTGTGACATTTATAACAATACTCTTACGTGCCCCTCAAATGAAGAAAAGCTAAGTAAGAGGAACCATGATATCCAGCAGATTTGTTATCTGGAGGGGTGATAAAATAGTGTCATACCTAATTAAATTAACTAAATGTTGGTGTGCAAGTTTATCTTCCTTTTGTAATTCCATCACTGCTACATTGGGATCATCATTTAATTAAAACCGCGGCTAATTAATTGTTCCAATTGTTTATAAAAAGATGTGATGTTCTTGACCTTTGAGAAAGAGGAAAGGAGACCACTTGCCATATTGCCTAGGGGTTGTTTCCTAAAATTATAACTTTTAAATTGCAGCAAAGAGAAAAGAAAATGTACATCTATTCACCCTTCCTTTGCATCCATGTAAATGAATGTTATAGGACATTAGAATAAGGCTAAAATCACTGAAACTCCTAAATAATGTAGGATTTAATGCGGTTGCTGTGTAAAGCCTGAGAGAAAAGAGAGCTTAATTTAAAACATTAGTATTATTCTTGATGGAAGTATCGAGACAGAGAAGACTACCAGGCCTGCAAATTTCACCCACTGTTAAAAGGAAAACTATTACAGTTGTTTTCCTCTTTTTTTCTTTTTAGAAATTTATCAACAGTTAATGTGGGAGGTGAAATGAAACAGTTCTAGATGGATGTGCCAAATTGGGCAAATCCCGAAGCATCTCAGTCTGAGGCCGTCTGTTCTAGAAACACTGAATCCAGATCTAAAAAATAAAGAAAGAAAAATATTTATTTAGTTTTCCCAGCCACTCTGGGTGGCTCCCAAGAGAATATTATTAATAATAAAAAAGCGATGACATCAAACATTAAAAACTTCCCCAAACAAGTGTAGTTAGTACACACACTTTGTCCATATCTCCCTAGTTTGATACAGTGATATGCATTTGAAATAAGGATATCTAAAATGTAACAAAACATTCAAACACCTTGTGGTGTATTGTATTTCTGGTTGTTGTTTTCTCTCTCCCAATCCCGCTGTTAAACTATGTTGGCAGCCCTTGATAATTTCAAATTACTTAAACATACCAAGCTGGCATCACCATCCAAACTATTGTAATGAACCCAAGAAATTAATGATTGTCAGAATCTAGATAATATTTGGAATACTGATGTAGAATAGAATGTCCCTATTTGCATGTGAGGAATGTTGGAGGGCATACCATTTAATTTGTTTCCTTTTTTGAATTATTTCCAGTACAGATGGGGTAGAAGTCCACCCACGCATTTTCTATTGCAATTCTCTATATAATTGTAACCCTGTACACTCCGTGTACAGGAACCAGTTACTATGGCCCGATCCCTTACCTAGTATCCCTCCACTGTGTAGTGATGAAGTAGCTGAGGTATTTTGTTACATACCGGTATGTAAATTAAATCAGAAACTCTTGCAACAGTTCCTTTGTTCTTGCAGCCTAATAGGATTCATGACAGGTGAAACACGCAATCTGCAAGCAAATCTATGAGAAATTATTTGGACTGTGTCGCATTCGTTTATAATAATAAAAATGAGAAAAATCCCTGAAGGTTTAAACCTAAGTGATACGATCATTTCTAAAAGATGGGCGTGGGGAGGAAGAACAGACATTATACAAAAATAGACTGTTAAGCGTAAAAACCCCCTTCTGCATACAAACTGTGTTCTAAATAACAAATTAGAGACTACTGACTAAAGATTTGTAGTAGCTTGGTTATCTGAATCTAGAGGCACGCACAAGTTTCCCTCCCCCCAGTTTATAGCAAAAATTATTTAAAATATATGCTGGACTGGAAGTCAATCAACTTCAGTACCAATGCAAGGAACTAGTTGAAACTCTTCAACAATTTTAAAAATCGCTCTTCCATAAGCTTCTGGAACAGCCTAATAAAAATGTACCAAAATGTGGTGTATTTATAAATAAATTATAAATGTATTTATACATTTAGAGGCAGCAGGATAACCACTACTGCAGTTCTTTGGATCTTCATTTCTACCCAATACCCAATATTTTGAATACAGCGTTAGATTACTTAGCATCCACTGTGTGAAATTATACAGCCATAGCTGTTCCTGGTTTATGGCCATTCCTGGTAAATAGTCTCTGAAGTTGCCACTAACGTGGGTGAAACAGGGGGGAAACAAAAGGATATTGTGGAATTGGAAAAGGGTCAGAAAAGCACCACCCAAATGATCACGGGGATGAAGCGATTCCCTGATGAAGAATGGTTGCAGCATTTGGGATTTTCTGGTTTAGAGAAAAAAGGAGACGTGAGAAAAAGTTTATAAAGTTCTGCCTGGCATGGTGAAAGTGGATAGGTCCCCCCCGCCCCCCAGATGCAACATATAAGGAATAGAAATGAAAATCCTCCCACGGCCTTCCTGCAGGGCCTTCCTGCAGGGGATTTATTCTAAGACCCCTATTACTCAGCGTCTATGTCCATGCACAATGAATGAAGTAGAGGACTTCATACATTTCTTTTTCTACTGCCCTATTTATGAGCTAATAAGAACTAAGCTCCTCCGCTTGATCCCGTCCACCATTACATCTAAGGAAGACTGTTTGAAATCGCTTCTTGTGGACACAAATCCCCAAGTTTCACGTGGGGTGGCAATCTTTATAGTGCAGGCCTTGAAACTCAGGTCTACTCTGACTGGGTAGAGTGTCCTAGACCTGGACCTGTTTTAATTCTTTCATTACCTCTTAACCTAATGTGCCGAGCCTATTTTGGGGCCATTTTATGCTTTATATACATCCGCGTTCTAGATTCCCGGCCCCGGCAACTAAATCTTTACATTATTGTCTTAGGGTAATTTAAATGTCATAACCCCAGTAATATAGCTTTGAATTTTGTTTGGTTGCTTGTCTATATTTCTGTTTTATCCTGCTATGGCTGTATGCTAATGCAATAAAGGTTTGATTGATTTGATTGATTCCCTGATGAAGAATGCTTGCAGCATTTGGGATTTTCTGGTTTAGAGAAAAAAGGAGACGTGAGAAAAAGTTTATAAAGTTCTGCCTGGCATGGTGAAAGTGGATAGCCCCCCTCCCCCGGATGCAACATATAAGGAATAGAAATGAAAATCCTCCCATTTTTTTAAAAAAAGTGTATTAAAGTGCTAACCGACAGCCCTAGGATATCTTCTGCATCAAATAACCTCAAGCAGCAAAAGCTGTATGAATTTCCAATGTTCCCAGGAGTTACACTGGATCTGGGGGCAGGAGGTGGGCGTTGAGAGAGCTTCATGATTGTGAAAACTCCCTGCCTACGAATCGCATCCTTGAAAAAGGCATCTCTGTTGATACTAAGGAACAACCTCTTGGTTTGCATCAGGGAACAGCAGTCCCTCCGTTATGCACTCTCAGAGTTTACGGATACCTCCATTCTCAAACACTTGCCTCAATGCTTTCAAATAGATTTTTAATCCATCTTTCAATATAAAATCAAAGTATATAGATTAATGAGGACGTCAGTCCACCCACCACCACCACCCTCCCCAAAAATCCTTTATGGTCCTTCAAATTTAAAAACACACACTCAAGAATCTTGGGAACTGTAGTTTGTATCTCACAAAGCCGCAATTCCCAGCACCCTTAACAAACTACAATTACCAGCAGTGGTGGCATCAGAAAAAAATAAAATTGATGGGGCGGTGGCAGGGGCAGGGCTTAGATGGGGCAAAGTATATCTCTAGGTGTGTGAAAAAAGAAAATTAACTGTGTAAGTTAATGCAATTCAGAAATGGGGGCAGGTTCCTTTTTTGAGGGGCGATTGCCCACCTGTCCCCCCCTGGCACCACCTATGGTTCACAGTATTCTTTGAGGGGGAAATTATGCTATACAGTAAACAACAACAACAACAACAACAATCACTTTTTATTTATATCCCGCCCTCCCCAGCTGAAGCTGGGCTCAGAGAAGCTAACAACAGTAAAAATAACACAGTTTACATAAAATCACAATCAATTAATTGAAATACATTCTAAAATCAATTCATTCAAAAATCAATTCAGAGTCAAATTAATGGCAACCATTGGATTAGACTTCTGTGAGGATTACAGAAGGAGGGGTCAGGCTGTGCCTTGGCCAAAGGCCTGGTGGAACAGCTCTGTCTTGCAGTCCCTGCAGAAAGATGTCAAGTCCCGCAGGGCCCTAGTCTCTTGTGACAGAGCGTTCCACCAGATTGGAGCCATGGCCGAAAAAGACCTGGCTCTGGTTGAGGCCAGCCTAATCTCCCTGTGGCCCAGGATCTCCAAGATGTTTTTATTGAAGACCGTAAGGTCCTCTGTGGGACATACAAGAGAGGCGGTCCTGTAGGTACAAGGGTCCTAAATGCTTTAAATGGATGGTGTTTACATAATTTGCAGCAATGTCAGTTCTTAAATAAAATAAAATAAAACCAAGTGTATGGGAGTTTTCCTTTTCCATCACAGTGCTGGGAAAAAAATCTCTTGCTGGAAAAATATATCCCACTGGCACCTTTAACCAAATGAAGAAAATCTTCCCCGGGCTCAGATAACCTGGCGTGTTAGCCATTATCACCGATAAGTAGATTTTTAATCAAGGAAATAAGGCATAGTTAATTATGTGCATGAGTTATATTTTTAAATTACATTTATTAGCTCTGCTAATCATTTCTTAACACACAAACCAGGTGTCACATGACAGTGTCTCCTTTAACCACCGCTTGCAGAGATTAGAGTTGGAGACATGCTTAATCTAATTAGCAAGCCTGGCTTCATGTGAGAAGTGAAAAAAAGAAGAAGAAGAAAAAAGGAAGAAAAATTGCTGACAGTAGCGATGGCTGCTATTAGTGACCTATTATTTGTAGATTCTCTAATTATAGCCTTCCACATGCACCCAAGGTGTCATGTTCAATAGGAGCTGTGTAATATTTCAAGCACAGAGGGAATCTTTTCATTACACACCACTGATATTACTGAAGATGGGGGAAGGGGGAAGATTTTTCCTTTTTTTTACAAAACCGCAGATCACTGCAATGTGTTACACTAGCCCATTTGGGGTGCTGTTCTTTCTCAGGCAATTGCGTCTTGAGGCTTAGGCATTGACTCCCCACTATAACTGACTCCACCTCTCAGGGTGATCGTCCAATGGGGTAAACCAAATGAGGGAGCTAGGTCGATGAGGAACAACCTAAGCTCACCCCGCAGTTCCTGTGGTCCTGACAAGGCCCTAGCCCCTCAAGCGGACTTCAGATGAGATCCAGGACCCCCAGATTCCTTTAACGGAATACCCAGTTCCTGGAGGGGCAGGTGATGGCCGCACCTCCCCTCCCCACAATCCAACTGAGCCAATGCCTAACCGCCACCTTACAAGTTGTGACGATTTGCTAAGGGGTAGGCGAGAAACAAATGGCTAAAGCCAATCTGCCAAATGGAAAAATTCCTACCCAGCCCCTGTTCCAAAACAGGCGACCCAACCCAAAGCAAGGCGGGTGTTCAACAGTGCGAAGCAAGTGCCCCTCCTTGCGTCACACTGCCGTTTTTAAAGCCCCTGGGATATCGCCGTCCACTGGCTATTGGCTAAAATCGCCTGGTGTGATCCCAGGGGAATGACCAGGACTTCTTGCTCCTCCCCGTCCCCATTTTAACTGTCAGGTGAGTTCTTGGGTCCCGCACGCAACCAGGACCCTCTGTTATGAGGATCCCATTTAACAGTACGTGAAGAATAGCAGGGGGCTCAGTCAGTAGAGGCAGAGGCAGAGCTAGCTGCTCTGGCACCCAGAGCAGTGCACATGCTGTGCACCTGGGGGCGGGGCTAGCTGTGTACGGGGCGGGGCTAGCCACATGCAGGGGTAGGGCGAGCATCCCAGGGGAGCACCGCCCTCTGTGAGCAGTGAGCGGCCCTGGGGGGCAGGGCGGCGATATAACCCCCCTCAGGAATGACACCTGGGGTGGGCCGCACCCATCACACCCCCTTCCTCCACCAGTGGGTAGAGCATGAGAGTTTTAATCTCAGGGATGTGGGTTTGAGTCCCATGTTGAGCAACCATCATGGTCCCTTCCAACTCTACAGTTCTATGATTCCATGGTTCTATGCCCTTCTCACTCATGAAGGGCAGATGATACAATGGGGACAGAGGAACATTTAGGGGGACATGACCGGTTTGCCCGCGCTGGGTGCTGAGCCGAGAGGGGCTGCAGGGGATGCCACAGCAATGATGTGGAATAGAAGGTGAGAGATGGGGAGGGGGCGCCAAATTTTGACATGTCACAGGGTGCCGCTGAAATTGGAAAGCCATTGGTGGGCGCCTCCTTTTTTCACAGAGGTACCATGTGCAACTCTGCACCATTAGTTTGCCATTTGACTTGCAGAGGGCTGTGAGCAAGGAGAAGTTGAGACAGAGTGCCTCCTTAGAGTGTGTAGCTCGCTGTGTAGTAAGGCAGGGAAGGGCCTTCTATGTTGTGGCATCCCACTTATGGACTTTCTCCACCTGCAGGTGTAAGCAGAAACTACTGTGATGGGATTCCACTGTCCAGTCAAATCTCATTTGTTCTCCCAGGCCTTCAGAAGAACCTCGTTGGTTGTCCTAGGCTTATGTTTTTATTCATAACAACAACAACAACAATAATAATAATAATTTATTATTTATACCCCGCCCATCTGGCTGGGCCTCCCCAGCCACTCTGGGCGGCTTCCATAGAAACCAAAAATACACTAAAATATCGCACGTTAAAAACTTCCATGAACAGGGCTGCCTTAAAATGTCTTCTGAATGTCAGGTAGTTGTTTATCGCTTTGACATCTGCTGGAAGGGCGTTCCACAGGGCGGGCACCACTACCGAGAAGGCCCTCTGCCTGGTTCCCTGTAACTTTGCTTCTTGCAGCGAGGGAACTGCCAGAAGGCCCTCGGCACTGGACCTCAGCGTCTGGGCAGAACGGTGGGGGTGGAGACGCTCCTTCAGGTATACTGGACCGAGGCCGTTTAGGGCTTTAAAGGTCAGCACCAACACTTTGAATTGTGCTCGGAAACGTACTGGGAGCCAATGTAGGTCTTTCAAGACCGGTGTTATATGGTCTCGGCGGCCGCCCCCAGTTACCAGTCTAGCTGCCACATTCTGGATTAGTTGTAGTTTCCGAGTCACCTTCAAAGGTAGTCCCACGTAGAGTGCATTGCAGTAGTCCAAGCGGGAGATAACCAGAGCATGCACCACTCTGGCGAGACAGTCCGCAGGCAGATAGGGTCTCAGCCTACGTACCAGATGGAGCTGGTAAACAGCTGCCCTGGACACAGATTTGACCTGTGCCTCCATGGACAGCTGTGAGTCCAAAATGACTCCCAGGCTGCGCACCTGGTCCTTCAGGGGCACAGTTACCCCATTCAGGACCAGGGAATCCTCCACACCTGCCCGCCTCCTGTCCCCCAAAAACAGTACTTCTGTCTTGTCAGGATTCAACCTCAATCTGTTAGCTGCCATCCATCCTCCAACCGCCTCCAGACACTCACACAGGACCTTCACCGCCTTCACTGGTTCTGATTTAAAAGAGAGGTAGAGCAGCTCTGCTGTGTTTTACCATTCACAGTCTGCACTGGACAGGTTAACTGAAAAATCACCTTCTCCTGTAGTTAGAAAAAGAAGTGAGATTGGTAATCATTAAGGAGAGGGTCTTTTAAGTAGTGGAACCCCGGTTATAAAATAGCCTCCCAAGAGAGGTTTATCTGACACCATCCTTATCTGACACCATCCTTTGGCACCACTGACCTTCTGATTCACCTAGGCCTTTTAAATGACTATGTGTTGTAGTCTGGGCCTTCCAGTTTTCAACTCAATTTTAAATTATACTTTAAACTGTTAAAAAACTAACTAACTTACTAACCTCCCCCCTTTTTTATTGTGTAAAGCTTTGTTTTCTTCTTCTTTCTGAGAGAAATGTTATTATGCTATAGCTATGTAAATAAAATAAATAAAATTGTCCTGCTTTCATTCTTTGCATGCTCCCAGCTGCCTTCAACCATTCTTCTTGAGAGATAAAGGGGTTGTATACTGGGTGGTCTCCAGTTTCCTGCTGATTAATGAGGTGTGGTGTTTTGCACAATTGCCAAAAACCTGCATGAATATATGAGATTCTGTTTCAGTATAAAATACACATTTGTGCATCTTTCCATGAGATATTCAAATATATAAAATATAAAACAAAGAGAATTCCCATCAACTACAATGGGGGAAGTCAATTCCAATTATGGCAGTGAAACCATCACTACATTCTACTTTGGCATAAGCAATGAATCGGTGCCAGTTGCAATACAGACAAATCCCTAGTTTGTGCTTCAATATAGCTATTGGATTGCATACAGCATGGACAATCGTCAAGCTTAATTTTGAAGAACGAAATGTTAGTTCACAGTTATGTCTTAGACCTAACATCGTAGTCTGTTTTGGCAAAATTTCTGACTAGCCCATTCCCAAGCTGGGTATCTGAACATGAAGCACCTCACCCAGGCTTCCTTAAGAGGATACCCTGTGACAACTAAGGATCCAATTTAATGCCCCCCCCTTTTTTTGCCAAGAAGTCGTGTCTTGTATCAGGAAGGCAAAACTTGCAGACAGTCTCAATTGGTCTGCAGGGAGAATTCCTCTCTTGCCCCAAATATGGTGACTGGTGTATTCCAGAACAAGGTCAGGTAGGGCATGCCTCCTAACTTCAGCCCATAATCCCTGAAATGGAGGGAGGGAGTGTGGGAAATCCAGGACTGACTGCTGCCTCGGCCCCGGCATGGCTATCTTTATATGACTTAGATACGGACCAGAGGAAATAAGTTTCCCTTCAGGTCCACTCCCAAGGCCCACACCTTCACACGCCCACAACTGGCCAAGGGTCATCTTTGGCAATTAGTCCAGCAAGAGGAAGCAAAAGCGCCTTCTTCTGCCACACCAGTGCCATTCTTCCTTCCTGCCCAGCCGTGTTGTAGCTGCAACAGTTGCTCCTGGCAAGGTAAGTCAAGGCAGGAATGGATATTCAGCCTAGTTCTATATGGGGAATGGTACTCACCATTTCTTAATTATTGAACTACATACAGTGGTACCTTGCTTCTCAAACTTAATCTGTTCCGGGAGTCCGTTCAACTCCCAAAATGGTTCAAAAACCAAGGCGCAGCTTCCGATTGGCTGCAGGAGCTTCCTGCACTCAATTGGAAGCCATGGAAGCCACATCAGACGTCCAGTTTCCCCCAAAAAATTGCAAACCGGAACACTCACTTCTGGGTTTGCAGCGTTTGGGAGCCGATTTGTTCAGGACCCAAGCCGTTCGAGTACCAAGGTACCACTGTACCTTCTACTCATCTGTATGGATGAAATCCCACGAACTTTTACTTGGGAGTTAATTCCACTGAACTCAGTAGGACTTACTTCTGAGGTGGCAGTGAATACTGATTGTGCTGTATGTCTCTCACTGATATTTTAATGCACCGATTTCTCATTTCATTTCTCCCCTGATATTTCTTGTTTCATGTTTAGTCACTAGTATCTGTCTTGCGTTCAGATCCAAGGCCGCACAAAGCATTTCTGTTTTGAGGCACATATTTCTTGTGGAAATGTTTTATCTATCAGGCAGCTGCATCCTTGGACTCCAGGATGTCAAGTGAACCATGTCTGGACAACATACCTGTATGAATAGAACTGTCTGTTGTGAAGGGGAGAAAAACAACCTTACAGCACAGAAGGAAATCAAGAAGACCCAGGTTGCTGAGACAGACCCTCTGTGAGACCTGCTGGAGTATGGTGAGTAAATGTTTTTTCTCCCCTTACAGGCTTAAAAATAAAATAAAATTAAAAACATCAAAAGCCTAAGAAATATGAAAAGAGGACAGTAATAACTCTGCCCCCTTATGAGACCTTATCAGGATTCTACAGCTGTTCCTTCAGCCACTGCTGCACAGTAAATGACAGATATATGTCATGGTGAGTTCAGAAATAAATTTTAGCAGCGAAAAGATCGCCACAAAGCATCATGGGAATTCCAATGCAAATAGTCATCTCTGCATGGACAGAGCAAATTTGCTTTAATTGGGCTGAAACCCAGAATCTGCCCTTCTTGCTGCTCATCTGCATGTTGTAGCTGTTTCATGGGCGTAGCCTCAAATGATCCAGAGCATTACATAAAGTTATCACCTAATCAAAATGCAAAATTCATTGATGTGTGTTGCAATTAAGCAATAAAGTTTGACTGTAATCATTAAATAGGAATCAAAAAATAGATCGCACTTTAGGGTCAAGTCCTTCAACGGCTTAATCTATGGTCTACAGCAGATGTAATTGTTACCTTAATGGCTTAATGATATCTTACGAAGTCAAAGAAAAAGTGTAATCAGCTTTCATAATACTCATCTGGCTATTGCAGCATGAAAGGAGTTTGGGGGTATTAAAAGAACATTGTGGAAGTACAGTTCACTTCGCTGGCATCAGCTATGTTGCTGGGAATGACTTCTGGACTTTCATAGCCGCTGGAGTACGCAATAGCTGGGAGTTTTTTTGTGGTACAGTTACAATGGCACATTTGTTTGTTTACAAAATTATATATTGGCTGCCTTTGGAGGCAACACCTGCACAGCTGACATAGGTCTGATCCTGCTATGCCTGTGTCTGCAAAGCCAACACTATACGAACATAATCTAAAAATTGTGAGACAAACCCCACAGGATCAGGCTAAAGGTCCATCTAGTTCAACATCATGTTCTCAAGGTGGGCAATCAGATACCCAAAAGTAGGACCTGAGCGCAACAGTGCAATACCCACTTTTGATTCTCAGCAACTGATGTTTGGAGGCTTAATACCTCCAACAGTGGAAGTACTGGTCACTGGTAGCCTTGATGGCTGTGCCCCTGCAATCCTTCAGAGGCCATGCTCAAGACATGCCTTCCTCACAACCCCAAACATCACACCTAGACATATTAGCATTGCGACCCAGCACAGAATTGGTCCTGGTTAGAGCTGTGGCTGAATGGCGAGAGATCCCAAGACCGGGAATAGGCACCCAAGAGGAAAACCACATGCACACACACCTGGGCAGGGACTGGGCACATCCCATTGGAACATAGCCATTTAGAGTGATTGGCACATGGGCCACAAGTCTTAGGCAGAATGGTGCACATGCCTTTCTCATATTTCCCTGCCACATCTCTGTTCATTTGGTTGGTCCTCACATTTTGGGGAGCAGCCATCACCTAGTGGCCAAGCATCTGTATGAAACCTGTGCCTGAAGACCTGGAGTGCCTCTGACAATCAGTGCAGACAATGCTGAACTGGATGGACCAATGGTCAGACTGAATATGACACAGCTCCCTGTATTACAATATTTTTCTAGTACGCTTTTCTTTTGAAGCACAGTGCATTCTCATATCCATGCACCTTCCACTACATGGATAGCAGCTATTCTGCCTGATTCATTTTTATGTTTTTAAAAACTTCATTTTGACGACTTCTAAAGCTGCAAACTGAGCTATGTCCATGATTTAAGTACATTTATTGCCCCCCCCCGAATATCATTGAACTGTGATTCCTTCAGGGAGTTGGATTACATCACCTTTGGTGTCCCTTCCAACTCTACAATTCTATGAATATTGCAGAATGTATAGTTTGCTATGTGCCAGGTTTACTCAGCAAAATGTATTGATCAAGTAAGATAATTATACAACCTGCCATTATTTTTGCACTATCCAAAGGTTAGGTTTCTTTTTAGCAATGCAACTGCTGGATATATGTTCATTTAGAAACCACAGCATCCACAGATTTCTGTCTCAGGATGTCTGCACTCTCAGTGATGTCTGTTCTTCTAAGATCCAGCTCTCCTAGCTAAATGACAAAGTTTATCGCAGGTCAGGCTTGAAGTATGTTAGCAACACAACATGTACATCTGCTCGGCTGAATATAATCAGACTTTTGTAGTAACAAAAGGAAATGAAAGATTTCTTCTGAACATGTTTTTCCAGTCCAATGATTCCCAGCCAACACACATATTATTGACGGAGTTCCTCATTGCGTCCTAAAGAAGGGACGATGCAAAAGTTCATATGTTGGACTTTCAAATATGAATCTTACTGTTTTATGTAAGAGAATTTGTGACCTGCCAGTTCTCCCTTTTTGATGGAGAGATTATTGCTTATTTTTTTAAGCAAGCTCTTCCAGAGCTGGCTAGGGTGCATTCCAAAGCTGGCTTTGTGTGCTGTACACAACTCCTGCAAAATGTTACAAGGGAGTTTCCAAACTAGGCATTTAGCACAGAATTCTTCATTCACTCCTTTTGTACAGGACATCCATGTGATGCTATCATCCAATCAGTCTGATGCTATAAACAACACTAAATTGTGTGCTTTGTGTTCCAGTCCTTTATTAGCACATTCACATTCTGGGTGTGTGACCCTTATGGACATGTTCTTAAAGGAAACACAAAAAAACTCTTTCCCCAAGAAATGGAGTAAAAACAACACCTTGGTTAGAAAGAAGAGTTGAACTTTTTTAAAATGTTACCGCAGGACAGAGCCAAATTCAGATCATGACCTTTGGGTTGGGTTAAGCACCAGAGCTCCAGAATTACAAACCTTACTGCACATTCTTAAAACGCAGAAGCCATACAGCAAGACAGTAATACTTGGCAGTCCATTTTTTCTTGTCTCATTCAAAACTGGGCAGCATAGCCTGTTCGAGCCTTCTTTAAATTTAAGGGTGGTAATAAAGTGTTTCAGTTTTAATGAAATGTTGAACTACAGGGCAATTCTCAGCTGACCTCATTCCTATTTGGTGCTTGAAAAAGTCCCATTTTTAGTTACTAGATTGTTTTTACAATATAGCAGAGGCTGCTGGCACATCCTCTGTGTACTTTGGATGCAGTATTGCCGGTTATTAAACCATAAATCTAATCCCCCCCCCCCAGAAGAAGGACAGCTAAATATGCCTCCCCCTCCCCCAAGAATATTGGTTGAGATTATCATCTGTATATAGTATAACCTACAAATTTTATTTGGGTAAATAATTTAAAGATGATTCCAATATACCAATATATCAAGGATATTACCATCATATCTCCTCCCTAAACAGTGTTGAGCTGAGCTATTCGATATAAACTTCAGCTACCATTTTGAACTAGGGGACTGTTCAGCATCTTGCCCATGGGACGCATTTCGTGTCATGATTCAGCAGCTCAAAGTGTTGCACTCATATAATGTTCATTTTAAAAAGAGATGGTAATTAACCAATGGAATGTAAGAACTGGGTTTGTATCGCCTAAATACCAACTCATTGATAATCAATCTTTATGTCTGCAGCACAAAATACAGCTGCAATTCTACTAAAGCTTATAGAATCTTCAGTTTACACATTTCTAGTTCTATGAAGAACATAGAACTGGGGATAAATATTTAAATGTTCATCTTCTTTTGCTTGAGAATAATGACTGTTTACTGTGGAGGTTGTCCTTTTATTATTATTATTTTTAATGCAAACTCCTTCCCCCAAGTGACTTCAGCTAGACTGTCTGGATATTAATTTATACTCTTTTTAGAAAAGCTGGATAATCTAACACTTTTTTCCTTGACATTCCTTCAAGGACATGCAGTCTGTGCAGCAAAAAGAGGATAGAGTCTAGTATTGAATCGCATGTGCTTTAAGACTGCTTAATTTTTTAAGAAATGTGACCGACTTCCATTAAGAGTGGTGGTGCTTTCAGTCTTGATATAGCAAGTCAAAAGCATCAAAATCAATATTGCAAAGAACTTCCTTTTAAGCCTATAATCAATGCCCGCCAATGCTGAATAAGCATCAATTATTAACAATGGATGTGGTTTGGGTTGTTTTACTTATGTCTGCTTTTAGAGTACTTGTAAAGGATTGCTACTGTCAAGTGCATCCATTAAACTGAGATCACAGCCCTGAAAGCAAGCAAAAAGGGTCAAAACTGTTGACAAGTAATGCTTACTAGGCCAGCTAAGGTGCTAAATTTCCTCCCCCAAAGCTCTCCAATATCATCTAGTATATCATGGTTTTTGAAGCTGCATGATTGGACTTCTTCGTGCAAGAAGCAAAATATTTGAAAGCAGTGTCAATACTTTTTTAGTAAAGCGTGTTCTCCTTCAGGGAGAGCACGTGTTGCGGTGGGGTCTACTGAACCACCCCCTTTGTTGCTGGGTAAGTTCTCCAAGATGGCCAGGGGGCAGTGATTGGATTGCTGAGTTGCTGGGGGGAAAGTTATGTTGCAATTTTGGTGGGAGGGGTAAAAGGTTTAAATACTCTGTACGCAGCCTGGTACTTTCTCTTTTGCTGCATGCAACGGATCACCCGCCCACCCGCCCACCCGCCCGAGAGTAAGGGGTTGTTGTGTTGACCTTGCTATGCCTGTCATGGGGTCATCTGCCTTTGAGCAGGGGCCTGGTAGGAATTTTTCCACCTGGCAAATTGGCTGGCTGGGTGGTTTTTGCCTACTGCATAGCAAATCGTCACAACTTGTAAGGTTGTGGTTAGGCATTGGTTATAAATCTGGTGGAGGAGGGGTTAGGATAGGCTGGGCCTGCCCCTCCATGGTTGCTGCAGAAAGGAAATTCCATTAAAGGAATCCTGGGGCTTGCCATCTTTTCGTCCAATCCCTGGAATGGGACTAGGGCCGGCAAGCCTTCGGGGAGCATGCGGGTGAGAATTGAGGGTCTGTGACTCAGCTCCAATTCTTCCCCGACTTGTTCTCCCACACTGGCTTTCGGTGGTGCCCAGAAGTCAGTTCTGTCCCCAGCTGGGGGGACAGATAGTCTTAACCAATGCCTAAACAACCACTCACGGTTTGTATTTGAATAAAGTTGTGGCCAAAATCATGCCAAAAATCTTAAACAAAAATTACGTGTCCGTTGTGAGTTATTTTGGGGGGTGGATTGGAGACCTCAACACGCAACTGAAAAGCAGGGTTAGTACATTTGAAATGAGTAGGATTCATATGTTTCTCAACAGAAATGATTAGTGAAATATGTATATTCACTGCCTGGCTGCTTGCTGAATATTGCTAGATATAAATACATCCATGTGATGACATGTTAAATCATATGCAAAAGACTTTAAGCATTTTGCAGAGAAGTGGATTTCATCTTTCCTACATCATTAGTTTTCATATAGGATTCATTCATTTTTTAATTGTTTTCTTTACCAGTTTTGCAGCTCTTTGTTGCAGAAAGAGAGACGCCTCAAAGAAGAAGCCGGTAACTGTTTGCTATAAATTTTTTTTAATACTTCACATTGACAACCCTATCTTATTGTCAGGAACAGGGCAAATGAGGAGGACTGGTGGTGACCAAGAGCCTTCCAGAGAGGAAGAAGGGGAAGAAAGTATGGACTGGTGGTTTGAGACAGGTCACACCCCAGAAGAAGAAAGGAGCTTAGAAATAATGGATGATGAAGAACAGGAGCAAGGTAGCAGTGGACAGAGACAGGAGTCAGATGTGTTAGAAACAGCACAGCAACCAAGTGACACACTGTCTCTGGAGAGTTTGCTAGAGCCTGCCCCCTTCCCTGAGAACCAGATGTGCTCTGCATGTCTCAGAGTAGAAAACCCCCCAAAAGATTTGCCCTTAGCAGCCACTGTAGGCAGCAGGTGAGGCTGCCTGATTGCTAGGAAGTAACTGCCGGGTATGTGCAGTGCCGGATTTACATATAAGCTAAATAAGCTATAGCTTAGGGCTCCACTCTCTTGGGGGCCCCCAAAAAAAATCAAAGGAAAAAAACTGGATGTACATTTCCAAAATATAAGATAAAAAACAAATAAAATAAAATAAAATAAAATAAAATAAAATAAAATAAAATAAAATAAAATAAAATAAAATAAAATAAAATAAAATAAATAAAATAAAATAAAATAAAATAAAATAAAATAAAATAAAATAAATAATAAATACATACAGCAACAATGTTTTGTGTTGTGTAGGCTCCATGATGTAAGTAATGGGCCCCGCCTGCTAGCCTGCTCCCTAAAATATCACTGGTTTGCTCATTTCTATATACAGTGGTACCTTGGGCTACGTACTTAATTCGTTCCGGAAGTCTGTTCTTAACCTGAAACTGTTCTTAACCTGAAGCACCACTTTAGCTAATGGGGCCTTCCGCTGCCGCCGCGCCGCCACTGCCACACGATTTCTGTTCTCATCATGAAGCAAAGTTCTTAACCCAAGGTAATATTTCTGGGTTAGCGGAGTATGTAACCTGAAGCGTATGTAACCCGAGGTTCCACTGTATAGGGTGCCTACATTCTGCATGTGCAATCGGCTATTAGGTCCATAAATTATCTTATAACATATATTCAACACACAAAAACAGCGACAATTTGTTGTTGGCAAAGGACAGCTGGACATATAAAGGGCCCCATTACCTCCAGTAGCTTAAGGCCTCATCAAACCTAAATCTGGCCCTGGGTGTGGAGTGGCACTCTGAGCAATGTCAGCTCAAACATGAGGGTGTACTTTCTAGTTCTATGTCAGTTACCTCTGGCTTTTGCTACTTGGATTGTGAATCAAAATCTGTTTGTTACACTTTAAAGAAGCTGGTCAAAGATAGATTTCCCTTGTGGAAAAGATAAGTTTTCAACAAAAGCTGAGTAAATTGTTTTTATTGACTGTGGGGTTCACTACTTAAGATTCTTTGAAGCACGAACTAAAGCATAATCAAGATAAATCACCAACTAATTTATCTAAAAGATAGCCATCTCTTAGTAGGTCCTTTGCAATCTTTGGATGCTTCATTGACCTTTGTAAAGGATACAATTAATCCCTAAACTTCACAAATAGTAACAACTACTACCCTGGGGCAATGGCACATGCGGAACACACATTTGTGCATACAAAACCGCATCTGCAGACTTTTAACCTATAGTCTCAGCTTCAGACACTTGTACAGAAACAAGCTACATCTGCAAAGTATGGCACTAATAATACTGTTTCTCTTTTTTTCTTTATTTGTGTGTGTATGTTCCTCACACTCTGTCAATCACTTTCCTTCTAGATCTTCCCTAAAATAAATGTCATCTCTGCAATGTGCTGTTTCATGCATTATTTTAATCACATCGGTACTTTCTATACCATGTTCATGGCTCCAGTTATGATAAGATTATTGAGGCCCGTTCTGTGCCCAGTAAGCATGGGACGCCTTTGTCCAGCTTTGGGTACTGTGGCCCATAGATTACAGCAAAGTACCGGGCAGAATGTCGCCCAGTATCTTCTCTGTGTGATGGGCACATGGGAAAAAGCTGCCCCATGAGCCCTTGCTGAAGAGGGGAGGGGAAAGCCTATATAAGGCTGCTTCCCCTGGAGCTCACAGTCATTTTGCTTTGAGAGCTTCCCACCTGCCCACCCTTGGGTGAGCAATTTGGGGTCACTGGTTGACAGGGCCGAAAAGGATTTTTGTTTTTCTCTCAACCTGATTGGCACTTGGTTGGGGTTTTTTTCTCCTTTCCCTCAGTGAAATTGTGGCTTTCCTTTGTTAGGCAGAAGAATATTGTTTGTATGGCAGTGGAAATAGCATTGGTCAGGATCAACATGTTGGTATTCCATTCCCCCGCTGTGCAGATAGGTGGGATTGTTTGATCACATGTCTGTGTTTACATTCCATCACTGATGGAGTCATGGGAGCAGAAGTTGATTCACACTGTTCCGTCCTGTTGTACTGTTGTATTTCTTCTCTCCAAGGAAGAAGAGACATGTTTTTCCTTTGTCCTGATTTGTATATAATAAAGTAGCTAGTACTCACACCTCGAGCCAGCTCTGTTGCATTACTGACTCAGCAAGTCAATGTGTGCTCATGTCCCAAAGACATGAGTCACGGAAGCATGACAGGGAAGAAGATTGATGGATCTCCCAAGAGGCACACAGAAGGGAGAGACCGACTGCCACGTAGATCTTGTTTGCCTGGGGGGTCTGTCCTGCCTCCTGGCGCCCTCCCCAACACAACATAAGGGGCCTGAGGGGAGGATTGACCATGGAAAACCCAAGCATGGGTTCAGTATCTGCCCCGGTTGGAATCTGCACCCTGGTCCCCCAGTGAAACCTTGTTTGCTTGGTGAACACCACAGCAAGGTTCAACACTGGCCAACTCCTCTCATACCTGTTTGGAGTGATCCAAGCCCAACAGATCTATTCCATCAACATGGGGCTTGTGGAATGATGAACTGATCATGGGACCCAGTGCCATGCCAACCCTTGCCCTGCCTGCTGCTGTCAATAGAGATTTGACCTGCTTTTATCCCATCACCGTTGTACAGTCTGGTTATTTTGCTGCTCTTATGGGTCACATAATGTGCCTGCCTGGGCAAATGACAGCAAATTGATGGTTCATGCCATCTAATGCTTTGGAGAAAGATAGATAAGTATTTTATGAATATCCAGCAAGGATAATGTAAGATTGCACATGTAGGTCCATAGAACTTTTAACTGTTTGGAACATCTGTCCAACATAGTCCAACATGGACTATTCCTTTAGAAAATGATCTTTTCTGTCTTCCCTTGCCTCATAAAAGGGTTGTTCTTCAGATGATATTGCAATCCACAAAAAATGTCAATCATTTCAAAAATCTTTCCTATAGTCAGGTAATTAGCATTGTCAGAAGATGGTTACTGCAACCTATCAGTGACTAATATTGGCCATGGGACTGCAAATACCCTCACCTACTCCAAAAGACAAAGCAAAGTTTGGATTTTGGTTTAGGAGATACTGCCTAAATTTATGATGAGTGCCCCACCCCTATTCATTGCTATTTCCTTTTGGAACAACACACCGAAAAGGAAGAATCCAAGAATAGGGTACAGAAATAGAGAAGCATATCTCACAGATTCCAAGAAAAATTATGCTTTTTTATTTTTTTACTTTTGCAGTATGTCCAACACATTTCAGTCACAAATACCTTCATTGTCAGAAGCTTATTTCCTTGTTTCTTAATGAAGCAATCTCAAAGCTTTCTGTTGTCAAAGATTTTGACAGTCTTTTGACAGAAAGCTTTGAGATTGCTTCATTAAGAAACAAGGAAATAAGCCCTTGACAAAGGCATTTGTGGCCAAAACACATTGGGCATATTGCAGAAATGAAGAGCCCATTCTATTTCTGGGCGTCTGCAACATGTACTTCTCTCTTTTTTGTATGCTATTGCTTTTGGAAACATTTAAAATTTATTGGGGACCTGTCATCTTCTATTAGAAAATCAGTATGCAAGATTAATACTGACTTAGACCACGGTTCTGTTTGCTGTGAACCGGAGGCCAATTTTAATGTAACATTTTACACGTGGTTTTCTTGTTACTAATTTGAACATATGCATGCAGAGTTGTGACTCTTTCTAATTGCTAATAAGACAGATGTGATCCAATATTAATTCAAAGATCCACCCAGCAAATCATACAACCATGACTCTTACTTGTGCTCAAACTAGTGTTAGATGGAGATTTTTATTATTATTATTATTATTTTTCTATAGATGTGCCTCAGACAGTAACTGACATTAAGTATCATGTTCTGGATAGAATCAAGGTATCACGACTTCATGCTCTTTAGAGAAAATGTTCTGTTGATGATGAGAAGTGACATAAGTATTTTGCCATAGTGACGAAGAACATTTAGAACAACATTTAAAGTCTCAACATTTAATGATTTTAGCAACTTAACAATAAAAGGATGGCATTTGTTTATTTATTAAATTTGTATACCACCCTTCATCTGAAGATCACAGGGCAGTTCATAACATAAAAACACAAAATGAGGACACAAAATACATAATAGATAGCAACAGTGTCCCCCCCCCCTAAAAACAATGTTTAGGCGTACTCTCATTTTGACTCAAGAAAATCATCATTTTATAGTTTGAATTGGGGAAAAATAAATACAGCAAATGGACAAAATTACAAAGATTCACAAAATGTTTAGGGGTAGAAAAAAGCACTGGATAGCAATCAGTTATTCATTTTGCACATGATTTTCAAACAAATTTTGAGGAATACAAGGAAAGTGAATAGATACCCCTAAAATCTCTTAGACATCTCCATTATCTAAAGATTGTATAGTTAAGTCGAATGAGATAAATGAAGCCAAACAGATTGTGTATTATAAGACTGTTTAACATTTTACTGTATCATAGGTAGAGCTTTTAAAATACATTGCTACATTTGGGACTCCAGTAATTTTTTGTTGTTGTTGATGATGATGATGAACAGCTTACACCCTAGCAGGGACAAGCAGAACTAGGAGTAAACTTGCTGGGTCACTGGTAGCGCTTGATGGACTAGAAACTTCCAAAAAATTGTGGAGTTGATGGATTTAGGGAAGGGATGGAAGAAGCTGTCCATTTTAGTTCTCTTAGTTTCACATTTTTCCCAATGTCAAATTCGGTTCTCCACATTTCTGCACCAATTAGTGATTTTTTAAAAAATCCTCATGATAAATCACCAGCATTTTCATACCAATTTATCCTCATAAATAGATCTTTGTATGCAGTTTTGGTTAAGGTACATGGTTTTGCAAGCAATCTCTCAATTTTTTGCATGTTATTTTCACTAATTTATTTAGAATTTCCTCTAATGTAAGCTAAGCATGCTTGCAAACTTCATTTGGCTGGAGAACTGTGTTGCAAAGTTTGGGTAAGTGCGAATTTCACAGGATAGCTTTGTTTCATCTCACATAGGAATAGAGGAATCTGCCGTAAGCTGAGTCAGACCTCTGCAGTTGGATGTCAAGTGTGGGATTGTGCCTGATGGCCATTGCTTTGCTCTGAAAAACATAGTCATTCTTCCCTGTTAACACAGGAACCTATGCAACCTGGCCAGATGGGCAGGGTACAAATAATAAAATTATTATTATTATTTATTATTATTATAGAGATTCCCCAAATAGTCCCAGAACATGGTTTGAAGATACAGCTGTAGCAAACCTGCTGAAACTGAGAAGGGATGCAGTTAGTGTCTAAAGGGAAGACTACCTTGGAACTCTGTGTATGTCTCCTTGGCATATAAATGTAATAATCAATAAGTACAGTGGTACCTTGGTTCTCAAACTTAATCCGTTCCAGAAGTCCGTTCCAAAACCAAAGCATCCCAAAACCAAAGCGTCCCAAAACCAAGGCGTGCTTTCCCATAGAAAGTAATGCAAAATGGATTAATCCATTCCAGACTTTTAAAAACAACCCCTAAAACAGCAATTTAACATGAATTTTACTATCTAACGAGACCACTGATCTATAAAATGAAAGCAATAAACAATGTACTGCAGTCACACAATCAATCAATCAGTAGCTGAACTCGGTTCCACACAGTCACAAAAATAAAAAAAGAGCAGCAAAAACAAAAATGTAAAATAAATAGCAAAAACGGACAGACCACAGTGTAACACTCAAAACAGAAGTGTGGCACTCAAATCAGAAGTGTAACACTCAAAACGGAGCATGTTCGGCTTCCGAAAAATGTTTGCAAACCAGAACACTTTCTTCTGGGTTTGCAGTGTTTGGGTTTCAAGTTGTTTTGAGTACCAAGGCATTTGAGAACCAAGGTACCACTGTAAGAGGACAGAAAACTGGTGTACACCAAGCAGCAGCCTGTAACACAATGTTATATTGTGTCCCCTTTGTGTGTTTGTATTTTGCCAAAGCCTGCATCTGAGGGGATCGAAAAAGCATGAAAGCATCAGAGACAGGTGTTCCTGCTCTAACGTGGGTCTCACTTTATGGTTTTTAAAAGTAGTTTTTGAATATTTCAAAGTACAACCCAGCTTGCCTGCAAGTCAATGAAGAATGAGGCTACTGAATGTAACTGAATGCTTAATTTGGCCTGGCAGGAGGTCTGAGAGGGTAATTTAAGTAAATTGACCTTTGCTGCAACCCGAGGGGGAAACCAAATCAGTCTCATCTGTGACCTACAATATTAACTGTGGACCAATAGCCGCTTAAGGAACAGGAAGCAGAGAATAAGAATAAATTGACAGTTTTCTTAGGTGTGTATGTGTAGGTAGGTATAGGTGTAGGAAGTGGAATTCCCAAGCAATTGGCATTCAATTGTTTAGTCTTGCAGTGAAGGTAGAGCATAGCCAACATGGCTAGTAGCCATTGAGAGATTTATCCTTCGTGAATCTGCCTAGTCCTCTTTTAAAGCCATCCAAATTGGTGACCATCTTCACATATGGGGGGAGTTTGTCTGGTCTTGGACTGTAATAAAGGTTGATGATGTTGAAGTATGGTGGGAGCAAATTCAATAGATTCTCTATGCAGATGTAGATCACAGAAATATGAAGCTGAAAGTGGTCTTTGGATATTATATGAACTACAAAAAAGTGAAGTACTTCTGGCTCCATAGTTTTATGAAAGAAATCCTCTCCAAGTTCCTTCTTGTTGTCTAAATTGGATTAAGAGAGTAAAACAGAGTAATGTGTATGGATGAAGGAGGCTATGTAATTGCCTTGAATTGTACAGGGTGAATTCAATGAAACAGCTGTCTGAATAATTTATTCTCCTCTAATAATATAAACACAGTATCTAAACACGAGAGCCTTATCGATCTTTTGTATATTATTACTATTAATAATGAATGTGACAGGTTTATAACTTTCCAAAATATGAATGTGTCAGCCTAAATAACACTAGTAAATCATAAAGCTTACCATCAAATTGAATTTCACTAATGCATCACTTTAGATTTTGCTCATACTACAGACAAGGCAGGAGTTTTGCATAATAGTATCGCGGCAAAGGATTTTGCTGAGCAGGAATAAACTTAAGCATGTTTTATTGAATGGAACCCTTCGAATAAGAATTTTCACTAAACTTAATGATTTAAAACAGCAAAGTTTGACACGATCTACCTGAAGTTAAATACTTCTAAAGCCCATTGATTTCAAGAGGGGGAGACTGAAATGCATCCTTAAATGTCTTATTCAAATCAATAAAATTAAAAGTGTTTAACATTGGCTGAATTGTGCCCACCATGATTTGAAACACTGGTGTGTGTTGCTTTGCTGTGTACTAATATAAAATCAAACCTTCCCAGGGCTAAACCACTTCATGGAAAGATTCTTAAGGACTGAAACTTAAAAATAAGTTGGGCAGCAACTTTGACTATGCATAGAGGTGGTCATCTGAAGCCTCCAGCCACATATAAACTCACTGTTACCATTCTCCCATAATTAAGTGGAAGTAGGGGGCATTATAATAATGGGCTTACCATATGGTCAAATTGGAGGCCATAGGCAATTTGTCCTTTAGTCTATATTATTAGAGCTACCCCATGTGAAGTTTCTAAGTGGCCACCGCAGGGATACCGGTCAGTCTATTTCTTCCTTAAGGTATCAGTGATCTGCATTCAACTACTTCGTGGACTGCAATCTTAAATAGAAAAGGAAAGGAAACTGTTACAAACATAATTACAAAGCAGGGGCTTCTTAGAAGAACCTTCAAAAACCAGCCATTGATCTACATATTATCATGGCCTATGTGCTCATCGGCAAACTACTGCATACACAACTGCCTCTCATAACCCTCGTTTGTTTTAATTCGATTGTGCTATTGCTTTAGACAGCATACTTTCTAGGTTCAATTTTTTGGTCATGAAAATGGTTCCACTGAACCTTGCTATTAAATCAAACTTACAAACAGGCCTGGGGCCTCTGTACAGTTTCTATGGGCAGCTGCTGGGACTTCAGCACCCCATTATGGAGACCTGCCCCACACTCACCTTAAAAAAATAAAATCTTAGTGACTCTCATCTTTACTTTCTGCAGTGCTCTGGAAGTCTAGATGACTTTGTCTAGATGACTTAGGCATTGTGTGGAGAAAATAAATGGCAACCGCCAAGGGCATTGTGGTCAACATAAGCTCCTCCCCCCCACAATCCTTTGGGGGCACCATCACAGAAGGTAGAGGACACTGGATAACACCTTGACAAAAGCCCCCTCAACAAATCATGAAAATATGCTCGTTAACCAAAGCAGTAGCTGTCAGCCTCATTCTCTGAGCTTCTGCAGCCAACTCCTTGCTGGTTGTAAGATCAGGTAGAAGGACTGTTGCGCCAGAATAATGATACAATATCTGCCGTTGCACCTGCAATGTGAGATGGCTCTATAGTGGCATAGACCAATGCGACTGCGTTGGCTGCACTCACGATCGCCAAGTATAGCAGAGTGGCAGTGTACAAAGCCATTCTACAGAACAGAAATAGGGTGGTGGCTGGGCACAATTTACCGTATATGTTAACATTCCTGCCCCTTTTCTCGTTGCAAGAACAGCTGTATTCATGCAACCAATAATTCACTGACGGATTTCATGCTGAGCTAGGCAGAAACTTCAAATTCTACAGTGGTTCCACTAACTCTGCTCACATGCCCTACAGTGTGACAGTGGAAGAAGTCAGTGACACACACCATGGGTCACAAGACCCTGTACTATACCATGCAAGCCCTTGTGCCTGCCCCTGCCCTGCTCTTCAGAGGATATGTGGGGTTCAGATAATTCTGGGGTTAATGTATGGCACTGAGGAGGTAATAAAGTCAATGTTGCATGTAAGGTATGCTAAACAGAAATACTACACCACCTTGTTTACTTCCTAGCTAGAGAAGAAGCTTATCTCAGTGGTAGGAAGATGTGCTTTGGTTTCCAGTACTCAAATTACAAGTAGGACAGACCCCTGCCTGATGCTTAGGGGAGCTGCTTTGACCTGTCAAAGTGGGCAGTATTGGTCTGGTGGATCACATTCAATATTCAGCAGCTCCAAGTGCTTTTATATCTCTGTGGACCAAATGGTCCTTGGAGCACATGTTGTTATTGTTGTTTAGTTGTTTAATCATGTCCAACTCTTTGTGACTCCGTGGACCAGAGCACGCCAGGCACTCCTGCCTTCCACTGCCTCCCACAGTTTCGTCAAACTCATGTTGGTGGCATCGAGAACACTATCCAACCATCTCGTCCTCTGTCGTCCCCTTCTCCTTGTGCCCTCCATCTTTCCCAGCATCAGGGTCTTTTACAGGGAGTCTTCTCTTCTCATGAGGTGGCCAAAGTACTGGAGCCTCAGCTTCAGGATCTGTCCTTCCAGTGAGCACTCAGGGCTGGATAGGTTTGATATACATAGTACTCCCATTTTGAGATAATGTGAAGTGATGGTTCCCAATTTTTTTAAAGTACCGGTTCTTTAGCAACAAAGTGCAACTGACACAAATGAGTCTTATTTCCAGAGAACAAAAAAACAAAACAAAAAACCCATCTGCAATTTTATACTTATAATGCTGTGCCAAGCTATTCTCAATTTTTGGGTGTCTACAGATGCATAGTTATGTTTTACTCTATAGAGAAAACCCGAAATATTATTTTCTGCTATATCCCCCATCACTGCATTTGCAAACTGCTCTTCTTTTTATCACAAACTGTTTTATGGCAAATGCATTGACAACCCAATATGTGAACTCAGATGGAGAAGTGATATTTCAGTGCCAACATAATGGCTCCTTAAGTTGCTTGCATTTTCCAATACGATAAAATTAGTTTTTCAGCATTTCACCCATTTGGTATCGTTTCGCTTTCAAGATTCCATTGAGCTCTAAATATATGAGAGATTTTTCCTAATGTAGATTTGTGTGTCCTTCAATATGTGCAAATCAAATACTATTCCAAATACATCCTTCTCTTTCCCCAAAGGTTCTGAACAATTATAAGAGGAAACAATGCATTATATGTTTTGACTTGTCAAATTATCAGAATATGCTTTAATAAAAACATACATATCAGTCTCAACATATGTATATCTGTTTTATGCAGGAAAAATAGAACTGTCAATCTCTAGGATTTAGTAGCAGGCCTCCTCATATTAAGATGTCAAGAGGGCCTATGTATCCTATGTCTCTTTCTGCCTGCTATTCATGGAATAATATTGGTTCATGTCTAAGCTAGAACTTGTCCTTCAGTACTGTTTTAATTAAAAATGTGTTTATTCCATTCTGCACACTATTCTCTCACATTAAACGAGTATGCTCTGCTCTTGTTTCTGACTTCCTTGGTTAGTTGTTTATTCTTTTGAGCTTGTATTTGCTCTTTTCAAATACCATTAAAAATGATTGGGGAAAATATACCGGATTGTTTTGACATGTCTCCTTATGCCACGCCAAACTGACTCAGCCATTGTGCTAGAGTTCACCCACCAGATGGACCACTTTGTATCTGTTTTAATCATAGCTGCTTTTGAATGCAGCTGAGCTTCACACCATACAGACTATTCCTGAACTACATCTGGTCATCCAAATTCTATTCCCCCGCAGCAAGGTGTCTCCATCCCCACAGCAACTAATTTTTGCTGAGTCTTCCCAAGTTGTCTCTAAGTTAGGGTTGCCATACGTCCAGAATTCCCTGGACATAGATAGAGTACAGCAATCAGAAACAGTGTCTGGACAGGGATTGCTGAAATGTCCGGGGAAATCTGGACATATGGCAACCCATGTCAGATGTCTAGATTCCAGATTTTCAGTTTTTGAAATATGGCAACCCTACTCTAAGTCATGGAAAAATTGAAGTCCCAGCAATGGTCAAAGCACCTACTCTTTCCCCCATGCCCTTCCAAGTCTGCTTACTACAGCTTACTACACCTACCTTAAGCTCATCTTCCCTTCTGTTCCAACTCTGTTACTCATACTTGCCAAATTACCCCATTCAGTTGTAAAGCTTTATACAGCTCATATAAGCTATCAAGATTCATTTGGTGATGAACTGCATCCTTACGTTGACACTCATATACAATAAATTGTATGGCTGTATAAATCTTTTTTTTTAAAAAAACCCATTAGTGGTATTCTGTGGAATAATCTTCATTGGGGGGACATCTAGAGCAAATGGAAGCATTTGTCCAGTTGTGTTTAAAAATTATGATCCTGTTGATCGCGTGCCAGAATTAGATAATTTAAGAATAATGCTACTACACGTAGATGGGTAATTCTTTTTCTTGGCAGGCTTTCCAAACAATAATGGGAAGAAGGTCATTAATCATATTGAATCTTGCAAGTGTCAAAAATTCAGGAAAGTAGTATAACTTGAAAAGCTTTTTTTAAAAGAGTAAAATGCTGAACACTAAGTCTGAGATCTCTCTCATATGCACTTGCGCAGAGTACTTCCATTTAGATCAATCAGAATGTACTTTTGAGCAAAGTTGTTGAGGACTGCAACTCAACACTCCAAAATCGAGATCAGAGGACAGCCCTAATGTAGGGTGTGTGTGTGTGTGTGTGTGTGTGTGTGTGTGTATGAAGCAAATAGGTATATAGTTGTTTAAATTAGTGTTCCGATGTTGTCATGACTATCTATTGCAATCTCATGATCATCAAGGATGCAAACTGATCAGCTAGAAGTGACCTGAATGATTGTCTTCCTCAACCATATTGTAAAGATCAAGAGGGTCAGGGTGGCTGTGGAAATACAGGAAAGGTAAGAGTTTTACAAGACAATTGGCACAAAGCAATTTGATATAAGATGAATTCAACAAAACTTTTGCATGCCTTTGAACTCATACAGGGTTTTGCTATCCAGCCCCTTCAGTAGAGCACAGTTCAGATTTGGGTGAGGAACAGCACTATTAGAGTGAATATTGCACTGAAAGACGATATAATTTATTTAAATCCTATTTCTTTGGGACACTAAGATTTTAATTATGGTACATATTTATGTTCACGCAGGTGACTATGGCTAACACAGAAAGATAACCATGCTCCCATCTTGTAAGATTGTCAACTCATGTTCTGAGCAGCAGCCCCTATGTCATGTTGTTTTGTTGATTTTTGTAAATGATTTATGCTTGCCATACATCAAGCACGGTGTACATTTTAAAAGTAAATTAATGCAAGCATCATTTAAAATAAATGAATTTCAGTTATGTGGTTCAGGCAATATCAGTCCTACACTGAACACAATCTTCTTGAAATTCAGGATGTTTTTCAAGAAATCTACTCAATGTTTGGCCTTGGCTAAGGAAGTTTTCAGGAATGTCAAGCTTTTACCATTAAGAATGATATAATGTAGGAACATATATATTGCTACACTGACTACACTTTTGTTTGAACCCTTTCAAGCTAGGCCACTTGCATTCAATTAATAATTTAACATTTTGAACCTAGACTGTGCTCATTCTTGTGTTATTTTAGCCCTTCCACACAGGAACCAGGTGGTAGAGGCTTATAGAATCATAGAATTGTAGCTAGAAGGGATCCTGAGGATCATCTAATCCAAGCCCTTGTAGCTGTCCCATATGGGGATTGAACCTGTGACTTGGGTGTTATCAGCACCATGCTCTAGCCAACTGAGCTATGAGTGACATGGATTAGAAACAGACTGATCCGTCCACCTGTAATCTTCACACAACTTCAGAGCTACAAAGTCTATGATGCTGTGTGAGTGTGATGAAACCATGCATGCCCCAAAGACCTGGGATCTTGAATTAAATCCATTAATTGGCACTGAATGAATGAAATCTGAATCAGGCCAAATTTGAATCGACAGATTTTTCTATGAAAATCTGCAGTGATGAACCACACAAATGGAATTCCTTCTGCCGGTTTCTCTTAAGACTTGTAATTTGAAGGCCAATTCAATTAGTATTTTTCCATCTCTGATTATAGAACTTTAGGTATTCTTTCCTTGGGTCTGGAGGGAACAACTGTAATTGAACTAACAGATCTAATAAAGCAAGAGGGGATAAGCTAACAATAACCATTGAAGGATGCCACTCAAAAGACAGGGAGCAATCCATGGAGACCCTCTGTCTGTGTTTTATCTAAACACTAAAATAAAGGTTAATTTGGTGGCAGCAAAAGTTAATTTATAGATTCCTCTGTGGAAAAGAGCCACCAAATTATATTGTGCAACTGGCTGATTGGAGTGGGAATCAGAGGTCATCATAATATAGTAGTGTAATAATAGAACTAGTAGACATTGAAAAATATTCATTATGCATCTGAATATGGTGTACCTACTTTATCTGCATAAACTGGGTATCCAGCTTTGCCTGAAAATCACATCTATGAATAGTATGGGTCACAATGGAAGACACACTTCTCCCAGAGCCCTTAAACAGATATTGGGTTACTTCAGGTGTGAGTTTGTTATTCTGGCAAGACTGTCCACTTATTCATGAGATTATGCTTGGGTGGTTAATATTTATTTGCCCAGGCAGGTGCAGTAGGTGACCTAGGAGAGCATCAAATAACCAGACTGTACAATGGCGATGGGATAAAATCAGACCAAATTTTATTGACAGCAGCAGCGGGGTAAGAGTTGGCATGGCATTGGGGCCAGGATCAGTCCATCATTCCACAAACCTCACATTGATAAAGTGGGTCTGCTGGGTTTGGACTGCCCCATACCTGTGGTAGAAGCCAAGAAAGAATGCTGATTCCAACTATGTAGATACCCCAGTCTGAATTTTGGGGCGCTGTGATCAGTCCTCCCCTCATGCCCCTTATGGGGGTTCTCCATGATATGTTGAGTCTACCCAATGCCATTTCTACCCTCAACAAGCAATCATATTCTACCTAACAAAGCAAGGCCATAATTGCACTGAGGGAAAGGCAAAAATACCCCAAGTGCCAATCAGGTCGAGAGAGAGGAAAAAAATCATTTCTGGCACTATCAACCAGCAATCCAAAATTGCGGACAGGTGGGCGGGCAGGAAGCTCATGAGGAAAAATGGCCCTGAGTTCCAGGAAAAACAGGCTTATATAGGTTTTTCCCTCCCCTTTGCAAGGGTTCATGGGACAACTTTTTCCCATGAGCCTTTCACCTGGGAAAGACACTGGGCAACACTTTGCCCAGTGTTTTTTTTGCAATCTATGGGCCTCGGCACCTCTGGGCAAAGGTGTCACACACTTATTGAGTGTGGAATGAGGCTTAATTCATTTATGGATCGCTTCACATGAAATATCACAACGCAAGTGACAATTAAAACTCTTTCAAGTCCAATGTAGATACAGAGTAGGATGTGAAAATCCACTTAAGAGGCTTGGTGAAAAGGAAGGCATTCAATAAGCACTGAAAAATACAAGAGAAATTGTGCTTGTCTGATAAGCAATAGAAGGGATTTCCAAGGCCAGATTCCTACAACATGCAGAATGGACTTCCCAATGAGTTGCCCTCTGCTGCAGAGTGCAATGATCAGTTGGGTATATAATGGGTGAAAGCATCTTTTAGATACTGTATCCTGAACCTAAGCTGTATAGGTCTTTGTATATGAGTACCAGCACATTGAATACATAAATATAATTTAAATATTTAAATAAATGTATATTTAAATATTAATATAATATGCATTGGTGAGTAAACTATTAGTAAACCAACCATCTGTGAACATCACACCTTTTTTTTTTTTTAAGTGCTATTTGAGATGAAGAAGACCTCAGTTTCTTTCTGATCCTTGTTTGTGGTTAGATGTACTTTTTTCAAGGACTGAATCCACACAATTCTCTATTGAAGAACAATTTAGGAGGCTTGTTGAATGCCACTGGGCATCCATTACAAGTTTTTGCAAGGACTTGGCGCAGATGTACAGTCACGATTAATGAGTTGTCAACATCATTGGAAGAACTGCATTGATGTCCAATAGAACAGTAATTAGATCCTCATGGAGGCAGGTAGTTTAATGCCTTTTAAAGAAGCGTTATCTGTCTACACTCCGATCATAGAATTGCCTCTATGTCAAGAACAGAAAGAAGTGTGACCAGAGGAGGCCAAATCAGATAGCATATGTTGTGTATGTGCATGTAAAATATAAGAATATTATTGGTGGTAAACATTTGTGGTATCTAAATCCTGAATTAAATGCTTAAAATAGTCCATAGTCTAACTTTTAGCTACAAATCAATCCTACTAATAATTTTACTTGTTTACAATAATTTTAGGTAAATTATATATTTTCCCCATCCCTTATTAAAATTTTGGTCTTCCTGATTTCTAATTCTTCTGCTCAGTTTTGCCATTTCTGTATAGTCCAGGCATAGGCAAACTCCAGCCCTCCAGATGTATTGGAACTACATTTCCTACCATCCCTAGCTAACAGGACCAGTGGTCAGGGATGATGGGAATTGTAGTCTCAAAACATCTGAAGGGCCGGAGTTTGCTTATGCCTGGCATAGTCTATCAATTTAGTCTGCCATTCTTCACCAGTAGGGACTGTGCTTTCTCTCCATCTCTGGGCTAACAAAGTCTGGGCAGCTGTAGTCACACACATAAATAGTCTCTTCTTGGAATTTCAGCTCCTATAATTCCTAAAATAAAAGCTTCTGGTTTCTTAGAAAAGGTCATTGTAACCAATCAGTTAATAATCCTTTTATATCTTCAAACCTCTTTAATTTCAGCTCATGATCTATTTCCATTAATAATTCTTTATAAGATACTCAGTCATTTTTTTTAACGGATATTGCCTCCAGTGGGGAAAGCCACCATGGTGTTTTTTGTTCTAATAAATTGTTATATTTTCCCCATACTTTATAAATCATTTTCCTTACTATGTGATTCAAAAAAGCTTTATGAACTTTAACCTTCTCATACCACAAATATGCGTGCCAACAAAATCTATTAACATGACCTTCAAGGTCTAAAACATCAGTATTTTTAAAAATAATATCCATTTCTTTAACCAGCATAAACAGGATGCCTCATAATATAATCTCAAATCTGGCAGGGAAAACCCACCTCTTTCTTTGGAATCTATCAACAATTTATGTTTTATTCTTGGTTTCTTCCCCTGCAAGAGAAATCTAGTAATATCTCGAAATATTCTTGTCCCCAGTTACCTCTGTTTCCACGAGCAATTGTCACTCCTGCTTCATTCGTGGCATTCTTCTTTTGGAGCCATCTTGAATGCTGTATCTTCAGTTATCAGATGCAACTGTGTGGCCCATGTGCTTCATTTCATGTGCTCCTTTCACTGCATGCAGGCAAAAATGAATTATAGTACATTCTAGAATCAGGGCACCTTTGTAGTCAGTCCAATGACAAAAAGTAAGTCCAAGAAAATCAAGAGCTGCCTTAGACTGAGTCAGACTGTTGGTCCATCTAGGTCAGTATGGTAGTGGCTCCCCAAGGCTTCAGACAGGGGACATTCCCAGCCCTATCTGGAGATGCTGGTGATGAGAATACAGTAAGAGCCTGCTGGATCAGACTAACAGCCCATCTAGTGCAGCATCCTCTTCTCACAGTGGCCAACCAGATGCCTGTGGGAAACTTGCAAGCAAGGCCTGAGCACAAGAGCGCTCTCACTTCCTGCAGCTTCCAGAAACTGGTGGTTGACCCTGGGACCGTCTGCAGATGTTTTATATAGTCCTTCTTCCCCTAAGAGATACAGCTTTCGTTGCCCCATTGAACTTCCACTTATCTTGAAGTTGAATTGTTTATTTTTAGCTATTTGTTGTGACCTCAGCAAACACAAAAGAAAAGTTCCAACTGGGTTCCAAGAAAATGAAAAGACATGTTCATCCAAAAGTGAAGGCACAATTTGTCTTTCTCTGAAGAGACCTTTCAGACAAAGCTGAGGGAACATTGCTGCCTATAAAATTAATTCTACTAAGTTCCACATCTATGAGTTCCACATCTGGCACTTGAATAGATTATATAATTTTACTGTGTCTGCTGCTCTCAAAGATAATACTAATAAACCTCCCTGTAAAAAAAAACAACCATGAAAACATTGAATACATTGGGTTTCTCAAAGCCAGAGAAAGGTCTTCTGTTGCAAAATATGGATAAGCATCTAAGGTGCACATTTGAAGCCCATAATAAGTAATTGTGCATTAAGATTTCTTGATAAATTACAGATTTTATTGTTCCCCAATTAAAATGGAAATAGGGAAGATATTCTTTGCATATGCTTGGCCATCAACTTGGAGTGAATTATCCAAATCTCTTAAACTGCTTGACACAATGACTAGTTTTTACAGGGGAAATAGGTAAAGTAATTAGACTAAAGCATGTGTGTAATTTTGAAACATGGTGCAAAACCATTTCATCCCAATAATGAATTCTCCGAGTTGTAGCTACTTAGCAGTGCTTGGGAATGGTTTTGAAAATACAACAGTGAGTACGATAATGCAGCCTAGGTTTCAATAAGGATTTTATAGCAACTGTATTTTTTAATGCTAAAGTAGGTTTAAAAATTAAGTAAGGTGTTGAAATTATAATGAACTAAATGGAGCACTTCAGTCTGAGAGAAGAGTGCTTTAAGAATCTTATATTTGAATATGTATCATACGACAATCAACATTTTTTATATAAAAAAATCTTTCAGACTCCATCAGAGTCAGCATTTAAAAAAATTCCTAACTAAGGAAGTTCCCCTCAGCAGAGATGAAGCTGATCTTTCAGGATCACTCTGGCATTGCCTAGTGCTGAAGCAACATTTATTTATTTATTTATTTGCATGGACAGGCGGAGTCCCCAGATCCCGCGCAGTCCCCCCCCCGTCATGTGGAATAACGACTCAAGACAACGTGTTATGGGATTAAATTGGCCACAACTTTATTAAATTTCAAATGTGGGTAGACCTTGGCTCAGGCATTGGGCGTTCTCCCTCCCCAGTCCCCAGCCAGGGACCTAGGGATCATCAGGGTTATCCAGTGTGTGTGTGGGGGGGGATGGGCCGGCTCTGTTCAAGTAGAGATAGCCGCCCCCGTTACGCCGCCACCGCAGGGGACAGCAATGACGACCTTTCGGCGTACGGTCATAGCCTCACTTCAGAAACCCCTTTAACGGGGAACCCTGGTATCTCCCCTACCTGGCCTGGTCTCCTTGGCAACACTTCCCCCATGTGGGATTGGACAACTGACTGAGGTAGGCGGAGACCTCCAGGTATCCCACCTGAGGGAAGGCAAAGCCAAGCCTATGCTGTTGGAGCCGCTCCAGATCTAGGGACTGTGCGGGTCCCCGCAAAGGGCGCCCCCCCCCCCGTTTTAAGCGGGGAGCGGTCATTAATGCATTTATAGCCCATGTTTCTCCCAAACTGGAAGTCAAGGTGGCTTAGACAACATCCAGAAGAATCACCACAAAACACAAAGGAATAAAAGCTAACCAGTTGAAAGCAATAGTTAAAACATATTTAAAACCAGCATCAAAATACAGTTTGGCCCGACAGCAGTCCCGTGGTCAGAACTGTTGGCAGCTTAGTTTCCAAAGGGCTATCTAAACAAGAAGGTCTTAGCCTACCAGAGAAGGATAAGAAAAAGGGGGGCAGCGTAACTTCTCTTATAAGGAAATTCCATAATAAGGGAGCAGCCAAAGAAAAAGCTCTCTCTTAGTTTGTTTGAGCCTGACTTCTAAGAGTCTTTGGCTTAAGTGCTAGTGCTAAACTCTCACTTGCCAGTACTTGGACTTTGTCCTACTTTACCTTTCTCTACACTTGGTGTGAACCTTCTGCTTGGGTGAAAGCCCCCATAGTGCTGAGGCAGTAACTCGAGAAAGAAGAAAATGTACTATAGGTGGTACCTGACCCCTGTAAAACTTGCAAAAATAAATAAATCAAATAATAACAAGTGCTGGCAATGTAAGGAACAGATAGGAACATACTACCATATGTGGTGGTCCTGTCTAGAGATACAAAGATTTTGGAACATGATTTATGAAGAGATAAAGAGATTGATAAAAACTACATTTAGCAAGAAACCAGAAGAATTTTTACTAGGAATGGTTTCAGATAATATTCCCAAAAACAAAACTAGGCTATTTATGTATGCAACTTCAGCAGCAAGGGTTATAGTGGCAAAACACTGGAAAGATAAAAATACACCCACTAAAGAGGAATGGGTAGTCAAATTGTGCGAGTACTTGGAGCTCGCAAAGCTGACAGATGCAATAAGAGATAAACCTAAAAAATTGGTGAAAGAAGAATGGGAATGTTTAAATAATTATTTAGGGGACAAGGGCTCAGCAAGAAAGATCTGGCTATGTTTAGAATGATACCGCATAGAGAAATGTTCCCTGATACCAAGAAGAGGGATTCCTTTGGAATACAGATAGAGTTAATTGATAAGAATAATGATCTGTTGTGAGCTTGACGGAAGTGTACAATAGATGAGCTTTCCTGCTTTGGCTCATCTTCCTTTTTCCTTTTCTTTTTTCCTTTTCTTTTATCTTTCCCATAATTGCTTATGTTCTGTGTCATGTACTTTGATTTTTTTTGTAGTTTTTGTAGTCCCCCGCCCATTACTATTAAGGAAATTTCCTTTGTAATTTTGGTTGTCTATATTTATATGTACCTGTTTACATGTACCTGTTTAAAGCAAAATAAAAGTTAAAAATTAAAAAGGGGTACCTTCAGGTTAAGAACAGTTTCAGGTTAAGAACGGACCTCCGGAACAAATTAAGTACTTAACCCGAGGTACCACTGTATCAAGTAATTTCTTCCCCTCACCACCTGCCTTCCTTCTCGTGTATACATACAAAAGTTCATATACCACGTTGCACAGCTTTTGGATTAAAAACCCTTAGTAGGAAAATGCTGAGAGAGGTGTATGCATAAGTCTTAATATGGAAGATTTACAAAGGCAGCTATGGCATGGATAATTGGTGCTGTTAATATGTATGCTAAGGACGGCACATTTAGCTGCCCTAGACACATCTGAAAAATTAAACTAATTTTGGTGCATTGCTAACAGTGCATTCAATTAAAAAAATAATCATTTCCTTTTCAGTGCTGCCCAGTAGGGTGCCTGAATTACAAATTTAGGTTTATCCGTGAGTCAGTCTCATTGAACTCAGTAAGTAGACTTCTGAGTAGACATGTAGGATTGCAATGTTAACTGTATTTATTGTTTCTAAAGCCTAAGGAAACCAAGACTAGGTAAAATGAAGAAATAAGCAATATATTATGGAAGGTGAAGGGCCCATGTTGTTATGTGTGGTAAAAAGTGAAGAAATCCCCCCTGCAGCCACCAATAACTTTTTAAATCCACAAGTTGCAACTGCATAAAAGTAGGAATCATGGTGGTAATGCCATGTGGTGGTTTTTTTTTTTTACAATGCTGCCTCAGAGAATGGTCCTAAACCTAAAGCAAAGGGAAGAAGTTGCCATGGGAACTGCCTGTGCCCCACAGTTCATAAAGAACTGGACAAGGACTTCTTTTTCCATTAAAATGTCTAAGATTTTAAAAGACAGGTTGAACAGAGATAGATAGAACTGACAGATCAAAATCTCAAAATAATGGACACAATGGCAAGTATAGCATCTGTTGACAGAGTACTGGGGCTTCACAGCTTGATCCTATGTATGTAATGCAATAATGAACATGGAGTGTACTATTCTAAGGATTTGATCCCCTCACATGATATATAGATCTTCTGAAGTAAATGGAACATCTGGTGACCACAGTCAAAGAAATCAACCTGTTACTTCATTTAAGGATATTCTCTTCCTGCCCACCTTTCCCTTCAAATTGAAGTTTTTTGTTTCACATTGTTTGATTGCCTTCACTCTAAGGTATTTTTGCATCAGAATCAAATTCTCTGTAGTCACATATCAGTTGGTCTGCACGAAATATACTGTTTCCTTCTGCAATCATATCCTGTGGCAGTGTAAACAGCATTCTTGCAACTTGTAGCCATGCCACCCCATGTTGACTACCCAATCATTATTAGGGTGTGCAGATGAAAGAAAAGTGCCTCTTTGTCACAACTGGCCACCTTTATAATTATGTAGGCCTAAGCATGTTATGGGACGCGGGTGGCGCTGTGGTCTAAACCACAGAGCCTAGGGCTTGCTGATCAGAAGGTCAGCAGTTTGAAACACCGTGACGGGGTGAGCTCCCGTTGCTTGGTCCCTGTTCCTGCCAACCTAGCAGTTCAAAAGCATGTAAAAGTGCAAGTAGATAAATAGGTACTGCTCCAACGGGAAGGAAAATGGCATTTCCGTGTGCTGCTCTGGTTTGCCAGAAGCGCCTTAGTCATGCTGGCCACATGACCTGGAAGCTGTCTGCAGACAAACATCAGCTACCTCAGCCAGTAAAGCGAGATGAGCGCTGCAACCCCAGAGTCGTCTGTGACTGGACTTAATGGTCAGGGGTCCTTTAAGCATGTTATGTGAGAAAACTTGACCTGTGTAAAAACTTCCACATTAAACATGCGCTTTAGCCTTCAAATTCAGTTTGCTGCTATTCATGTTGTAGACTTATTTCATTACTTATGTACTTAGCCTAGTTTTGCTGCCAAGACCTTGCCTCCTTTTTCAACAAATAAAATATTTCAGTTACCTTGACTGAAGATAATCAGGAAATAGCCTCTTCCTTCTGGCCTTAGACACCTGCTATGTATATTTTCAGGATCCACCTTATTATTATTATTTTTGATAGTATATTGTAATTGAAAGTTTTTAAAGTTTGTAATCTCCACTAAGACCTTAGAGTGAACTGCAGGTCAAATAACAGCAGCAGCAATACAAGTAGAAGAAGATACTGGTAAGGTATTATTGGTCTTGAAATTCCACCACTCCTTCTTCAGCCATGTCCTTTTTGCTTCTATTCCTTATTAAAAAAGGGACAAGTTAACTCTAACATGATGTCCATCAGTTGTCAGATTAATTTAGTAATGAGATAATGCTTCCATTACAATTTGCTTTTCCACTCATAACATGAAATAATTAGTGCAATTGTATTAAATGCCCCCAAATACACGACGCAAGATTCAAGGGAAATGTTTAAATCTTTACTGAATAAAGGAAGGGCATATATACCTGATAACAAAAGCACAGTGATTACCATGAAGAATCTAATTGTCCTATTGTCCAAAGCATAAAGCAGAATAAGATTATTGTGAAGGCTGTAAATGTTGCTTAGGTAAAAGAAAGAAATGAGAGAGAAGAAAGAGTAAAGGAAGTGCTATTTTTCACCCACCAGTTATTCACAAGCAAACTAGTTATAGAAGCAAAAGCAACACAAATGAGTGATACTGAAGTCCACCTTTTTGTGCATTAAGCTTGAGATGCTTTGTACTTACCTGGGAGTACACTCCACTGAACACGGTCATATTTACTTCTGAGTAAATAATGCATAGGGTTGTGCTGTGAATCTCACTCTGCTATTTTTGAACGTGAACATACACATGGCTAGGGAGTTGGGCAGAGAAAGGCTAGAAACATCCGTCCACTTCATGTATTACAGCCACAGTTGCAAGGCTTCTTCTGGATTCTTGTGGGGGGGGGGAATCCGGTCTACTTGTGGAGCTCCCATGCAGTTTAGAACCCTGGTCTTTCAGGGCCCTTAACTGTGTGGGTCCTCGATGAGTAGAAAATGGTCCCCACTATGGTACAGCGAAACATGGCGCATGCTGATGTGGGCAGGAATAAAGGGGTGGCTCCACAGCCCTCCTCTACTTGTGTTGCCCTTTACAACTGAAATGTCGGAACAGGACAGTTGAGAGGTGCAAAACTGAAATGCCCATTAAATTCAGAACACACCATCTTTTATGTACCTCAAAATACCTGCCTCCCCTTATCAACACAGCACTGTTTCCTAACCATAAAGCTAGGGTGTCCAATAAAGTGAGAGAAAGGCCTCAGGAAAAACTTCTGCAGGTTGTTCCATGAACTTTCTCCATTACTTCAGTCACAATTTAGGCTGTGGAACTGTGTGGCCTGGATTATGAAAATAGAGAAATGAAAGACTCATAGGCCACATCCAGTCCATTAAAGCACTACAATACTACTTGTGCCACCACAAATAATTCTGGGAGCCAAAGTTTGTGAAAGGTGCTGGGAGTTAGATCTCACAGAACTACAATATTCAAAATAGTTGGACAATTGATCCGTCTTCCCAGTAAACTCTTGGAATGGTACTTCTGTGAGGAAAATAGAGGTCTCCTGAGAACTCTCAACATGTTTCACAAACTAAAATTTCCAGGATTCCTTTGTGGAGGCTGGACAACGTAGAGTGGTATCATGGTGCTTTTTAATGTATGGCGTGAATGTGTTCATATAAGGCTGATTCTGCCTCACAACAGGAATTTGATCTTTGGATCCAGTCTAATGCTGATTCTCTATTTGCAGAGTCCTAATCTAGTGGAAGAATTAGATTCCTGCCTCTGGGGAAAAAAATAGAAAATAAGCCAAACTGCTTCTTTCATGCATTTTCATTTAAGATAAACTAACATATCTAAGCCAATCGCTTGGATGCAGTTTAGCCTCAACAGACTTCCTAGGGAGGCTCACACGTACATTCTGCTACATTTGGAATTTTAGTCGTGACCTTTCTTATAAATGTATCTATGCAGTTCATGCTGGTAGGCTCTCACCGTATCTGTCGAGGCTAACTAGATATTCGTGTTTCCATATTTATGGGAAGAGCATGTGTTTCCTCATGTACCTGTCATCTAAAGCACTCTTACAATTTAATTACGTACCTGAGAGAAATGGGATTTCATCATATTAGGAAAACAGACACTGCTTTATTTGAGACATTGGCTACAGAAAACAACATAACTTGAAGTGTCACAATGCATTTATTTTCAATGCATTCTTCCTATAGTTTGGGGCTTAACATTCCTCTCTTTGTGGTGGCTAAATTTCAAGGAAATAAATTTCCGTGGACTTCCCCCCTCCCTCATCTGTTACTACATTTCAGGATCTCCACTTGAAGTACGGTGATTAAGAGTACTTGTGCCAAGTTTGTTAAATTTGATATAATTTACCAGGATCAGATTTTGAAGAAACAAATCCTAGGACAACTGTGTTTCAAAAAGCTTTGTAAAATAAAAATGTCATTGCAAAAGGAAAAGAAAACTTTCATTAAAATACTTCACTTAAGGAAACTTAATAGGCATACGTTGCAATCCTGTGCACAATTTCTTAGGCATGAATTCCAGAGAGACTCCATAGAACTTACTTCTGAATAAATAGGATGGTACTTCAAATGTAGGAGGCAAACATAAGAAACAGTTAGTTTTCCAAAGGCTCTCTGTTAGGAACAGTGCCACATATATTTGCATGCATGCATGTGCTTGTGTGTGTCTGTTCATTCAGTGAGTATATTCATATCCTGCTTTTCAACACCATACAATTCCTGGAGCTGCAGACAAGTCACAAAAGTTAAATCAACCAAATAATATCAAACACACAATGCAAACTATGAAATATTAGAACAGCAGCAGAAGTGGGAAAGAAAGTTTAGGGAAGTTTTTACTGACTGATGTTTTAATGTATTTTAAATCTTTTGTTGGAAGCTGCCCAGAGTGGCTGGAGAAACCAAGCCAGATGGGCGGGTTAGAAATAATAATAATAAATTATTATTATTATTATTATTATTATTATTATTATTATTATTATTAAAATTAAAGGATACCAAATGATATACAATCAGAGCCAGCAAGATTAAAGTAAAAATGTATTCACCTAGTAGTAAAATGATAACAGATTTGGCACCAGATATACCGGGTATCTCCTTTTGAAAGAATTTCAAATTTGCAGAGCCATCACCCAAAAGACCCTCTTTTAAGTCGCTACCCAGCTCACCTTTTAAGTCGCTACCCAGCTCACCTCAAAGGAGGGTGCAATACTACACATGCTTGCTTTGGAGAATGCCCCATTGAACTGAATGGGACATACTCGGAATTCAATGCAGAGGAATTATTGCAGATGAAGGAATGAATTACTCCATCACCAGTGGAATAATAAAAAGAGAACTTAGACTGCAATCTTAAACTATATTTCCCAGGAACTTAGTACTCAGTGGGACTTTGTTCTTTGTAAGGTTGCAATCCCAAATCAATTAGTTGGGAGTAAATCCCACTGAACTCTATGGAATTTATTTCTAAATGAGCTTGTGTCTGACTGGGCTGCAATCCAAAGCAAATTTTATTTGAAGGAAATTTCATTTTAATCGGTTGTGTCCAGGTGCGAAGCAGAAGCGGCATGATTTAAAAGAGGCATCAGCATTGGCTGTGTGATGCTTTGAACAGCACTGAACTTCTCTTCATTACTGCCCCATCACTCTTCCGAAATTGATCCCATTACATCCACTTTAATGATGTTTAACAAAATAAGTCACTGAGGAATTTCAGTGTCATCTCCTCTCTCAATATTTGACATTCCAGCTCTTACTTTACCGGAGGAGAAGGAAACGCAAGCCAAAGTGGGCCCAGCTGATCACTGACTGCTTAAAAATGTGTTCATAGCATAAACATCACTGGCTGTTTTATGACTGTTGTGGTAAAAATCTCCAATTATCAAAGTTGTGCTCTGTTTTCTAGGGGAGGTTTAGCATTATGCACTTAAGTGTTTACAGAGAGGGGTTATGGGAGGTGAATTGAATGGGCTAACCACTTGTTCTGAAAGTTCTCCTGATTGAGAGGCAAGAAAGTAAACCTGGTGTTTCTATGTGAGAGTTAATTTTATTTAGGGCTGGGTCATGGTCATGGGGCCCTGGGGAAAGTGCCACTGGTGAGCACTTTGCTCTAAAAATGAGCCTGGACAACAGGTCACAGCTCCCTAAATAACTCTAGACAGCTGAGCCTAGCAAACACTTTTAATTTATCACAGTGTCCCAGAGCAATAGTAAGTCAGTGACATTGTAGGAAATTTAAATGGTGGCTAGAACTACCTGCACAAGGCTATTTGGAGTCCTGGACCAGAGTTCTTTTATAAGGAGGGTGAGGGAGGCAAAAGGGGGCATCCACAGTAGGCCTTGCTGTGATGCCAGGGGCTGATGCTAGCTTTGATTCCAGAGTGTCGGATGGGTTTGACTATTGAGTGAGAAAGCAGCTGTTAAAAGACCCAATTGCTCTGTTCCTGCTTCCACGCTAGGTATGGTATCCAACTAAGTTTTACTTAGTTGAAGACCCAGCAGCATAGGATGGGTTCCCAGTGCCTGGGGCCTCATGGAGTGGGGTGGATGGGAGGGAGGGAAATGGATGAAGTATGCATGTACATTCAACTGCCTAATGTCACCCATGAAATCTCAGCCACAGAAATAAGAAGAGTCATTCCATTGTCTGGAGAGGTCACTTCCTGGTTTGCATGGAGCTCAGCGACAGAAGCACACAGCTGTATTGGGGCAGCAGCAGATGTTGAAATTGTGCACCCCTAACAATTTTGCGCCCAGGGCAACTGCCTCTGTGGGCCCTGCATGCTATGCCACAGAGTAGACCCATAGAAGCTAATGAGCACAACTAAGTTAGGTCCATTAATTTCAATAGCCACACTCTGAGTAAAACTTAGCTGACTACACCTTAGGTGTTTAGCCTGAAACTTCCCTGTCCAGGCCCAAAAAGAGGGGACAGGGAATTCCTGATTCTGGACTTTTCAAGAGCCCAAGCCTCTGGGCTGTGAAAAAACAAACATTGCAAGATAAATTTTGGTTTCTCAGCAAGGTGACTTTTTTTAGAAGGATGGAAGGCTAGCAGAACCCATGCTCAGCAGGTACTCCCAAGTGCAGTGACATAATGGGCTGGTGAACCTATCACAGCTCAACACACATTCATTACTGCAGTGGAAACCATTTTAAAACCCCATTATTTTTCGGAATGGTCTTTTACTTTGCAGCATACTTTTCTGTATTTTTCTTTTTTAAAAAAATTATGAGATACTGTTTGAATGACATGGTGTTACAGTGCCTAGCTGAATGGAGACACACACCGCCCAATGTGTGCCAAGGCCAGAACAGTACAGTACAGAGCACAGAAACGACACAATTCCTGCCCGGAAGTCTCGCAAATTGTATTAAATTGCCAGGAGAATACAGAGATTTTTTTAAAAAGAGGCAAGCACTGTGAAGAGTGAAAGAGCAATTTGCAGCAGTTCATGTATCAATTCTAGGCAAATGTATGCAAACTCAGACTTGCTTGGGAAGCAGGGTTTTGGGATCTGGAAAATGTCTGTCTCTTTGCGGGAGAAAGAGGACTTGCACAATTTAATGATCGCAAATGGATGCTTGATTATCCGCCTTGTTTGGTAGAGTAGAAATCACTAGAGTTCCATTGCCAAGAGTGAATCAGAGCCATCCATTAGGTCTCTGCCTGATAAAATATGTATGAATATGAATGCAGCCTTGGGATGTAGAAGCATGCCCTCTCCCAGTGATATCTGATAAAAGGCACTGTAGCATTTCAGTCTTATCTCCAAGGATCAGGTTGTGGTACTGCTATTTGCACAAATACAATTTAAACAGCTCCACACATCACCTCACTCTGAGAATCCACCACAGGATTGTTATAAGACAGAGAAAAAATGGCTTTCTTCACTCAGTCTGGTCAAACACTTAAGAGATGCTGCAGCTTCAACCACAATGGGCCGTTATGTCATAATATGTGCTTTCAGAGATGGAGGCTATTTGATTTTCATCAGTGGTCCCCTACCTTTGCTCCCATCAATGCACCATTACCGAGTAGTACATTCAACTTTTGTTCTTTAAAGGCAAATAATGGTTATGTACAGCAGTGTCAGGGAACTGCCATCGGAGCTCCAAGTGGTGGAGGGGCTCCAGGATGCTAGGAGACCCTCGGATGCTGAGGAGGGAACCAGCAGGGGGAGAGGGAGAGTTTCAGCGGAAACAGAGTCGGAGGAACGGCTCCGAGACGCTTCCAGTGAGAACAGCGGGGAGAGCTCAGGGCCTCCCCTTGGGACGCCAACTTTGTGCAGGAAGCTGTCACGTAGAGAATCTAGGCGTAGAGTATCTGTCAAAGAACTCTTATGTTGGAAGAAATTCCGGAAACGCCCACTGACGGATTCTGCCAGCGATTAAGGCAGCCATGCACCGATGGCTGCGCGGAGAGGGACAGTTTTGAAACTGATTATAAGACTCTGAGAGTGTAAGCGCTCACACACAAGTAGCCCCATATCTCATCACAGCAATCCGTCAGTCCCTGACGCTACTTGTGCGAAGGAAGGCATCATGAGCAACCCAACCGGAGCGGGAGGAGCTGGAGGAGGACCAACTCTGGAGGAGAGAAACAGAGATTTGGAACGCCAGCTGGCTCTGCTAATGGCGCGGCTTGATGAAAGGAGAGCTCAGGATGCACAGGGGAAACCCACCCCCATTGCAAGGAAGGTACCGGGGTTGGTGCAGAAATTCGGGGGTGACCCAAGGAACTACCAAGCCTTTAAGACAGGGATGCAGTATGCCCTGAACCTGCAGTATGATGACTTTGCCGATGAGGAGGCGAGAGTGGCTTTTGTGATTGGTCACCTCGAGGGGGGGGGGCTAGAGACTGGGTTCGACCCCTGATGGCATCAAATAATGACGCCTTGAAAGACTTGAGGAAATTCTTTATCGTGATGGACTTGATGTTTTCCAGCCAGATTGAACAGGGCGTGGTACGCAGGCAGTTGATGGCGTGCAAACAGGGAAATCAATCAGTCCGAGAGTATTGGGCGCAATTTACCATGCTCATACACAAACTGGGTTGGGACCTGGCTTCGGACCCGATTCAAATGTTGTTTGAAGAAGGCCTATCCCCAGCGGTGAAAGATGAACTTTCCCGCGCGCCCCGTCCGGAGTCCATGGATCAGCTGACCAAAGCGGCGCTTACGATTGGTGCGCACCAAGAGGCGAGGGCTTTGGAGAAGCGGGAAGGGAGAGGAGAGCGTTGGAATGATTTCCGCATTCCTGAGATGCCAGAGCAATCTTCTCAGCCAGTTGAACCGATGGAAATTGGAGGCACACGCGCAAGGGGAACTTCAAATTTCAACGAGGGCGGAAGAAGGAGGGAAAGGGCGTCCTCTGCCAACAGCCAGGACATTTTGCCAGGGTCTGCCCTCAAAGGAAGGCATGGCAAGGAATGGTGGGGGCTGTTGGGAGTGAGGAGGAGGGGGCGAAGGAGCAGGTAAAAGCCAACGCCTGGCTGCCAGCGACAGGGCACAGCAGCCAGGCCAAGGAGCAGTGAATGTGCCCAAGCCTGAACCCCCCCGAGCATCCCTCGCCATAGAGGTGGTGCTAGAGCTATCCAACGGACATCCACTCTCGATCAAAGCCTTGTTAGACTCAGGCAGCTCTTGCAATTTCATGAGTAAGGAATTTGCATCAGAGCACCAGATACAGACGCTGCCCTTAAGTCGTCCTTTGCAGGTTACTACGATTGATGGGAGGGAACTGCTGGGGGGAGAAGTAACCCAACAGACGGTGCCTATGACAATGAGGGTGGCAAGGCACGTGGAAGTCATTGTATTTCATGTAGCCATACTAGCGGGACCTCCCATCATCTTGGGAATGAGCTGACTGGCGCTACATGACCCGCTAGTGGGATGGCACCAGCGGACGGTCTCTTTCGGGTCAGCTCATTGCTTGGAGCACTGCAAGGGAAGAGGAAACCCTGGGTAGGCCATGGCAAGTTTGGCAGGGATGGAGGTGGGGGAAAAGGGAGAAATACCACGGCAATACGCCGACCTGAGTGATGTCTTCAGTGGGAAGGAAGCAGATAGACTACCCCCTCATAGACCCTTTGACTGTCAAATCAACCTACTCCCGGGAGCCCAGCTACCAGTGGGCAAACTGTACGCCATGTCGGACAGAGAGCTGCAGGAGTTAAGGGAATTCATAGACAAAAACCTAAAGAGAGGTTTCATAAGGGAGTCGAGAGCGGTGGGGGGCAGTCCAGTGTTTTTTGTGAACAAAAAAGACACTAATAAGCCCAGGCTTGTAGTGGACTTCAGGGCCGTCAACTCAGTGTCGGAACCAGTAGCCTTTCCCATGCCCAGAATTGACGACATTTTGACCAGGGTTAGGAAGGGAAAGGTTTTTACCAAGCTGGACCTAAGGGGGGCGTACAACCTGATACGAATGAGAGAAGGGGATGAATGGAAAACCACCATGTTCACCCCACTGGGGGCCTTCGAGTATCTCGTTATGCCCTTTGGATTACAAGGGGGCTCAGCATGCTTTCAATCCTTCATGCACCACGTTCTAGGACCCTTGCTGTACAAGAACTGTGTAGCCTTCTTAGACGACGTGCTGGTCTACTCAGAGGACGAGGAGCAGCATGTCAGAGATGTCCGGGAAGTACTAAGCCGGTTACAAGCAAACCAGCTATGGGTCAAACTGGAGAAGTGCCAGTTCCATACCAGAGAGGTGGAATTCCTGGGGTACCGTTTGTCAGACCAGGGATTAGCAATGGATCCGAGTAAAGTACAGGCGGTACTGGAATGGAAGACACCTCGAACCAGGAAGGACGTGTAGAGATTCCTGGGGTTTGGAAATTTCTATCGGAAGTTCATCAAAAACTTTGCCCATTTAACGGCACCCATCACCGATTGCCTCAGCAGTAAAAAGAAATTTGTGTGGACGGAAGAGGCACAGCAAGCGTTTGACCGCCTAAAGAAGGCGTTCTCTTCGGAAGAACAGCTCTTGCATGTGGATCTGCAGAAACCAATGAGGGTGGAGACCGATGCATCAGACCGAGCGGTAGGGGCGGTGCTGCTCCAGCCGGGAAAGGATCCCTCAGACTGGAGGCCGTGCGCCTTCTTCTCACGGAAGTTGAATAAGTCCGAAAGGAATTACACGGTATACGACAGGGAACTGCTGGCCATTTATAAAGCATTTCGACGCTGGCGACATCTACTAATAGGAGCGCAACACAAAGTCCAGGTGTGCACTGACCACAAGAACCTGGAGTATTGGAGAACGGCCAGGGTATTGAACCAGAGACAAGTGCGATGGGCACAGGAGTTTTCCAAGTTCCATTTTGAGATTCGCTACGTACCGGGGGAGGAAAACGTAAGGGCGGACGCTCTCTCCCGGAAACCAGAATATATGGAGGGGGAGGGAGCGCCGGAAGAAAGACATGTGATACCCGAGGACCACTGGGTGTGTGGGGCAGCATTGGTGGGACAACGAGAACTGGTAGAGGGGACTGAGAGCGATGAATACGCCCAAAATAAGCTCAGAGAGCTCCGGAGAGCAGGGGAGAACCCCGGGGGGTTTGAGGAGAGAAACGGGGCACTGTACTACAAGGGGGCTTTGTACATACCAAAGGGGGAATTGAGGAGTAGGGTACTCAAACAACTGCACGACAGTCCCACCGCTGGGCACTTTGGGCAACACAAGACGATGTTGTTAGTCACCAGGCAGTTCTGGTGGCCAAAAGTGAGGGAAGATGTACGGGAATATATAAGGGGGTGCGACCGCTGCCAGAGAGCCAAAGGGGAGAGGGCGGCACCGGCGGGGTTGCTGGAACCATTACCCACACCAGAACGGCCATGGCAGGCAGTGTCCATCGATTTTATGACGGATTTGCCCAAATCCAAGGGGAAAATGGCGGTCATGGTAGTAGTGGACTTGTTAACCAAGATGTGCCACTTTATAGCTTGCTCACAAGCGGGAACGGCGGAAGAAACCGCCAGGTTGTTTGTAAAACACATTTTTAGGTTGCATGGCGCCCCCTTGAGGGTAGTCTCTGACAGAGGAAAACAATTTACGTCCCGGTTCTAGAGGAAGCTCATGAGCCTACTGCACGTGGAGGTCAATTTCTCGACCGCCAGGCACCCAGAAACCAATGGGCAGGCGGAAACGGCAAACAGTATTTTGCAACAATATCTGAGGTGTTATGTAAATGACCGAGAGAATGACTGGGTAGAGAAATTAGCCCTGGCCGAGTTCGCCTACAATAACGCAGAAAATGTGTCCACGGGGATGAGTCCATTCATGGCCAATTATGGGTGTCACCCTAGGGCCTTTCCAGGGGAAGGGGAGGACAGATGGAGCGTACCGGCGGCGGAACATTTTGTGGAAGAAATGGAAGCAATACATCAACAGCTGAAATTGAATTTAGATAGGGCTAAGGAAGAATACAAGAGGCAGGCAGATAGGAGCAGAAGGGAAGGAGAGACTATAAGGGTGGGGGACCGGGTGTGGTTGTCAACACAAGGGTTACCATTCAAGGGAGGTTGCAAGAAATTAAGGCCAAGGCGACTGGGACCCTTCGAAGTTACACAACAGGTCAATCCGGTGGCCTTTAGGCTCAGGCTGCCAGACAACATGAAACTACATCCGGTATTTCATAGGTCATTACTGTCACCACACAGGGAAGGGCGGGAATTTCAGGGAAGAGAAGGTGAAGTTCCCGCGACACCACAAGTAGAAGAGAGGGAACGAAGCAGTCATGTAGCAGAAATACTCGACTCTCGGTGGAAGGGTAAACAGGTGGAGTACTTAGTGGCATGGGAAGGGGAACCAGAGTCCGAGAATGCTTGGGTACCCGCAGAAACCATCCGGGATGAGTTTATTGTAGGAGAGTTTCACCGCCGGTTCCCAAGGAGGCCCCAGCCCGTAGCTAGGTTCTGGGAGGAGCAATTCGGCACCACCGACGAGGAAGAAGAGTTTGAGGGGTTCCCAGAATCAGGGCAGGAAGAGGAAGAAGAATCAGATGGGGAAGATTATTCGGGAAGAAGGGATAGTAGTAGGTGGAGAGCAGTTTTCGAGTCATCCGAAGATGGGGGAGATTCTTTCCGGGGGTTCCCAGCTTCACCACCCAGAGAAAGGGGGAGAACGGGGCGTGAGGGGGGTCCTGGAGGGGAGGTGGATGTCAGGGAACTGCCATCAGAGCTCCAAGTGGTGGAGGGGCTCCAGGATGCTAGGAGACCCTCGGATGCTGAGGAGGGAACCAGCAGGGGGAGAGGGAGAGTTTCAGCGGAAACAGAGTCGGAGGAACTGCTCCGAGACGCTTCCAGTGAGAACAGCGGGGAGAGCTCAGGACCTCCCCTTGGGACGCCTACTTTGTGCAGGAAGCTGTCACGTAGAGAATCTAGGCATAGAGTATCTGTCAAAGAACTCTTATGTTGGAAGAAATTCCGGAAACGCCCACTGACGGATTCTGCCAGCGATTAAGGCAGCCATGCACCGATGGCTGCGCGGAGAGGGACAGTTTTGAAACTGATTATAAGACTCTGAGAGTGTAAGCGCTTTCACACAAGTAGCCCCATATCTCATTACAAGCAGTATCACAAGATGACACAAAACCCCAAACCTGCATCCTGGTGGTAGAATATTGGTGCTTGTTGAAATGTTCTTGTTTTGGGGGTAGGGAGCCCATCAAGACCCAGCAATATCAATAGATGGCTTGTTTCATTTGTTCTGGCACCATCAAACCATTGAATAACAGGGATAAGCTGTGGGATGAACGCAGAGGGTACAGTTCTGATCATTCTCTTCCTTCATTCATTGAGGAATGTCTGTAGCAGGGGTAGTCAGATGTTGTTGACTCCATTTCCCATCAGTTACAGTAAGCATGGTGAATTGTTGGGGTAGGGCTAAAAGCATGTGATGAACCTTGCTTCTATCCAAGTGGGTATATGATTACAGCCTAAATCTCATTTGCTGGGCATTTTCAAATGAGAAGTATATCTTTCTCGTGGCAGAAAACAGAAATAGCTGTTCTATGAACATAATATTTCTCTTAACATAAGACTGACTTGCTTCCATATTTTTTTTTAAAGAAAAAGATTTGTCGTGTGTGTGTTTACTGAATTTTCCAAAACAACAACAACATACAAACAAGACAAAGAAACAAAGGATAATGACTGTATGGAACACATTGCTGCAGTCAGAATAAAATAAACAGAGATGGGGTGGGGGCGGGGGGTGAGAATGTAGTTCAGAATCCAGGAATGAAAATTCTTGCAGTCTGCGGCGAACACCCTCTTAACTACTACTTATTTTAAAAAGAAAACTCTGGTACTTGGACACTTAGGGAAGTTAAATAGAAAAAGGGTGCTATTTTATACAGAATGAAAATGGTAAAACAAAAGATCTGTCAGGAAATGGAATTATTTCCAGAAACAGTTAACTACACACACAAACACATATAATTCAGTGGATGTTACAAGCTGCTAAATAAGGTAGTAAACACACAGCTTCTTTTCACTTGTTTCTTAAGCTAATTCTATGGGTGTTACAGCTTAATGTTTTGGTTCTTAAACAACGTGGTACTTTTTGTCAGTTTCCCAACCTTCTATAAATCACACTCCTGAGGCTCCTATAGCAGTGTAACCAACCAGGGGATCACCACACCCCTCCTAACTGGTTTGGGATTCTTCTATTTCCAGAAGATGTCTCCCCTCCTTACTAAATCAAGACCCAAGTAGAGAGTTCCCTAACATATGGTTACCAGATTATTTTCAATGAATTTGGGGACACTTCTTTCTTTCTTTTTTTGAAGTTGAGTCAGTAGTAGGGATGGTGAGGCAAAAGACCCTGGGCCCAAGCACACATGCATATTGTATAAAGGTGCAAAGACCTTCTTTTGTGTTGCCAAGGAGGGGCACAATGCACACAGTTTCTCTGCTGGGCAAGGTGCAAAGCCCTTCTTTAACACCTTGTGAAACATAAATGCGCAGAGTTTTTAAAAAACTGGGCAACAGCTACCTGCCCGCGACTCCCAAGCCTCCCCTGATCAGTCAAAACAAAGGGGGAAGGGGGCAGGAGATCGGGGGAGGCTCGGGAGTCACAGTCGGGTGGTGTGCCGTTGCCCAGTTTCTTAAAAACTCTGCACATCTATGTTTCACAGGATGTGAAAGAAGGGATTTGCACCTTGCCCAGCAGAGAAACCACGTGTCTTGCGCCCCTCCTGGGCAATAGCGCACTGCCCACCCATGACTCCCGAGCCTTCCCCAATCTCCTGCCCCCTTCCCCCATATGATGTGTTGTGCACAAGGAAAAATTGTGGGCACCATGGCAACGAGCAGCTCCTGAAGCCAGCCAGAGCCAACTGCATTACCAGGCTGGCTCTGGGCTGCTGAGACTACCACTGCCACGTTTCCCGGGGACAGATTTGCAAATCTGAGGACATTTCAGGGACAGAATTTATCTGGGGACAAATTTGCAAATCTGGGGACTGTCCCTGGGAACCGGGGACGTCTGGTAACCCTACCCTAACATCTCTACTTCCACTGCCCCCAGTTCAGCTTCACAGTTTTTCTCTTGTCTGTATGCTCCTAAAAAGACACTAATCACTGTCTTTCAAACTAAGCTCAGAGGCTTCCTTCTCTGGCTACAGATATTTTCCTCAAAGTGGATGTTACACACACCTCAGGAACTATAATCCTATCCAGCTGAACACCAAGAACCCAACTCTTAACTCTTTCTTTTTCCCCTGAAAGTGCTGTCTCCACTCGCCTCTGGGTTTCCAGCTCAGTCCTTTGCGTGTTACTCCACTCTGGTGGACTTCCACTGCACTGCACTGCTCCTTTCAAGTCAGGGAGAACTGCCTGGACTTCCAGCAAAACTGGCAGCTGTGGTCTAAACCACTGAGCCTCTTGGGCTTCCCGATTGGAAGGTCGGCGGTTCGAATCCCTGTGACAGAGTGAGCTCCCGTTGCTCGGTCCCCACTCCTGCAAACCTAGCAGTTCAAAAGCACATGAAAGTGCAAGTAGATAAATAGGTACCACTCCAGTGGGAAGGTAAATGGCATTTCCATGCGCTGCTCTGGTTTCGCCAGAAGCTGCTTAGTCATGCTGGCCACATGACCAGGGAAAAACTGTCTGCGGACAAACGTCGGTTCCCTCGGCCAGTAAAGCGAGATGAGCACCTCAACCCCGGAGTTGTTTGTGACTGGACTTAATTGCCAAGGGTCCCTTTACCTTTACAGCTTTATTGAAATATTAATCCTTTCTTAAAAGATAAAGATACCCCTGACCGTTAGGTCCTTTCTTAGCAGGCTCTAATTCTGCATATGCAGTGTAGCAGACACTGACAGCCCTTGGTGCTGACCTCGAGCTCAAAGTGTTTGCTTTACGCAACCACAGCAAATGTGCCAAATTAAGCAGCAATGCATTTGCAAGCAGATTGGGAGGAGAGGGCCAAGGGAGACTTTTGATAGCAAGCCCAGCAACAGATTAGGGCCTCTTGTGAGACTTTCAAATATGGCAGGATGACAGAAATATTTCAATATCATTAGCACTTTTGGTCCAAGGATCTCAACTTTTTAAAACTCAAAGAAGAAGAAGGTTTTTAATTAAAATTCCTTACCATGTGAATGATGTGAGGAAACAGGATCAAACAAGTTACAACAAACATGTCTGAAATGGGGAAAGGCAGGAGATACCTACAGAGAGAGGGGCCTTATAAGAGTGGACGAAATGAATATGGGGACTAGGTAGCATTTCTGCCATGCTGCTGAAACAAGAAGGGTTTTGAAAACTTTTTAAAATTATATTATTATTATTATTATTATTATTATTATTATTATTATTATTTCTATGTCACCCTTCATCTGAGGATCATACAGTGGTACATAATATAAACACACACAGTGGTTTATAATATAAAACACAAAAAATACATGGCATAAAAGTAACAAAACAAAAACAACCCCCATTAACAGTTTAAAAAGGCCATAGATTGTTTAAGAAAAGAGAAGTGGGTTTTGTTTTTGTCTGATGCCTAAGGATATGTAATGAGGGTGCCAGACGAGCTTTCCTGGGGAGAGCATTCCACAAGATGCTAGAATCAAATTGTTATGAATTCAGTAGCCAAACTGGATCAGAATCAGAATCAGGGATATCCGGATCAGGGTTGCCATCTTGCCCTCAGGATTGTGGGTGCCCACTGCCACAATGCAGACATGTGACATCACCCGTCTGCATTGTGGCGGCCAGCGGCAGCGGCAACTCCTCTCCCTCCTCCTCTCCATCACCTCTTCTTTCCCACAAGAAGGGGCCCAGCCCCACTCCACACCGGAAAAGGGTGCTTTCCTGGCTGACTACAGAGGGTGGAGCTGAACTGCTTCTCTCTCAGACGCAGCGCCGCTGCTTCCTGCTAGCTTTTCTCATTGACTTCGTGGATGCCCCCCAATTAAATTATTGCAGGTGCCCAAGCATCCACAAGCCCCTGGAGTTGGCTCCTATGCTCTGGATATTGTTGGACTTTAACTCCCATCAGCCCAGTCAGTATGACCAATGGTGAGGGATGATGGTAGTATTGGCATCAGAGCAACCAGAAGGTGGCCACAGATTCCACATCCCCCCTGCAATCCTAAACCCACTAACCTGGGAATAAGCCCCATTGCAATCAATGGGGCTAAATTTGCACTATACAGTGGTACTTTGGTTTACGAACTTAATCCATTCCAAAAATCCGTTCTTAAACCAAAACCGTTCTTAAAGTGAGGCGCATTTTCCCTAATGAGGCCTCCCGCCGCCTGTGCCCTTCCACCTTTTGGATTCCGTTCTTAGACCAAGGTAAAGTTCGCAAACCAGGACACTACTTCCGGTTTTGTGGAGTTCGTAAACTGAATAGTTCGTAAACAGGGCTGTTCTTCAACCGAGGTACCACTGCTCTGTGTATCAGTTCTACACTATGCTTTTTATTTGTAGCCCAGCTTGAATCCCTCCAACAGCAAACAATCTTTTATACGGTTTTACAGAGGCATGGGATATCTGCCAGGAAAATACAATAAAAAGCAGTAAGCATGAATAAAACAAAAATATTCATCAAGCCTGAAAGCTTTTCCTTCCTTTATTTTTCTTTCTCGGTTTCCTTATTCCCTCAAGTCCACCTTTCTCCAGTTTCTTTTGACAATTACCCAACTTTCTTAAATAGCTTTCTCCTCTTCACTCTTATCAAGGTGTCCTCTTTTCTTCTTTGTGAAATGTATATTTAGAGCCCAATCCAGTGAACCGTGTGCACAACCAGTTCCCACAGGCAGCTATGGAAGGCAAGGAACTGTAAGCACAAATCATTCCTTAGCTAACAACGGGAAGCTTCTGTCTCCTGTACTGTGATTTTCATTCGTGTCTTTCTTGTTCATCTTCCTCTGCTGTCTTCTCTCTGCTTGTTAAAATTAAAGCTTACTAAGCTCAGATTCAGCTATCAAAGCGTTTCATTTTTCTATTAATTTTATTTAATATATGCATTTGTCATCTGCTTATTATCCCCACAAAACAGCAGATAAAATTAACAATAGATATAGCCATAAAAACACAACATAGTAACCATGAGGAGCAATCATAACATTGACAAGTAAGCAAACGCAAAAAAATCAATATAACATTGTATAAAACAATACAAATAAGCTAACCTGATTTAACAGCTCAAAGCTAAACAGGAGAGAGAATAACGCATAACATGGAAATAAAATGGAAGCATATAGAAAATATCACCAAGTTTGAGATGATGCACCTGTACCCAATAGTCTAGATTTGAGATGCAATCTTGAAACTACAAACTGAACACATACAAGATACCATGGCTCCTGCTACTCTGTAGTGGGAACATATCCTGCCTGCCGCCACCCCCACTGGGATAATTAGAACATATGGTTGCTATGCTCATCTTCATTATTGCTTGCACCTGTTTCCATCCCACTTCAAGTGATCTTTTGGTCAGAAGGAAGGACTCATTATAAAAAATTGCTTCACATAAGCAAACAATCACAGGGTGGTTAGCATACTGTTTAGCATGCTGGGTTTTCTTTTTTTACAACAACATTTGCAATATGAATTTGTTGTTGGGAATCCAAACTACAACGCCATTCTGTTTTGCACCACTCCCAAGAATGGTCTAGGTCATTTTCCCATTTTGCCAAGTAACAGAAGTGACATATCATTGGAATATAAGTGAAAGATCACTTAGCATGTCCATGCCTTCCGCAAATGGTAGGGACAATCTCCCTAACTGCTCACCACAATGCAAATACAGTGGTACCTCGGAAGTCGAACAGAATCCATTCCGGAAGTCCGTTCGACTTCCAAAACGTTTGGAAACCAAGACGCGGCTTCCAATTGGCTGCAGGAAGCTCCTGCAGCCAATCGGAAGCCACAGAAGCCACTTCGGAAGTTCAGGTTCCAAAGAACATTCACAAACTGGAACACTCACTTCCAGGTTGGCGGCGTTCGAGAGCCAAAACGTTCGACTCGCAAGGCATTAGGGATCCAAGGTATGACTGTAGCAGGTTCATTTCCTCAGAAACTCACCAGGGTGGAAAGTATTAAATTCCTTTTCACTGCCTGATGCAATTACAATAATTACCAGCCCTCCAATGCAATTTGGATTTTTTAAAAACAACAACAGCAACAAAACACCATGCCCGTTGAATGCAAAGACACATTAAATGTCATGTCTGGTTTGCCCTGAAGGCAGACAATGGCCACCAAGACTTATAAATTTAACTAAAATGTTGGTGTTAAAGAACAGCTATATAGCCTACAATACACTGGGATTTGGATAATGTGTAGATTTTAAATAATACATTTTCTGTGCACAGACAGTACTATTTTCTTTCTCAGGAAATTATATTTATTTTCTACCAGTGTTTGTATCTTACCTGTCTATCAAGATACTCAAGGCAAGCTGTTGCTGTAAGGGAGGGGGGCATGACTAGCTTTGAGCTTGAGGAGTAAAGCAGGCAATTTAAAAAAGAGAATTATATAGCTCTGTTTACTTGCGGAGCTAAAACTATAGCATGTAATATCGTCTGCAACATCGCTTGCCCTCCTACAGATTACAGATTTACCATGAAGCTGATTTAAGGCCATTGTTATTGCCCGACTCAAGGAGACAGGAATAAGTAATGTGTGTTAATTTTTGTTGATCAATAAATCAGTCATCAATACGTAAATATATGGGAATAAATAAACAAATCAATACATTTTGCCTGATTTAATTTAGCATTTGATGTCTTTACTGGGGAAGGGCCTGTGAACTTTCATGGTGAAGAAAGCTGAGAGGGGTGAATTTAGCAATTTTGATTTATCTCTGTTTCCCTCCCCTGCCCCCAATCATCAGTTCAGTCGCCCCTATTTCCACATCAGTTCATTCATTGATTTATTTTTTATTTTTTTTTTGTAAATTCTCATGAAAATTCAGATGAGGGAGTTTCCTTGTTTGTCTTAACCATAGTAAGTGGTGCCAACATGAATAAAATATTGGGGGACGGGGTGGCAGGTAAGCCCCTCCCTGCATAATTCATCACATGACACAGTGCATGCGCACCATTTAAATGGCAATGTCCATCAACTTTGGGCTGGGAGTTGGACCCTCAAATATTTTATTGGGGGGCAAAGACACCTCAACCCCTAGGAGTTGGCTCCTATGACCACAGTAAGAGCTATTCAAATACAGTGGTACCTCAGGTTATTAACGCTTCAGGTTACAGACTCCACTAACTCAGAAGTAGTACCTCGGGTTAAGAACTTTACCTCAGGATGAGAACAGAAGAGAAGAGAACTTTACCTCAGAATGAGAACAGAAATCGCACGGTGGCAGCGGAAGGCCCCATTAGCTGGGTACCTCAGGTTAAGAACAGTTTCAGGTTAAGAACAGACCTCCAAAACAAATTAAGTTCTTAACCAGAGGTACCACTGTACGTGACTGTAGACTGCACAATTAGAGTTTCCTCTTCCTGGCAAAGCAAGAGATCTGCTCCCTGACACCGTCAGTACATAGGCAAACAGGAACGAGGAGGTGAGGTAGGAAGGAACCCACCATATTGCTGGTTTTTTTCCTTCAGAGACCCTTCAAAGCCACCACCAACAAACAGGCGAGCAGGTAGGGATGAACTGAAGCCAAGGAAGAGTCCTGCTGCTATTTTTCTTCCTTTCCTTCTGTTCAAAAGCCCTTCAAGGGGACAAAATCTCTCCCCCCCCCCCGTCCCTACTCCGTTGCTGTCTTTTGCCCCCTTCAGAAACCCACAAAACGCAGCTCCTTTGGCTATAACAATAACCCACATAAACTCAAGACTTTCCTCCAAAGAGGAAGGGAAAGGATTACATCACAGCCAATATAAGTGGAAGGGCAGAGGCTCCGCTTCACAGACCAATATGAAACCTTTGTTTGTAACTTCAGGAGAAATATCAGGGGTTCAATACAACAGATATTTTATTATTGAGCCGTGAGCTACAGATTCAGAAGGTCAACAAGCAGGAGACCTCACCTAATCTTTTTGCAGAAAGGAATAGGTTTCCTCAATTTCTAAAGCTTGGTGGGAACTTACAGTTTTCCTTGGAAATTTATTCTTTCCCCAATGATATTAATACTGTCTTTAAAATTGGTTCAGTCTATTTTTCGTCCTGTTACTTACAAATATGCTGATATATGTGCTTGTGTGTATATGTATACTGCTGTTTCTTCTTCTTCTATGCTTGTTAAATGTTAAGTGGAGCAGGACTTTAACGCTCAGATATTAAACTTGCAGTACTTGTGGTAGGACACTTTTGTGTTTGCTCATCAAAGGTCTCTCACCGTTCATCAGTTTAATTGGGCAGCGGTGACTGCTCAGAAGACAGGAATTTAAGCAGAAATTCCTCAAAAACAAAAGACACAAGAAAGGGGGGGGGATATACACACACACACAAATTAGTTCCCTGTAGGGCATCTTGGCAAACTACTGGCAGTGCACTTTTATTCAGATCTCAGCTAAAACAACAAAAGTCAGCGCTTAATGAATTTATATCACATTATATGTCTTTCTACACATCACTTGATGTTTTGTTATCTGTTGGCACTTTTCAAAGATTTCCCTTGTTGATAATGTGTTTGTGTTGCAACCAAGGCTAATTTGGCTTTCAGCGAAGTCTCTGAATTTTTTATAATAAAGTAATTTACAGATGCTAGTAGATAAATTAGCGCCACAAATGCAGCCAAATTGCATAATCCCACAGATTGATTTTGTGTTAGCCTTCAAGATGTATAGATACCTTGTGGCATCTCTTTCAAGAAAAGGCAGTGAGAGATAAAGCTTTTCAATTTCCCCAGAAAGCAAAGGGGGAACTATGGACTTATCCACACGTACCTTTTGCCCTGCACTTTCCAGGCAGAAGTCTACACTTCAACACTCTGTGTCTGAGCATTTATTTGGGGGGGGGGCTGCCTTTAAAGCTGAATCGAACAACTCTTTCTGTCACACACCATTTTACTCACAATCGAACCACTTACAAGTGCGGCCAACGACTACTTTTCTTATTACTTCTCCAAACATCAGTGCATCGTATTACAAAATAATTCAAAAAGGAAGGCTGGTGATGTTACCAAATATTTCAATTACCTGACGTGGAGTATAAATTTGCTTAACGTATGCACTGACGCAGTCTGTTGTTTCCCTGAAATGTTATTCCGCACAAAAGTGCTTTTCCACTCCAGGCCATTTTAGTCCATGCCCGTGCTCAGAATTATACAAATATACCCAAAGGGGGGATATTTTATTTTGTTTTGTTTTGTTTTGTTTTGTTTTGGTTTAAGTAACTATAGGGGGTGGAGTTGTCCCTGGGGCGGGGCTGCCCACTTTGCTGCCTGAGGCGAAACGAGAAGGTGCTGCGACCCCCTCCCCATGCCGAGTAATGCCCTCGCTTACTGGAGTCATGTGATGGTGCCTTCTGGCAAGATCTTGTGGAGCTATTGTAAGAGTTCCATGAGATCTCACAGGAAGCTGCTGCTGCAGCCGCAAAACCCCAGTAGTGGCAGGGGCAGGCAGAGTGCTCACTAGAGTGTTGCCCTGCCCAAAGCGTTGGCTTCACTTCACCCAATGGACCCTAAGTTGTCCTCTCTAGGGATTTTTTCAAAGATACTTCTGTAAATCTTAGCTTAGTTCCACTGGGCATGGAAATACCTCCTTCTTGTTTTTCAGCACCTCCATTTTGTCTATAATCCTGTCAGCACTCACCACCTGGGTTTGCTATTGGGAGGTATGGTAGGTAATATGAAACCTCTGGCTTCAGACACAATGTGACACTGAATGTGAGAGGCTCATTGCCATGCCATACTCCCAGGCTGCCTTGAAACTTCTGACTGACCACTATGGGGGGGGGGGGTAAAGGGTATTGGATTCAAAGGATCATTGGTTTGATTTAATAGGTCCCTTGTTATCATATTTGCTCCATTTGCTTTGCAGCTCAGACCTGGACTTATGGAAGTGGGGTTACTAATGGCCTTCTATGTGGACATTTTGTACCCAAGCATCCTGATCTCCTTTGGCAACAGTGCAACACTGAACCAGTAGAACAGATAAATGAGGCATTGGTAGCATTTCTTAATGCAAGTGTTGCATAGCATAATGGATTATTACCTTAATTAAGGTACACTTTAAATGTTAAGATGTATAGATGGTTCATAAGAACCAACCTGGACCCTGCAGTCTTCATCACAGGCCCTTCTCCACTTACCTGAGGGAAGTGTAGAGATCCTCCACATGAGAATGGACTTTTCTGAGGGCCTTTCTGAGGGAGACATCTCTGGCTAAGAAGTTTGGGAATTAAGATTCCTCCTAGGTTGGTGCTCTTTTAGTGATATGGGTAGGATTTGTCCTTATTAATATGCTATTGGAAGAGTGTTTTATGGCTTTTGTTCATTGTTCGATTTTTGTTCTAGTTTTAAGCTGCTTTTAAATGTACTTCATCTTGTTAATTCACTTTGACACATTTTCTTTTGTATGAAGTGATGGACTAATAATAGTAATATGTAGTAATAGCAAAAGTGGCGTGCTGCTGCTGTGCTCCAAAACAGGGACTATGTTTCCCCCCCTGATGCCTCACATATAGCTGTAACGAGAAGATTTAATTTGCTGCGAAAAAGACAGCTGTCGATGCCTGACATCCCCTTGCTGTTCTCTCCCTGACTTGCCCACTCCAAACAGTTGTTCTAAATGAATATTTAATGGTGCAGGTGGCATTGATTCCCTGCTTGTGTGCAGAGAGGTCCTAGGGCAACCCTTCAAGAGCTGGTTTAAGCAGTCAGGAAACCACTGCAGAAGGGGACACCTGCTCCAAATATACAAGAGGCTTTGGGGAAACCCAAATCGCATTGCGAAAAGGTGGCTGGAGTATTAAATGCCAGATACAGAATGATCAACGCTTTTCTTTGACCTGCGAGGCGACCAGTGCATCATATAATAATTCACCCTGTGTCCTTACATATAGAACATGTTGGTACACATCAATTTTGTCCGAGATAACAGATGATGAATAAAAGCCACAATGGCTATCATAGGAGCTAAGGACAAATTATTCCCAGCACCTTCTCATAGGAACGATGCCCATCAGCCTCGGAAAACTATGTACCACTGTGCATACTTGCATTTGAATTGACAAGATGCGTGCCAGTTCTACCCAACGCTCATATATCAAAATTCTCCATCCAGAAAGGACCAGATGTCTAACTCTTAAGGCTAGTGATGTGCAAACTCCCTTCTGCTCAAATCATATCGGACTAAATTGCCAGCATCATTGTCAAACACTTAGGGAAGAAAAGATTGCGCACCCCCGCCCAAGAGTTCTAATTGGTTTGCAGTTGCTTGTGTGCATGTATGTTCTCATACAGTTGCCACCTGGGAATTGTAGAGAAAGAGGAGAGAGGTGACTTGTTCCCTGCAGCAGAATAGGGATGGCTAAATCAGTCACTTTTGATTTCACTGTTCTCCATTTTTCCAACCTTCAGTTCAGTCCACCCCATTTTTGCATCAATGTGCAAAAGCTTTCTTTACAAAATAAGAATAATAAAATCTGCACAAATAATTACATGCATGTTTGTGTGTATTTGCACCTAATACATGCATTTCTGAAGGTATATTATTGTATGTTATTTTCACAAGTATATGCGTTTTTGTACAAAATTCAGAGAAGAGCAAAAGGCAATTGTATTTCAGTTCACTTATGGATTTGTCAGATGCAAATGAGATAGGTTTGCATTAACATGTGGACCGAACTAATTTTTCCTCCAATCCTAGGCTAGGGCTGTGGAACTGGTGGCCCTTCTGATATGGCTGAACACCAACTCCTATCAGCCCCAGCTATCGTGGCCAGTGATTAGGGATGATGGGAGATGCAGTAGAACAATATCTTGAGGGCCACAGGTTCCCCAGGCCTTTCTTAGACCAATGTCTACAGCCATGAGTTGCCCATGAAGCTTTCATCCTGCCCTTTCTATTCTAGATGGTAACCTCCTTGCTATATTTTCTCTGCAACTCTGTAAGGAATCTTGGACGAGGATGGTGAGGCATAAATAATTTTTTCAGCATTTTAAACACCCAAGGATACTGAATAGCTCAATGACTTGGTTTTAATTTATCCCCTTGATCCTCTAAAGAGACTATGCAGTAAATAGCTTAAAAAATGCATAAAATAAAATATGTTTAGAAACTGAAATGGAAGGGCAGGGGTAGATGTTTTAATTTCTTTCATGCTTTTGTTGCTAGCCTGGGACCTAATGGTCAGGGGTCCCTTTACCTTTACCTTTTCGACCAAAAGCAATACACAGCAGCCAATGTGAGGAAGGTCCCACTGAGACCCGATTTAGATCAAATTATAGTGCCAGAAGTGTCCCAGATGTTCAATATGGAGTCACCCTTGATTTCCATCAGCATAACTGCTGGTCGGATCTGGCTCCGAGGCTCCGTGTTCCATTTGGGAAATACATTCTCTCACTTTGTGTCATCTAAAATTCATTTCCTTAGCTGTCTATGGAAGGCAATAGCTGAGACACTTGCACTTTGCTATGTTAGCACAATCCTCAAAAACATTTAGAAACACACTGCAGAGGCTGTCTTATTTCACACTTATTTTTCGGTATTGCAGGGCTATGTTTCAGGGTCATATTGATTTCCATTCTGTCTGGGGGTTGATTAATGTTCCAGGAAGGCGGCAGGTGCATTAGTACAGAGCAGAATAGAAATATCAGTGTGTTTTCTCAGAACAGAAATATGGTGTGATTTTATCTCATAATATACATGGACAATAAAGTAGGCTATAGACTGGTTATCAGGATGTTTTGTAGTCTCCTTCCACACCTGTTATTAAAGGGACAATAAGGAACTAGTACTAACCAATAAAATGGTGCCCTTTTGGCAAGGAAATTAATAGTGTATTCTTCTTTAAAAAAGATTTCATCTCCAGGTTAAGTGTTTTCACCTTATAAACTTGCCATATGGAATGAACATTCTTCAGTAATTGGTTTTTAGTGGGTAGAAACTCCTTACTCATTTATATGTAACATAAGAAGAGCTGCAAGTTAAGAAATGTCTCTGCAAGAAAAGTATTTTTCATCCACATCCTATTACCAAGGTTTTTAGAAATTGCTAGGGAACTTAATGTGTGCACTTATTTATTTCATAGCTGTGAGGTTTCCCCTTATTTTAATAGCTCCTTTTCAACCTTCCCCGCCTCACCACCAAATGTCCTCCCCCTGCATTTAGGCTGAGATACTTTTTAATTTTATTTTAGTACTCTTCCTGTAATGCCGAGCTCTGTGAATGTTTCTGAGTCAGCACACTGGTCTATCATTGTGGAATCCAGAAAAATCGCATCTAATTAACGTGATGGGAAGTCTCCAGTCCATTTGAAGACTACAGAATGATCTCTTAAAAATAAGCCGCCACTAGCGGATAGCTTTCTGTCAGAATAGATTCCATGTCATTTTACAAGCCATCAGTGTGACAGGGAGAAATATTGAGCTATATTTTCCTCTGCCCATCAGTAGTGGTGTGTGAATTGCATAATGTGTCCACAAAACAGGCACACTTGTATGGCTTTCCCAGGCATTGCCATGCTTTCCTCCATCTTTATAGCTCCAGTGAGAACCTCCTGACACTTGACAAACTTCCAGCACAGAAAAGAACTTCTATGTGGGGGACTAGGGGTGACCCATATGTTTAACAATCATAGTTTAAACAGGAGACATTGCCACTGTGCCCATGCTCTCTTTTCATTGGTGCATCTGTGGCAACACAATCTGCTTTCAATATTTATTCTCCTGCAATGTGTCATTGCTCCTGCGTTTCTGGCTCGAGGTAACCTCACCATGGTGTGCTGTTCTGCAAGTTGTACAAAGAAAAGTCTTCAGTTTGACAGAGGTTATGTCATGAACAATGTTCCACCTCCACATTTCTTCAAATCCTCCCTTCCTTTGAATATTGGCACATATTCATATACTCCACAATGGCACAGGAAGCTAAACTATGATGAAATAGTATGAATACTAGCTCGGCACACTTTCTAATCAGTAATGGGCTCTCATCTGCTTTCCCTGTGTAATTCACAATTAACCCAAGGAACTTGATATTCAATATATACCCAAAACAACTTTATTTATCTATTTCTAATACACATTCCACATATGTGGTTGGACACTACTGTGCAGAAAGTGAACCCTATCTGGGCAAATTTATCATTCTCAAGAAAATATTATCTAGCACTACTTTTGTGTAAGTTTCTTGTGGTTAGATTATTCTTCTTGTTGGGAATTCCATTCCACCCTTGCTGCAGATTTGTGGGATTGTTGCATGTCACATGTCTGTTTACATTCCAGTACAGATTGTTGGAGTCTCGTGAGCGGAACATCCGCTCTTTATTGCTTTTGTGTTCTCGCTCTCCGAGAAGAACGACAAGGAGAGAAGCCATGTTTTCTTTGTCCTGATTTCTGTACAATAAACTTAGCCCAGTACCATGCCTTGAGCCAGATCTGTTGTGTGTTTACTCTGCTGAGTAACGTGTGCTCATGCACAGCAACATGAGTCGCAGATGCGCATCAGAGGAGGATGACTGATGGATCTCCACAAAGAGAAGGGAGAAGGTCCAGATGGGGCCTGTCCAGCTGGCATTCCATCCCATGGTTCCAACACTTCTTGCATAAGAAATAATTCATGTCCAAATAGGTAATTCTTATATACAGATCACAAGAATTGACCATCTATTATATGTTTTCAGGTGCCCAACAGTTATTTTCTTGATGGGTAGACTAATCGTTCCACGGAAATTCAAGAAAAGTCTAGTAAGGTGTTAGGCAGCAATGGAAGAATATCATTCATGATGAGTTATTGGCTTGAATAGCCTTTTGAAGCTTCTTGATGTTTTCTATGTTAGACAAAAAGAAAGGCTATTACGCTAATGTAGTTGAATGACACGGTGGAAATTTAAAGTGTTCTGTTGAGTGAATTCTTTAGCAAAATAATCATTCTGAGGATGCAACTTAATTTGCAGTTTCATACCGGCACAACACACATTCATAAAAATTAAACCTGTCTACCAACACTCTTTCTTCCCATGAAAAATAGCTTAGTTTTAAATAAAGTCATAAAAATTGCATTTCTTTCATTTCTGGAAGTAATCAGCTATGACATTCAATGGCATAAATCTTTGCTCCATTCGTTTTCTGCTTCTTCTAGGAAAATAAAAATGAAATGTTTTTAAAGGTGATGATTGAAGCAATCTAAAGTAACCTCTGCACACTTTGGTAAAGACACAGGTTAAAATTCAATTCAAATCCAGATTGCCTGGGTGCATTTGCTTATGCATTTGAAACAATGGAGGAAACTTTGCATTACTTACCTGGGAAAATCATAAGCACCTACAGATTTCTTGTGTGTCAAACAGAGCAAAAACACCACTCAACCCAGAATAATGTAAATTAAGCTGTTAGGTCACAGCCCATGGTCATGCACTTGGCCAGAAGGAGGACTTTTTTTCAGGGGGAACTTATAGGCACCTCTCAGATGGGCGCCATTGCCATTCTAAGAGAACAAGGCAGGGGCTCATGGTGAGTTCTTTTTCTAGAAAAATAGCACTGGCCAGAAGCATAAATCATGTATACTTCTATGAGTCTATGAATCTACAATTCATGATTCTATGAATTTAATTCTACCTGGTCATGACATCTGTCAGAAATGAGCCAGCTCCCAGTGAAGGTTTGCAGCCAACTAAAGAAACAGAGAGGGTTAACTTTCATGCAGGATGAACAGCAGAGACAGCTAACTTCCCCATCCCTTGGAATGCCGGTTGATAAGGGAGTGACTGCGAGCAGACTGGAACCCAGCCAAAGCTCTTGAGAAGTTAAATCAGGCAGAAACAGAGACTGAAGTAGTCTGTCAGACCGGGAAGAGGTTGGAGCTGATCCAATCTCTCCTAAGAGTCGGCTAAGGGGCGGGCTGTTAGACCAGGGGGGAAAAAAAGATGCAAGGTTTGAAAATTCAAGATCTTCTGTAAAACCCAGAAACAGTCTTCAGAAGGGTCATCTTGACTGATGATCCTGGAGGCTATGTTACAGCCGTCCGAAGCTATCTGTTTGTTTTTGCAATAAATCCTCCTTTTTAATTAATGACGCTTACTGTGTTATCAAGCCAGGAATTATGGACGCATGACAACATCATTCTTATCAATTATCAGAAACCTCATTCCATTGTATTGAGCCAAGAGCTTCCTTGTCTTACTTGTTTTTAGACCTGTGTTGTATTTCACACTTGGTAGGGGCAACTTACTATCCAACCACAAGAGCATGAGAGCCTCTTCCCTATGCTGTGAACCTGTGGAATGTGTGACTGAAACCATTGTAGTAGGGTTGCCATACGTCCATAATTTCCCAGACATATCTGGAATACTGTGTTTGGCAACAGTGTCCAGGCAAAAATCAGTCAAATGTCCAGGAAAATCCAGAAGTATGGCAGCCCATGTCGGCAGTGTCGTTTTTTGCCGATTTCCCATAAAAAATAGCACAAGAACAGCATTTTTTGTTTTTTGTTTTTGCATTTTTGCAGAAAAAAAGCTGTGTGAAATATGGCAACCCTAAAGGTAAAGGGACCCCTGACCATTAGGTCCAGTCATGGCTGACTCTGGGGTTGCGGCGCTCATCTCGCTTTATTGGCCGAGGGAGCCGGTGTACAGCTTCCGGGTCATGTGGCCAGCATGACTAAGCCGCTTCTGGCAAACCAGAGCAGCACACGCTGTTTACCTTCCCACTGGAGCGGTACCTATTTATCTACTTGCACTTTGACGTGCTTTCAAACTGCTAGGTTGGCAGGAGCAGGGGCCGAGCAATGGGAGCTCACCCCGTTGCGGGGATTCGAACTGCCGACCTTCTGATTGGCAAGTCCTAGGCTCTGTGGTTTAACCCACAGCGCCACCCACGTCCCTTATGGCAACCCTAGATAGTGTCAATTGCTTAGGACTTTTCCACCTGAAAATCAGTCATGCTAAGGCAATGAATGGATGGGGAATTTTTTTCTGCCCATATGATGCCAGTAGTGGCACGCATGCTGAAGTTTTATGGAATTATAAGGAAACATATCCCACAATGCTGTTGGTGAATGTGAAGAGAACCTTAGTAAAAGGAAAATATGACTAAGCATGTGGTTGAGGCGGATGGGCATAGAAGGAAATGCATGCGAGCTAACTGCAGGTCTCCTTCCCCCTTCTCCCCGCCAGATTGCCCTCTCTTTTGATGGCCCCAGATTGCTGTGGGTGAACCCAATCTAACTTGGTGTGGTCTGGAGCTGCCTCAACCCAGCCATCAAACTGAATCAACCTAAGCCGACCTGGGATCTGGGATTCAGCTGGATCCAGTGCACAACCCTGGGGGGTTATTGGGTTGTTGTTTTTGTTATGTATTTTGTGCTTTTTATATTGCGATCTTATGTTGTGAACCACCCTGAGATCTACAGATACAGTGGTACCTCAGGTTAACTACTTAATTCGTTCTGGAGGTCCGTTCTTAACCTGAAACTGTTCTTAACCTGAAGCACCACTTTAGCTAATGGGGCCTCCTCCTGCTGCTGCGCCACCACTGCACAATTTCTGTTCTCATCCTGAAGCAAAGTTCTTAACCCGAGGTACTATTTCTGGGTTAGCGGAGTCTGTAACCTGAAGTGTCTGTAACCTGAAGCATATGTAACCCAAGGTACCATTGTATAGGGGAATACACTACTACTACTAATCAGTGTTTTTTTCGGGGGGGGGGGGGACACAGGGCATACATATCCCTAAACATTTTGTGAATCTTTGTACTTTTGTCCATTTACTGTATTTATTTTTCCCATTTTGAACAATAGAATGGTTATTTTCTTGAGTCAAAATGAGAGTACCCCTGAATATATTTTTTAGAAAAAAGTAATAATAATAATAATAATAATAATAATGGAAACACTGGTTTTTTATTATTGATAGAACTATCAGTGAAGAGTAGAAAAAGCATTTATGCTCCCCCAGCAATGGAGAGGGTGATACAAAGATTCGTCTTTCTGATAGCATGGGGGCAAGGGGGGAGTTTGTATTGGCAGATATGGTAAATGAAGCTGTGTCCATGAAGCTAGCTGATAACTGCAGGAGAACTCTCAACAAGGACACAGTTTCTGCTTTGCATAGACTGAGTTTGGGGGGAGTTTCTTTGAACTTTGTTGGAACAACTGAAGATAGTAACCAGTGGAAGGAACGCAGAAATGGTCAGTAAAACAAACAAGCAAAAAACACCTCACCTAATTGCCAAAAGATATCAACATGGACGACAGTCTTTGAGGAACCACTAAAAACCTTTTAGGAGCCAGAAATGGGCTATAGGTTGTAGACACCCTTGATTTACAAATTCAGTAGCCCGTCAACCAGTATGCTCCATTCCCCAGTTAATAAGCATAGTATGAGAAGCCTCTGCCCTGAAGGCTGAGTTGTGCTAATAGACAGGAGATAATCATAGTGCCAAACTAAGTTGATCTAGGCCTAAAACAGAGATGTGTATATAGTTTTTCCCTTCCTTTACCAAGGCTGCTTTTTTATCAATAGCATCAAGGGAAACGTGTCACAAATAACACTGCAAATAAAAGTTGTCCACATTTTTCTTCCAATTAGCATTGTCTTCCAGTCTTTTCAAAAATTCATTTTTTAAAAAAGAAGATGATTGCTGCTATATATTTTCTCAACGAGCGTAGCTACCTTCAAGAGCTTGGTAAATAGGCCTTAAATCTGGATTATTATTATTATTATTTGGCATTTCTACAGTTTAATTTTACCCTGTATGAGACTGCGGTGCTTTGCGAAGACATTTTGGCATCATGCATAACAGCTGAAGATTTAAAAAAAGAAAGTTGCAGTGTTGTACTTCAACCTTAGGAAATTAAAATGAAGGCTGAAATCCTGCACACAGTTAGGCAGCTTATATCACAGTGAAGTCAAGGTGGTTGCAGCAAGCTAACTATGTCAGGGACAGTAGCCAAAGTATCTTGCACATTTCAGAAATTGTGGCAGATTTTAGAAGTCTATTTTCCCTAGCAAGAAACGGACTGACAATTCTGTAATCAAAAGCCACTCAGCTTCCTCTTGTATAAAAATCTGCATAGGCAGTGGTTGTTTACCCTACCAATTAATTCCTCATAAAAAGTATAAATTTAGTTTTGATTACCAGCCTTCTGTTAGGCTCTTAGAATAGCATCTTGTCTCTGTATCCCTGGCCACTGAAAGCTGTCAAAGAAGGAGGACAGTTGTGAGAATATATTATACTTGCCCAAGAATCACAGGGTTTTTAGGGAACCAAAGGTTCACATTAATTCTGACTTAAATGAACATAAACCATTTTGGTCATTCTTTGTCACACAGTGTATATTTTTTGCTGCACAGAAAATACAAATGAAAGATGCCACACAGTAATTTGATCAAGATGTGACCATTTAACTATACTTCCTATATCATGCTTTCATTCTAAACATGGGAGGGAAAAGATCAGGGCTGTATACTTAGAGATCTTTGCTGCTGGATGCAGGAGAGAAACCATATTTACTGTACTAGGGTAATCAACCTTAATGCTGACTGCAGAAAAGAGAAAATGTGGATTCCACTTTCAGAGTTTATTGAATATTAAAGTAGTAAAATTTCAGATAGCATCATTGATACTGCTCCCCTTCAGTCAATGGACAAGAGGAGTCCTCTCCCTCTCTCCCCTTTAAACAGAGGAAGTCAGGATGGTTAGAATTGCAAAAATAATTAAATACATCCCAACGAATTTGCAACTGGCATTTTAGTATTGAGTTCTTCCATGTTGCACAGTAGACACTACCTTCAACTGTATAAACATGTACGTTTATGTACACACCCCAAATAAATAATCAATGCTTGTCACTAGCAATTGCCTTAGGTTTGCTAACAGATGCTGCTATAATCAAGAACTCTTTATCTATTTCCATTAAGGATTCCGGAATATCGCTCTCCTAGCATGAATGAGAAAGGAAATTGGGATCCCCAGTTCAATGAGTTTCTTTTACTTCTACATTTTTCCAGTCTGCGGTTTATCTGTTGGTATTTACATCCCCCCTTTCCCGCATGCACTGAAGGACTTCCACGAAAACCAGTGGAATAAAACACAAAATTACTCCGTTGGGACAAAGTCCTCAGAGAATGTTGTCTTCTTTCAGATCCTTCTGTATAAGATGTTTTCAACTGATTCAAAGGGGAAGGAACAATGGAAACTTTAAAGCAAACATTCAGCCAGTCCATTAGCTGAACGTGGACCACAATTAATCTCAGCATGTTGCTTTGAATCAGGCTATTTATTTATTTATTTGGACGGTTCTGTATGCTGCTCTCCTGCCAAAAAGACTTCAGGGGTGTCTTATATGCTGCAGTCCTTTTGCTCACAACACAAAAGGAAAAATGAATCTCAGAGTACAATAAAGGACACAGACCTAAAATCTGCCTTTCCCTGTGATATGCTAATTGTAAACTCATTCTCCAGGTGTGGGTCCTTGTGTAGCTCAAATGGTAACAGGTTAGAGGAAAAGGCCAAGATTTGTAGAACTTCAAAAATATTGGGGGGGGGGGATTGAAAGAATCTTAGGAGGAAAGGAAACTAGAAACAGATTAGAATTGAGCATGATTAGAATGTTGATTGAGTTGGAAGAAGGGAAGTGATGGGGAATAGAATGGAGTAGTCTAGCAAAGGGCATGGCTGGCTGGATGAAACCTGGAATAGGAGCACTCCATGTGGCAATATTTTGTGGCAGGTCCAGCATTATATAAAGTGAAGCTCAAATGTTTAGCTACAGAATGTTTTCGTTAAGAGTGGCTTTTCAATATAAAACATGACACTAAAACTAAACACTAAAACATCCCATATCTTTCCGTGTATTGGACGCCCCCATGTATAGGACGCTCCCTATTTTTGGGGACCCCAAATTAAGAGAATGGGGGGAAATTGCCCTGACTTCTTGAATTTTTTTTTTTGGGGGGGGGTTGCCCAGAGGCCAACAGCCCCACGCGTCTAACAGGCCGCCTTTCAGCTGTTCCCTCACCGACAATGGCTAAGCTTTTTTGGGGGGGAGGGAAGAGTGGTGAAGCTTTTTTTCCAATTACTTTTAGCACTTTTTGCCTTTCCGTGGGGCACAAATGGAGCCACGCGAAGAAACTGCATGAAAAAAATGGACTGCCTACTGCCTCCTTCCCCACTGTAGGGTGGGCAGAGTGGGAGGAGGCAAGCAGATTACGGAGGCCCTGTGGCTCGCCACTGCCAGGAGCTGCGACTGCTAGAGACAGTTCCGTATTTATTTATATATTTAATTGCTTTATTCCGAGGATAAGATGACCCACGTCTTTAGACCTAAAAAATTGGGTAAAAAACCTCATCTTATAGATGGAAAAATACGGTAAATCCATGAAAAGGACATGTTTTGCAGGGTGAGCAGATGGAAAATATTAATCAAGGAACTCTTGCAATAGTGTCCATAATTATAGCTCTGCGAACTCTGCTTATAATTAAAGATCTTCATCATTTGGACACCAATGGTGCACGAAATGTGTCTACAACAGAAGTAGTGTAATATAAGAAGAGATGTTACCAAGAGAGTTTCAAATGAGTACACTTACCCTTTAAAAAATCAATTCTGATGGGCTTACAATAATATTTTGATGCCATTTTCTTATTGTGAGATGCCCTGGCCAGTGGCAAGCCGATTGGGCGCCTGGGCTGGAGTGTGTGCACTGTGCCCGGGGGTGGGGCCAGCCCCCAGAGTCTGCCTGCCTCCTCCCAGTCAGCCACCCTACAGCTGAGGGGGAAGCGGCAGGCAGACTGGGCAGCACAGAGCCTGTGTCTGCCCAAGCCACCACATCTCTCCCAGGAGAGACGTGTGGCTCTGGTGCACTGCAGGCCCTGCAGTGAGTGCTGCCCGGCATTTTGTTACCCCCCCCAGTGGTGACAACTGGAGCGCCCCACCCCCACCGCACCCCCCTTTCTCCGCCCCTAGCCCTGGCAGAAGTTGGCTTCCCAGTACTATATTTTTTTAAGTCCCTTAAATTTATGGGCTCCATTTATGCTTTATTATATTATGTCATAGGGGGACGCAGGTGGCGCTGTGGGTTAAACTACAGAGCCTAGGGCTTGCTGATCAGAAGGTTGGCAGTTCGAATCCCCGCGACGGGGTGAGCACCCATTGCTTGGTCCCTGCTCCTGCCAACCTAGCAGTTCGAAAGCACGTTAAAGTGCAAGTAGATAAATAGGTACCGCTCCAGCGGGAAGGTAAACAGCATTTCTGTGTGCTGCTCTGGTCCGCCAGAAGCGGCTTAGTCATGCTGGCCACATGACCCAGAAGTTGTACGCCGGCTCCCTCGGCCAATAAAGTGACTGGACCTAATGGTCAGGGGTCCCTTTACCTTTAATATTATGTCATCATGAAACAAAAGCAGGGTTCTGCCATTTCTTACAAGCTGGTGCAAAATGCAGTGCACATAATTTTTGGGGGGGTGTTTGTGTGTCCTTTAGCTGAGATTTCTGAATTGCAGGGGTGCCTTCCAACTCTATGATTCTGTGATACAGCTTTAAATTCAGCAATTCTCTCTCTCTCTCTCTCTCTGTGTGTGTGTGTGTGTGTGTGTTTAGGAAGTCACAAGAATAGTTTTGGCTCAGCCTTCCATAGCATGTCTTATTGCCAAACAATTCATACATGAAGAAATGACTGGAAAACGTCTACATATCAGAGGTGGCTAGCCTAGTGTTACTGTTACTTACTGGTATTGAGAGTAGAGATGGGAATGCCTGGAAACCCCCTCCCCCATTTTTTCGGGGTTTTTTCCAGGCCTTCCCATCTCTAATTGAGAGGGGTGGAGATGTCAGCCCAGTGGACATGCAATGGCTGAGTCAATCTAGCACTCCTCGTACTCCTACATTTGCACTGTGACCACCTGCTAGGAAGGTGTGTGTGCATCAGTTAAGAAGAATTATAAAGAAGAAGGAATCTTAATAAGGTTTGTACAACTTATAGTAGAATTGTCTGCATGGATTTGGTTCATCAAGTATCCAAACCTAAATATCTATCAATGGTGATACCCCCAAACTACTTCAATTGAACAGATGACTGAAAATGTAATTGCCTATCCAGGTCACATTTTCTTTCCCTTTTCTCTTGCGATCTTAATCAACCATCCAATGCCATGCTCCAATTGGCATTAGATAAAGATAAGATTTCTGCATAAAACTTATCTTTATATATCTTACGCCAGATGGTGTGTGTGATATGAAGATGTGTTCTGTGGGCTATTGGATCATCTGACATGAAGTTTTTTGAAATCCTCTTCTAGAAACCTTACATTCACAAGAAGTTATAACTTGTAAATTATGTTGGCATTACCAGTGAATATTCTCTTCCAGTACACCCCTTGGCTAAATCACAGCAGGATGTCTTAAAGCCTTGGCTAAGATGCAGAGGTTCTGTGAGCATATTAGATAAGACTATACCACAGAAGGCAGAAAATAATTAGCTTAAAAGCAGAGTTTGAATGCACACTGGTTGGAATGAATGAAAAGCCTTGCCTGGCTCAAATATTGTGGGGGTTAGCTGGGATTCAATTGACCCAATATATAGGATCAGTGTTGAAGATATAGACCTTTTTAGCAGGATTTTAGGTTCCTCTACTTTCTTAGGTTCCTCTTGTTCAACAGTAACTGCATAAGGAAAAGGAGTAGATTAAATCGGAAGGTATTTTGAATTGATTTTGTTATGTAAGCCTTTTTTTCAGAAATCATATATATTAATGTTATGTAGTTAGGCATTATAGTATGAATGAATTTTGTTCTGTATTCTTTGTTTTATAGAATATATATAATAATGTTTTTAAAAAAGGTGAAATAAAATATGTTTCCATGAAAAAAAAAGGAAAAAGAGTAGATTTATTTTCATATATACATTAAAAAGTCACTCCAGCATAGGCATGGGGAAGAAATTCAAGTTTGTTTGCGATTTAATAAGAAATGACCTAATTTTCACTACTCAAGCAAATTCATGAACTGAAAGATTCAGTTCTCCAAATTTTGCTAGGCAGTTCTCCAACCCAAGACATGTTTGTAAAAAAAGAAAAGAATATATATTGGAGGAAAGTCAAAAATCAAAAACACATTTAAAACATATTTTTAGATGCCTGAAAATTATATACAATAGTGAATATAATGCATTATTTTAAGGAAAATTGCTCACAAAAATGTGTACATTAGTCAGCATACAAAAATATGGATAAATTTGCTGACAAACTTTCATGAGGATTTAAGAACACACACAAAGAAAGAAATATGAGAACCGGATTTAAGATTGCAAAAATGAGAAACAGAGAAAAATCAAAATAGACATATTCCCCTATCCCTGTTCATGAACTTGCAGCAGTTTACAACCTGCTGTGTTTGATAATCTGATGCTACACATTCACAGTAAAATGAAAATGGCACGAGCAGATCAACATTTGCAGTGCCTGGCTTAAATACTGAGATCCACAGTAGGACTTAATGCTGAGTAAACATGCATTGGATTGCACATGTGTTTAATGGGACTTACTCCCAGGTAATCATGCATAGGATTGCAAGCTTGGTCTGCACTTACCAGAGACTGAAAAAACTCCAATGACAGAATGAGAAATACTTGTGAGTAGACATGCATGAGATGGCTCTGCTACTCACTTTGAATCCCTTTTGCAAAATTGTCTGTGTTGCTTCCTTCATTTTTTTCAGTCTTCACTTACTAAATCACCTGTAAACCCTCTGGGGGCAGACAAAAATGTTTGAGGGTTTTTTATATTGAAAAAAAATGCTGTAACCTGTCTTTTAAGTAAGGTAGCTGGATGTAAAAGTGAGAAGGGTCTATGCCCCTTTACTAGCTGTCGAGAAGAGGGAATTTCAGCAGGTAGAGCTCATCTGACAATATGAGTTATAAATTTAAATACAAAACTGTATTTTCATTGCAATACATGCTCCTTGCCTTGGAACACTGATGCGAATTAAGACGATTAGGCTAGAAAAACATACAAAGAAAAACAAAGGAATAGTCCTAATATGTTGATTTGAAATGTGGATGTTTTACAAACCTTAATATAAAAAAGATCCCATTTTCTTCTCCATAATGCCAGATTACGCCACAGAATTAAGGAGTACATAGCTGGAACTGGTGAATTTATGTTGAGTGTAGGCTGCATTAAGGTCACAATATTAATAGTAATAAAACATCCTGCCTACCTCCACCAGCAAAGTATACTCACAATGGTATTTAAGAGAAAGATGAATTACATTGCTGAAGGCACCAAGCAGTGTCTGTATTTGCATTATTAAACATTATGATGCCAGAGGTTTGTCTGGCGGTGGCTACTGCAGAAACTCATGTGCTCAGCCACTGTGAGGCTGCACTGATCCTCCAAATCCAAGAAAGACTTCTGGAGGCAGGGCATATCCATGTGGGAAATAGCTTGCATTGGTATTTCAGAGGAAGATGAATTGCAATGCTAAATATTCTCTCCCTCTAATTCAGTGGTTGTCAGGGACCATGCTGAGGAGGGCTGCACTGAGGAAGAAAGGTGGCAGCCTCCACCTCCATCTGCTCCTGAATGTTCCCAGGAGCAGGAGGACTGTATAGATTTGGAACAGTGGTTTGCAGAGGGGCATAGTTCAGAAGGCAGAAGCTGGGAATTACTGGATGGGGAACAGCTAGGAGAAGAAACACTGGAAGAGAGGCGGTTAACAGATTCACAGCATTCCTCCACTCAGCCCAAGGTCAAGAAGAGAACAGAAAGCACAGAGGGCACAAGCTCAGATTACAAAATGTAGGAAGTTTGCAGATTAATAGGGACAGAAGGCGGAGTGATCCTTAATTGGGAGCACCGCCATTACTAGGAGATGTGTTCTTAGTTCTCTCACTGTAATTATTAAAGTTTCCAACTGGTAAGATGTTCCTTTCTTTGATCTTCTTATCCATTGCCATGGGGGGAGGAAGCCTGACAGTGGTGTGCCATACTAGTGTGGCAGGAAATATGGCAAGTGTGGCAGGAGGATTGAAGAACATCAAAGAAATATTTAAACATGTCACATGTCAATGTTGTAGAGTATAGTATGCAATATATATATATATATATATAGATAGATAGATAGATAGATAGTATATGTATATGTATATGTATATGTATATGTATATGTATATGTATATGTATATGTATATGTATATGTATATATTACCAACAAAGGTCCGTATAGTTAAAGCCATGGTTTTCCCAGGAAGGATTCGAAACCGGCGAGACCAGAAATTCACGGAAGACTGGAGTAAATTTACGGACTATTTGAAAAGTAATTGTGAAGAACAGACGACGTTTGTAGGGTTGCAAGAAGTTTTGTGAGGAGTATTATTAGAAGTATTGTAAAAATGGGCAAGGGGGGAGGATGATTTGTGAAGAGATGTAAAGGCAATATAAAGTTAAGAAATGCATAAGAAGTGGTTAAAACAGTGGATCATCAGAGGTGCTGATGGAAGTCCAAATATGCTGTATAAGTGATAAGTTTTGTGGTACATTTTATAATTTATATGTTAAAATTAATTTTAAAAATTATAAAAATAAAAATAACAGCCAGCACTCTCAAAAAAAAATAAAAAAAATATAAATGTACGGTGCAGATGGGGCCTTAGTTCCATGTGGCATGTGTGGGTCATGCCCACTAAATCCATTGTCCAGACCCTCTGCACAGGTATGCTGATGGTGTCTGTCTAGCACGCAGCATTTTCTGGAAAGGAACCAAGCAGCAATCTATAATGCATTTACTGCACTTGCATTTTGTTAAATGTCAAGTAGGACCGTTCAGAGCAAGAAAGGTGAACTCTGGCAAATAAGCACAACTACAGCTCGCTTGCAAAATCCTGCAAACTTGCTGTCTATAGCCCATTAGTGTCAGAATGGACAGCAAGCTTGAAAGCTGCCAATAGTTATACTGGAGACATAGAAGTGTGGTGGTCTTGTTCGAGAGGAAGTCTGACAAGCAGAAATAATCCAATAAAATGCCCTGAAGTCCCTATACCTGCACTAAGGAAGCTCAGAAGGTAGAAGAGCTGTAACAAAAGAAAAATAAAGTAGTGTGTTTGTCAACTCTTAACTTCCTTAAGGGTTGTTGAAGCAAGATGCACATGTACTGATATCAAAGGAAGTAGGAAATATAGAAAACCCTTGAGAGTCATTTTGATAAAGAACAACAGAGGGAAAAGACCTCAAATCAAGGAGGTAAAGGCTTTAAACAAGACTGACCATTAATGAAATGGCTCAAATGCATCTATGTTTTCAGACCTTCTTAAAAACATACTTGGGGAAAGGAAGAGGAGTGAAGCTTTGGAATATCTTTTCCCACTCTGCCTCATGCATCTGTTCCCCACAATATAATAATAAGGGCTAATCTACGCCTTTGCTTGACCTGTGTTTTGATCGTATTGTGTCCCAATTAATTCCCTGGGGTCCGAGATCTTTTCTTGTTGTTCCACAGTGTGCCTTGCGAAAACTCAATCTTCCCCCTGCTGGATCAAATCTTATCAGATCCGTGGAGAATCCAGAGAGAAATTTTGCTTAACCAGGCTTCAGTTCAGCAGGTAAGATCAGAATTTTGCAAGGTAAAGATGCAGAACAATGAGAAAAGCTACTGGACTCAAGGGAATTAATCAGCACATATTATGCTTAAAATTTGGGTCAAGTAAAAGTGTGGATGAATCCTCAGTCACCACTCTAAATATTTAGCAAACTGCTGTTATTCACCATTAGCCTTTCATTTTCATTTTCGGATAACTGTATAGAATAAGCAGATATACAACTTGGGGGGAGTGTTGTATAGGGAGTCTTTTTTTCTTTGACATATCTTCATTATGCTAGAAGGTTTTAAACTCCCGTGACCCCAAAACTTAACTGACAACTGAGAATATGGCTAGTCAACCTGATACATGACAGTTTTGAGATGCTGCAAAGTTGGAACATATGGTAGGGCGTCCCTATATTCATCAGAGAAATGTTGGAGGGTATGGAATTATGCGACCCCCCAAGCCAAGGAGATAAGTAACTATACAATCGTTAGGAGACGCCTGAAGGCATCTGAAGGCAGCCCTTCATAGGGCAAGTTTTTTAAAAAATGTTTAATGTTTTATTATGTTTTATATATGTTGGAAACCATCCAGAGTGATTGGGGCAATCCAGTCATATGGGTGGGATATGATAATGGTGATGGTGATGATGATGATTAAATAGGACACTCCTATTTTCATCAGAGTAATGTTGGAGGATCTGGAATTATGATCTATAACTAACTGCTGTTGTTGACAAACTTTTGTGTTCCACAGGGTGGTTATGTTGTTTGTGCCGCTGCCGAAATGATAATTACAGTGCAAGAAACTATAGATCTCAAGCCCTCCTCTTGGCATGGTCCCTTCCCTTAAAAATAAGCAAGTTTTTTTGAAGGGCAGCCTTTCCACAGAGCTGCTTTGCTAATGGATGCTGCATTGCGTGGCTCACAGTTCCCCAAGGAAGCAGCTTATTAACTGCCAGCGTTCCCTGAAGTAGCAGCTCACTAAGTTCCTGAAATAACCCAAGGGAAGGAAAGTGATTTCATTTTCTCTCCAGGCCTCAGGAAAGATCTGCTTGAGAAAGAAAAGCTGAACATTACTTACAATTAACAAAGTTCTGAGCAGGGGGAAAGGAGGGGAAGTGTTTCAGGCTTGTGAGAGTTAGTTAAAAGCTGGAATGGAGGTTTAATTTCATTAATGTTTTGGTCCCCGTGAAATGACCTCCCCTGTCCACCCACTTGAGTAGCCCTTTGGGAAAGGGTATGGAAGTGTTCACAGTGTGTCCTGAGCTCCTACACTGCATTGTTTTCAGTGGGATATGCATTTCTGGGTTCAAATCCCCAACGCGAGAGAGCGTGGGCCCAGCCAGTCTCCTCCTCTTCACCCCAAACAGCAGCAGGCCAGAAAAGCAATGGTTGCGAAACATCCATTTGTTGCATTTCTATCCCATCTTTCCTCCATGGAGCTCATGGTGGTGTACATAGTTCTACTCATGCACACAATGGGATATCATTTTCCTCTCCTGTCCCTTCCAGGTCCCTGTATGCTCTCGAATCAGCTCGGCGAGGGGGGGGGGCGGGAGTACTTGGGGGACCCTCCAGAGCAGATTTGAGAGGGGGAAGGGGGGAAGAGGAAACAGAAGTCCCATTGTGATAGTGGAACTCCATTTGCACAGCACTGAGTACAACCCTAAGTCTGGATCCAACCCTACAGTGTCATAACATGGGTTGCCAGCGCCCTGTCAGGGCCATGGTGACGGTCTTCCCAGCAGGAAGAGGGAAGCTGGGGAGGAATCAGCCATTTATTTTATTATTAATTTATTTATTTCATGAATTTCTTACACTGCTTGATTGTTTTAAAAACAACAACCCTCAAAGTGTTTTTTGTTTTTTTTTCAAGTGTTGTGCCCCCCCAAATGTTTTTTTTGCACCCAGGGCAACAGCCCCTCTGGCCAACCCATAGTACGCCACTACAACCCTATGTTCTTCCCCTATGACAAATGAAATAATATGCAACACACACAAAAGCACAAATATGCCCATAATTTCCCTCCTATACCTGAATGAGAAAATTTTGCTTTTTCCAAAATCACGGCAAAATTTGGATTTGGGGAAGATGCATCTATACTGGCCTGAGAATGTTTTCCTTTCTATTCCCACAGAAGGGTTTGTTATTAGGCGGCCATCAAACTGGAAGACACTGAAAGAGAAGCAGACAGACAGACAGGGAGAGAAAATTTTCTCAAGAACTCAGGTTTTAAAAAGCCACGCATGAAGAAAAAGAAGAAAGGAAGGAAGCCTTGAGAATTGAGGGGCAAGATTTGAGGTTTTCTGAATGTGACATTATATCAGGTTGCCAGAAGCAAAATAGACCTCTGAACAGTTAGGGGACTGTCCCAGAAGATTTATCATCTCTGACAAGAGTTTAAAAGGGAAGATGCTTCCGCCTGAAGTATGAGTGAAAACCAGTAAAAGAAAAGAAAAAAAAATATTTAGAACAGCCTCAGACTGTTTGACAGTCATTGCACGATTGCAGCTTTAACATTTAGCAATTAGACAAAGAGAGAAAAAAAGGTTTTTAGGATATTGCTCATTCAGGGAAAAATGCACACCTTTTCATCTCCATCCATAGGAACCTCTCTAATTGTAAGTTCCTTTAGTAAACAGTTTCAATGCAATCCTGATTTGTGACAATTATATGTAAATGTACTGTTCATGTGTGTGCAGTTATCTGGTGACATTTTTGCTAACAAATCTCAGTTACTCATCTATATAAAGTGCTAATTTTATACACCTTTTCTATAAAGACACATGTTTGTTAAAGGACTTACACAGCGCTTTTTTCTGGGGGGTACGCAGGGGTATGTATAACCCCTAATCATTTTGTGAATCTTTGTACTTTTGTCCATTTACTGTATTTATTTTTCCCGATTTGAACTATAAAATGGTGATTTTCTTGAGTCAAAATGAGAGTACCCCTAAGCATATTTTTTTTTTAGGAAAAAAAAGCACTGGACTTACACACCCCTTTGATTATTATTTGTTAACCATTGGTTTGAAGTTGAACACATATCTTTCCATCATCTCATTTGCCCTCCCCTCATAGTTCTTAAGCATCCTCCAATGTTCTCAGAGTCATTTCTAAACTTGTCTGAGAGATCTCATTCCTCACTAATAAGGGTTCAACAGTGTGAAAGTTTGCCCTACATAAAGAATGGTTGCAACTGTAGAAATATGAGGGTCTACCCCCTCCTACAGATTAATGTCAATGAAGATTCCTAGCTTTATAGCAGGCTTTTAATTTGTACCACATTGGGACACAGCATCCTCTGCGCTATTCACAAAGTTGGTCTTTATCTTCTTCTATACTGCAGGTATGGGACACAGGTGACGCTGTGGGTTAAGCCACAGAGGCTAGGACTTGCTGATCAGAAGGTCAGCGGTTAGAATCCCCACAACGGGGTGAGCTCCCATTGCTCAGTCCCTGTTCCTGCCAACCTAGCAGTTCAAAAGCACATCAAAGTGCAAGTAGATAAATAGGTACTGCTCCAGCGTGAAGGTAAATGGTGTTTCCGTGTGCTGCTCTGGTTCACCAGGAGCGGCTTAGTCATGCTGCCCACATGACCCGGAAGCTGTATGCTGGCTCCCTCGGCCAGTAAAGCGAGATGAGCGCCGCAACCCCAGAGTCAGCCACGACTGGACCTAATGGTCAGGGCTCCCTTTACCTTTACCTTTTTATACTGCAGGTAGAATGTAACTGTAAACCTGAGACTATTCCTGTCCAATCTCTTCTCACAGGATTTCTGCATATCATACAAAACACTCAAATGCATCCTATGATAAATTTTTATCTATCTGGTTTTTGTTCGTCTCCTGATTCTTTGATGGGAATATTTTGAGTAGGAAACTCCTCACTGTGGAACTGCTGAGGAGGTGGGGGGAAGCAAAAGTATTATTTTGAATGGAGTTTTTGTAGAGGGAGGGGGAGAAACACAATGAGAGACACAGGTTTACAATAGTATACAAACATAAAAGCAGTGATAAGTATTAAACAAAATTTCAAAAAGTACCCAACCAAACTGAACAATTTCCTCATGTTTGTGTCAGTTTAGCAGAGTGGTATCCTTTTACAGCTCAAAAAAGGAAGCTTGTACAGTCGTACCTCAGAAATTGAACCAAATCCGTTCTGGAAGTTCGTTTCAATTCCGAAACATTCGACTGCCAAAGCGCAGCTTCTGATTGGCTGTACGAAGCTCCTGCAGTCAATCAGAAGCCGCGGAAGCCCCATCAGATATTTGGCTTTCGAAAGAATGTTCGAAAACTGGAACACTCACTTTTTCATGATTATTCAACTCCCAAGACTAGTCTAGGCTAGTGTTAGCCTTTTAATTTAAGTACCATAATCCAGGATGCTTTAAGGCAGACCTTTCCCCCACTCAAAATAACAATCCCACAATCAGTCTTGTAAAAGGTAAAAATAACATTTACTCACACAGAATACTTGTCGAAGAGTAACAGATACAGCAGCTTTGTCCAGGCAAGCTTAAAATGGTAAAGCCACTTCTGGGACCTGGCAAGGAGGTGGGGTTGTGGGCTTCACACCCACCCCACCTGCGCAGGGGCTGGCGCGGCTGGGGCTCGCCCTCTTTTCGCCGGCCAGCCTATGGAGGTGTGGGCCTAAGGCACACCCCCAAGCGGTGACCCGGGGGATCTCCTAGTTGATGTGCCTCAGCAGGACTCCCCGTTTATGGTATTAACCCTTCCCGGTCTTCAGCAAACGGGCTGGAGCCGGATAGTCGATAGGATCAATGCCTAAGCCAATGCGTCTCATTCCTGAAATCAATAAAGTTGTGGCCTAATTCGCCCATTTAACCTTAATTCTAGTGTCCTGTTTATTTCTCCTTGGGGGGGGGGGACTTGCCACGCAACTGGATTATGAAGCCATACTTTAGTCTAGTTTAAAATGGAGCATTGCATCTCAGACACAGCAGATGTTCTTCACATTTCTGGCTTGGTGGAAAGTGATGAAAAAAGGATATTGCCAGGCAATATCCCTCCCCCTGTCAGGGCACCCTCCCCCTGTCAGGGCACAACCCTGTCTCTCAAAGAGTTCTCTCTAGCAAAACTCTATGAGCTTCAACTCTACATTAGCTTCAGCTCCTATCTAGCAAACATGAATTGTTGGTTTGACTGCAAAATACAGAACTCTTTCATTTCTTCCTCATTCACAAAAAATTAAATTTTATGGAATTTAACATAACTTTTGTTGACTATGTATTTATGCAAATACAAAAATTCAGGAAGCTTCAGGCGAAGGGGGGGCGGCCCCCACCATTCCTTCTCAGTCCAGCCCCTGACAAATGAAGTCTGAAATGTACCCATTTGCTTCTCAACCTTTACAAAGTAAAGAATCAAACATATTATGGCATATATCCTATATCCTAGGATATCAATATCCTAAAGTGCTTTGTTGCTTTATTCCACCAAATCGGAACATTCTGCATTGCTCAGTTTGTAAAATGTGATGTTCATTAATGTAATAGCACCCTCTATGTTTCAGAAATAGCATGGATAGCAACATCAGCCTTTCCACAGGTAAAGAAACTTGCTTCTGATTTTCATTTCAATTCGTTTTTAATATCAGGGTGAAATTATCTTCTTACTTCATTTACCAGTCAATCTCACTGCCAGGCTCCATAATATCTAAGAGAGTCTTAAGTTTTTATAAGCAGGACCTAAAATGGAATTTTAAATTTCAGACTTTTAATCGCATTGCAAATAACCTGCCATGCATCATGCTTTGACATAAAAATAAGAGAAATAGACTTTTTTGGGGGGTGGTGCATACAGAAACACTTTTTAAAACACCTTAATTAACATTTAAAGGTCTAAGAAGTAATAATATATTTCTTGCAACGGAGAATGATTATCAGTGAAGTGTGGTTTGGTTTATTAGAAAAGGCAAGGAATTGTGCCTTGCAAATAATACACCTGTGACTTATGAGGCATTAAAAATCTTGGCTATGGTCAATACTTAGCTATGATAATTACATGACAGATGCATTTTTAAATATGAGATAAGATTAAAAAGAGGAAATAGAGATGGAAACTGACGTTTAAGTTGTAATGTTACATAGAACTGGACAGTCTTATCTATGTGCTAAAAATATACATTTATTATTTTCCTTGCACAGAGGACAGAAATCATCTCAATCCTTTCCCTTCCATGCCAACACTTACTTTTTAAATACACCAATATTATAAAACGACTATAGAAGCAGCAGGTGGTGGGAGCTCCTGATCTATATGCCATAATATGTTTGATTCTTTACTTTGGAAAGGTTGAGAAGCAAATGGGTACATTTCAGACTTCATTTGTCAGGGGCTGGACTGAGAAGGAAGGGTGGGGGCCGCCTCCACCCTTCGCTTGAAGCTTCCTGAGAACAGGAGGAGATATAAATTTAGAACAGTGGTTTGCAGAAGGTCAAAGTTCAGAGGCTGCAGAGGGGAGAAGCTGGGAAATATTGGTAGAGGAACAGCAGGAAGAAGAAACACCGAGGGAGAGACAGCTGACAGTGTCTTTGGAAAGCATTCCTGACCCCACCCCCCAGGACCAGGCAAGCATTGAGGGTAGTTGAACAGAAGGCTCAGAGGCAGAAAGCTCAGATGAGCCGACACAGGGGTGATGTAGGGGAGACATAGGGGGTGGGACTTCACTTGGAGCAACCCCATTATCTAGGGAAGACTGCATTCCTCCATCTCCCTCTGTGAATATTAATAAATTACATGGTAAGAACTTTCTTAAAAAGCAGAGCCATCACCTTGCCGACAAAGGTCCGTATAGATAAAGCTATGGTTTTCCCAGTAGCAATGTATGGAAGTGAGAGCTGGACCATAAAGAAGGCTGATCACTGAAGAATTGATGCTTTTGAATTATGGTGCTGGAGGAGACTCTTGAGAGTCCCATTCACTGCAAGAAGATCAAACCTATCCATTCTTAAGGAAATCAGCCCTGAGTGCTCACTGGAAGGACAGATCGTGAAGCTAAGACTCCAATACTTTGGCCACCTCATGAGAAGAGAAGACTCCCTGGAAAAGACCCTGATGTTGGGAAAGATGGAGAGCACCAGGGGACGACAGAGGATGAGATGGTTGGACACTGTTCTCGAAGCTACCAGCAGGAGTTTGACCAAACTGTGGGAGGCAGTGGAAGACAGGAGTGCCTGGTGTGCTCTGGTTCATGGGGTCATGAAGAGTTGGACATGACTAAACAACTAAACAACATCAACAAGAACTTTTGTCATTTATCTGCTTCTTGGCTGCTACCGTAGTAGGGAGCGGATTCCCCAAAGCCTGACATAATTGTTCAGTTAACATACAATGTCTGGTGCTATTATCACTTCAGCCAGTGGTTCTCCAAACATTGTTGGACTCCAGCTCCCATCAGGCCAAGCCAGCATGGCCAATGGTCAGAGATGATGAGGGTTGTAGTGCAGAAACATCTAGAGGGCAAAAGGTAACATGTGCAATCATTGGCCCAAAGCTGAGTACACAGTGCCATTATATGCTGGACACATGGCATATGTGTGTCCTCCACCACAACACACATATACCTAATTTCTGTAATCTCCTTTCTTCTTTTGATAGGGCTGGATTGTGGTATTTGATATGCATTTGCATGCCCCAAGTCACGTGATATACTATGCATGCACAGAGTATAACAAAACATAGTGCTGTATTATTCCTTTATTAGAAATATAATATTAGGGGCAGATGGGGCTTGTCTAAGAAAAGGATAAACCATCTCACCCCAAACCATCCTATTATAGCCTTGTGGCTATACTCATCCATGAGAAAGGCTTCAGGAGTAAGCCCTGAGGAAAAATCCGTACCTGCTGCCTTGCAGGACATCTTCAGGAGAAGAGAAGGCTAAGGAATAACCCTACACAATCCCCTAAAATGGTTGGGTGGTGTTTTGTACATCTCCTCCTGGCAACTCCTGTAGACAAGTTGGTGCCAGATGTATTGCTGTGCTTTCCTTTGGACCACATCCATGAGGCTGGACCACATTTGGTCCTTTGGACCACATTCATGTTGTCTGGGCAGGGCCTCCATACACCCTTCCCAGGCTTGCGCCTCAGAGAGGTCACTTTGGTGCTGCTATTGCAGCAAAAACATGGGAGGCAGCAGTTAGAGTTACTAGTCTGTGCAGCCACAGCAGGTGCTGTGATCTGACATCGCCCCCAGAGGCACACTCTATTGTCTTTTGAGACAGACAGATGCCTACAATAATAATATAAATATTATAAATATTTTTGTTTTGTTTTTCTAATGAATGAATTGGAGAGATTCTTGTTCCTTCTTCACTTGCAAAGAAACACCTGCAGGGTTTCTTATTCATTTTTTAAAATAAAAATTAAAAAATATTGTAGATCAATGATTACCAAAATGTTATCTCCAAATTAAAACATGCTTAATTTTTATATTTTAGCCTGATGCCCCCACCTCTTGAAAGCCTCGAATATGTTTTGAAAGCCTCAAATGAAAGCATGGGATGCTGACATGAAATTGTGGGTTCCTCAGTTCATAGTGACGTATTGATGCATAGTTTACTGACATTCCTGGAACTAATTGTGATGATCATATCCATTGCAAACAAGTGAAATCCCTGCCTGATCCCTGCTGTCAAAGAAAGCTCACTTGAAAATAAGCCAGGTTTCATGCAAATTCCTTTTCCTCATCCAAGAAAATGAGATAGCCAACAAGCAAATGCTCTCCATGAATGAACTTGGGCACACAGAAGGTTAAAATTTTATTAGCCAGATATATGCAGAGAATAGACATATCTGAAATTTGTAAAGGTCATGGTGTAATGAATCATGTTTTGGGAATTGTGTTTGGAGGACAGTGGGGAAAAGGTCACTTGAAGTATGGACTTCTAAAGTAAGTTGGAGGGAGAAGTCAAATGCAGCATGGAATAATGTTGGGTACAGGTCCTGGAAGACCTGCTGCATGCCTTGCAGGCCTTTTTTTTATCTCGGCTTGGATGGTGGGACCCTGACTGATGTGGGTGGCGCTGTGGGTTAAACCACAGAGCCTAGGACTTGCTGATCAGAAGGTCGGCGGTTCAAATCCCCGCGATGGGGTGAGCTCCCATTGCTTGGTCCCTGCTCCTGCCAACCTAGCAGTTTGAAAGCACGTCAAAGTGCAAGTAGATAAATAGGTACCACTCCAGCAGGAAGGTAAACGGCGTTTCAGTGCGCTGCTCTGGTTCGCCAGAAGCGGCTTAGTCATGCTGGCCACATGACCCAGAAGCTGTACGTCGGCTCCCTCGGCCAATAAAGCGAGATGAGCGCCGCAACCCCAGAGTCGGTCACGACTGGGCCTAATGGTCAGGGGTCCCTTTACCTTTACAGGTCCTGGAAGACCTGCTGCATGCCTTGCAGGCCTTTTTTTATTTCGGCTTGGATGGTGGGACCCTGACTGACTCCAGCTACAAAAGCTGAGGCTGCTGAACAGACCCTTGGGCTGTTGGTGTTGGTGGTGGGAGGGAGGGCCTTTGGAGAAGCGGTGTTGCTATTGTCTTTTTGTATCTTTACTTTTGATCTTGTGATTTATGTGGCAATGGCTCAGTCTGGCTGTGTATTTTTTAAATGTTTTATTTACTGTTTATGGCTACTTTTGTTATGTTGCACTTATGTATTTTTTCATGTTGAGTCCACCTTGAGTATGGTTTGAACTGTGGAAAGGCAACAAATAAAATTGTGCATTTAGAGTATATGGAGAGGGATGGAAATGTGGTTCGTTGGGTGAAGGTGGTCAACGGTAGAGGGGAATAAATAGATGAATGGATTAGATGGTTTCAGGAAATGACCAACTTTAATCAGAAGTGGCTCACTAAATGGGGAGGGGTTGCTATGCTAGCTTCTCAGCCAGAGGAATCACTATTGCTTACCAAAAGTTGGGGGTGGGGGTGGCAAGGCAGTGGGTACACCAGATTGTTTCTGCTGATGTGTTTGCACCACCCTGACTTCCCTCATGATTTATTTATTTATTTTAGCTTTTTCTAAAAATAAACACTCTGTATCTCATTAACAATGGGTAATTCTCAGTGGAAGCCATACTTAAAGTGTTTGAAATTGAACACCTGCCCTCATGCCTAAATCTTCTACACCGTGCTCTTAGAACACTTAGATTGCGACAACTTGATATAAGATGCATTTGGCAATTTACGAGCAGTTGAACGATTTTTGAGTGTGGCACATCAACACACAAAAGATAGACAAAATCAGATCGGAGCACAGGAATGCTGCAGAGCAGTTCAGACCAAGCTATTTCTCAATGTAACTGTTCAGCTTTGCATGATGGCAGTCCTTGTCACCCAGCCCACAATTTCTTCAAAATGGCTTAATTTAGTTGGGGTCAGATATAGGCTACTCATGTCAACTTTCCTTGAGATTTTTTTTTAAAATAATGTAAGGAACAGAGACATATTTTTAGAAAAGAAAGCTGTGGTGCTGGAGAAGATTAGGCAGCCACCCAGAAAAGATGTAAGACTGGGAAAGGCAGGACAGTATAGCACTGGACTATAATTCAAGAAATATAGAAAGCACTGGATTCAGATTCATCATCCTTGTGACAAAGGTTGTAACAAGTGCAACAGATACTGAACAAATCTATGTGACAGTGAGTGTAACGAGGATGAAAAATGCCTCAGAATCCTCTTATGCTATTTGACCCTACTCCTTTCCATCGTTTTTCCTCCCTTCTTCTTCCTTTTATCTGGATTTTAGCAGCCTATCATATCATAAGATCTACATTTTTTAAAAAAGGATAGACGTGTTATAAATGCCAATATGCTACAGTGTTGACCAAGGAAAAGCTGAAATGCATTCCGGTGGTGTTATTTACCTTCTAGCTTTTTCTGGCATTTCTCCTCATGTATTATTTTCCTGATTTCTTTGCTGTTGTCAAATGGTGAGCATGTGGAGGTGGGGAAATTGCACAGTAGCCTGTAAAATCACATAGCAACAAAACAGTTTTCAGAAGTTTGTGAAGTATCCAGTGACTTCATATTAAACATAAAACGATTAAACTTCGAAGTAACAACCAAGTGGTGCTAACCACTTCGTATTAAGTCTTCCACCTCAAAAATGATAGAATGAATATTTTAGAACTGGAGAGGGCATCATCATGCCTTGGGGATAAATGTGGCCACCTGGACCTATTTTTCTGGCCCTCAGAACTCCCTCCAGGTCATACCACTCACTGACCCAGTTTGTCAATCAGAGTTGTTGTTAAGTCGTGGGTGAACATATCAGATGACACAGCGATTCTTCAAACAGCTCTTGTTTATTCACAGGCCCAGAACAGAACTGGACTGAAGGGTTCAGCCAACCTGCTCATATAGAGCTCAACTACAAAGCAACAGTAACAACTTTCTGTAACTATCCAATCACTGAACGTCACTTTCAATTCCTTATTTGCATATGTGAACCTGAGTGAAAACTATCTACAGTATCCCCCTGCTGGCCCAGGGTGAGAACTTCAGTACATAACAGTTGTGTTGTCTACTTGGAACACATCCTTGAACTCTAAGAATGTCTTGCTTGCCTGAATGGCAAAAATCTGTAGTAGCCATGTGTGTACACCTTTGGGTGCTCTTGCGTCTTGTGCACAAGATGCGGGACATGCGCACAACATGTCAGTGCTCACGGTGTGCTGACATTGTGTGGCCACAACCCCCTCAATCACAGGAGAAAGGTGGTGTGCTTGCTTGCATGCATGCATTCATACGTACGTACTTAACTTTATTTGTATGGCACCTTTCCACAGTTCAAACCATGCTCAAGGTGGATTACAACATGGAAAAGCACATACGTACAACGTAACAAAAGTAGTCATAAGTAATAAATAAAACATCAAAACACACACACAAGAAACCAAACAATTTCCACATAAATTGCTATGTACTGAAGTTCTCACCCTGGGCCAGCAGGGGGATACTGTATATAGTTTTCACTCAGGTCCACATATGCAAATAAGGGATTGAAAGTGACGTTCAGTGATTGGATAGTTACAGAAAGTTGTTACTGTTGCTTTTGTAGTGGAGCTCTATATAAGCAGGCTGACGGAACCCTTCAGTTCAGTTCTGTTCTGGCCTGTGAATAAACAAGAGCTGTTTGAAGAATCGCTGTGTCGTCTGATATGTTCACCCACAACTTAACATAAATCACAAGAACTAAAATAAAGACAGACCCTCCAAGTGTCCCTATTTCCCAGGGACGTCCCTGATTTAGATCCTGAAATGTCCCACTTCTCCTTAGGAAGTCCCTCTTTTCATCGGAGAAATGTTGGAGAGTATGCATCAGGGCCCTGCCCTCCCAGGCCAAGTGGGAGAAGGCCTGCAAGGCAGGAGCAGGTCTTCCAGGACTCACAGCCAAGACAGACATAGGTAGGAGAAAAAGATGGTATGCACTTGAGCGGCCTAGCAGAGGATAAAGTCCACATTGCAGAAGCTCCTCACCATGTTTAGGGAAGCTTTTAATGTTTGATGCATTACTGTATTTTAATATTTTGTTGGAAGCCGCCCAGAGTGGCTGGGGAAGCCCAGCCAGATGGGCGGGGTATAAATATATTATTATTATTATTATTATTATTATTATTATTATTATTAGGCATCTGTCAGAGCGGCTCAGGATCTCATCACCGAAGGTAGCTTGATTTCACAGGCATCTGGCTGGTTGCCCCCATTTTCTTTCTCTGCACCGTAAGGTATGCTGTGTTTATGTTCTCACACTAAGTTGCAGAAGCTTGGCATCATTTTGCATGAGTCATTAGCTCCTGTTTATTTCGCAGACATTTCTCAGTTCATGTGACAGTAGCTGAAGATGTTTATCTGAATGTATAATGTATTTTTGTGCATTTACATTTTCAAGGTAACAAAACCCAGAGCTCCTATCGATATCTGTTCCTTAGTTTTCTTTCAAGCAAAATGGGCTATAGTTGAATTCACTCTCTATTTAAAATGTGGTCTTATTATTTCACTTGAGTTCCATTGTGTAGCAATTAATTAATGCATTCTCCATGCGAGACACAGGGACAAAATGCAAACATATGTATGAATGCGTTTGTTTAACAACTGAGTATAAAATAAAATATGGATGTTGGGATATATTTTATTGACACCCTTGTTATAAAGTAATTATCACCACAAAAGGGAACATTTACACCCTAGATGGCTTCAAATTGCTATTGTACCTCCTGATTTGTGCAAGGCATTTAACATCCCCATACATTTTAGACTAGACATTTATATGAGAGGATTATCTAATATTAATTAAGTGCAAAACCTGTATCCGATAAACACACAGGCCAGAATGCAGTTGTGTGCTTCTAGGGGGTTAGACTTTCTCTTTCTCGGGCAGCTTTTCACTTTCCATGCCACATGGAAAAGTTATTTTGGAAATGAAAGGATTTATTTCAAAATCCACAATTCTCTGAATTGTGAAATGCAGTTCTTCATCCAATTACTGTATATAAAAATGCATATGCTAGGTTAACATAGGCATAAATGTGCATATATTAGTGAACATAACAGGTAGAAATCCATTATATTAGGGAAAATAGCTTTGTGAAAATGTATAAGGAAAAAAATGCATCCAGAGAGGAGAAAATAGCCTTCAAATGCTGACAAATTTTCATGAGGATTTCTTATTAAAAAACCAGAAGCTGATATGGAAATGTAGAAAACAGCAGTTAAGATTAGAAAAAACTGAGAGTGACTGGAAGTGACAAATTCACACATCTCTGCCGGTGTGTGTGGAGAATTCTGGAGTTTGCCTTTCTTGAATTTGCATTTATCAGGGCTAAGATACAACACCCACTAATTTTGAATCACATTGTTCAGGCCCATTCTATCTGCCAAAAATATGATATTCTCAGTCTTTTTCTTTGGCACTAGCCCAGATGATCACATTTGGTTTTGCTGATTAAGTACAGGTCACTGAGAAATAGGCCTCATCTTTACAAGAGAAAACAGTCATATACAGCCATACTAAAATATTTGCTCCACTCCTGTGGCCTGGTAAAATATTACTACAATATTTTAGGGTTAATTGTATAAAATGGGTAGACAGATGCAACTGATGGGATTGGGGACTTTAACAAGACTTTAAATGGGGAGACGGAATGTCACACTTTCCAGTAGGAAAATTAGGCAACAATTAGACAACATGATGTGTGGCGTGGGATCTTTGGTCTGATAGAAGAACAGATTAAAAATAAATAATCAGACTGATTTAGAGAAGATTTGACTGCACACAGACAGATTAGAACACATGACCCAAAAGGTCTTTTGCAACCATGGCTGAATGATTCTGTGATTGCAAATATTTATTTTTATTTTTTAGAAATACAAATAAAAGTGTGCATACCATATGAGTTGTTTATGCAACATTCCCTGCTCAGGACTCATTAGCATATTGGCAGTGCCTGTTTGAACAGACAAATCTAAATTGCGTTTTCAAAAATGGTTCACATGCATTTGAAAGGAAATTGGCAGGGCAAAAAAATCAAAACAACCGAAAACTTATCAACACTGAGTAAGAGAAACCTGTCTGAAACAGAGAAAGAGAGAGAGAACGCAAATAGAGATTAAGAGGCTCACAGATTTCCTCTTGAAACTGAAGCCATTGAAATTATTATGGAGAAGGAGGTGGAGATGGGACTGACAATTTGGTAACAAGTGTCCTATAAAAAAAATTGATTTGTTGTAATGTGATAGGAGCTATAAATTACTATGTACTACAGCCTGATTTGTCTTAATTTTAGTACTTAGGGTTTTCTTCTATGCTTAATTTTCCCTATTATTTCATGGAGAAGTATAGGCAGGCCTTGTTACTTCAATATGGAATCCAAATAATACAAGTTCTTTGGTCAAAACATTGACTCTGTTAGCTAATTGTTTTCCTTGCATGAAAATGACTTTTTATGTAGTCACAGCAAAGTCATTTTATGTGCTGGTATAAAGGTAAAGGTACCCCTGACCATTAGGTCCAGTCACTGTCGACTCTGGGGTTGCACGCTCATCTCGCTTTACTGACCGAGGGAGCCGGTGTACAGCTTCTGGGTCATGTGGCCAGCATGACTAAGCCACTTCTGGCGAACCAGAGCAGCCAGCACACAGAAACGCCATTTACCTTCCCGCTGGAGCGGTACCTATTTATCTACTTGAACTGGCGTGCTTTCAAACTGTGAGGTTGGCAGGAGCAGGGTCAGAGGAATGGGAGCTCACCCCGTCACGGGGATTCGAACCGACAACCTTCTGATTGGCAAGCCCAAGCAGCACAGTGGTTTAGATCACAGTGCCACCCACGTCCCTAGGTGCTGGTATAGCTTATGTTTATATCCTACATTTCTCCCCTCATGAAACCCAAGGTGGTATACAAGTGGCTCTCATTCCAGGGTTTCCCAAAATTGGGTCTCCAGCTGGTTTTGGACTACAACTCCCATCATCACTGGCTAACAGGACCAGTGGTCAGGGATGATGGGAACTGTAGTCCAAATCGGCTCGAGACCAAAGTTTGGGAAACTCTGAACTAGACCCAGGCCAGTTCAGCTTTAGCAAGGGGGTGGCCTCAGGGGTCTTAAAGTGCAGCATTGTGGGACTGAACACCCATTCAGCAGTGTATGTGAACAACTGTATAAATGTACACAGCTTGACTTTCTGTGTATACAGATTGTGCACTCATTGAATGTGCCCTGAGAATGCATCCTCCAGCCTGTTTTGCACTGTTTGTAGCAGCCATTGCAGTTGTTTATGCAGCATAGAAAACAGAAAAGAAATCATTTGACTCAAATCTATCCTCTGGCAACAATACAAGTTACATTTGTATCATTTTAAGAGGTACTTAATGACTGCTCAATATTACGTGTGTTTGTGTGTGTGCTCTGCACATTGGTACGCAAAGGTCAGCTTGCTATTTAGCGAGCAAAAGTGATGGCAAAATCCCATATGTACTTGAAAATATCTTCCATTATGTTCAATGGGGCTTACTCCCAATTATTTGAGCACAGGATTGAGCCCAAAGTGAACAGATTGTTTCTGTCATGTTATTTTATTTTTCAGTTCACAGCCATACCAGACAATTTCACAAACCACACAGCCCACAGATTCTTTGCTAACAGGCAACTTGCATTTTGTAAACCATTGGTACATTTTAATGAGCTCTGCTTCATTTCTAGTCCTTTTTCCAAACGTTTTCTGAAATAGAGATTTAATGCACCTTAAAAAAACACACGCGCACACACTCAGAGACCACTAACCTCTAGGAAAAAATCATTTTGTGTCTTAAATATGCAACTAATATGAGTCACAGCATTTATTGAGCGAATCAGCCAAAGGTGACTTTGTTATTGAGAAGTGATTTGAGGTATTATGAACATCTGAGGGAACACAGTGCCTTTGCAAATCACCATATAAAACACAAACAATTGATCTCCAGAACAAATGGATGCAAAACTTCGTGCATCCCAACAATTCACTGTAGAGTACAATTAATTATCGAGGTTTCTGAGAACTTGCTACAAGGACAAAAGAAACACTGGCGGCTCTAGAGGCCATCTTGTTCACTGTCATATTCTGAGCATCAACGAGCATCGTTGAAAATGTGGTGTCACATTGCAATCACAGCAGAGAATAATGCAATTGCTAGGGCTAGTTCAGATAGGCGTATACGTCATTTGACCTCTATGTTTCACTGGTGACTTGTATGTTTGATGGCTGGTTGCTGAGTGTGTGTGTGGACTGACTGATGTGTCTGTGGGCTCTGATAGGTGGCTATGTGCTTGAACTTGAGTGGTTTCATTCATTTTTTTATCTTGGCAGTGCACAAATGGAGGTGATTGCTGGTTGCCTGTTAGCATTAGGGGTTCTTCGGCTTTGTAGTTTCCATGTGGTTCTCCTCTTCAGCAGTTTATGGAGCTCTTGGGAGCCACCTATGGAGAATCCATGCTGGGTGCCTTCAGCACGATCCGTGTCATCACATTATTTCATTCAACCCAAGTCTTGAAGTCTCTGTTCATGCATGCAAGCAGACCAAATGAGGATGATTTCAAACATGACTAAAATAATAATAGTCACTGCAAGCCCTGTGGCTGGGGGAAAAACCATTTGATAGTGTTTAAACGTGGATGCAATTTTTAGTATATTGTTTTAAAAAGGTAAAGGTAAAGGATCCCTGACAGTTAAGTCCAGTCCCTGATGACTCTGGGGTTACGGTGCTCATCTCACTTTACTGGCCAAGGGAGCCGACATTTGTCCATAGACAGTTTTTAGCCAGCATGACTAAGCTGCTTCTGGCAAGACCAAAGCAGTGCACAGAAACGGTGTTTACCTTCCCACCACAGTGGTACCTATTTATCTACTAGCACTTTGACATGCTTTCGAACTGCTAGGTTGGCAGAAGCTGGGACCGAACAACGGGAGCTCACCCCGTCACAGGGATTCGAGGATTCGAACTGCTGACCTTCCGATTGGCAAGCCCTAGGCTCAGTGGTTTACACCACAGTTGGGGGGGGGGAATCTAGTTCATGGGAGTTCATGGTGTTATTGTTGCCAAGAGTATTTTTCAGCACTTCCCCTGGGGAGAAGTTTGATTCAATATTCATAGTTCCCGCCTTTGTCACTTGATAGCTAGATAGCTGTAAAATAATCCAGAGACATTATAGTGTCCCTGAAATTCATCATGGAAGACTGTTGTTTGGAAGGCTTACTTGGAGCAAAATATGGTATATCGTCTTCTGATAGTGTTGTACTTAAATCATATTATACTGCTGCTCCAAACTTTATTGCATGTTGAGGCTCCATGTCCACCCATTTCCCTAGGGTTCAAATAACCTGACAACACACACAATATTGGTTTTGCGGTCAAATAAGGCCACAATGTTACCGGTTACATATGTGAAGGTTTGACTATAGGCATTGGGGTAAGCAACTGCGTATCTCACTCCAGCCCATCTTGTTGGTAGTATCACTAAGGGTAAGGCCAGCTGGAAGGGATGCCCTATGACCTACGTCAAATTGAGGTCCCTGTTGGAGGAGTGGTATGCCATCATTGGCCAATTGGGCAGCAGAAGGAGCTTCTAGCATTGAGTAGGAAGATCTAAAGGGAGAGTCTATGCATGTTTGGCTGAATGCACTTGAAGTCCTTTTTGAAACTGGGAACACTGACAATGCATGGTTCTTTATTGCAGGGGGGATGCTGAATTAGTTCACCTGAATGCATGAAGAACTGCCCCCCCCCTCCGATCTTCACAGCCTCAATTTGGGGCTTCAGCCAAAAGGGGTGGGGATCTTGGGGCTAATACACATGATCCTATGGGCCCTCCACACTTTATGTATAAGTTATTACCGTAATTGGAACCTCCCTTTTGTTCTTATAAGCCTAATAAATTTATCTGGAGGACAAGGGTGAAGGTGGAGGCCTAATTTGTTTGTTACATGTCATCGTCTTCTGAGAAAGAAATGCTGAACTGGAAAGATAAATGTACAGCTCCATTTGATCAATGGACTGAAGAAATGACTACATTTGCCACTTATGAGCAGATTACTTATAGATGTAGACTTTGCATGGATAAGTATATTGGAATTTGGAACTTAAAGGTAAAGGTAAAGAACCCCTGACAGTTAAGTCCAGTTGCGAACAACTCTGGGGTTGCGGCACTCATCTCACTTTATTGGCCAAGGGAGCCAGCGTTTGTCCGCAGACAGTTTTTCCGGGTCATGTGGCCAGCATGACTAAACCGCTTCTGGCAAAACCAGAGCAGCACACGGAAACGCTGTTCACCTTCTTGCCAGAGTGGTACCTATTCATCTACTTGCACTTTGATGTGTTTTCGACCTGCTAGGTTGGCAAGAGCTGGGACTGAGCAACGGGAGCTCACCCTGTCACGAGGATTCAAACCGCCGACCTTCCAGTCGGCAAGCCCTAGACGCAGTGGTTTAGACCACAGCGCCACCCGCATATCTCTATATCATATAGATATAAGATAAAAATAATCATATCTCTATATATTAGATAAGTATATATGGAATTGGAATTGTTAATTATTATAGTGATATTGTATACCTTTTATTTTTATTCTATGAAATGTTTTGAAAGAAAGAAAGAAAGAAAGAAAGAAAGAAAGAAAGAAAGAAAGAAAGAAAGATTGGGTCCTCCCTTCTGCTATTATAAGCTTAATAAATTTATCTAGAGGACAAGGGTGATGGGGAAGTCCTAATTTGTTCATTACAAGTCATGGTCTCCCAGAAAGAAATGCAGACCCAATGCACCCATGATCATATAGTATCACAGGGCTGGTCAGAGGATACATCAAGTGTATCAATAATTTGTCATCAACTTTAGCTTCCTTTTTCACTGAACCATACTGTAGATATTTGAGATATTTGCCATCAATAGTGTGAAGTAATTGAATGTGGTATTTAGAAATACAACTATTCAGGAAGCTCATCCACATGATTATGTTTTATTGGTGCTGTGCTGTGCGTGACTTTCAGGATTTCAAAAGGACAGGAAAGAAAGTTGCATGGCAATGAATCCTGTGTATTCACTTGTGGTTTGGGCCTTAGGTTTTGAAGACACATCACAAATTGTTTTTGCTGTTGTTTACTATACATGAAAAGGACCAAAATTGAACTTAGGTATTTGATAGAGTAAGTAAAAATTCAAAAATTTAATGAGATACCTGCTAAGTATTTAGTGGGTATTACGGGATGCCAGATTAAAAGCACAATAGAACTATGCCCTGTGCCTCTGCCAGGACTTTTGTGTTTAGTTAAATGTTATGGATTCATTTAACATTTAAGAATAATCCAACTGCTCTTTCACTCTCCCCTAAAGATTGGTTACACAAAAATGCATACTCAATTATTGAACAGACATCTGCTTGAAATATTAACTAAAGAACACACAGTCGCCCTTGAGATGTGTTTCGTATTTTCTTAAGCTCCTATAATGTAGCTACAGATTGTCTATTAGCAATGAATATTTGACATGACATACAAGTTTCTCTCTTTCTTGTAACTGGGTGATTGGAATGAATAATTGAAACAGATGAGATGTTGCTAAGCCAGGTGGGTTTACTCTCCACTTCTGGTTTTCTGAGCAATATTTCAGGTGATGGCAGTTTCTTAAATCATGCTATTTACTTACTGAGTCCACAGAGCTGGGTAATGAAATGTACTGTCACAAGTCATAAAAGGCCACTGGACTGGTTTGACAAGTGGGATCTTGAGGCTAATATTATCCTAGATACTCTTTAGTATGCAGCCAAAAAGGTACTCTCCAGTATCCACAGACATGAGGAAGCCATCGTCAAGTTCAAACGAGCTCCAAGTTTTGTAAAAGTGAAAATAGAATTCTTTTTTGCAGGGTGGGGGGCAAACACCCAAACAGGTCAATGAAGATTACATGGAGATGGAACACCTTTTGGCTGTTAGAGACAGAACAAAATACTGGGGAAGGAGAAAAGGGAATGAAATGGAGTATGCAAGAAAGAGGCAGGCTGGTTGTCTTGGAACCCTGATCAAGAACATTCCACACAGCAACATTTTGTTGCAAGTTCCTATTTGTAAATTCATTAACAGCTGCTTACATTGGAATGGGTAAAAGACATGTAACCTACCTAAGCGTAATAATGCTGGTTTCAGAATGAAAGGATTCCTAACAAGATTTTTTAATTTGAATATAAATTATTCAAAGAGAAATTTTTAACATCACCGATGGTGATTTAAATTCTTACCTCCAATTGGATTTATCTTTATTCATTGTTCCATGAGTAGAGACTACAAAAATGTTAGGAACTGCTCTGTAGCTGCAAAGCAGTGCCTAAATCTGGAGTGAATGCTTACATTTAATGATGTTGGTGAAGTTCTCCCCATGGGGGAACGAAATCTCCCATAATTCTAAACTTTGCATCCTGGTGCACTTCTTATCAGTGTGTTTGAGTCTGGATTTGGAAGAAGAAAAGTTTGGATTTGATATCCTACTTTATCACTACCCAAAGGAGTCTCAAAGCACCTAACATTCTCCTTTCCCTTCCTCCCCCACAACAAACACTCTGTGAGGTGAGTGGGGCTGAGAGACTTCAAAGAAGTGTGACTAGCCCAAGGTCACCCAGCAGCTGCATGTGGAGGAGCGGAGACGCGAACCCGATTCACCAGATTACAAGTCTACCACTCTTAACCACTACATCACACTGGAAGAGGAATGAGTGTAATTTAAAGTGAGGAAATGAAGCATCTGAAATGAATTAAGGATGCAAAAATGGGAGAAGAACCTTACTGAGTCAGGCCAATGGTCAGTCTAGTCCAGCACCCAGTTCTCTCAGTGGCCAAGCAAGTTTTCCCCAAACCACAGCCACCTGCCCCACACCTGACATCCTATATGACAGATAAAGACACAGCCGCAATTGACACTAAAGGCAAGTCCACTGAATAACTTCCAACCTGAGCTTCCGAGTGCAGCTGAATCTGAGTGCAGCTGATGATTGCGTTCCAATCATCAGCACTGAGTGGAAAAACCTGTACTCCAGAGTTCCTGATTGGAAACCTCTGACTGCTGCCAAAAGTGGGGTTTGTAGTCAGTGCTGATGAACTGTTTGGCATTGACTGCAATCTCTTTGGGGATCAGCCATGGGGATATTCCTTTAGAGCAACAGCTTGAATACATCTGGCCTTCAAAGGAAGAAATCAAAGAATTAGTTGAATCCTTGGAGTACTCTCCAATTCTTTCCTTTGCAGCTGGTTCACGTGACATCACGGTCAGGTGATTGACAGGAGGACAGCCTTGCCCCCCCCCCCCACCATTCAGAGTGGCCCAGAAGGGACACGGGAGCTCAGGATCTGGCTTACTGGTCATATCCTAATCCTTATCCCTCTCATAGTGTGTGGCTCATATAGTTGCATATGGACTACTGCAATGCGTTCTACGTGGGGCTACCTTTGAAGGTGAGCCGGAAACTGCAATTAATCCAGAATGCAGCAGCTAGACTGGTGACTGGGAGTGGCCGGCAGGACCACATAACACCAGTCCTGAGAGATCTGCATTGGCTCCCAGTATGTTTCCGAGCACAATTCAAAGTGTTGGTGCTGACCTTTAAAGCCCTAAACGGCCTCGGTCCTGTATACCTGAAGGAGCATCTCCACCCCCATCGTTCAGCCCAGACACTGAGATCCAGCGCTGAGGGCCTTCTGGCAGTTCCCTCATTGCGAGAAGGGAGGTTACAAGGAACCAGACAGAGGGCCTTCTTGGTAGTGGCGCCCACCCTGTGGAACGCCCTCCCTTCAGATGTGAAGGAAATAAGCAGCTATCTTATCTTTAAAAGACATCTGAAGGCAGCCCTGTTTAGGGAAGTTTTTAAAATTTAATGCTGTATTGTTTTTAACACTCGACTGGGAGCCACACAGAGTGGCTGGGGAAACTCAGCCAGATGGGCGGGGTATAAATTATTATTAGTAGTAGTAGGTAATTAAACATGTCCTATGTGCAGTTTGTATGCTGATTCCAGCATAGCAGTGTTTTTCAGCACAGAAGCATGGAAACTTTGCCCTGTCATAAAGTGTTTTTATAGATCACATGCAACCTGTTGCAGGACAGAGGTGCATGTTCAGGCACTCTTCTTTACCAAATCATTTCCAGTATCAAATGGTGTGGGTGTTCAAAACTAAACTCATGTTTGCACAGAGACTACTCACATTGAGTTTTCTGAGACGTCAGTTTTAGTTATAGGGATAACATGAACATGAGCCCCGAGTAATTACTGGATTGCATCCATACCTAGTCAAGCTTCAAGTGGACTTAATAAAAACAATAGGAATTAGGTCATGGCTTTCTTAAGTTCCATTGATTTCAATGGGTCTACTCAAAGCTTTACAAAGACTAGATTCAAGTTAGTACGGATTAGCCTTCTTTGTTTTAAAATGGATAAGTATTTTATTAAAGTTTTACAAGTGTCAGAGAATTCAGAAATAATGACAAACAAATGGAAAATAGATTGGAGTAGCTCAAGGGTCCGCCCTTCTGTCCATTAAGCCTTGCTTGTGCCTTGGAACAAGATTGTTTACCACCGTCAGTCCCTAATTCCAAATAGCAGCAGTAGCCATGAAGCCACATGCTGATTCTAAATGGAAGAGTTAATGGATTTTGCTGTTGTTCACAACATGTGAAACAACATCTATTTTGGGTACACAGTTTGTAAATCTGCTGATTATCAATCAGATTATCTACTCTGACCTTAGCTCCGACCGCATCACACCATCAGCAGAAACTTTGCTCTGCAAAGAGTGCTGGAGCCAAGTAAGTCAGTTTAAAAATGCATTTGCTCAGCACAGCAGCAATTTATGTTGTTTGCTTTGCTTAGCCAGCACTCGTGTTATGAACTTTACCTTGTGAATCTGGTTGGTGAATGAGATATTACTGTAATATAGGTATATGTGTGAGGTATTCATATCAAAAGGGTCAGATCTTGCTTTTCTCTTTCTCTTTTCTTCAAAGTCAAGTGGTTTGCTTAGCTATCTTGACTAGAGATTGAACTTTCTCAAAATCTTAACTTGTCCACACAGATCTCCCCCCCCCCATTCCTAATTTGCTCCTTAATTTTCGGGAGATACTGTCCCTGCCCATAGTGGGGACAGCTTTGCCCCATCCGCCACTTACCTTGGAAGAAACTTAGTCTCCCCCAGGGGAAACTAAGGATTGTGTTTCAATCCTTCTTCTGCCATGCCAGGTGTCTCCCCCCAGTGCTACTAAAAATAAAAGCATAGAAAATGTTATACACATATACAGTCTAGGTTTCCTAAAATAGCAAGCACATGCACAGATATTTACACTGATGCATTTAGCTTTATAAAACTATGGATGTATTGACATAATTATAATATCATGCTGCAGAAATATAATACACCATGAGGCTTAACTGCTTTTAACATGTTATATGTATTGCATACAGATTTTGGATTCCACATAATAGGACGCCACCATATTTAATTTCCCACAAAGCCCTGGAGTGCCTTATATAATGTCTCTCTTGTGGGAAATTTAAAATGGGTAGGCAGGGGAAATCCATGTAGATATAGTGTTCTGGTTTAATGCCAGATCCCAGGGAAAAGGCAACAAAGCTGAAAACATGCTGGTCAGAAGTTGCAGGACCATGGATAGCTCCATATGCACAACTTGTTATAATAAATGTTGAGAGTAGAAAGAGCCTTTTCCAGGCTCCATATTACAGTGGTATCTTGGGTTACATATGCTTCAGGTTACATACGCTTCAGGTTACAGACTCCTCTAACCCAGAAATAGTACCTTGGGTTAAGAACTTTGCTTCAGGATGAGAACAGAAATCGTGCTCTGGCGGCATGACAGCAGCGGGAGGCCCCATTAGCTAAAGTGGTACCTCAGGTTAAGAACGGGCCTCTGGAATGAATTAATTACTTAACCCTAGGTACCACTGTATTGTGACTAACTCTTTATTAGAGTCAACACTTTGATCTGAAGATGGGTGGGTTTCCTCCATTTCCTAACATATATTCCATGTATTACTGGTCTAGTGAGATTCTGGGGAAGTCACTGGTTACTCAGGCCCAGAGGAAAGGGCCTATAATGGTCTAGTTCTGGCACCACAGACACAAGAGCTTCTTATGGGATCTCATGTTTCTCAGCTTCAGTTCTTTCCTCATCTTCTGTATCAGATTTAGAGTCCTGCTCCTGGTCTGCCTCCTTAACTGGAAAGTCTGTAGCCCATAAACCAGAATGTTGACTATTGCCATAGAAGTAGGAGGGGAATGGCATAATGGTCTTTGCCAAGTCCCCCCTTCAGTCCTGGATCAGGACCTGGACTGTGCTCTAAAAAGAACATGGCACATTAGCAGTGTTTCTGTGATAGAGTAGGGAGGGCAGTTCTCAGGCAATCCTATTCCACACACCCACCCACACTCCCCCAGCAGAATATGGACTGGCACTGTTAAGAGCCAAGAGTGTTAAAGAGCCCAGTCCTTTAGCTATATGCAAGCTCTCACATAACTGTTAATAAATTTAGGATTAGTACATCGTCTCAGAAAAGCCTGACACCCAGCATCGGGAAGCATTTAACAACTTCTCTTTCCCTGCTCAATGTGACATACGCTAGAGTAACTTTGATTGGAGTTTCTTTCAAAAATATGCAATGAACTAGATTCTGATTATATAATTCATGCTAGGTAATTGGGGGAAAAATAACTCATTTTCTCCAGGTAATAGTGTCTGCTAATCAACCATACAGATTCAAATTAAGTACAGGATCTACATAAAGAGTGGGTCATACATAGTGACTGATAATAGAGATGTACAAATTGCATTTCGTCTGCAAGAATCAGATGTGGAGTATTGCCTGCAGTCTTAGTCAATTTAAAGAGAGAGAGAAAAGCAGATAGTGTAGGGGAAGAGCTCAGGTCTTTATTAGTCTCGTTTATTGTTCTCCCTAGATAAAGATTTACAGGCCTGCTATTTGTTTGTGTTGAGCTTATATCCACTCTTCCCTTACGGTGTTCAAGGCCAAAGTTGGCCTGCACTTAAATACAACAATGGGTGGTGTCCATTGGGGCTGACAAGGCAGAAGGCTAGGAGAGTAAACCAATAGTAGGTGGAACCGGAGTCAAAGACAGATGGGGGCTACTAATTCTACATTTGGTCCCATTCTCCTCCCTGTAAGTTCTACAAGGGCAACACTAAGACCAAGCAGGAGGAAACTGACAGCCAGTGCCACCTTCTAGGCTGGTTGCACATACGAAGGCAGAGAGGTGAGGACAGAGTGAGGTTGATAGACAGTACCACATTTTTCCTAATGGATGAGCCTCTACTTCACACAGCAGCAGGCAGCAATGTATCAAGTTTGTCCATAACTCCTAGGGCTTGCTAATCAGAAGGTCGGCGGTTCGAATCCCCGCGACGGGGTGAGCTCCTGTTGTTTGGTCCCTGCTCCTGCCAACCTAGCAGTTCGAAAGCCTGGTTCTGATGGTGGCAGTAGCCCAAGGGAAGAGGGGGATTATCTCTTCATTCCACCTCTCAGCTCAGTGCCCAGTGTGGGCAAATCGATCATTCTCCCCTAAATCCACCTCTGCCATCACCCTCTATTGACCTGGGATTTGTATCTGAGTCGGATCAGCCCCAGAATGGTCCAGGTTGGGCTGGGACCAATCCAAAGTCCTGGATCAGGTTGTAGATTGAATTGTGGAGCATGGGGTTTGTGCACAACTCTATTCTGTGATCTTGGTACATCATGTGGCAGATGATGTGAAAATCCTGTGTTTGAGCTGCTGGGGGAACCACCACCAGTCAGAATAGGCAGAGTAGGCAGTGCTAGGTCAGATGGACAAATATGGACCGGGCATAAGATAGCTTCCTATTTCTTACTCACCTTCTGAGGGGTGGGGGTGAAATAAGGAGGGGGGACCCAATTGCTGATGTTACATTTGATTGTTTAATATTGTTGTGATTCTGAAGAAAGCATTTTTTCACATTGTGTTTTGTTAATAAATTGCTCCTGTCAGCTGAACAGTTCATCACAGGGCTCTAGCAAATGATTTTTTATTTTGCAGTATTTTTAGCACACCCACAAAAAGGGAAGGAAATGGAAAGGGGGGGGGGATATCAAAGCTGAGTTCATCTCATAAAGGCCCTTCAAGCAGTGTCTTGTCAGATATCAGAGAATAGCATGCATTTCACCCTTCAGGAAAGACATTTTTAAATTCATTTCAGTCATTGCTTGTAATTGAGTTTAACAGCAGAAAATCCTTCAGTTGACCTCCTGTCTGTCTTTGTTTCTGCTCCTAATACAATTGCTCAGAGAGAAAAATGGTCCATCTAAACAAGTCAGAATGACAGGAGAGAGAGATAGAGCGAGAGAGAGAGAGAGAGAGAGAGAGAAATCCCCCCCCAAAAAAGAATCCACTAAACTAAATAAATAAATAAATAAATAAATGCCGAAGCCATCTGTTTGGGGAACATCTGAACTGATGCAGGTAAATAATTGAAACAGCTTAAATTGCCTCCCCCCCCCCCCCAATACACAAAGAAAATCTTTGAGCCACATGGCACAAATAGACCACATATGGAAACTAATTAAAACCATGTCAAAGTAAGCTTGTCATCTTCAACTGCAGTGACTGAGCAGGAAAATAGAACAAGATTGCTGTTTTTTAAAATGGCACAATCAAATGTTTTTATTTGAGTGGATTTGTGTTGGGGGAGGGATTAGATTCTGAAACCCCTTTTCTAGACTTTGAAATATTCCTTCATTTTCAAAGATGTTTTTGCTTGTTTAGATTCAGGTAGGTAGATGTTGGTCTGACGCAGTCGAAATAAATTTAAAAAATTACCCAGTAGCACCTTAGAAAACAACTAAGTTTGTTCTGGGTATAAGCTTTCGTGTGCATGCACACTTCTTCAGATACTTGCTTGTTTATTTTATTTATTATTACATTTATATCCCACTTTTTAAAGTTCTTAAAAATGCAGCCTTTGTATAAAACAGATTAGGCTGTCAGTGGAGGAGATCTGTAGTTAATCCTATGCCCATGTGACCTGCTCTGGCTGTGCTGCTCAAAGGCTGGCACACAGCTGAGCAATACCAGTTATCAAGCCTGCCAACCCACACTGATAGGAGATGCCAGCCACCCAGCTATGCCATTCATCTGACACTCCACCCATTGTAAAAAGCAATGGCAGCTCAGCTACCTATCCTAAGCACTCCTACCTGCCCTCCTTTTAAACTGGTTCTTTCTCCTCCAAAGGTCCACCAGATTGGCTCCACTGGAGTGTTTGCATGACACTGACTGCTCCAATGAGGGACAGGAGTTCATGTGAATGCCTTCTGCTGCTGGTAACAGATGCTATAAATGAAGGTCCCTGAATTGAATGACTTGTTGATGAGCAACCCAATATGTGTTGTGTAGTGGTTTGTGTCAGGCTAGGACAGGGGTAGTCCACCTTTTTAAACCTACCGCCCACTAATGCATCTTTCTTGATGGTAAAATTTCCTTACCATCCGCTAGTGCTTGATGGAAGAAGGATTCAGCTTGTGCCGTAGAACCCCCTACCGCCCACCTAGAATCCTGAAATGCCCACTAGTGGGCAGTAGGGACCAGGTTGACAACCCCTGGGCTAGGACCTCGGAGAGCAGGGTTCAAACAGTGACTCAGGCATGAAGCCCTCTGGTCAGTCGCCATCTTTCATTCTAGCTTATCTCATAGGGGTGTTGTGAGGATAAAGTGGAAAAGAGGAAAGCCATGCGGGCTACTTTGAACACTTTGGAAGAAAGGTGGGATACCACTGTAAGAAATAAATAACTTAATTACATGTAACCGAGTGCTCACTGGAAGGACAGATCGTGAAGCTGAGGCTCCAATACTTTGGCCACCTCATGAGAAGAGAAGACTCCCTGGAAAAGACCCTGATGATGGGAAAGATGGAGGGCACAAGGAGAAGGGGACAACAGAGGACGAGATGGTTGGACAGTGTTCTCGAAGCTACTAGCATGAGTTTGACCAAACTGCAGGAGGCAGTGGAAGACAGGAGTGCCATGGTCCATGGGGTCATGAAGAGTTGGACACGACTAAACGACTAAACAACAACAACAACATAAGAATGACACAAGGTGCTTTCCAAAATTGAAGCCATTTGCCCTAGTTTGTTTGCTCCAACGTTCTAAGGAATATAATGATTCCACACACACACACACACACATAAACACACAAACCCTACCAGCAGAGTGGAAATCAAATTGAATGGGAGGGGTTTCGAAACCTGTATTTTGCAAGAACACTACACTTCCACGCCATGCTGAGCTACAACGTAGCTGCTCTTCATTATCGTATTCAAGACAGTGGGTAGCTTCCTGCAGCTGTCAGATGTTTCCTTCTTGAAATATGCCCACAGGGAAACAAAAAAGAAGCCTAAATTAGCCATCACAAAGATGCTCTTCTTGCAGTATTTCCGATCCTACCAAGAACAGAAGGAATAGAAACGCAGGCAAACAGTTGGGGGTTTCTACTGCAGTGAGACTTACCAATATTATTTTAGCCTTTTAAAAAGAAATCAATGTTAGAGTGGTTTACTTCGTCTGAATTTTGCACACTTCCAAAAATATTTGATCATTTCTGACATCCTTTCCCCAGCTTTTTGCATTTGAATTCAAGATGGCATCACAGAAGGTATTCCAAAGATCATCTAGCTCAGTGCAGAAAATTCATTGTTGCAACATCCCTGATAGGTGACCTTCCAACTTCTGATAAAAAACTTACTGAAAATGAAGATGCTGCTTAATGAACCCTCTGCTAAAAAAAAAAAAAAAATCCATAATGGAGGATCATTACTGTCATCGGAGGCAGTATTTTCCACTGTTGGAACAGTTTGTACCACCAGGAAATTATTTCTAACATTTACCCCTTTCTTGTAAACTGTACATGCTGGTTTGAGTGATAACAGCTTCTGTGATGAATTTAAGTAGTTTGGAAGATAACGGGGTTGGTGGTGGAATAAATTTCCCAGAACTCTAGAAATCATAGAGTTAATATAATTATGGCCCTGTTCATTGGTTAGCCCCCTCATATATTCAGTGGAATTGTGTCAGGATGTAGGCCACACTCCCTGACACAAATATGGCTCCTTCACACCTGTGTGTTCCTCTTTTGTAGTGACTGTCCTAAAGACCTCCATGATTGGGTAGGGATATAAGGTATCTATCTGAGAATCCATCTTGGCATATGAGAGGTATAAAGATGGAGGAGGACAGCTACTTGTTCAATATAAACATGAGAAAGAGCAACTCTCATTCCCAATCTCAAGCTTTCTTGGCCCATGTTTACATATACAGTGGTACCTCTGGTTACATACGCTTCAGGTTACATATGCTTTAGGTTACAGGCGCCGCTAACCCAGAAATAGTACCTTGGGTTAAGAACTTTGCTTCAGGATGAGAACAGAAATTGGGTGGTAGCGGCACGGCGGCAGCAGGAGGCCCCATTAGCTAAAGTGGTGCTTCAGGTTAAGAACAGTTTCAGGTTAAGAACGGACCTCCAGAATGAATTAAGTACTTAACCCGAGGTACCACTGTATATATCTCAGAATGGATGTTGTTTCAACCCAGGACTTTGTCAGGGCCATTCTGCCCACGAGGCAGAGTGAACCAGCCTGCCTTGGGTGGTTGAATCCCTCAGGATGGCTCTTCCATGGGTGCCTCACCTGCCCTGCTACCTGAGTCGGGTGGCTGGAGCTCCCTGTGATATTTCGCAGAAGTCTTGCAAGAGTTCTGCAAGAGCCTTGCGAGAGCTCACTGGAAGCCATTGCTGCCACATTATCCCCAGTAATCAAGGTTTTGGTGTGGGACAAGGGTGGCATCTTCCCCTTTCACCTCAGCTGGCAAAACAGGACCAGCCACCCCTGGACCTTGTACAACACTGAACAAGAAGATAAAACAAGCCATAAATATAGTTGCTTAGAAAATCATCTCTGAAACTGTCTCCACCCCTTTGTCCACCAGCTTCACTCATTTGAGGGAGGGAAAGGAGGGTTGGGAACTTTTCAGCAGAAATGCACATCTTCCTACAAATGATTCCAATGAATCATTTTGGAGCTGAACATGAAACAGATGTCAGTTAATTAGAGATCTGAATTTAATGACATGGTTGCATAGGTATAGCAACCAAAACAGCTGTGTTCTGCCTAACATTAAATTAATTATTTGAAAGCATCCTTCGCATTTTTCTTAATTTTCAATCCATTATCTTTCATAAGTCTTCACAATAAGTATTGGAATTTCAAATTATTTTGTTTTCTAGGGCTTAACTCTATCTAGATTTTATTCCTCAGTTTAAAGTCATTAAGAGAAGCCACAAGTTGTCTCCAGCTATCATCCATTACAAAATGAACAATTGGGGGCTGCTTTTATTGTATTTGTATCTGGAGCAATTTACTACTGTGTGCCTATTATTTCAGGGATTCCCAAGGTCTTCCAAGGTTTGGTGGTCTGATTACTCTGATCAAGAAAGAGGAGCTGTAAGCCTTTCTTTTCTTTTTCCACACTTACTGTTTCTTGTCTCCCTGAACTTAATGCCAAACTTTTGCATGCTTCCATTCCCCTATTGCCAGTCACTATGCCATTTCAGCTTTGTGTGGTTGTTTGTTTGTTTTTTATAAAAAAAAAATCAACATTTTTGAAAGCTAGAGTTTTGAAAGCACTATATTAAATAACTGTCTCTCCTCTCTCCGTGTGTGTATGTTTTCATTTCTAAAGGAAAGATGATAAAGGGAAGGATGCAATAGGTTCATGCCAGCATTTTGCATCATCTGGGGGTCTAGACCAGATACATATGTAGAGCACACAGAGCGCATTGCAGTAATTGAGTCATGAGGACAGCAATGCTTGAATCACAACTCCCTTCAGACCAAGCCAATGATCAGGGATGATGAGGTATGCCTGCATTTGGTCCCCATCAACAGTCTAGCATTTTTGCAATTGCATATCTCTAAATATTAGAAGCTGGAGACATACAATGAGGAGGGTCTTTGTTTGCATGTTCTACTTGCCAGAGCTTTCTGACTAGTCAGTGTTCGAAACTATAGAGCAGAGCTGGCACAGTAATAGAGATTGGGACTGACTGACCCAACTTAGAACATTTAACAGGGACAAAGAGGTTTGCTAACAAATCCCTTGATTGATATGTTCTGATCCAACCCTCTCCAACCTGGTTTATAAATGTTTAGGACTCCAACTCCAGATAGCATGGCCAATGGCGTTTTGAAGTAGGTCAGCAATGATTTCTGATAATTGTTTTACAATGACAACAACAACAAAATGTCAGTCCCCTGACACACAGCTCCAAATTCTGCTGCTGAAATGAAGTGTGTGGGATGATAACCAGGTGTGGATTTTTGTGTGGAGGGACTGTAAGCCCAATTTAGCTCTGCTGCTCAAAACAAATTGCTGGGCTTGAAATTCATTAATTCTAAGTTTGTCTTTTGCACCTGTCTCCAGCTGGTGGATCTCGGAGTTCTAGTTTTTAAAAAAGCAAAGCAGCTCCCATAAGTCTGAAGCCTGTTCTCCTCTGCTGAAGAAGATGCCTGGTCTAATCTAGCAGGCTTATTCTTATGTTCTTATTCTGATGGCAGAACTGAGGTTTCTTTAACATGTAGTCTGAATGTAGAGGGGCACACAATCCTTTCTTTGCAGACTTATGCATAAATTTGAAAAGAATAAGACAGGCCAGTAAAGAATGTAGTTTAAATTTTGTTTAATGTATGCACTGTGCTTTTGTTGTGAAAAAAAGAATCAAAGCTGCACAGGATGCTAAATGGAATATGTCGATTTTGACTTAACATCCACTTAACATTTACCAAATACCCACTGGGTTGCCTGACGGTGTGTTAAGGAGAAAGGGAGACATTCCAACATTATCAGTATTTATAAAACTGATTGGGAATTGTGGCAAATTCTTCTGTTGTGATCCCTGCAATTTTAGAGTTTTGGACTATGAAATAGAGAATTCAGATCAGCTGCTCATCGTTTCACCCAAGAACACTAAATAGCTTCCCTTATGTTTCATGCAGCTTGAGAGAAGGAGTGCAATTAATCTGTTGCTTCAGATTTCACTGCCATCTCTATTTATAATATTCACAACTTTGAAGCAGATCAGTCTGCAGAACATAACAAATTGCACAATGGTGCTGAGAGGTGGGAGGTTTAAAAATATATATATTTTAGGAGGAGGAACCATTTCAGAAGGGGGGATTAATGTCTTGCAAAGCCAAGCATCTATAAGAGGGGTCTAACTTCGGAAACGCAAGCTAATCTTACAAGGCAGAAAAGTTAGCTGCCAATATTTTGAATAGAGAACAGACATTGTGAGTGTAAACACTGAAAGAAATAGCACACCAAGGCAAATTAATGTAAGCAACACAACAGAAAGAAAACACACATACACACACTCACATGAGAAAAGTAACATAATTTTAGCAGAACCTATTCTCCATGGTGGGACGCGGGTGGCGCTGTGGGTAAAACCTTAGCACCTAGGACTTGCCAATCGTATGGTCGGCGGTTCAAATCCCCGCACCGGGGTGAGCTCCCATCTCTCGGTCCCAGCTCCTGCCCACCTAGCAGTTCGAAAGCACCCTTAAGTGCAAGTAGATAAATAGGTATCGCTTTATAGCGGGAAGGTAAACGGCGTTTCCGTGTGCTGCGCTGGTGCAGGTTCACCAGAGCAGCTTCGTCATTCTGGCCACGTGACCCGGAAGTGTCTTCGGACAGCGCTGGCCCCCGGCCTCTTAAGTGAGATGGGCGCGCAACCCCAGAGTCGGTCACGACTGGCCCGTACGGGCAGGGGTACCTTTACTTTACCTTTATTCTCCATGGAAAATAACCAAGCTTTGCCAGTGCAGACTTAGTCCTAATTTAACCATGAGCACCTCTAACAAGGATCTTTTCTTTAAATCCGTTAAAGACTTCAGTCTCAGGGTGGGAAAATCTGCCACCAGCTGGAGGGAGAATGAATTTCCAGGGGAAAGCCATAGCATCTCACGTTCAAACTTCTTTACCTCCAATTAAAAATGAGCTCAGGTGGCTGGGCTGATCAAGATCAGGGATCTTGCTTGGCCAAAGGCTATTAAGTGACCATATAGGGCAGGAGTGGAGAAGGTAATAAGTTATTACAGCAAAATACATTTTGCTATGAGAATTTTAAAATTTCTGTTCTGTTAGTCACTGAAATAAATGTAGGGTTTTAGTAGACTGATGGCATCCCAGCAGGATCCAGAACCAACTTGAAACCAATAAAAATTACACACACACACACACACACACACACACACCAAACATCACTTCACACAAGTTGGTTCTCGATCTATATTATAGGTATTGTTACTATCTATCTACCATTTCCTTGTCTTGTTTTTGATGCTCGAAACCCCTTGAGAATATTTTCAAGCCCATTATCGTCTTACCTAAATATTATGTGATGGCCTGAGTAGCTACAAGGAAGTATGTCTTCTTGGCAATGACACGGCAGTTATGGAATAGCATCTTTAAAGAAGACCTTCTCTGCACCTTCTCTGAGGCCTTTTCAATGCCAAGTCAAGGCAATTCGAAGTACTTTTCGACGCTAAGCGAAGGTAATGCCTACTGTAACAATCCCCCCTTCCCCATTCAATTTCAAGCAAGACAACTTCTGAGGATGACTCTTAGAAAAACACACACATTTTATTATGCTAAAAAGATTAGGGTCAGCACAGGAAAAGACGTTTATGTGGAAGCTGGTTGAAATTGCCCATGCCTGACTGCTACTCCATACCATGAGCAGGTTTCATGGATGTTTTTGCCTTTCTTAAATTTTGCTTCTACACCCTCTGCCAATACAGATCATACTAACAGCCTTCTCCAATGCTCTGTAGTATAAACTATCAGATCTCCTCTCTGCCATAGGAACAGATCCTGCCTGCATGATCCTGCCAAAGTGAAGCAGAAACAGCTAGTGGAACAGTCATAGCAGAGTAATATTAATATTAATATTGCATACCATGCAATATTAAGAGGGTGATGTATCCAGTCTGATTCACTGTCCAAAGAGATGTTCAGGTTAGTTTTCCTTATACCTGAAGAACAAGCACTGGGATATCTACTGATCGATTATATATCTTATACCTTAATGAAACAAGTTATCAACTCTAACTGATGGTAAGCATCATCATATACTATGACGGGGCTTAACCTTCAATCTTTAGGTTTGAATCATTTGCTCAAGGTAGTTGCAGATCACTGTTTTTATGATGATCTCAGTAGAAACATATAACGATGGTTCATGAACTGCTCCTGTAAATCTGATTTAAATCTTCTTGATTTCCAGAGTGAATCTGATTGATTTCCACACACTCAATATGAGATGTATACTGACCTGTCAATGGTAACTTTGAAGAACATCCCCTTCTTTTCCCCCTCCCAACCACTGCCCTTTCTTCAGTCCTAATCACATTTGACATGCATTCCTCAGTTCTTATCCCAGCGGTATAAGCTTTTATATCTACAGAGCAACACAAGTTCACTCTAAGATCTTGGAAACATTATGCAAGCCTTTTCAAGGGCTGAAAATGGATTTCATTTATAACAGATATTTGCATAAGCACACAGAGTTTCATAGCAGGAAATATAAAATGTAATTAAAACTTAAATAATTCCTAGTCATGTGGGTGTGTACATGTGTCTGTACACACAGAATGTGAACCCTCTCTCTGGGTGTACTCAAAAAAATATGACGCAAATCGGTTATTCAGGGAATCCTGAGTTTGATCGTGCCATTATAAACGGAGCGCCCAACCTTCCAAATCACTGTTGCCATGGTTTCCCCAAAAAGTTTAACATACAACTCCCCCCCCCTTTTCTTTTGTGAGAAATAACTGCAACCTGATTGAGGAAATGGCACAAACAGTGGTGGGGTGCAGAGGAAAGTGTTTCTTAGTATCTCCACTGCCCTCAGAAGCTGGGGGGGGGTGGGAGCCCAGAATGCATTCTTTGTGGTGGTCCCTACATTGTGGAAATCCCACCCCCAAAGAGGTTTATTTAGCACCTTCATTTCTACAGCTTGTGGTGAATGCTGAAGATGTCCCCTTTTATTTTACCTTTTAAAGCATTTTTTAAAGGACCCAGCTCATTTCTGTGACTGTAAGTTATTTTAAACTGCTTTAAATATTGTGTTTTAATGTTTTGACTCACCTGGGGACCTTAACAACAACAACAACAACAATGCCCCCCATGTGATATGACCTTCTTCTTGTGCATTACATTATGGTAATCATGATTATGTCTCATGTGAAACATTTACGTTTCTCTGTCCTGAATCTATTGCCAGTGAATTTCAGTGGGGGACTCTGAGTTCTTCTTCTTCTTCTTCTTCTTCTTCTTCTTCTTCTTCTTAATAATAATAATTCAATTTATGCACCTCCCTATACCTGGAGGTCTCAGGGCGGTTCACAAACAAGACCACAACATATAAAAACAAACCAAAAACAATAACCCAATTAAAAAAACCCCAAAAGAACCACATTCTAAAAGGGTGCTGGATGTCAATAAGATCAACCAAAGGCCTGGTTAAAAAGGAACATTTCTGCCTGGCACCTAAAGGTGTATAACGAAGGCTCCAGGCAAACTTCTAGTGTTGTAAAAGAGAAAAATTATCTATCAGAAATGATTTGGATTAAAATAAAAATAAAAACTTCTGGGAAGATTCATATTTATCAGGTTCCTTTCATCTAATTACTCAGGCAAAACTTTGTTCAAAGTGACATAGGGTCATCCTCCTCTGCCAAAAATGAGACTGTCAGGTTAACAAATACTTCAGGATTAGCTTGTTGGAACATTTGTTTGCACTTTTATCCAGGTAATCTCTTGGAATTCATCGCAGCTGCCGCAGCTATGAGTTACAGTTAATATAATGAGAGCTTGTTTTGCAATTCTGCAAGACTGTATTGATTTCGCCATACCACTGAGTTCAGTCCTACAGGGACTCAGTGCTATTTGCAACATGCATGGAAGGACCGGAATATTATAGCTGTGCATTATTGATAGCAATCCTCTGAAGACAAGCGTCTACCAGGGATGACAGTTGGACATGATCATTTTTGAAAGGCAGATTTGTTGAGCTTTGACAATCCTCATTTTTTCCCCAGTTCCCTTGCAAAATTCCTGCTAACTAATGGTTACAGACAGCTGAGGAGCAGTACTTTTATTCTATTAAACAAGAAAATTCCTTCCCAAACCATATGGGCTGGCAGGTGTTCTTTATCAGATATGGGTTGCTATGAGACAAGTACTTGCTAAAGTTAATTAGTCATATAACAAAAAGGAGGGGAGACATCGCCAGCATTGCTTATTGATTCCACACACACCTTTCACATGCCTGCTATCAGAAGCAATACAAGTATTTAGGACGCGATCCAATAGTCCCAGGGAGGGCATTTGAAAAGCCACTGGATATTGTGGCTCTCCCCTTCTGCGTGCTGAGAAGGAGGGCTGTGGAGGGAGGGGAAGATTGTTCCTGGAAGTCTCATTTGTGTAACTTTATATCCTCTACCACCAGTACACTAATAGTAAAGGTAAAGGACCGCTGGATGGTTAAGTCCAGTCAAAGACGACTATGGGGTTGTGGCACTCATCTCGCTTTCAGGCCGAGGGAGCCGGTGTTTGTCCACAGACAGCTTTCCGGGTCATGTGGCCAGCATGACTAAATTTCATCTAATGTCCCTGGAAACGCAGCAGTGGCAGTCTCAGCAGCCCGGAGCAGTTGGCTCTGGCTGGCTTCAGGAGCTGCTCGGAAGTCCCCATATGATGGCGGTGCAGGGGCTCTAAGATGAAGCTTCCGGGCTGCCTCCACTTTCCCCGACCCCAGCAACTAAGCTGTAAAGAGAAGCTTCATGCTGCCTGTCGGAGCAGCCTCCTAACTCCTACTTACGTGCAAGCAGGAGCGGGGTGGGGATCTCTCAGCTGTAAAGGGAGGCTTCACACCATAGGCGCCGACTCCATGGGGCCTGAGGGGGCCCGAGCCCCCTCAAAAATTCGTTTGGAGGGGCTCTGCCCCCCCAATAATTTAAGAAAATTATTAGTTATATTATGCTTTGTAAAATCACAAAATTATGTTGGTATTTTTTATTTTCCTTGTTTGACGATAGTTACCTTTTAAAATACATTCAGTAATGAGTTAAAACAAAGCCACTCCCGATCTCGACCCATCAACAATCTCATGGGGCTGGCGTCAGCCCCGTGAGAAGCGGGGATTCCCCCTAGCTCATTAATATTCACCACCCACGGCGGCAGCCAATCGGCTGCCGCAAAGGGCGGGCCCTCACAGGTTCACTTAAGGTCGGGGCAGCCCGGGGCTCGCCCCTTTCGTTCCCCCAACAGCAGCGGTTTGGAGGTCTTGGCCCCCCCCCAATATTTTTTATAAGTCAGTATGGGCCCCCGCCCCCCCAATATTTTTTATAAGTCGGCGCCCCTGCTTCACACTGCCTATCAGAGCTTGTGTGCAAGCAGGAGGGGGCAGGGATCTCTCAGTTAGGCAATGGGAAGCCTCCCTTCCCAGCTGAGGGATCCCCACCCCCTCCTGTTTGCACACAAGTAGGAATGGGATTGGGGCTGCTCTGATGGGAAAGGAGGCATTGCGCTGCCCAAGCCTCGCTGCCACTACCGCTCTATGCCCTCCTTTTCTGCCTTCCATGCCTGACCCACCGTGCACTGCTTCCCCACCACCACCACCAAAGAAACAACAACTCAGGGGCTGCCCGGGCTCATGGAGAAAGGAGATAGAAGCCTCAGTGGAAGGGGAAACATGGCGGTTGAGGTCAAGGCTGAGGCTGCCCCTCTGCCACAGCCATCGCTGCAGCATCAACATCCCGAACATGTAGCATTTATTTCTTTCCTTCTGCTCTCTGGAGGCCTGCTCCACTCCTACAATCCATATCACAAGAGCAGGAAACATGTACTCCAGACAGGCAGAGCCAATGTGATTTATATTGGCAAGATTCCAGCATAACAAGCAGGATTGTTTTTTTTTATTTATTTAAATCATTTATATGTTTTTATTTGAATGTCTCATCCTTTATCATATGTGCGCCATTCAGCACATTAAATATGGCTGAGATTCAGGAAAGAGGATTTCCGCCAACTGCACTTTCCACTGTGCTTGCTGTTTGATCATGCTGGCTTTAGAATGGAGAGCATCCATCTGGCTTAATTAGTTTACAGGCACTCTCTTTCCATTTGCTGTTCTTTCTAATGGCAAACAGCATCCATGATAAGAAAGCAAAACATATCTGTGACAGGCTAGTTTGTGCTGAATGCAAGGGGTGGATTTCTTTTGGAATTCAAAGAGCCGGGAAGAGAGGATCAAGATGATTTCAGTAGGCCATGCTAATCCGCAATGAAGTATTTCTTTCAGATGCAAAGTTGGGGTAATTGAGAGAAGCACTTTTATCGTGTTTTTATTTTGCTTCCGCTGGTGTAGTATGAAACTCTTCCTCAGCTGCTAGGATTAAGATAAAAAAACGAAAAAGTCTAACATTCTGAGACAAAGAACAGCCCTTAGTATGAACATGCTAATTTGGAAATAAGTGTCAATGAATTCAATGGAACTTCCTTCCAAGTAAACATACTTTAAGTTTGTAGCTGTGATCATGTGCCATTTTGAGCTCTGAGAGGTATGGCAGAAATGCCTCAATAGCTCTGCATAGCCCAGCTCAGCGAATCACAAACCATGGTTACTGGACCAGGAATGAGTTCATGCCCCAGCCCCTACCGCCTATCTTTTTCATTCCTCCACTCATACCCCCATATTTGGTGAAGATATTTTGGTTTATACCACAGTTCTCTACGATAGCTAAGAGGGGAAACTGGTTTAAGAGCTACCTCCAGAATATGAATCTAGGATCAGATCAGGCCGAGATTGTGACATCTGAACCAGGCTTGGAATGGTATGATATTAATTTCACAATTCCCTTATTCATGAGGCAGCAAGCTGTTTAGAGATGCAAGGCCAGTTATCAGCTGGGTGTCTCAGAGGATATTTCATCTCAATGTTTATCATATTTTATTATGTCAGGGGAAAGATGGGGTAATAATAATACAATATTGAGAAATTTAATCAACATGTTACTACTGTATCTCTTTAGATATCTGTGAATCCGTGGCCCTTCTGCTTGAACCAAGAACCTCATGGTCTGGGGCCTAGCTTGGTGAGCTGTTACCCAGAATAATTTGTCTGGTCTCAGAGATTTGTTCAGGCACAGCATGGAACAGTAGTGTAGTGACCTTGGCTCAATTTGATATATATGAGCTTTCTTGGCTCATATAAAAAGTGTGCCTGTTTCAAAGAATTCTCTCCCGTCTCACAATGTTGACACATGTTAGCAGATGTGTATGTACACATTACTATACTGCGTCTTCCAGAAATGTTTGTTGGTTTATTCCTGAACACCAGCCTGAGCAAATTTTTGTCTCTGTGTTGGGATAGGTCCAGAGTATTTTTGACAATGATAGATGCATCAAGGGAAAGATCAGTATTCCTTGGAATCTGAACTGTAGGAACCTCAAGGGACTCCAAAGGTTGAAAGACTCAAGTGCCCTTGGGGGAGTCTCAATTACTTTAGGCAGAGGCTCGGAACAAGATACTAGGGCAAAATTCACAACGCTGCTGACATACTGCTATCAACATAGCACAGGACAGTACCTGTCTTATAATTCCTGGATAGAATTTCTCCAGGGAAAAGAAGCATAAACAGGTGCTCACACAAACTTATGAAAATATCTTTGTCTTCCAGCAGGTTCCTAATTTGGAATCGTTTAATGCCCATATAGTTCACAATGTATGGAAACTTCAACAGTTTCATAAATCTGTGAAAATCATGCTGCTAATTGTTGCCTCTCTTTATTACTTCTCACTAATTTGGATTTTTAGAAGCAAAGTGATTATAATAAACCCTGCTGGGTTCATAGCAGACCATCACATAAGCTTCTTTAGCTTAGCACATGTACATAATCGGCAAGCAGTGATTCTAAGATGCGAGACTGCCTTACATTCACTAGGTAAGAAGATGGGTCCACACATCTGGTATCACCTACCCTGACTGTCAGTAGCTCTTCAGGGGGTCCAGCAAAGGCATGGGCCATTATGCTAGCTAAGACCCAAAAGAAAGGCTAGACATGGAGAAGGAGGCTTTTGAAAGGCTTTCAACACTTCACAAAAGACTCTCCAAAACTTTCCTTAGTGAAAGATTGCAGGGGAATTAAAGAATGGCCAAGAGAAAGTGGAATGGAGAGTAGAATGTTTCAAGAAGAAGAAGAAGACCTGCTTCTCGCTGTGAGGGAACTGGCAGAAGACCCTCAGAGAATGACCTCAGTGTCCGGATGGACGATGGGGGTGGAGTTGCTCCTTCAGGTATTCAGGGCCAAGGCCGTTTAGGGCATGGGTAGGTAAACTAAGGCCCGGTGGCCGGATCCAGCCCAATCACCTTCTAAATCTGTCCCGTGTTTTTACATGGGTAGAATGTGTGCTTTTATTTAAAATGCATCTCTTGGTTATTTGTAGGGCATAGGAATTCGTTCATCCCCTCCCCTAAAAAAATATAGTCCAGCCCCCCACAAGGTCTGAGGGACAGTGGACCAGCCCCCTGCTGAAAAAGTTTGCTGACCCCTGGTTTAGGGCTTTATAAGTCAGCACCAACACTTCGAATTGTGCTCGGAAACATACTGGGAGCCAATTCCTCAATATGTCCTCCTACCTAATCATGAATTTTCACGGGGAAATCTTCAGCAGAACCTTTTGCTGAAGCAAAACCCCAGCATCTGAAATGCCAGAATAATATATGTAGGATCTTCAAACTCAAGACAAAATAACAGGATAAGAATTCCCCTACCTAAAGATAATGGGGACATTGTTCATGATAATGCCAGCTATAAAACTGACTTGCACTTTACAGCCATCTCTCTTTTTCTGTGGTTGACAATGTTTCACACTCTTGCTCGTGCCTTTCTCGCTATAAAAAATGAACAGCATTTGTTAATGAGAGCTTCTGTCGGAAAACTTGATTCACTGTCGAGGGTGCCACTTTTCAGCTCAGAAAGATGTTGTGAAGTTGCTATTAGCAGAAGAATTTTTTTAAAAAAATCTGTTGGTCTTTAAGAACTTGCCATTTGAATAAGGCTTGTAGTGGAAGTAGCAAATGCAGAAAAATGTTCAGCTTCTGAAATATGACTCATGCTCAGAACTGCTTCTCATGGGAAAGACATTGGTGGATTTGACATCACACATCTGCAATGGGGTCCTAGTCCTGAGCTATTGTCCACTGCAATAATTAAGGGGAGTATGATCTAAGACGAGAAACTCAGGAGTCCCTGGAATGTCACCAAGGTACTGGGACAAAGCTCTTGAATCACAAGTTGTTCCTATGAAATCATCAGTTTAGAGTCAGTTTGTGGGAAGGCCCAATTTTCTTATGACACGATGCTCAACATCAGATTGATGCCTGATAGAAATGGATCCAGGTAACAGCACTTATTTTGGAGGGTCCATAATTCTATGGTAGCTACCAAAGCACCTTTCCTAAAGAGAGAAGACTAGCCATTGGGCAATATGGATCAAGGTATGTTTTTGGCAGCACCTCTTAGCCCCATGTACAATGTTCTATGTAGAGATAAGCAGGGGTCATCAGATCATTTAGGAGCATATTATATTGTAGTGTATCATTATATCATTTCTAGACTACTCTTTAGCACATCCAGGTGGTTTCCAACAATGCAAAAAAATGCAATCAGAACAATGATGAAAGCAATTAAATCCAGCTTTCAATAAGAACAACAACTTGAGAATACTAAAGCTGAAACTTACTAATTTTCTCCCAATGCCTGGAAGGAAAAGATGATTTCTCATTCTTGAATAAATATTATATCTGTACCTCCAGGGAATGGGCATTCCGCAGACAAGGGGCCACAACAGAGAAAGCCTTTCTTTCATGTTTCACTATGTTGCATGCCATGCCCACCAACAAGATGATGAAAAGAGCTCTATTACTGACTGATGGACCCAGGGCAGATAGTATGGAAGAAGGCACTTCAACCAATAGTTGGATGCCAGGCTGTCATTAGAAAAAAATGTGATGTCCATTAGTGCATCTGTACCTTTCCGAAGCACTGTAAGAAAATAAACCTTAAGTGCTTAGTAGTCAATCTATTTGCTGTCCTAATCAGTTTTGAATAGTTTTATTAGAGAGGCTTTTATTTTTATTAGGGAGGCAATTTTCTGGAAATCTCAATGCTTATCCTCATGGATTTTTCCTAATTCCCATTTTGCTCAGCAAGAAGCAAGCATTCCCCCCCAGCTCTGCTAAATTTTCATATATTATATGCCTTGTTATACACATATTATAATGTGCATATTATACACTGCATGTTTCCTAAAGGAAGGAGCACATAAATTCATGCATACAACAATACAACTGTCTATAGATACTTATCTAGCCATACCTATAAAATTATAGTTCAGAAATGTAGTACCACATGAGACTTGACTGTTTTATGTGTATTATAATATGCATATTGTGCATATAATTTTACATAAAGTTAGTTGGCTGGTTGTTGTTTTTAACTACAATGTAAAATGCAACTTAATGCAAGAGGCAAGCCAATGCAGGAAAAGCTTGACCAGGGCAGAACTGCCAAAATCCATCTGTTTAAAAGATTCCTCTTCTATTCCTATGTAGATGTTATTGTTTGACCACTGATTGCACCAGCATAAAAATATGAAATGGACATATAATCGTTTACACCACAATGGATTTATTACAAATACACACACTTCACATAACACAAGCTGCACTTTACATAACAAAAATGCTTTTAAAAATGAATGATCCACGTTAATAATAATAATAATAATTTATTTTTATGGTCGGAGACCAGCTTGTGAAACACAAATGGAACTACAATCCACATTGTCATATATAACATTTGATTCTGCAAAGAATGCTGTTTATTTACTTTAAATAAATCCATCAAGTTCACACTGTAGAGATAGCAAAGTGAGCCACACACACACACACACACACACACACACACCCCATTCATTTCTTGCCATTATTCAAGACCCAATACTATTTTCTACATGGCAGGCCAATTTCAAAACTTTGTTAAAATCTGCCCCTCTGTAGTAAGTGCTTTCCTTGTTTTTCCGACCCTTAGGCCTAATAGGCAATTGGGAAATGCATGAAATAAAATGCACTTTGCGTGGTTTGAGGGCTTTATTAGTAATGTGAAAGATCTGTCCTTTTATTTCCACTCGCACATACTTCCAATTTGAGATTTATTTATTTATTTTTACCAATTCCCACAATTTATTATTTTTTTTTTATAAATATTTATTAAGGTTTTTAAATATAAATGCACACATAATAAACAATCTTACTTCTTTCACAACAATTTCATCACTTCTTTGGGCTCCCTCACGTCTCCCGCTCCCATTTACATCGTTAAAAAAAAAAAATTTTCCAAACAAATTATCAACTTGTTTACAATCTCATGTCCACTCATTCACATATAATCTAGCGCTTCTTCCAAAAAATTTTATATTTTCTTTAGTCTCACTTATCATCAAATTTAGATCTAGTTTAGTGGTGACCAGTTTTTTATAATCTAGCATCCTTCTTAACATTCAACCAAATTACAATGTTTTTGTAGATACATCTTGAATTTCTCCCAGTCTTCCTCCAATTTCTCTTCTCCCAGATCACGGATGGACCAATTCCCACAATTTAAACTGGAATTCAAGAAAAAAATGAAATGCCAGAGCTGAGCAAACCCCTGGAATAATTATGAAATGGAACAACAGGCATAAGAAGTGCTTTATACTGAGTCAGACCATTGGTCCAGCTAGCTCTGTATGGTCTGTAGTTACTGCTAGCAGCTCTTCAAGGTAGTAATTTTATGCAGGGTGGCCACTAATATTGGCCAATATCAGAACATTGTTTTGCATCTCCACAAAGGCCTCAATTAAGGCTGTGCACAGGGATCAAGATCCAGTGCTTTGTAGGAACCCTACTCAAACCTGAGCCAATCTGGGTCTGAGTGGTCCCAACCTGGATCTGGGCTCTGAACCCATTTGGGGGGCTTTGCACAGTCATGTGACCAGGAGGGGGGAAGGGAGAAGGATAAATGCATTTCCTTCTCCCCACTTCCAGCTGTATTTTGAATCAGGGTTGTAAACCCAAATTAAACATGTGGGTGGAAGAAGGAAAGACCACATAACTGTGCAAGCCCCCCCCCCATATTAGTTCAAGATTTGAGCTGGGTCAGCCCCACATCAATCTGGGTTGAATCTGTGTCAGGCGGGTTGAATCAGTGCTTGTTCATGATAACAGACTAGATGAACGCCATTAAATTTAAACTTGATCCAGGCAAGATTTTGATGCTGTTAGTGGGTAGGTAGCATGTGACCAGCTTTGGTGAGGTCACACTCTCTCTAAAGGAGTGTATTCATAGTTTGGGGGTTTTCTTAAATGCATTGCTGTCACTTGAGGTAAATGTAGCAAAGCTGGATAGCTCAGTTGGTTAGAGAGCGATGCTGATAATGCCAAGGTTGCAGGTTCAGTCCCCATGTCACCCAATTCACTGGGGTCTAGGACCTATGAATGCATATGCTCTTATGCTGCCTGGAACCTTGATGCTGAAAGCTATGCATGCCAGCTGTGGCTGCAAGAGTTGGTAAAAGCATTAAAAAGGGTTTTACAGCTATGTTCAAAGGGAGAGGAAGGAAACGGTAGTTCTTCCGTTCAGTAACAATATTATTGGAATGGCATTATATCATGGGGAGGCAAACTAAGGTCCAGGGGCCAGATCCAGCCCAATCACCTTCTAAATCCGGCCCATGGACGGTCCAGGAATCAGCGTGTTTTTACATGAGTAGAATGTGTCCTTTTATTTAAAATGCAACTCTGGGTTATTTGTGGGGCATAGGAATTCATTCATTATTTTTTAAAAAATATAGTCCAGTCCCCCACAAGGTCTGAGGGACAGTGGATCGACCCCCTGCTGAAAAAGTTTGCTGACCCCTGCATTACAGTGGTACCTCAGGTTACAGATGCTTCAGGTTACAGGCGCTTCAGGTTACAGACTCCACTAACCCAGAAATAGTACCTCGGGTTAAGAACTTTACCTCAGGATGAGAACAGAAATCATGTGGCAGCAGCGGGAAGCCCCATTAGCTAAAGTGATACCTCAGGTTAAGAACAGTTTCAGGTTAAGTACGGACCTCCAGAACGAATTAAGTTCTTAACCCGAGGTACCACTGTATATGATTACCCATTGCTGGAAGCCACAGGAGTGCTTGCAGGTTTCCCACAGGCATCTGGTTGGCCATTCTTGAGAAGGGGATGCTGGACTAGATGGGCCATAGGCTTGATCCAGCAAGCTGCTCTTGTGTTCTTCTTAAGGATGATGAAATATTAACAGGTACAAAGAGAAAGGGGGATCTCCTATAAGCCGGTATGACTGGTGAGAAATCAGGGCTGTAGTTCAAGGTTGGTCAGGTAATACCTACCTATCTGCCTTAAATGAGTTCAAGTTCTAGGATTCCCAGTTGGCTAGAACATGGTCTGATAATGTCAAGTTCGCAGGTTCAATCCCCATATGGGACAACTGCATTGCTGGGGGTTGGAGTAGATGATCCCCAGGGTCCCTTCCAATTCTATGATTCTGTGAGATATCTAGGAGGTGACCTTGGCAGCACTGAGTGCCTTCCACCAGCTTAGGTTGGTGGCCCAACTACTGCCCTATCTGGACAGATAAGATGACTACAGTAATCTATACTCTAGTGACATCTTGATTGGACTGTTGCAATGTGCTTTAATTGGCACTGCCCTTGGAAGTGGGGAAATACCCAAACTGGTATGTGTTTTATTTGCCAATTTTAGCAAAAAAATTAAACTCAGTTTGTTTTGAAATGTCTCTTTTTCGAAATCAAAGTTTAGTTGAATCTCATTGATCTTTCAGAATGGGAAGGCCAATACTATCACCTCATGTAGCAGTTGCCACAAGGAAAGAGACATGTACTGCAACAGTTACCACAACATGCCAAATCTTATAGTCATTTCTCGCTTTTCCGCAAATTAGCAGTTATAGCACAGTGCCTGCAGCTATCACACTCTGAGCTGTGATCTCATTAGCTCTCACAAGCTAAGTGGCATCTAGTTTGCTCGGTATTTAAATGGATGAACTGCAAAGAAATTGCAGGGTTTGGCAAAAGCTATCACTGATTATGTAGCTGTCATTGTTGCCCATGAGTTAGAAGTGTAAGTCTTAAGCTGTGGAGCAATGGCCATTTCCTCCTTCTATTAAAAATTCCTTCTGTTATAATTTACAGTATGGAAGCCACCAAATGCAATGAGCTTCAAAGGAGAATTCAAGACTCATCTGACCTGGTGTACTTCCCCTGACTCTTTAATGTGTTTTTAAAGCTGCTATGTTTTTGTTGCCTTTCTGGGATTTTAGTGTATTATGTACTATTGTAAGTATTGTTTCATTTTAGAGTCATAGTTTGAGGTATTTTATATTATGTTATGTTATGTTATGTTATGTTATGTTATGTTATGTTATGTTATGTTATGTTATGTTATGTTATGTTATGTTATGTTATGTTATGTTAGTTTTCTTTTGTAAACCACTTGGAGACTGTTTTGGTATTAAGTGGTGCATAAATATATGAATGAACTCAATATAAATATATAAATATAATTTATAGACTACTGTAATTGTACAATGTGCCCCTGCAGAACAGAAGAAACAAAAGCAAATTGCTTTCCCAAAGGGTTTTGAACCTAAATTTCAAGTACAGGATACAACAAAAGTCTTGTCTCGGGAACCAGGCAAGAAGAGCAGCAAGGCAAGGCAAGACAAGAGTCATCAGCTTTGCAAGAGATGAATGTGTGGATTCAGGACCATGGATAGTGCTCCTGTAGCTGGGGCCAAACATTCAAGTTGTTATAGCAAGGTCCTGGAGCAACTATAGCAGAACAAGATCGCCACTGACTGGCAACCCCACCCTACTGAGTGCTACATCTGGGCTAATTAGAGGACCAGGATTTTCTGCTGCAGCAGCCATTGACTCCTTTGCAGCAATAGAATTTGCAGCTGTGGAGCTCTCAGTAGGGCTTTCTTGATCCTCTAAGGAGTCTGTGGACCAGCCATCAGAATCTGGTGGCAGAGGTAATTCTTTGAGGCTTGGGGAACGGAAAGTGGTTCTGCTGCCTATGGACCCACACAAGATGAACCAGAGAATTGATCTATTGCCTCCTTTGATCTGCTACTGCTGAAGAACTCTTGGTTGTTCTAAAAACATCTTCCAAAGAATGGCTATGTTGAAAAATTGAAAGTTATGTTGCACCTATGGCTGCTTCCGCTCTGTTCCACCTTGAGTCCATTCTCTCTCCCTCCCCTCTGCTCCCTCCTTCCTGACAAAACAAACAGGGACTTCACTAGCTTCTTCCAGTGTGACAGAGCTTGTTCTGACCCTTTCTAGGATCAGCCAATTCAAAGACTTCCTGTGCATCTCATTGAAATCAGGACACTCGAGACTATCACTGAGTGCCACTGCACTCAGGTCCTGCTTTGGGGCTTGGTTGGCCACTGTGAGAACATGATGCTGAACTAGATGGGCCATTGGCCTGATCGAGTAGGTTCTTACGTTCTTAAGGTCACTGCCAGAAAGTATACCACTGCCACACCATCGCCATTGCCAAATCCTGTAGCACAGTATAGCATACAGTATATTGGGTGAGTTCGCATATTTGCCAATCAGCAAATATTAAGTAGAGCAATCAATGTGTTCTCCTACATTTATGACACAATGATGAGCCTTGTGTCCTTGTACTTCGCATATATGACTTCTTAGCAGTCCCATGGTCAAGGAAAATGACTTCTCCCTTTGCCACCAGAAAATTATATTCAGAACTACAAGCCTTTCATGTCCTGAGTCTAATGAAAAGACATCAAACCACATTCAATCATCTGTGGAAAAGAAATGTAATGTGTCTGATTCATTGCCAAATATTAACTGTCCTAAGTAAAGGCCATTGGGAAAAGAAAGATACTTTTATCTTGTTATTGCAGCATATGGTTTTATTTTTTATTACTTATTAGTTTCACAGTGAATTTAGCATTTATGGAAATGAAGAATGAAACAATCCTGAAAGGGGCAAAACATTGTGCAGAGCGTTCCAAATAGTTTGCTTTGGATAAGTCAGCTGAAGAACCTCCTTGTTGGGTATATCAGACGTGTTCCTAGAGACTTAAACTCATAATGGAAGTCTTGATTCTACAATGAGTCACAGTACTACAGATGTCAATATGAAATTCAGAGATGGATAATTCCTCTCTCTACACACTGCAGCAGAGGAGGGCCTGAGGCTGCATTCACGTGGCAGTTTGTTCCATTTCCCCAATGTCTCCCTAGGTGTTAAATTCTGCATTATGTCTGTGCTTTCCCACAAAATAGAAGCCACTTTCAGAAATCTAGCAAAATATAGTTAAAGTTCAGTGCTCATTTCTGTGTTAATTGCTTCCAGGGGAAAAACCATTTGCAGCCCACTAAACCCAGAAAATCGCAAGAGTAAAGTGGCAAAATCTGGGGCAGTATACCAGCATACAGTTCTTTCCTGTTTTTTTTTCATGGGGGAATCATGGGGAAACAGAAGCACTCTTGTGTGGAAAGAGTGGGGGAGCACTAATGCCGTCCAATGAAATTTGTTATTGTGGGGTTGATGAAATTTAGCACGACCTGCCAATATTATCGGTCAAAAGGCCACAGGTCCATAATGCAACAGGTACTACAGTGTGAAAGGAATGTAAGAAAACAGGACAGAAGCACTAGCATTATAATCAGGAAAACAAAAGCAATATTCACCACTTCTGAATGTATTCTGAGATTCTTTGTTTGCGTGCGCACACACACACACACACACACAGTATATATATATATAGACACACAGAGAGAGAATACAGTATAATAGTGTATATATATGTCTGTCTGTCTCTGTGTATATATATAGACTATTAACATTTTCTACCTAATATTTTATATATTTTGTTGTAAATGAAACAATTCATCGTGAAGTAACACTGAAGTTGCTCTTATTACTGAATGCCAATGTGTTATGAACATACCCTGTATCAGTTTCTCTGTTCTATCTGTCCATTGCTTCTTCTAAGCAGGACTAGGGAGAGAATAAGCTCATAGTGCTCATATTTGTAGTCTCAATAGCTCAGGCAAGGAGAGATTAGTCTAAGAATCGGAGAGAAAGAGGGAGGAGGGATTTCTCCCCATGGTGTATTATCTGTCAAAAAGTACATGTCAATACCGTCTTGATTGTTGTATTGATCTGCTAATAATGTGGGTGTAGATTGAAATTAACGACACAGAGAATTCTTCAATATGCAATTACAATAATTTCCCCTGAGCTGTTTTCATTTCCCTATATCTATCGTTTTCTTTTAATAAATCCTCCCCTGATGTCTCTCCAACAACATCTCAATTTGTATGACTGAACACTTCACATGGAGAGTTCGGCTAACACAGATGTCCCGCAACCTCTGAAAAAAAAATCTTGAAAAGGTAGGGAGATTTTCAAAATGAGGACGGCTGTTGTCTGGTCTTTTGTGAGATTGCCCCTAGTAAGGGTGGATGAAGCCTATGTGCAACTGAGTCTCTACTTGTATGTGGCTGAGTCTGCCTATAATTTCCTTTTGACAGAATGGGGTGAAATTTGTAGCCATGCCACACACCCCAGACGATACAAGGCCTGCAAAATTAATTATCCCAAGTTTTTTTTGGGGGGGGGGGCAATTGGTCTAAGAATTCCATACATGTGAAAGGATTCCTTGAGTAAGAAATATGCCAAACTGGAGACAAATGTGTACACAGGCATTCATGCTGGGCTATTTGGGGGTAGGAAGAACTAACTGGGATTTGTTTTCCACATCATTCCCTCTGAATACAGTGATTTTCTGTCGCAATAGAGCTCTCCCTCCAACCTCTCCCCACTCCGGTGTTTGTTCTCCCTTCTCCCATCATGCCACACTGGTGCTGTGGTGGCATTAATTTGTCTGCAGCATTTATTTTATTTAATTTTGGTAGCTGGGTCACTGAGGCACCTTTTAGTACTTCAATTGCCCACACTTCTATTCATGCTTCTTTGTATTTATCAACTTCACCTCTGACAAGCTGAAAATCACTCTGAGGCACCCTACCTCATATTGGGAATTTGGATTCCTCTGAATTTGATCAACACCTTTACTTCCTTCCCCCTCTGTCTCCACTGTCTTGATGCAATTCCAGTGGACTCCACCCAGCAATGCCTTGAAATCGCCAAGCAAGTCTTCCCTTTTTGCATTCTTTTTCAATTTGACCTGACACTAAGGACCCTCACTCTCTTTCCTTGTGTTTCATACAGAGCATAAGGACTCACTGTGAGAGTGCATATATTTAATGATTAAATTGCTATTTTGTTTACCTTCTGAATAAAGCTCCATTTCTGGAAAAGCTAGTATCTCATCTCTGTTGTTTTCACAAGTGTCTTGCAAAGGTACCAGACATGAACCCAGAATTATTCACACTATACTCCTGTGTAGGTTGGTAAATGCAGTAATTACTGAACTAATTCTATTGGATAGGCAGCAGCGCACCCTCTTTTATCCGATTTTGTGTTTCATTTTATCTGTTGGTAGCACTGAATGGTTTCAACTTGTGCTGTTTGTTTTGTTCTGGTGTATTTGCTCTTCTGTTGTGTCATTTGATTACTTTTGCAAGAAAGTCAGGTGAAAGAAATAAGCTTATCTCAAGCTAAGATGGTACCATTTAGAAATCACAGTCCTTCCGGCATTTGAAAGATGAAGAAGTAAAGTCGGTTATGATACACTGGGCCAAGGATTTTGGGTATAACATACAGTTATAAGATTGGGGGGAAATGTGGAAAGAAGGGATAAAATTTACAGCATGCAATGCTCTGAAAGAAAATGTGATGAAAATGATGTACAGATCGTATATTACACCAGTGAAATTAGCTAAAATGTCTAAAACAAGTAATAAACGTTGGAAATGTAAAGAAAAAGAAGGATCTTCTTAGCACATGTGGTGGGAATGTACGGAAGTGAAAAGCTTCTGGGAAATGATATATAATGAGATGAAAAAGATGTTGAAATATATATTTATAAAAAAACCAGAAGCATTTCTACATGGCATTGTAGGAGAGGATATTAAGAGACAGGATAATAAACTGTTTTTATATGCAACAATAGTAGCAAGAGTACTATTGGCACAGAAATGGGAACAAGAAGAATTGCCGATGAAAGAAGAATAGCAGATGAAATTAATGGACTATGCAGAATTAGATAAGAAGACAGGAAGGATTCAAAACCTGTGGGATCAGAGATTCTCAGAGGACTGGAATAAATATGTGAATTATTTGAAAGGCAATTGTAATTAACAGATTACGCTAGTAGGAATGCAAGAAGTTTTTGTAAGGAGGATTGTGTGAAATATTGCAGAGAAAAGTATGAAGAGAATTATTAGTGAAGGACTATTAAAAGTAATAGGGACACGGGTGGCGCTGTGGGTTAAACCACAGAGCCTAGGACTTGCCAATCAGAAAGTCGGTGCTTTGAAGAGACTTAGTCATGCTGGCCACATGACCCGGAAGCTGTATGCTGGCTCCCTTGGCCAATAAAACGAGATGAGCGCCGCAACCCCAGAGTCGGTCATGACTGGACCTAATGGTCAGGGGTCCCTTTACCTTTTATTAAAAGTAATAGAGAAACTAATGAAATGCAGATTAAGTGATAAAGACTGAAAAATCTTCAGATGTGGTTGATGGAAGTCCAAAACATTGTATAAGATGAGAAAATAGGTTGTATGTTTTTTGGAAACTTTATGTAAAAATCAATATATATATATATATATATATATATATATATATATATATATATATTTGCTTTCGTAGATTTTCACGGGTACAGGAATGCAGGTTTTGGTGTCCTCGGGTGTCTTCCCGTGTAAAAGTTGGGGTGTCTAGGCGACGTTTCGACGAGGTCTCACTCGTCATCTTCAGGCTGGTGCTTTCGGCTTCTTGTTACTGGAACAGAGCAGGATCTCAGTGTTTGAGTTCCTATAAATACTGTAGAGGGGGTGTGGTGTATAGCCTCCAATGTTCTGGGCAGACACATCCCGCTTGCCAGACATCTGGAAATTAGCCCTCCCCACAAAAACTGACACCAGATCCAGAGGCACACAGAACGCCAACACCAATCAACCACACCAGACCCAAACCCAGACCCTCTCCACAGATGAATTACAGACACCATCCAGTAGCCAATCCATGGTGGCACCTCCGGATGCTGCACCCCCCTGCAATCCCTACACAGATCTGGCTGACACAAGCCACAAAACCACAGCTCGCCCCTATACACGAAGCCAAGCCAGAGCACAACTAAGTACAGTACAGCCATCTTCTCATGAAAACTCTTCACAAAGTTCAAGAGGTCAAGACACAAAGACTTTAGCAACTAATCCACACCTAATGACCCACCTAAGTGGTACTCAGGATATCACTCAAGAAATCACTCAAGATATCTCTCAAGTAATTAAGGAACAAAAGAAGAAAAGGCACACTAGCCTGGGAACTTCCTCTCTGCCCAGAACATTGGAGGCTATACACCACACCCCCTCTACAGTATTTATAGGAACTCAAACACTGAGATCCTGCTCTGTTCCAGTAACAAGAAGCCGAAAGCACCAGCCTGAAGATGACGAGTGAGACCTCGTCGAAACGTCGCCTAGACACCCCAACTTTTACACGGGAAGACACCCGAGGACACCAAAACCTGCATATATATATATATATATATATATAAAATAGAAATCACAGTCCTTCATATAATCCACCAAGCAATGCTCAGTAGAGCTGGTGCAGGAATCCCAAACCACTAAGCCCCACTTCAGTGAAAGGAGTTTGCTGAGCTTGGTAGATTGCCCTCTTTATTAGCTGTTAGTTAAAAACGGTGATGAAATTGTTGACCATGTCGGCTCTGTTTCTCCCACAGAGTAAAAGCTTTCTGAAACACGGTCAGGAACAGTCACAGGGAAGGCTTGACAGTTCACAGACAAAGGGCACGCTGATTACAATGCCTTCAAAAACAACCCTTGAGTAGTGAGCTGAAAGGCCGCACAGTATGTCTTTTATAAAAAAAAAACATGAAACAGAGGCGATGAGGCAAATGAGTACACAGCTATCAAAATAATTCTTTTGAGAATATGCCTCATTCACCTGGCTCACCTTCACGCTGCTAGCATTACGAATGTCGCATTCCTATGTTTCAAGTACCCTCCTATGTAAGGTTCTTGTTTCAATAGAAGTGATTTAAATGGATAGGGAGACATCAAGGCTTATTCTCAGTGGGAATGCTCTGGGAACGAGGTTCCATTCATTTTAACTCGGGGAGCTTATATGTGGCAAATTCTCCACTCATAGCAAGAGTGAGAGATAAGGCCCAGGAGAACAATTGTTACAATTCTCGTCATAAAAAAGGAAAGCTTATTATCTCCCAGCTTCTCTTCTTTTGATCCTCTTATGCTTCGTCGGATCAGGTATGGCATACCGCTATGTCTGTCTGCAGATCCTCATCCTCAGTTGCTTCTGAAATCCCTCTCACATGCCCAAAGACTCAGCTGCCCCCCTGATAACCCCAGCTGACCTGCAGTGAACCAGTGGCAGGAAAGAAATTCAGAAGAAACCCAAGTGTGTAAGAGTCATGGCAGTTCACAGCTATCGCTGGGAAAGGGTCGGAGTGCATTTTGAGAAAGCCCCTTAGGCAACAGGTGATAGTCTTGAAAAGGACTCATTTTAGCCTGCATTAGGTCAATACTGGAACCTATATTGAGGTCATAGAGATCATAGATTTGTAAAGCTGGAAGGGACCATAAGGGTCATCTAGTCCAACCCGCTGCAATGCAGGAATCCATCGGCCAACGTGGGGCTTGAACCCATGACCGTGAAGAGTCTCATCCTGTACAGAATGACCTATCTCCATTCAGCTACCATAGCGTCACATGCTTTGTGGCCTGAACCTTCATTCTGCCTCTTCCTGATCCACACGGAAATTTGAATGTATGTCCATTTATTCTAATGTATATTTTTGTGTGCACAATTTTGCCTACCATATGCATTTTTGCAAGAATTCCCCCCCCCAGCAGAATGCATTTTTTTTACATTATGTTCACATAATGTGAACATTATGTTCACATTTATTCACAATATCCAATTTTTCCTGTGTCCTCATATGCACATTGTTCTTCACAGTATTTCGTTGATGAATTGCACCAAAAAATTCACAGACGTGTGAATTTCAAATGACAGCTGTTTCAGTTCGCAATGTACAGGAATTATGAATTTGGTTTAAGGAGGGTGAGTTTGGTAGGATAACATTAAAACTGCACTTTTTTGTAGTTTAACCCTAAATCTCTCTAAGGTGGAGGATTTCAGATTTCTTAGGGGCATCACTAAGACCACTTTGTCCACAACTCTCCACTGGAAATTCTACTGGAAATCCTTAAGCAGAGAGAAAGATACAGTGGTACCTCGGGTTAAGTACTTAATTTGTTCCGGAGGTCCGTTCTTAACCTGAAACTGTTCTTAACCTGAAGCACCACTTTAGCTAATGGGGCCTCCTGCCGCCACCGCGCCACCAGAACATGATTTCTGTTCTTATCCTGAAGCAAAGTTCTTAACCTGAAGCACTATTTCTGGGTTAGCGGAGTGAGTAACCTGAAGCGTATGTAACCTGAAGTGTATGTAACCCGAGGTACCACTATAATTGGTTAAATCAAATTAGAATGTAATATACTCATTCTCTCTGTCACATGAATATAGCTGTACTAGTTCATAATTCTTAGATTAAGAACTTTCATCACAACACAAGCAAGAAGGCTCAGTATAAATAGATTGTGTGGCATGTGCAGCCATGTACTCATGCTAGATTTGTCAAGTGTACACAGAAGGTGGAAGTAAATATCTTTGGTATTAATAGCTCTGTTGCTAGGCTGGTGAGTCCAAACATGTCAGGCCTATGTTATTTATACTGTTCAAATGCTTGCCACAATATACGCCTGAAAGCCTTTGAATAAATTTCAAACACAATCGTTCCAAGAACAGAACCTTTTGTAAAAGAAATGTGGTTTGTGGAAACCAATTTATTGCCCTTTCAGCAGTAAAGGCATTCCAATAGAGTGTTTTCAAGCAGCTTCTAAATGCGAGAACAGTGATACTCCGGAAATGGGACCAAACGCTCACTTCGTCTGAGAAACGGTATTGTATGATTAAATTTATCTAATGTGTGGCATTGAGCTCAGGAACGTGCAACACTGACCACAATTCTGGGATTCATATGCTGACTCCAGTTCTTTCATTATTAGGGCTGAAAAACTTATTATGTTAAGCATGCGGTTTCAAAACATAATGAGGGCACCTCGCTTTACAAAAAGCAGGCACATGAGGTCTCAATCCAGACTGGCACTGCATCATGGAGAGAGAGGTGTTTAACCTTTGTCCTTGCACATTTTCCCCTGGACAATTTCCCCTGAAGTTTCAATTTGCACTCAGAGATGCTATTTGCTACAAATACCACCTTCAGAAGGATGGCAGAATGAACACAGTGGGTGGGGAATTAAACTTCCCTCCCTCTCAGATGTCTGGATTTTACTAACAGCAGTCAGATTTCCGGTACAATTCCCTTCATGGGGTTGTCTTAGGGCCTGGCTGTATATTCAGTTATTTAAAAATCTTGCCAGTTTAAGATCAGAGTTAAAACCATCTCATAGCGACTCAAGGTCCACAAAGATGAGAAAGTGGAAGTGAAAGCTGTGATCAGCAATGATGTTGTCCAGTGTCACAAATTGTGCTCGCTTACAATTTAGCCTCAGTGCCGGATTTACTCCCAAGCTATGGAAATGGAAGTTTACAGGTTCAGATTACAAGAGGCCACTAAATACAAAGGCATTACTTTATTTATTTATTTATTTACATAAATGGGTCTACATAAGTGTTTCATAAAGAGTTGCATAAATGGTTAGAAAATAAAGGAAACAGGGTAAACAGACATCACTGTTATAACAACAACAACAACAACAACAATTTATTTTTTTTTTTTTTATAAATATTTATTAAAGTTTTTAAATATAAATGCACAAATAATAAACAGTCTTACTTCTATCACAGACATAATTTCATCACTTCTTTGGACTTCCTCACGTCTCCCGCTCCCATTTACATCGTTAAAAGTTTTTTCCAAACAAATTATCAACTTGTTTACAATCTCATGTCCACTCATTCAAATATAATCTAGCACTTCTTCCAAAAAATTTTATATTTTCTTTAGTCTCACTTATCATCAAATTTCAAATCTAATTTAGTGGTGGCCAGTTTTTTATAATCTAGCATCCTTCTTAGCATTCAACCAAATTACAATGTTTTTGTAGATACTTCTTGAATTTCTCCCAGTCTTCCTCCATCTTCTCTTCTCCCAGGTTACGGATTCTGCCTGTCATCTCGGCCAGTTGCATATAGTCCATCAGTTGCATCTGCCACTCTTCCAGTGTGGGTAGATCTTGAGTTTTCCAGTTTTTTGCGATGAGTATCCTTGCTGCCGTTGTTGCATACATAAAGAATGTTCGGTCCTTCTTTAACACCTTCTGGCCGACAATACCCAGAAGGAAGGCCTCTGGTTTCTTAGTGAAGGTATACTTAAATACCTTTTTCAGCTCATTATATATCATTTCCCAGAAGACCTTCACCTTAGGGCATGTCCACCAGAGGTGAAAGAATGTTCCTTCGTTTTCTTTACATTTCCAACATTTATTATCAGACGAATGGTATATTTTGGCAAGTTTAACTGGGGTCATGTACCATCTATATATCATTTTCATTACATTTTCCTTCAGAGCATTACATGCGGTGAAGTTCAGCCCAGTGGTCCACAACCTTTCCCAGTCCTCAAACATAATGTTATGCCCAATGTCCTGTGCCCATTTTATCATAACCGATTTAACCATTTCGTCTTGTGTATTCCATTTTAACAGCAAGTTATACATTCTAGATAATACCTTCGTCTTTGGTTCTAACAATTCAGTTTCTAACTTCGATTTCTCCACCTGGAACCCTAACTTTTTATCATTTTTAAAAACTTCTTTAATCTGAGCATAATGTAACCAGTCTCGCACCTTATCCTTCATTTTCTCTAAACTCTGCAATTTCCAATTGTCTCCATCTTTTTCTAATATTTCCCAATATTTTGGCCATTTAGCCTCCATATTGGGTCTTTTTAGGGCCTTAGCCTCCAGAGGTGAGAGCCACCTTGGAGTTTTATTTTCCAGTAAGTCTTTGTATTTTGTCCAGACATTAAACACTGCTTTCCTGACAATATGGTTCTTAAAGGCCTTATTGATCTTAACTTTGTCATACCATAGGTATGCATGCCAACCAAAAGCATTGTTAAAACCTTCCAAGTCCAACACGTCAGTGTCTTCGAGAAGTAGCCAGTCTTTTAGCCAGCAAAAAGCTGCGGCTTCATAGTACAACTTTAAGTCTGGCAGGGCAAAGCCCCCTCTTTCTTTCGCATCTGTTAATATCTTAAACTTAATTCTGGGCTTTTTGCCCTGCCAGACAAATCTGGATATATCTTTCTGCCACTTCCGGAAGCACTCCGTTTTGTCCACGATCTGTAATGTTTGAAACAAAAACAACATTTTTGGCAATACATTCATCTTGATAGCAGCAATTCGGCCTAACAAAGAAAGCTTCAATTTTGTCCAACTATCCAAGTCTCTCTTAATTTCAGACCAACATTTTTCATAATTATCCTTAAATAGACTCAGGTTTTTTGCTGTTATGTTTACCCCTAGGTATTTTACTTTTTTAACCATAGTTAGTTCTGTTTCTCTCTGAAACCTTTCCGACTCTGTATCTGTCAAATTTTTTCCCAACACTTTAGTTTTCTGTTTATTTAATTTAAATCCTGCCACCCGACCAAAATCCTGTATCAGTTGTAATACTCTTTTCGTACTAGATTCTGGCTCCTGCAGAGTCAAAACTAGGTCATCTGCAAAAGCTTTCAATTTGTATTGTTTCGCTCCGACCTGAATCCCTTCCACCAACCGGTCCCCTCTGATCAAGTTCAAGAGCACCTCCAGAACCGAAATAAATAACAAAGGGGAAATCGGGCAGCCTTGTCGTGTTCCTTTTTCAATTTTGAACTCTTCTGTGACCACATTGTTAACTATTAGTTTAGCCTTTTGTTCTGAATATATTGCATCAATCCCATTCTCAAACCCCCGTCCCACTCCCATTTCATTCAAATTTCCCTTCATAAATTTCCAAGAGATATTGTCAAAGGCCTTCTCCGCGTCTATAAAAATTAACACTGCTTTTGTATTTATATCTGTTTGCAAAAGTTCCAAAACGTCAATAATGTTCCTAGTATTTGCAAACATATGTCTGCCTGGGAGAAAGCCTGCCTGGTCTTTATGAATTACTTCATTAAGAACTCTTTTAAATCTACTTGCCAAAATGTCTGCAAATATTTTGTAATCCACATTCAGAAGGGAGATGGGACGATAGTTTTTAAGTTGTGTCTTTTCAGCTTCAGATTTTGGTATCAATGTGATAAAAGCTTCCTTCCACGATTCCGGCGCCTTCTTCCCTTCCATAATTTCATTACAGACCTCCATCAATGGTTGGATCAGATAGTCTTTTAGTGTCTTATAATACTTGGAGGTCAGACCGTCTGGCCCTGGAGATTTGCCCAATTGCATGTTCTGGATAGCTTGTTCAATCTCTTGCTGTGTTATTTTGTTGTTCAGGATTAATCTGTTTTTTTGTGACAACTTTGTTAGTCCATTTCTTTCCAAAAATTGTTTAATCTCAACCTCATCTTGCGGCCCTTGAGTGTATAATTTTTTAAAGTATCTCTGGAAGCACTTTCTAATTTCCATGGGGTTCTGGATATTTCTTCCTTCAATTTCTAGGTTTGTAACTGTATTTAGTTTCTGTCTCTTCTTCAACTGCCAGGCTAGCAGTTTCCCACATTTGTTTGCCGATTCAAAAGTTTTTTGTTTCATTAATTTAATCTTCCATTCTATTTCTTGGTTTATCAATTTGGAATATTGAGCTTGATACAGTTTAATTTCTCTCAGAATCGGCTGTGACTTCGGATTTGATCTTAATTTCTTCTCCAATTCTTTGATTTTCTGCAAAATCTTATCCTTCCTTTCATTTTGTGTTCTTTTCTTTACAGTGTTCTGTTGTATCAAGAACCCCCTCATCACAGCTTTGCTTGCGTCCCAGATAGTTCTTTTTTCCACCGTAGTGTTCATATTTATTTCAAAATAATCCTTTAGAGTTTTTTGGGCCTTCTTGACAATCTCCTGATCTCTAAACAAAAACAACAACAATTTATACCCCACCCATCAGGCTGAGTTTCCCCAGCCACTTTGGGCAACTTCCAACAAAAGATGAAAAATACATTAAAACATCAGTCATTAAAAAGTTCCCTGAACAGGGCTGCCTTCAGATATCTTCTAAATGTCAGATAGTTGTTTATATCTTTGACATCTGATGGGAGGGTGTTCCACAGGACGGGCGCCACTGCCGAGAAGGTCTTCCTCCTGGTTCCCTGTAAATTTGCTTCTCTCAGGCAGGGAACTGCCAGAAGGCCCTCAGAGCTGGACCTCAGTGGGCTGAATGATGGGGGTGGAGACGCTCCTTCAGGTAGACTGGGCTGAGGCCATTTGGGGCTTTTAAGGTCAGCACCAACACTTTGAATTGTGCTCAGAAATGTACTGGGAGCCAATGGCAAAATATATTGATTGTTTACACAATTATTTGTTGTGTTTGTGAATCTGCGCCGAAATAACTAGAATTTATAAAGCAGTTATATAATGTACGAGGGGCAGCAGCCCTTCTTGCTCTGCTTACCAAACTCTTGTCATTCTCTCCACGTTAACCAACTAGAACTTTCCATTCCCACCCCAGGCAGCTAATAAGCTCATTTTCATCTTCGCAATCCCTTTATGAAGCCTGTTCTCTCTTGTCTATTCTGCAGCCCCACTTTGACCTCTGTTTCCACCTTCACTCCCATGTTCATGTCTCATCCCTCTCCTTTTGTGCAGCCTCTCTGTGAGACTTGTGCACCTCCAAACTACGATTTCAGCCTTGAAGTGCACAAAGGGACTGTTCATTTCCCCCCTCTTCAGAGATACAAAAAAAAAAGGGAAAAAAAAGCAAACAGTATTAAAATTGGACCCGCATTTGCACCCAAAATTATTGGATGGCTAATTTAAGGAGGTGATTTTGCTGAATATTCACCAGGGGATAACTGGCATTGTCCAATAATTCAGAAGAAGCTGAAAGTTGAAAGACCACCCCCCTCCCCACAAAAAAGTTGACAGAAATCTATTTCCTGAGATGTTTTCGCACGGTCCTGGTCTGTAGTTGTTTGCTAACTCACAATTATTTATTCAGCAACAATAATTCAGAGGAGCAAATAATCTTTTTTTAGAAGACTGTAGTTGTGCGCTACATGAATACAAACCTGTAAAAGAATATTTATGTCCATCAACCAAGGCGACAGGGCAATCATCAGAGGTACCATGCCCCCTGACTGATGGACATAAATATTTTTTTATAGAGCTGGGGTGCACAGCATGGTTTCATTTTCCAATCATGCTGCCTTTTCTCAGAGTTCTGTCCTTTCCCTGACTCACATACAGCTCTGCCACTGACAAAAAATGATACATTTGCTCTGAAACATAGGCTTGTCATATTTCGGACTGAGACAAGGTTGCTGTGATTTTGTTAACAGGGAAAGCAAATATGTATTTGTGTGTAGGGATCCCAGATCCCGAAATGAATTGGATTGATTTTAGATTCAGGTAGGTAGCCATGTTGGTCTGATGTAGTCAAAATAAAGAAATAACATTGTCCAGTAGCACCTTAGAAACCAACTAAGTTTGTTCTGGGTATAAGCTTCCATGTGCATGCACACTTCTTCAGGTACACGAAAGCTTATACCCAGAACAAACTTAGTTGGTCTCTAAGGTAAAGGTAAAGGTAAAGGACCCCTGACAGTTAAGTCCAGTCGCAGACGACTCTGGGGTTGCAGCGCTCATCTCGCTTTATTGGCCGAGGGAGCCGGTGTACAGGTTCCAGGTCATGTGGCCAGCATGACTAAGCCGCTTCTGGTGAAACCAGAGCAGCGCACAGAAACACTGTTTACCTTCCCGCCAAAGTGGTACCTATTTATCTACTTGCACTTTGATGTGCTTTCGAACTGCTAGGTTGGCAGGAGCTGGGACCAAGTAACGGGAGCTCACCTCGTTGCGGGGATTCAAACCGGTGACCTTCTGATCAGCAAGCCCAAGAGGCTCAGTGGTTTAGACCACAGCACCACCTGCGTCCCTCTAGTAGCACCTTAGAGACCAACTAAGTTTGTTCTAGGTATAAGCTTTCGTGTGCAGATACCTGAAGAAGTGTGCATGCACACGAAAGCTTATACCCAGAACAAACTTAGTTGGTCACTAAGGTGCTACTGGACAATTTTGGGGTTGAATTGAGTTGATCCAGCATATGGCTGGAACAGGTTGAGACAGCCCTGAATTCCCTTGGCTTGGGTCCATGTGAAGTGATGAGTAGCAAACAGACAAGAGGTGTACAAGTTGGTGTACACAGGTAGCCTGTGCATTGCTTCTCCTTCTCCTTCCAACCATTAGGGTTTTAATTAGGGTTTAATTAGTATATAAGGGGAGGGAGCACAGTTTGGGTGAGCTGTGAGGTGAAGGGGTTTGGTTTGGTCACATTTCAAGGGGAGCTGGGACAGTTGAGGGGAGTGAGGGATTGGGATTGGTGACATGTTAAGGAAGAGGAAGATGGGGTTTGGTGAGGGGGTTGAGTGAAGCAACCAGGAAGAGCAGCTCCTAGTAAAGAAATAAGTATCTAAAACTCACACATCAGTGTCCAATCAGCTCCAGTCAACCCAGTCCCAATAGACAATAATGATGGGAGTTGTTGACTAGAAAGTCAATAGCTTAGCTATTCCTGCTACACATCATTTCCTCAGAGAAAACCCTTAGGAACCCAGTGGGACCTATTTCTGACTATACACAGATGGGATTGCACATATTAAAATAGCTCACATTGAAAACCTCTTTTAAAATTCAGCCAGCAAAAGAAAGAAGGGGAAATATAGCTAAAATATAAGAACGCATCAAAAGCTTTCAGGTCAGGGGAAGAAAAGTTTCTTTCAAGCAATTATTCATTTTGTATAAACAAGTTCATTAAAATAAAATAAGCAAACTTATCTCCTCTGAGTCCAAGATTCCCAAGTGATGGCTGATCCCTTATTCATCAGTTGACTAATAATAAAAGCATTTTAAAAAATATTAAAACAGAGGGGGGAAACATCTGAATTTGTAAGTGCTAGAGGAACAGCTTCCACAATTTGTTAACAACCCAAGTGAAAACAATGTTAAATTATTCATTTAAAGTTAAAACCCAAATCATGTAGAGCTAGTTGGGCGGAGGACGGTTTCAAGGCATCATCTTCATGAGTGTCTGAAGATCACAGCTACAATTCTGATTATAGTTTTAGCCAGGGGATTATACCAGCTTTTATATTACAGAGGGAAACATTACATTTTATCTGTGGTACTGCTTTTACTTTTAGATGTTAAAAAAAAGAATGGGAAAGGGGGCATTTTGTCGCACAGGCACCATTCAGGCAGATTTTAGTATAGTTAAAAACAATTTAATTAAGCAGGAACGATGCTTTACATCTTCAAGTTCACAAAAAAGAAAAGAAAGCATTGCCATATTAGCATCCATCCAACCAAGTTTTATTCACGGTAAATCCATTGAAATTAATGGAGCTAAATTAGGCACATCCATTAACTTCAATGGGTCTAATCTGAGTATAACTATGTTCAATGCAAGCTATTGTTATCCGTCATACACCTTCCTGGATTACATGCCTGTGCAAACTGAGACTATCCACTATTCAATAGATTTCTTTTTGTTTAACTTGAGACATAACCTCATCCTCAAGGCTTCAGGAGGAGGAGAATAGATTAAATAGCAAATATATAGGATCCCAACAGCATTACATTTAAAAGGATAATAAATCCCTCAGATGGTAGGTTGACTCTGCAGTTCTAACAGGACAAATAGAGCATATATATGAAACTGTATAAGAAACATGGGCACAGTGTTTCTTTTGATGTTGCTTTAGGCCACTGAAGAAGGCCGTTGTGTTATCTGGATTATGTTGAAATATGGGTTTGGCCTATTAAAGATTTATAATTGGTGTTTTTGCATCTATGATCATTATTTTATTTTAATAAAGAATTCTATATAAACAACCCTCATCTTAACTCTGGTTTTGGTTTTAAATTTAGCCTCACAACTCAAGTTTCCACCCATTTATAGATGACTTCCTGGACTAGTTTTAGGCAGTTTTATTCCATGAGTTCTGAATAATTCCAGGTATCCTTTTTCTGTCAATTTTAAAGAAGGATCAATGATTGCCTCTTTTCAACAGAACTGAGAAGAATAAAGTTTTATGGTTTTTCGTATATCTTACTGTTGTGCCAAAACGAAGGATGAAAAATGGAATTCTGGAGAATTGTTTGGAAAATGGAGAAGAAAATATTTGTAGCTTGAGACAGCATTCAACCTAATGAAGTAGCAAAAGTAAACAGGCCTTATTTTGTTCACTAAGCCCGACCTTGGTGCTATGCCTTCTAATTATATATTCTTTATATCAGAAAGTAGTTTTTTGAACTACGCCTCTGTGAGCCAATTAGAAAAACTACTTTAAAACACATATGATGCCGCATTTCTCATTAAGCTGACCTTTTGGACAGCTAAACTAATAGGCTTGTCTCTAGACTATCAATGGATTAGCTCCATCACAACAAGTTTAAGAATCTTTTGAAAATGCTAATTTAAATTCAGCATTGAGGCAGAGCAGGTAGGCGGGTATGCCAACATTAGCTCACGACATTGAGCATAAATGATACAGTTCAAAGCCAAATGAGGCAAAGTGGGAGAATCGCCTTTGACTGCTGGCTCATGCTTTGAAATGCCTTACCTATGGGTGCAGAGAAAACTTTCAAGGGATAGATTCAGACAATGAGGACATGAGATAGCTCAGATGGTTAGAGCATTGTGCTGATACTGCCAAGATTGCAGGTTTGATCCCTGTATGAGACAGGGATTCCTGCATTACAGGGGGTTGGATTAGATGACTTGATGATCTTCAGGTTCCCTTCCAACTCTACAGTTCTATGATCCATCAATGTGATGCTCTTCTTCTTTGGTGATCACTCGTAGCCAAGTAAGATTGTCTTCCATAAACACAGTTTTAACAATGAGTCCGTAAGTGACTGTGGAGGCCAATTCTGGACGCACACATCCTTCCACAGTGAGGACAATGGTTTCTGGGCGGGAGTTGATCATGGTGTGAATTTGTCAAGTGTGCCTTCCTCTTAGCATGTTTCTCCCTTGCATCCTGAGTTTGAGTGTCTTCAAAGCCCATGACACGTTTGGTAAAGGCTGTTCTCCAGTTGGAGCGCTCGCAGACCAGTGTTTCTCAGTTGTTGGTGTTTATACTACATTTTTAAAGATTTGCCTTGAGAGAGTCTTTAAACCTCTTTTGTTGACCACCGGCATTACGCTTTCCATTTTTAAGTTCAGAATAGAGTAGTTGCTTTGGAAGACGATAATCAGGCATCAACACATGACTATAGAACCTAGCCAAGTGATATTAATATTTTCAGGAACAAGATCAGCTCAGGGCACCTCTGAACTTGATACTGTCCTAACACAATGGAAATGAGTTCCTTTCAGAGGTGTAGCTGGGGGGTGGAGGACACTGGGCTGTGGTGGGGAGCATTTACCGCAAGGTCTGCAGCATGCCCAAGCAACGCTGGGACTGATGTGGTGGCTCGGGTGGCCGCAGGCTCTGCGCTGCCCAAAACGGCAGCATGGGACTTGAATCTGTCCACCGCCTCCCCCTCAGCTGCCCTACAGCGAGGCTCTGTGCAGTACGCCCTGCCCTGGCTTGTCCTGCCCAGTGGGCGGCTTGCCCCACCTCCATGGGCAGTTTGCCGATGGGTTAACTATGCTGCTGGTTCCTCTGTATGGCAGCCTGCCTATAGGTGCATTTTTTCTAAAAAATATTTTTATTTACTTTTTACAAAAAACAAAATCATTTCATTGAAAGAGAAAGAAAACCCAGAAAAACTAAATAACAACAACAACAACAACACACATACAATTCTGGGTTGTTGTTTTTTAAAAAACCAATTCATATTAAATCCTTAGTTTGGGATTACTTGAATCCTTCAACTTCCCTCCATCCCCTCCCCTGGTTCCATTTTATTATTTTCATTTATGCACATCCAAAAAATATTAACTTCTATTTTCTTCCATTTTTAATACATTGTCTAATGCGTTACAAGTGTTTTTCGAAATCCTGCTAGTGTATTTACTTATGTGCATTGCTTTTGTGTATATACAATAAACATTTCCCATTCTTCTTTATATTATTGTCATCTTAATTTCTAGATTTCCCAATTATTTTAACCATTTCAGCATATTCCATTAACTTAATTTACCAGTCTTCTTTAGCTGGGACTGGACTGAGCTAGGATTATCCAAACGGCCTTTTCCTTTTCTTTTCTTTTAACATTTCCAACATTTAAATGAAGTACAAGCCATGACTTTTAACTCATTCTTCCAGAATTTTTCCCAATCTGTCCATAGGTGCATCTTAAGTGTCACTTGAAGATGGGGGGCTATTTTTCAGTTGTATTTACAAAATAAAAAGCTTTCCTCCTGAAGAGTTGTTGTCATTTTTTTTTAAAGTGTTGCTAGTTCTTTTCTCAGCAGTGGAGCCTTGAATCAAGAGAGGGGCAGGAGAACCCAATTCCTTTTGTGAAACGAAGTCTCCAGGAAGAGAAATCCAAGCGTATCTTGAGCATGCATTGACTTTGATCAAGTCACATTTTGGGGCCACTTTTTAAATCTGTGGAACAGAAGCTGTTGATGGCTAAGAAGATAAAGTTTCCATTTCCAGATATTTGCAGCCAGACTGTACCCCTGACACATTCATTTGTGGCCATATTGTCTCTCTCTTTCTCTCTTTCTCTCTTTCTCTCTTTCTCTCTTTCTCTCTTTCTCTCCCTCCCTCCCTCCCTGCCTCTCTATCTCTGTCTCCCTACAAGAAAGGCTTCAGGAGATGAAACATAAAATACACAGTTAATTATGTATATCAAGAAATATCTTGAATTAAATGAGAATTGTTCCCAGTGTGCAGAGGATGAAAATAAAATGGAAATATGAAAGTGTTTCAATAAAGATTTTTAATGGAAATAAGCGAGATGAGAATTTAACCGACAGTTACCTGGGGAGACCCATAGGAAATGAACGCCCTAGCAAGCGATGCCTCTGGAACCCTTTTTATTACCGAGCTGTGGGACATAAAAGCTCAGGTAAAGAATATCTTTAGAAAAAGCTAAATGAATAGGTTTTCAGAACTATTGTTTGATCTAAATGCAAACCATTTGTTGGACACAGATATGAAACCTGCTTGACTCTTTAAAGACATCCTTGTTCTCCCTAAATGTCAGAGGCCTTGAGTAAATAGCCATTACAAGGAGCCGCTTTCTACTTCAAATTACCTTTTCCCGGCGATACTTTAGAGAAGACGTGGAAGGGGAAAATGAAAGAATATATAAATCAGATAATGTGACCTGCACGCGCACACACGTTGTATAATGCTAGGCCTCTTTCTTCTCTCAGATTTAAGCAGTTCACCAAGGTCCACTTCTCAGTGGAGTCTTCTGAAGGCCTCACACCATCACAAACACTGGCACTGCTCATTTAATAGACCCTAATAGAGTTCAATACACTGGATGGAATTTGATTGTGTGAATCAAACTTCTCCAAAGTTTCTTCTTTATAGATACCCATTGGCTTGGGATTTCTGTGGGAAACTGAGAGCTGCACCTGAGCCAAAAATGGCTCCTCACTTCCTCCCCAGAAGCAAATTTAGTCCATATTGATTAAGTATTATTATTTTTATCTAGCAGACCCAATTCGAGTCCCACGACTCAAATGGAATATTTTGTTGTTGTATGCATTTCAACCATACCAAAGTTTAAGAGTCAGTAGCACAGATGTTGTAAAGCTGTTCGTGGAACAACCCTATTGAAGAAGACAACAGTAGTTACCGAGCCTTCGTTGCTGGTTGCAAAGGGGGGAACAATACAAGTTAAAGCTTCAGGGCCTCGACAATGTAGGTCTGCCACTGGACTGTGCACCCAGTATACAGCATGTTGACAAGTGGCTCATTGTCCCTTGTATAGTTCACCTCTTATACTGACACTATTCCAAAGCTAGCACTCAAATTCACTCAATAGTTAGTGAGCTTCTCCTTAGGCTGTTATTCTGGCTTGTTACCTCCTCTGCTCCTGTGGCCCTGGAGGAACGGAGGGATCTGAGAGCCAGATAGGAATCCAGGCAGCTGAAGAATGTATTTAATATTTAACTTAATTTCTTCTTATAATAGTGTTCCGTCACTGATCAGAAGGAATGTAATTGGATACCAGTGTATAATCAAACTAATTTTGGAGGAAGGGGGCCAAATGTATTTCACGCAAGGGCCCACTACAAAATTTGGCTGCCACAGTAATGATAGGATTGCAGGCACATGCCTGCTTGGTCATACAATATATACGAGTAAATTGAAAAACCCACACAAAGTCCTCGAATACTCTTGTTTTGGTAGCTTGCCAGCCCCCTAAACAAAACAAAGTGACAGTGAACCATATTAATGACTTGAACATGCTTAGCTCCTGTCGTCGGTTGCTGATGTATGCTAACCTACCTATCACCAATTATTATTTACATCCCATTTCCATCTCATAAAATTCCTAGCACATACTCTATTAGCACCATTGCAAGAGTGCATATTTATTATCGCCGACTGCTTATACATCTCCATTGGAAATCAGCGACTGTAATAGACCTTTTTGCTTTTAATTTAGCATCTGACTGACTTCCATTGGTATATTGACTGAAGTCTGCAGCTCCAAAGTGCGAGAGCAGGTGTAGAACTGCTTTGCAGCAATCACATTTGGGGGCGGAGGGCCTAGCACCTTGGCTTTGAAAATTTATTTTGCACACATTTTCTGGGCTGGAGTGGCTCTTCAAAAGTGCTAAGAAAAATGGGAGAACAAAGTCATTTTAATAATTACCGAGAGAGCCCATTTCAACCATAGATTCTATCAAGGGATAGCAAGGTTTCTGAGCATACATCAGGAGAGATTGAAGTCAGGGGAGTTAAGGATATTTTGGGATGCAAATACTCTGACTGCCATTGCCCAATTAGCCGATAGAGCATTCAGTGCCCGGTATCCTGTTTCAAATATATTTCTCTTCTTCTTCACAGTGAACTGTCTATCAAAAAAGAAAATTATTCAAAATAAGCTGTATTTTTTCAAACACAAAAATGTCTCTAGGAGATTTGTGTGGCATGTGAAGAGCCTATCGGAAGGACTTGAGCAACCAAAGATCAACTCGTTAATAGGCCTGGTTTGCATATCATGCTAAGCCAAATCACGGTTTAGTGTGAATGCTTGGGGTCTGGGCTCGCAGCCAGGAGTATGAAACTTTGCTTGTCTCCCAGTTGCTTTGTTGCTGCAGTGCACTGAGCTAAGCCAAGGTTTGGATTGTCATCCAAACCCAGGCTTATTATTTAGCTCTCTCCAGCTAATCAGAAGCTGTACCCAAGGTTCGTCCTTTGGTTTACAACCTGTGATTAGTCTGGAGAGAGCTGAACCACAACCTCAGGTTCCAATGGCATGCTAAGTGTGGTGCAACTGCAGGGGAAAGGCAGAGAGGAGAAAACTGGCTGTGGTCTCCTCTCCCAGAGATTATACATTTGCATGTTCATGCTAAACCATTGTTTGGCTTTCTGTGAGAGAAGGACCATGGGACGCAGGTGGCACTGTGGTCTAAACCACTGAGCCTCTTGGGCTTTCCAATCAGAAGGTCAGTGCTTGGAATCAGTGGCATAGCGTGGGGGGTGCATTGGGGGCCGGCCGCACCGGGCGCAACATCTGGGGGTTAGGGGGTGCAAATCCAGGGGTTAGGGGGAGCAAATTACTTGCCTTGCCCCGGGTGCTGACAACCCACGCTACGCCACTGGTTGGAATCCCCGCGACGAGGTGAGCTCCCGTTGCTCGGTCCCCGCTCCTGCCAACATAGCAGTTCGAAAGCATGCCAGTGCAAGTGGATAAATAGGTACCGCTCCAGTGGGAAGGTAAACGGCATTCCTGTGTGCTCTGGTTTCTGTCACGGTGTCCCATTGCGCCAGAAGCGGTTTAGTCATGCTGGCCACATGACTGGAAAAGCTGTCTGCGGACAAATGGCAGCTCCCTTGGCCTGAAAGCGAGATGAGCGCCGCACCCCATAGTCATCTTTGACTGGACTTAACCATCCAGGGGTCCTTTACCTTTACCTTTTAAGGGGAGGACCAAGCCATAGTATTGCCTCAGGCAAATCGTGCCTACGTTTGAGCACCAGTCAAGTACTTCTAAATAGAGAATAATGCTGACTCAAGAAGGGGTCGGACAGGACTGCTGTTAGCACCCTTTCCATTTAAGTGCTATTTAAACAATAGAGCCAAAGAAGTTCACAATTGATTCCATGTGCCAGATGGGACTTGGTTATATAGAACATAGAACTCTACCTCATCCTGAGTCAGACCATTGGTCTAGCTGGCTCTGGTTTCTGCTGGCATGTACTAATAGTGGCTCTCCAGAATTTCCGGCAGAGGACATTTCTACCTGGAGATACCAGGGATTGAACCTGCATGTCTGTAAATCATCTTGAAACATATGTGATTCTTCGTCCTCTTCATGCAAAGCAGGAAGCTAATTCTTCTAGCAGGAAGGGAAGGGGGACACAGTCCCAAGTTTACACCTCTCATCATGCAATCATATGCATGTCTACTCAAAAGTAAGTTTCACTGAGATCATAAGCATGTAAAGGATTGCAAGCCTGCAAATTACTTCCATGAGTGAAAACAAGTGTCAAGACGGTCATTTATGGGACTTGATCCTAACTGCTTGGATACTTCTCTCCTTGCCTCCAGCCCTGACAAGCATGACCCATCTGGAAGAGCATAAAATGCAATGATTTAGTATTGCTTCATGAAGGGGGTTGGACTCGATGGCCCTTGTGGTCTCTTCCAACTCTATGATTCTATGATTCTATGATCTCTCTGTGTCAGTTTCACCCTACAGAAGAGTCCCAGGTAACAACATACAAAATAGATGCAGTTCTTTATTTGCTTGTGCTGAACTGGCTTAGGAAGAAAATTACTGTTTGTTTTTTATTATAAAAACAACTTTCTATTTCTCTCACTTGCTTTATCTTGCCTTAAAGAACATGACCACAATCTGCACACTTATTTTTACTGCTTAACATTTTTCCTTATTAAGGAAAGCTGATGGCCCTCTGTGTCAACAGCCGATGTGGGTAACAGATATTCCAACACACAAGGAAATAATCACGCTTGGCAGAGAATTGTTGAGGACACTGTTCACTTTATGCTAAATTTCCCACTATATGAATCTCGGGGGGGGGGGGATTACCATAGATTTGTTTAATGGGTTTATAAGGCATGTCTGATACAGTAAGATTTGCTATTTCCTTTCTGATCAAAGTAAGTTCATCACTCTCACCCTGCACCCAGAAGCCCGGATGATGAGGAGAAAAGTTATACAATCAATTCCTGTTGCTTGTTGGGGTGGGGTTCATATGTTACAGAGACAGCTTGGGGAATGAGCCGTTTTGAATATGGAATTATAGCTTGTTTATTCCATGCTGATTCTGTATCTCTCAAAGCATGGGGTTCATATGTTACAGAGACAGCTTGGGGAATGAGCCGTTTTGAATATGGAATTATAGCTTGTTTATTCCATGCTGATTCTGTATCTCTCAAAGCATGTTTTTGTGCCCCCTGAATTGCCCTGTAGGTGCTCTGTTGAGATTCCATCACAGCAATGTTGTAAATTTAGGGACTTTCTTTGTGATGACCTGTAGGAATGAAAATCACGGGAGACGAGCAGTGGGTGTCACGAGAGGCGTCTGCCGGGAAAGTCCCGGGAACTCTCTTTTATTGAATATTACAAACATTGCCACAGGTGTACTTGTGGCTGATTGGTTGATACAAACACAAAGAAACTTAATGCTGATTGGTTAACATACATACAAGGCGGGAATTACATGTGAGGGGTGGGAATTACATGTGAACATTAATCACCGGTAGATCAAAGGCTGGGAAACGAGGTTGGGACTAGACAAGCATGAAACCTCCTAATTAATAATAAAACAATTACTAATGATTGATCATAACATGAAAGAATACAATAATCAAGTTCTATAGATATGGTCGACTATGCATGGAGAACAAGTCACCATGAACTTAAGGTGAACTGAGCGATGAGAGAATGTCTTGGTGTTTGGAACAGGTTCGTACAGTGTGTGCAGAAACAGAGAAAAGATTATAAGCGAGAGTTCCCAGAATGCAAGAGAAAAGAAGCAATGCTTCCCCATAATGCAACAGTTATGTGCAGAGGGAAAGCATATGTGCAGAAGGAAAACTTCCCTTTATCTCCCCCTTTCTTTTCTTTTTTGCGAGGCGTACTGGGTAAATAAGGCAAAAATATTTCGGGATTAGTGGTGTGCCAGCGAATGCCCAAAATAAGTTTGCCAGGGACGATGGGACAAAAAATACTACGAGATACGTGGTTTGCCAACGCATGCTCGAAATAAATCTGCCCATATCTCCCCTTTGGTTTACTGTTGGTGTTGCCATTTTGCAAAATAAGCAGCAAGGATTTTATTGGGTGGCTGAGGGGGAGAGAGAAACCGGGAGAAAAGACTTATGAGGCCAGGAATGCATTGGAGGAAGCAGCATAATAAAATTAATATACATATAATAACAATGGCATATTGAAAAAGACTACGAAGCCAAGTAAAGTTTGGCAGCCAAGCGGTAAGCCACTGGGTGAAAGAATCCCAGAGGCCGGAGAATTCAACATCTTGTTTAATGTGGTGTGTAAGATTTTGCAAATGGGAGATTTGTTTTTGGATGGCCTTAGAATTGTCTGTGATATTAAAGCAGCACATGTTTTCCACTTGTTCGCATCCGTAATGATGGAGCATCAACAGATAATCGACAGCAGCGCGATTCTGCAGGAGGCCATGCCGGAGTTCACTCTGCTCCTTATTCAAAAGATGAAGGGCTTGTGAAGTAAAATTCAAAGCTTTTGCTGCGGAGCAAGCTAAAGAGTTAATATTTCTGCTATTCCGGACAGCCAATCCAGGGACTCCTAAAAAAGAGACAGCTAAAAAAATATATTCAGATCTGCTAGGGGAAAAAACAAAATCGTTACAATCATTAATCAATTCCACAGAGTGGCGATATCTAGAGTGGGACAAATGATGCTTTTTGTCACTGGTCCATTGTTCCACTCATACAAAGATGGTGGATTTCCAGTTGAGGGGGAATGCAAGCTTACTCATTAAATTGAATGGTAGCTTGTAATTGTTGTAGTAGGTCTCTGCCCCACAGATTGAGGTGAATTTTCAGTACACAGGGCTGAATACATGCAATGGTTTCAGAGCTATCAGGCAGAGAAACAGGCAGCCATTGTACGCTTTTGGAAGAGGTTTGAGGTCCACCTACACCCCAAACTGCAGAGGCAGACTCAAGGGGCCACGTGGGGTCCCAGCAATTACTGGAAATCACAGAAACGTCTGCGCCTGTATCAATCAAGCCTTCCAGAACTTTGCCATTGATTTTATACTTACGAAGAAGTTTCTGTTCACCGATCCTCTGGATTACAGCTAATAGCTGCGGAGAGAGGGGACAGAGCTGGTGCAAATTACTATCCATAATGGAAGCAGTAGGAGGGGTAGGAAGCACTACCAAGTGTGCCCAGGAGTCACCCTTTTTTAACTGCATGGGCATATGGCTCCAAAGTTGAAGCATTATTGTGCCCACATAGTCAGGATCCAAGGCTGCAGGAATAACCATGATTCCTTCTTTGGCTGCAGAAGATTTCGGCAAAATCAAGCCCGCGACCTTGGGAGGTAGTGGGCCTGCCAATTGGGTGGGCATGAGCACGATTTCACCTGGTAAAACAGAATCTTTGGATTCCTGATTAATTAAATCAATGGTGAAATCTGAAGGTGTCTCCTTAGGAAAAGCATCAATGGTGGTAGCTGATGGCAATGGGCCCTCTAATTCTCGTGGCCCGAGGGCGGGGCCAGCATGGAGTTTCCCGAACTCCTGCACTGATTAGCCCAATGATAGCCTTTACCGCACTTTGGGCATTTCTTGGAGGGTTTAGCCTTATTGGCAGTACCATCCCTGTGCGCCCCACCGCCAGGTGCCCTGCATTCTTTTGCAAAATGACCAGGGCGCTTACAATTAAAACAGTTACCAGTTGGCTTATTGCCAGCCTGGATGGCACCGGCAAGCAAGGACATGGCATGGCTCTGGCTTCCAATGTCCGCACAAGATTGAATCATCTGTGCCAGATCATATTTAGGACGATTAATGATTGACTGCAAAGCCTTCTTACAGTCGGTGTTTGCATTTTCAAAAGCCAATTTTTTCATCAGTTCATTCTGGGCTGTAGTATTATCAACCTGCCTGGTCACTGCTTCTTTCAATCTATCTATAAATTGGTGGTAGGGTTCCGAATGCTGTTGTTTAATATTAACAAAAGAGCTCAGCGGCTGCCCTGAGACAGGGACTTTCCGAAAGGCGCGCTGTACACAAGTCGCGGTGCGGCTAAAATGTGCAGGCGTCAGCGTCGCCTGGGCTGTTATATCGTCAAAAGGACCGGCACCATAAAGTTCATTAGCTGTATGCTGGGCATCAGACAGGGCTGAAGCACTAAGCCGAAATTCACTATCAAAGACAACATACTGGGCTGGTGAGAGCAACATGCGCATTAAATCCTTCCAATCTTGGGGCAGCATGGTATAACCAGACGCAATCCCCTCCAGCATCCCTGTGACATAGGAGGATTTTAAGCCAGAATCAGCGATGGCCCTCCTCAATTCTCTCAGTACAGAATAAGGAAGGGTTTCATAAAACACCTGTTGTTGAGCATTTCCTGCGTTTGCATAGGTGATAGGGAAGACAGATGGCATTTCCCCCGCCCACTCAGATTCTTCCTGCAAGGACAAAAGCCCCTTCTGTCTTGCCTGAGAAAGTGCAGCACGCACGGCTCCAGTAGGAGCAGGCAAAGAAGGAGGGGGGGAAAGGGGGATGGGGGGGTGGAAGCAGGTTGAGATGGATGAGAAGCAGGGGGGGGTTGCCGGGCTGCAAAGGAGAAGGAGGCAGAAGCTGTGGAGAAGGGGGATAAGGGGGGGGATTGTCTGCTGCAGGCAGGAGAGCAGGGGCCGAAGGAGACGCCTGGGGGACCTGGGGTCCAAATTTTGCAACGGCCTCCGCACATTTCTGCCAGGTGAGCAGACAATGAATTGGAGCCCTCGGTTCAGTAAAGAGGGTCTTCCTGATCTTTTGCCAAGTCTCCACGTCGAGAGAGCCAGTCTCAGGATAGGAAGGACATTGGCAATTAATTTCACCAAGTAGTTGTTCAATTTCTTTTAAGGAAACATGAGCACCCACAACCCGTTGTCTAACTAAAGAAAACAATTCCCTAGCATGTTCTTTCTGCAATTTAGTCAAATTGCCCCCCATACTCACGAAATAGCGCGCTGAGACTTTTCCAGTCGAGTGAAGTACAGGGGCTAGGCTGCGTAAGGGATCTGGCACGTCGGGGTCACCAGATGTAGGAATGAAAATCACGGGAGACGAGCAGTGGGTGTCACGAGAGGCATCTGCCGGGAAAGTCCCGGGAACTCTCTTTTATTGAATATTACAAACATTGCCACAGGTGTACTTGTGGCTGATTGGTTGATACAAACACAAAGAAACTTAATGCTGATTGGTTAACATACATACAAGGCGGGAATTACATGTGAGGGGTGGGAATTACATGTGAACATTAATCACCGGTAGATTAAAGGCTGGGAAACGAGGTTGGGACTAGACAAGCATGAAACCTCCTAATTAATAATAAAACAATTACTAATGATTGATCATAACATGAAAGAATACAATAATCAAGTTCTATAGATATGGTCGACTATGCATGGAGAACAAGTCACCATGAACTTAAGGTGAACTGAGCGATGAGAGAATGTCTTGGTGTTTGGAACAGGTTCGTACAGTGTGTGCAGAAACAGAGAAAAGATTATAAGCGAGAGTTCCCAGAATGCAAGAGAAAAGAAGCAATGCTTCCCCATAATGCAACAGTTATGTGCAGAGGGAAAGCATATGTGCAGAAGGAAAACTTCCCTTTAATGACCTATGGTTTCAACAAAGAGCACTGACCTGAGCTATCACACAGAGTTATGGCAGGGCAGAGCTGTGAAATTACTGTGAAATCTTTGTCATGTAAACACCTGGATACCTTTGCTGGAGCAGAGCAAATAGTGTCTGATGTCTCTGAAACTGAAACACCTAGAATCGAGAAAAACCTTCCTTTCCTGTAACTATAGCGTTACAGCAGCGTTAGGTAGATGATTTAAGTTGGAGAGATGGTAGGGGTAAAGGGTAACTTTAAACCTCAGTTACAGTAGGACAACCTATGTATCAGCCTCCACCGCTCCTGTGTTTTCAAGGAGGTTATAGAAAGAGAAAGAAAGTTCTATGTGAAAAAGACTGAGCTCAGCTTAGCTCGTTCTGGTGCTGAAAACAAATTTCCTGGGCTCAGAGTACACCCAAAGTAGGGATGTCCATTTTGGTTTCTCATTTTCCCAATTTTTTGTTCAGCTTTCTGCATTTTCACGTCAGCTTGCGATGTTTTTTTTAGATCCCCATGAAAACTCAGCTGCATTTTAGAGTGAATTTCTCCAAACAGACACAATTTTTTACTCAATTTTGCCTCGGAGACACATTTGGCAAAGCATATTTTCCCATATAATAATGATTTTTTTAGTATGTTATTTTCATGAAGATGTGAATTATTGTGCATACTTTAGCATTGGCTGGAGAACTGTACTGTGGAAGATGGAGAAGTATGGCTGTGTCTCTGTTCTCATGTTGTTTTCAGAAAGGTGAACTGGGCAGAATTGCCTCTAAGTGTGAACTGAATTAATGGATGGGCCACTGGCCTAATCCTGCAGCGCTAGTCTTATGTTCTTACGGAATAAGCAAACCACAACTGTGGGCAGCAATACCAAAAGTTTTAGGGTTATTCCTTATTTCCCCATCTCCCCCAGCCTGGGGAAGAAAATAATCTATTCAACATAACTAAGCATTGGGCTGGATGTGTTTCTGTCAAGGCCTCAGGATTTGGGTCAATAATTTTTCAAACCATAGTAAAACCCAAGCTGAATACAAATGTTTGGCCTCTGCCTTTAGACCCTCCATTAAGTTTATAAGAAAATGTGCTTTGTCAGGTGGAAAAGTGATATATTTGGGGCAATTCATCCATATAACCACCTTTTTTCCTGTTTCTGTTGTTTTTTCCACTCATGAGTCAATACTATATCTGCCTGTTGCCCTTTCTCTGGAAGTGGACTTTTGAGAGGAAATCTATTGCCATAGTAAGCAATAACGCAGGAGAGACTCACGGGGCATTGCTAATCCAACAAATTCCATGTACATGTAAATAAGCAAGAGCAAACAGCTTGGGGCTTTTATTAATATCTAGCGAAAGACCTGGGATCTGTTTTGTTTGCTATAAACACGAGCTTGTTCAAAGGAAACTGAAAAGGAGGGTTATTAGTGTCAATCTCATTGCTCTTTAAGTAGTTCTTTTCCCCCCTTTTAAACAAAAAAGGTATGGATAAAATAGCACAGTGTTTTGAAGTAATTGAAATTACTAATCAGAAAAGGGGGAAAAATCAGGGCAGGGACGGAATGTGAAGGAGCAATTAATGGGCTGGGATTTTTTTTGGAAATGTATTTAATTTCGGATTAGCTACAGGGGTTATTTGAAACGAGCATTCAAAAGTTCTCTGAGGACTTTTGAAAGAATGGCAAGATAAGAGGCAGAGCTATCAGTATAATTTGGGGTACAATTCAGGTCCATTGGAAACAGGTGTGTGTGTGTGTGTGTGTGTGTGTGTGTGTCTGTCTAGGGAATGTGTTAAACATGTACTGTGATGGAATGTAGATTGCATCCTATTTGGTTTCTGAAAAGAAACGAGTTTGATTTGTGCCATACCTTGAGAGGAGAAAGTTGCTGAGTGATCTCCACTTCCCTAAGCTATGTCAGCAGTGCCACAGTTTAATTTAGAGGAGGGTGAACTGGAGACCTCTCTTTTTGTGATATTTACAATTATACAGGTGGTGCATAGGTAGAGACAAACAGCATGAGCACTCTGCTCCTAGACTAGATGAACTAGACTAGATGGACATTTGGTCTGATCCAGCTTCTTATGTCTTTATTGACAGAGAGAGACACCAGTACTTCCCAGTGCCTTTAACTCTCTCTCTCTCTCTCTCTCTCTCTCTCTCTCTCTCTCTCTCTCTCTGTCAGTTTCCTCCTAATTCTGTTTCAAAAATCTACTTCACACACAAACACAACTACCTTGTTTTAGCTGGATAGGGCAGGATATTTCAACTTTCCCAAACTGGTTTCCATATGTCAAACATTCCAGAGAGATTTCTGTATCAAGAAACTGCATTCTCACCATCAAGGGTCATCAAGACGACAAAACATTAGCAATTTTGTCAAATCTCAGGCCCTGATCAGCCATCCCTGTAAGGCAAAATCCTAGAGCAAGACAACTATCAGACACCAAGCCCACAATGATATTGTGTATAAGTTAACATTATCAGAAGTGGCATGGTTGTCTTTTCGTGCTTTCTCTTCCAACGATGAAGCTTGTGTACCCCAGCTTTCCAGTCCCATGAAAAGTAGCCCAGCTCCTTAACTCTTCTGCAGAAGACTGAAGGCACCTTCAGCCCAAGTGGCAAGCCATGTGTGAATGAGCAATTGCAAGCTTCACAATCACAACACTTCATTTCAAAGAGAGGTTTTTTGATGGTATCTATTCACCTGTACATAATCAAGGATTACTTTGATTAGTGATCTGATGACAATGCAAGTGATGTTCATGCATGTGAGTACAGTATTCTGTGAACCAATGTTTTCAACCTCTGTAATTAATATGATTTCCTACATCTGTTAGTAAGAGTGCGTCAATACCATGCAAACTCACATAGCCGTTAATTTACCACACTGTATAAGATGTGTGAGATGTGTGTGTCACTTTGATCCCCTCTAGTGGTGGATTTATAACTGAGCACATGGGGAAATAATGAGAATTGGATAGATGCCTTATAAATAAGCATGAGCTTCCAGTAACTGAGGCAAATGACCACAGCTCTCACCAGGAGCACAACACACCAAGCTGTGCTTGATTTAGTCACCACAATAAAGGAGCACAAAACACTGCATATTCTGCATTCAACTGTCTTGAAGCAACACCACTTTGTAGGATTCTTAGAGACGTGATTTGAAGGTCCCCTGCCCTCAGAAGAACATTGACCTCATTTCAGACCCCAATCCAGAGCTTTGTTTGAACTCCCATAAGCACACACACACATACACAATTTTACACAAGTAGACCAGGCAGAGGGCCTTTTTGGTGGTGGTGCCCACCCTGTGGAACACCCTCCCACCAGATGTCAAGGAAATAAACAACTACCTGACTTTTAGAAGACATCTGAAGGCAGCCCTGTTTAGGGAAGTTTTTAATGTTTGAAGTTTTATTCTGTTTAATATTCTGTTGGGAGCTGCCCAGAGTGGCTGGGGAAACCCAGCCAGATGGGCGGGCTACAAATAATAAATTATTATTATTATTATTATTATTATTATTATTATTATTATTATTATTATTAGCTTCCCTTCAGCAGAGGAGTAACTATTGCACACACATTCATTGTGTTGCAATGACATCATGTGCATCCAGGAAGTTTCCATATACACAATAAACAGTTTGACCTGTTTCTCAGAGCATGCATATCTTTCTAAAAACAGGGAATGTTATGCAAACTTTTTTCCTCCTAAGCAGGTATCGCAATTAGTTGATCATATGACCTTGATTGTGTGATGATTGTACTTGAGATTTAATTTTCCTTTGCTTGTTGTTCTGATTGCATTTTAAAATTCTTATGTACAACATGGCCTTAAGGGGACTGTCCTATCCTAATTTAAAAGCGATGTTTCTTAAACAGCCTACATGGGGGAGGGGGGATATGGATGGCAATGTGCTATTCCCCCCCCCTTCATTTAAATTGCTGGAAAAAGCCTAGATCTCCATGGATCTGTGAGGAGCACAATTAATGGTCAATACTAAATGTGCATGCGGATCCAAATTGAGCATCTGGCCTGGCTCATTGGGTAACAGGAAAATAATTTCCATGATCAAGCGAGCATACACTGTTGCGAGTAGCTAGGGAACCAGTCTGCTGCAGATGTTACGAAGCAAGCCAGAGGAGATGAGAGGCAAATGGCAAGAAAGGATAGAGCCAAGGTGGATGTAGCTTAAAGGGGGCTTGACTGCTCCATCTTTCTTACAATTAGTCACTGGGAGATCCCATGGAACTGTCCTGGGCTGGATTTAGGTTTGATGAAGGTAATGGGGCCCTTTATATGTCCAGCTGTCCTTGGTCAACAACAAATTGTCACTGTTTTTTGTGTTGAATATATGCTATATGGTAATTTATGGACCTACCAAATATCTAAAGCCATTTGCACATAACAAAATATGTATTTTATCCATGCAGAATGTAGGCACCCTATATATAGAAATGAGCAAACCAGTGATATTTTAGGGAGCAGGCTAGCAGGTGGGGCCCATTACTTATATCATAGGAGTCTACACAACACAAAACACTGTTGCTGTATGTAGGTTTTATTTTAAATACAGCTGTAACTGTTTTTTTCTATTACATTTTATTGTAATTTATATTTGGTGTTAGCCACCCTGAGCCTGGCCCTGGCCGGGGAGGGCGGGGTATTTATTATTATTATTATTATTATTATTATTATTATTATTATTAAGTTTTTTATCTTATATTTTATCTTATATTTTGTACATCCAGTTGTTTTTTCCTTTAATTTTTTTGGGGCCCCCCTAGAGAGTGGGGCCCTAAGCCATAGCTTGTTTAGCTTATACGTAAATCCAGCACTGGAAATGTCTGATTGACTCATGAGAGGGCTGGTTGACAACAAACCATAGGCCTTTTATAAGGAACAGTGATGCAACATTGCTTTGCTTCACAAGCCTTCTAAGCTGGATGTAAATAACAAAATATGTGAAATCATTGAGGTTCCTTTTATTAGGCACTAATACCTAATATATAAATCCATACTGAAAATGTTGCAGGCAGGGCTTCACTATGAATGACTCTTCCTCGGCCTGGACATTCAAGATAGGAAGCTGTAAAGAGGGGGTAAATGTTGCTGAGTGTCGTCATGTTCAGCTCAGCATAGGCTTGTCTGTGGCTTCTTTTTCAGCCTTACAGCACAAGCTTATGCATAGCCTCTCTGAAATAGTTTCCACTTGGTTCAACACTTGGTCTTATTCCCAAGTAAGTGTGTACAGAATAGTAGACTTAATTAGGTAGGCACGTTGCTAAGTGTTGCAGTTTATGCAAAGGCAGCTAGAGTTCATGTCCATTCCAGTAACTTTTGACCAGTTGGTTGATTAGAGTTTTGTCTCCAAATCCCAAAGATCACAGCTGTTTTGTAGGAGCTGTGGGTGGCACATAAATAAATGTGTGTGTTTGGAGAGCAAGGATGGTCTCTCTGAATTTTCCCCAGATTTTGGAGTTCCAACTGTGTGCAGTTGTTTCCAAAGTGAAACCAATGAAGCAGAAATACTACATTATCCAGATTTATTTTAAAAATTGAAATTGTTTAAGGATTTCTGCACATGCACAATTTGCCACATGGTCCCCTTTATGTATTAACAATGCACGCTTGTGTTAATAAAACACCACAAAAAAGTAATCTTGGTGCTTGGGGAAAGGGCCATAGCCCAGCGATAGAGCATCTGCCTTGTATGAAGGTCCCAGGTTCATTCCTCAGGTAGGATTGAAAAGACTCCTTCTCAGAATGCTGGATAACTTCTGCCTCTCAGTGTGGACACTACTGGACTTCCCTGTGTGAGTGCCTGAGGGCCCTGCTCTTGCCACTTACCATCTGGCCTGGGGCGGGGCCTGAAGCCTCACAAGGACTGCTGGCTGCCTGCTGCCTGCTGCCCAGGAGGACTCCCCTGTGTGAGTGCCTGAGGGCCCTGCTCTTGCCACTTACCACCTGGCCCAGGGCGGGGCCTGACAGGCCTCACTAGGACAGTTGCTGTTACTGCTGGAGGGGCACAGAGTGTTTTTAAAATGTTTTTAAAAATTTCTTTTGAATTTTTTGTATGTGGGGGGTGGGGGTGGGGTGGATGTTTGGTTGGGCTTGGGGAATTTTTTTGATTTTGTTGTTTTTGTAATTTTTACCATTTTTTGTTTGTATTGTTTTATTGGTTTTGTTTGTTTGTTTGTTTAAGGTGTTATTTTGTTCTTAAGGGGAGGGGTCAGGGCTGCCGGGGAGTGGGCCCCAGCCCACAAAATGGCTGGGGCATGTTCCACAGGGAGGGATGCCCTGGGACAACCAATCTCAGTGATCACGGGTACGAGGAGGAGTTACGCTAAGATTAGACCATGTCATTACAGAGGGGGCAGGTTTAGTCGTTGTCTGAGGACTATTCCTGCCTCCCGGTCTGGTTCTGACCGGATGGATACTCGAATCAGCAAGGGATACCCACATGACCTGAAGGTGCTGCTGTGCAATGCCAGGTCAATGATTCATAAGACCACTGCCATCCATGACTTGATCATGGATGGAGGATTTGACCTGGCATGTGTAACAGAGACTTGGTTGGATAAAGCAGATGGGCCTGTCCTTGCTGCCGCTTGTCCACCAGGTTTCTCTTATGCACAGCAACCCAGGTCATGTGGGTGGGGAGGGGGGGTTGCAGTGATTTTTAGGAAGTCATTAGTTTGCACCAGGCATCCTATTGGGAAGACCCAGTTTTCTGAGTGCATGTTCTGGAAGTTGGGCAATAGGGGCCACAGGGTTCTGTCTTGGGCCCGGTCTTATTCAACCGGTGCCACAGGGTTCTGTCTTGGGCCCGGTCTTATTCAACAGCTTTATCAACGACTTGGATGATGGACTCAAAGGCATCCTGATCAAATTTGCAGATGACACCAAACTGGGAGGGGTGGCTAACACCCCAGAGGACAGGATCACACTTCAAAACGACCTTGACAGATTAGAGAACTGGGCCCAAACAAACAAGATGAATTTTAACAGGGAGAAATGTAAAGTATTGCACTTGGGCAAAAAAAATGAGAGGCACAAATACAAGATGGGTGACACCTGGCTTGAGAGCAGTACAGGTGAAAAGGATCTAGGAGTCTTGGTTGACCACAAGCTTGACATGAGCCAACAGTGTGATGCGGCAGCTAAAAAAGCCAATGCAATTCTGGGCTGCATCAATAGGAGTATAGCATCTAGATCAAGGGAAATAATAGTGCCGCTGTATTCTGCTCTGGTCAGACCTCACCTGGAGTACTGTGTCCAGTTCTGGGCACCACAGTTCAAGAAGGACACTGACAAACTGGAACGTGTACAGATAAGGGCAACCAAAATGGTCAAAAGCCTGGAAACAATGCCTTATGAGGAACGGCTAAGGGAGCTGGGCATGTTTAGCCTGGAGAAGAGGAGGTTAAGGGGTGATATGATAGCCATGTTCAAATATATAAAAGGATGTCACATAGAGGAGGGAGAAAGGTTGTTTTCTGCCTGGTTCCCTGTAGCTTTGCTTCTCGCAATTAGGGAACCGCCAGAAGGCTCTCGGCACTGGACCTCAGCGTCCGGGCAGAATGATGGGGATGGAGACGCTCCTTCAGGTATACTGGACCGAGGCCGTTTAGGGCTTTAAAGGTCAGCACCAACACTTTGAATTGTGCTCGGAAACGTACTGGGAGCCAATGTAGGTCTTTCAAGACCAGTGCTATATGGTCTCAGCGGCCGCCCCCAGTCACCAGTCTAGCTGCCGCATTCTGGATTAGTTGTAATTTCCGAGTCACCTTCAAAGGTAGCCCCACGTAGAGTGCATTGCAGTAGTCCAAGCGGGAGATAACCAGAGCATGCACCACTCTGGCGAGACAGTCCGCAGGCAGATAGGGTCTCAGCCTACGTACCAGATGGAGCTGGTAAACAGCTGCCCTGGACACAGATTTGACCTGTGCCTCCATGGACAGCTGTGAGTCCAAAATGACTCCCAGGCTGCGCACCTGGTCCTTCAGGGGCACAGTTACCCCATTCAGGACCAGGGAATCCTCCACACCTGCCCGCCTCCTGTCCCCCAAAAACAGTACTTCTGTCTTGTCAGGATTCAACCTCAATCTGTTAGCCGCCATCCATCCTCCAACCGCCTCCAGACACTCACACAGGACCTTCACCGCCCTCACTGGTTCTGATTTAAAAGAGAGGTAGAGCTGGGTATCATCAGCATACTGATGAACACCCAGCCCAAACCTCCTGATGATCTCTCTCAGTGGCTGCATGTAAATGTTGAAAAGCATGGGGGAGAGGACACAACCTCTTAGCTGTTAGCTTTGCTGATTAACTCCATGGTATGTATACCAGGGGAACCAGCAGGATTCCTTCCGATTGCTGCTAGACTCTAAATCCCATCAGCCCCAGCCTCTAGCCAGCAGGGATAAAAGGAGTTATAATCCCACAACATCTGGGTGCCAACTCATTGGCTCCCTCTGGTTCATATTGCCTAGAGATGGCTCTCCGAGATTTCATGCAGGAGTCTTAAACAGCCCTGCTTGGCAAAGATGAAAGCAATGACTTTTTGCATGCAGAACGTAACTTGGTGGGCACCCTCGACCACTGAGTTACACAGCCTTTGCACCCATGACAATCTGCTCATCTGCTGTGTGTAAGCAATGCATGAAATAAAGGCACCCTCTCCAGTGAACCACAGCCCAGGTAACAGAAATATGTGCAAAGAACAGTCAGAGCTGACAAATCCATTCAGAAACTTTACACGGGAAATTTATTTTCACTTGCTTAATCTGTTTCTTGTGGATATTCTTCTCAAAATTCTATAGAGAGATTCTAGACATATTAGATGCTAACACAGGCCTGGAATTAACAGGAAAGAAAGAATAAATATGCATTTAAATAGAACATAATACAGTGTGTATGTTTTTATACAACATTAATAAACAGTATAAACAGCAAAAGTTTGTCATGTCGAAACAGCGTACTGAGGCAAGAAAGAGAGAAGTTTGTTGTTGGTCTGAACATCTTTGGAATGTGAATAGCACCTCTAGTGAAAGGGGAAAAAAAACATGGTTGTCAAAAGGTATCTAGCCAATATGTTGAAATAAACAACTTCATCAACAACAGAACAACAATGTGCTGGCATTCAAATTAAAAATAAAACAGTAAATATAGCTACCATGTGTCTTCATATTGTTTTGAAAATATCAAAGAGGAATGAGACTATGTTTACAAAGTGGAGTGTGAAAGGAGAGATGATAAAGATGATTCATTCAGATGACTATCAGGGGCCATAATCCAGAGAATTGCACAACTTAATCTGTGCAAATAGATTTTCATTTTCTTTCTTGAAGAAAAAAACATGTTTTCAAGTAGCAGCACCCTGCCATTCCCGCAAACACCACATACCCAAAGGTTTTGGAGATCCAGTGTGTTTTCAAGGGGAAGTGTTTCTATAAAATAAAAATGGCAGAAGTTCTGGTCTGTACTTGAAAGCTCTAGACAATCTAAAAGCACCTCTCCCTTGATTGTGATAATGGACTTTCTTTGCATCCTAGAAGCAAGCAGTCATTCATGCATACCAAATACCTGCATACAGATTTGGAAATGTATGGCAGTAACATGAAATATATGGGGGTGGGACAAACTGCAATCCTGCCATTTTAGCTTGGGCATTCATGAATATTAAACACTGGAAGCCACATAACTAACCCAGGCCAGAGCCAACCAAGCCATGATAACTCAGACAAATCCAGTTGCACTATATTGAACAAGATTATATTGAATCCCATAGTAACTTCTCTCTCATTCCCTTCCTTCCTTCTCAAAGGGGTTACTAAAAGACACTTATTTATTAAAGCCCTGCATGAAAAGGGGCATTTCTCTGCACCCAGCCTGGGTCATCAAGTTGTCTAGAGCAGGTGTTGATTCACAGAACCATATCTGAGGGTTGATCCCCTTTACTCCTTGCTTTCCAGGACAGTGAAACATGTGTGACATTAATCTAAATGCTCTCTACCTTATGCCCAGATTCCTAAATTAGCACATCATCACAAAGATCTTTGCGAAGTTAGGTATGGAAGCCTATGAAAGTGGCAGGATTCAAGTCCACTGGATGAAAGTTTGGATTGTAGCTTCACCATCTCCACAGTAAGTCTTCACTGCCAAGAATCCAACCCTGAAACTCTAATGTAGTTCATTTCATCTTTTCAGGAAAGTTAAAGATAGTTCATCAGTGTATTCCATGCCCAGCGGCTGCTAATTTGCAAATCAACCTATCTCTGAGTCTTTGATTAGAACAGAGGCAGGGTAACTTTCTGGCTACAGAACATCACATATCCTTGCCTTTTCTGTCCTCATTCTTTTTAGAGGTCGTTTGTTCAGTGATGGTAGACTGGAAATGCTATGAAGGAAGTCCTGCAGCACTGGATTGGGTTTACTGCAATTCAGTTGTCTGTGGACAGCTCCTCTGTGATATGCTGAGATTATTGACAAAATGTAGTATTAAAGGAACTCTCTTCGAAAGTTTTTCATCATTACTCTATATGCAATCTATAGTGCTTGTTGAGCTGAGGTGGTATGACGACACAGAATGCTCACAAGCACTTCAGGTCCTCAGAGGACAGGCAGAATATCTGCAGTCTTAGCATTTTTAAGAAAAAACATTGGCTTGACTGGGGTTAAGATTTCTCATAGGACCTAGGGACAGGGCTAGCTTTGTGGGGTAGGATGAAGACTGGGAACCCCAAGTATCTAAAGAAAAGCTTCAGAATAGGCAACAAACCAAGAAACAGTTAAGAGAAGGATAAAAGGGCTTGAAGGAAAAAGCAGAAGAGACAGCCAACATGGTGCTCTACAGTTAAGTGTTGCACCCCCAACTTCCATCAGTCCCAGCTGACAATGCCAATAATGAGGGGTGATGGGGGTTGTTGTCCAACCACTTCACTCATCCCTGTATTTTGGAGAACCACAGGTGTCTCCTCACCATCCCAGTCACCAGGCCTTATCGCTCCTTCTCCTTGCTGTTACTACCTGTTCACATCCCTTCATTTAGCAAGCAAACAATATGAATGAAATGAAGGAGCAGCAACCGGAGTACACTTTGTCCTTTCTTCTGAGAGGTGGTGTGGACTGCACCCAGAGGGACAGGGAAGTGAATGGGCACCAGTGATGATGTTAAAATGTATGAGATGGGCCCGCTTCAGGGGTCAAACTGTGAGTATATTTTCATATCCCCCCAAAAAACAAAGTTGAGTATGACTGCAAACTTCTAAATGCTTTACAGTGCGCTGTTCATTTTTTATTTGCCTGCACATTAGATGCAGAACCACATACGAAATCAGGCTTGTTATTTTGTGTTCAACGAAAACTGCCTTCTCCTAGTGAGATTTCCTGGTGTGCTACCAAACTGGAAGGGCCTGCAAAAAATAACAGAATCACCTAGGTGCTTTTGAAGCCAAGCAACTACTGAGTAAACACCTGAGTAATATGCAGGGCTGTTGCAAGTGGACAGACTCCAGACAAATGCGAGCATTTTAAAATCAATTTCAGTGGAATCAACAAGACCTGAAAATGCTTCATGTAGGTTTGTCTTGACAATGATATTACTCACTCATCACTGTCATATCGCAACCATAAAGAAGGCTATGGGTGAGATCTAATGGTATCCTTACACTCATGGAATGATTTTGATCTAGTGTATGCCTTCATTAATGGAAGGAAAGAGGACATTTTTTTTTTTCTGGCTTGCCCTAATTTCCTACAGCAACTTCCACATCTCCAGCCTTTAGTGGAGGCATTGACTGGATCCCAAGTTCTTCTGTGATTCCATCCTGTGACATCAGGCTTAAATGGTTTGTGGATTTGGTTTTCATGCTTTCAAAATCCTAATATGAGTATTTTTTTATTTTTTAAAAAAGCAAGGCTCATGCATATGTTTTCATGGCTAAGGCATCCTTCCTTACCCTGAACTTCCAAGAAGCAAGATGGCAAACTCTTTGCCCCAGCACAGGCTTATGGTTTGTGGCTGTATAATGCCCTAGATCAGGGGTCACCAAGCTTTTTGAGCCAGTGGGCTACATTTGGAACGTACTGTTGGTGGCAATCACAAAATGGCTGCCGCAGGAGCATGACGCAAAATGCCTACCACATCCAAAAGAACAAACAAGAGAGAGGAGACCACAAAATGGTATGGCCTGCCACCTCATCCATTGGGGAAAAGGCACCTTTGTCAGTCACCATCACACACATACACACAGAGGTCTTTATACTCCTCCTCTGTTCAGAACAGAAAGGAGAGTGAGTGTCCACTCCTGGCATCCAATGAAATGTGGACAAGTTTAAGGATGTGTGCTCAATGTGAGGCTGAACCAGTGAATCAGGAAATGAGCAGACAAAACAAGCAGTCTCATGTGAGTTGTGTTTTTTGGAGGAGATATTTAATGTTTTTTAAAGGAAATATTTTGTGGGTGCCGTAGGAGGTGCTGGAGAGCACACTAGTGCCCATGGGTGCCATATTGGCAAACCGCTGCAAGACCTCAGGGGTTTGTTTGTTTTTAAAGACAACCCAGAGTACAATTTGTTCAGAGATCATCTATACAACATATACACACACATTTTAAAAAAGGCAATTCCTTACACTCTGACAGCAGTGAAAATATGCAGCAGTATTTCAGGCCACATTGAATTGTTGAGGCTGGGTAGTACAGCAATGTTATAAAATATTGCAATTCTCTCTTTTAATAAATACTTGAAGTTAAGACTGAAGATGAGAATAATCAAGTACTGCGTTGCAGAAAAATAATAATTTGTTGAAGTATTTTTCATCTGTTACAAATAAATTTTATTTACCAAACACAATTAAAAAAAGAAAAACATTCCCAGCAGATATGAATGATGAAGATTACATTTTGATAAAGGAAGGCTTGCAAAGAACCAGGCAACTTTGATTCTTTTGGACTAAGGATTTGTTCTGGTATATATATATATACCTTTTCAATACATTCATGTACATTCATGTTAATGTCATTATTTACACATTCCAGTAAAACTAGACATATTGGCTGGGATCCATAGCAGGAAGATATGTGCATGGAACAGAACTGTGCGCAGTGAGGATTTTGCTTACTGTTTTGGCCATAACATATTCCACTGCAGAAGAGGTAAGCTATTTTTTATATGGACCAATGGATTGTCTCTTTAGCAGTGGGAAATGCAGTGGTTAATTTTTAAAAAAGCAAGCACCACCAGGGCTGCACATGGAGTTTACTTTTGGATCCCAGCCACTGTGTGTAAATTTAGGGGTTGATTCATTCAGAAAATTATGCAGGCATTGTGCTGGTTGCCACAAGGTATTCAGGCTTGGTCTGTACATGTAGAACCCTGCTTCCATTCCAACTATCTCCTAACAAGGGCTGATTTTAGTAAAGTTGGATATATGGTATCACTTACAGCTAAAAAAATCAGACTGGGTGGGCTACTGTTCTTATTTACACAGTTACAGTACACAAAATGGCTGCATATTGTGGACGGAGGTTGGCTGATGACTGCATTGGAAATATATATTATAGGTGCTCTTTTGAGGTTTTGTACTCATCTTCAGACTTAGAAACAGCAAGAAAGGAGACTCTAGCAGGAAAGAACAGTCACTAAGACATAAAAAGAAGGGGATTATGGAAGAAAATGCTTCCAATAGTCCATGACAAAGACAATCCAAGCACCAGAGGGTATGCCATTATTATCCTACAATGGAGCTCAAGAGAAATACTCAGCTGAGCTCTTTGGGTATTACTTGCATGAAACTCTCAAAGTTGTTGGACAGAAGTAAAGAAAGATCTGGAAATATGGTCTAGGTTGAGACTTTCCTTGTTAGGCCGAATTGCTGTTATTAAGATGAATGTATTGCCTAGAATGTTATTTTTATTTCAGACGTTACAGATTTTGGACAAGATGGACTGTTTCAAGAAGTGGCAGAAAGACATATCTAAATTTGTCTGGCAGGGCAAAAAGCCCAGAATAAAATTTAAGATTTTAACTGACGCAAAAGATAGAGGGGGTTTTGCCCTGCCGGACTTAAGACTTTATTATGAATCAGCAGCTTTTTACTGGTTGAAACACTGGTTACTTCTTGAAGACACAGACATTTTGGATTTGGAAGGGTATGACAATAACTTTGGTTGGCATGCATATTTATGGTATGACAAGGCAAAGGTGTATAAAAGTTTTAAAAACCATATTGTCAGGAAAGCATTATACAATGTTTGGACTCGATACAAAGATTTGTTGGAAAGTAAAACTCCCAGGTGGTTGTCACCAATGGAAGCTAAGGCGGTGAAAAAACTTAATATGGACTCTAAATGGCCAAAATATTGTGAAATTCTAGAACAAGATGGTGAAAAGGTTAAACTTCAGAGTTATGAGAAATTAAAGTCCAAAGTTCGAGATTGGTTGCATTACCATCAGATAAATGAGACATTTAAGCAGGACAGGAAAATAGGATTTCAGAAGGAGAGGTCAAAATTAGAAACAGAATTGTTAGAACCCAATACAAAAAATTTGTCAAGAATGTATAACTTGCTGTTGAAATGGAATACACAGGATGAAATGGTGAAATCAGCTATGATTAAATGGGCACAAGACATCGGTCATGACATTATGTTCGCTGACTGGGAACAGTTATGGACCACCGGTGTTAAATTTACGGCATGTAATGCCTTAAAAGAAAACATAATGAAAATGATCTATAGGTGGTACATGACCCCAGTCAAGCTTGCAAAAAATTATCATTTGCCCAATAACAAATGTTGGAAATGCATTGAGACTGAAGGTACTTTTTATCACCTTTGGTGGACCTGCCCGAGGGTTAAAGCCTTCTGGGAAATGATCTATAATGAAATTAAGAAAGTCCTTAAGTGGACCTTTCCTAAGAAACCTGAGGCTTTTCTCCTGGGCATGGTTGGCCAATTGGTGCCAAAGAAGGATAGGACCTTTTTTATGTACGCTACCACAGCAGCAAGAATTCTTCTGGCAAAGTATTGGAAGATGCAAGAACTACCTACTCTGGAAGAATGGCAGACAAAGGTCATGGACTTTATGGGACTGGCAGAGATGACCGGCAGAATCCGCGACCAGGGGAAAGAGACAGTGGAAGAGGACTGGAAGAAATTCAAAATATATCTTAAAAATTGTTGTAAAATTGAGGAATGTTAAGATGTCAAGGGGTAAGAAGTAGAGAATTACAGCTGTAACTAACAAGCTTAGATCCACTTTAAAGGATCTAGGAGATCCACATGGTTATCCAGATCCTGGACTACAAGTTCAGCTCTGAGCAGACATGTGCTTTAAGTGCCTTAGGTCTCAAAAAAGGCAGTGATGCTTTGGATCAGCTTTGCATTCTCCCTTTACAGTACATAGAATACCAATGTAAATAAAGACAAGCAAAACATAATGAAATTATTCCAAAACAACAAATAAGATATGCAAAGAAGAGAGCGGGGGCAAATGTGTCACCTTGTTCTCCCCTCTTTTTTAAAATAAAAAAAACAACCCTTGAGGTGTTAGCATATTTAATATGCTTGAGAATCTGCCAAATAGTCAAATTTTTAGAGGTTAAAAAAAAAGAAGAGCTTCAATGAATTTGAAAACGTTCCTACTTTTCTGAAAGGAGTGCTGCATAAACAGTGCATACATATTTTATGAATCAAACCCTGAATTTTCACTTCTAAAACATTTGTTCTAAAATATCCACCCGAGAGCTTTGCACCTTCTCTTCCTCATATATTAAACAAACATTGTCTTGAACTACATTCATTGTGAGATTCGTGTGTGGTTTGCTTTTTTAAAAAAAACAAATTACCATTTTCCTTGCAGGCAGGTAATGTTAAACAGCAATGCACTTAATTTATACCATGTGTGCTTAACTGTGAATAATGGCTTAATATTGAGAAAAAAGTGGCAATCATCTATATATATTTATGTGTCACATCAAGCAAATGAACCCAAGGTATATATGTAAATAGGTGAAGAGTCGGGCTATGCAGATAAAGTTTGGCTTGGTTTTTAAAGGCTGCTAATTGAGTTCTATAGGATAAAATAAATGGCCTACAGCACAGCAGAGTGGAGAGGTGAAACCGGTCCCTCATCCCAGAATCTGGGGTCAACAAGGATCAAAGTGAACCCTCGTCCCAATTATGTCCTTGAAGACACCACTACAATTTTTCTTATGTAAGTGAGTGACTCCTAGTCACTCAACCAGGGGGGAAATAAAGCTTTGCATTTTGGGGGAAATATTCTGGTCAAACTAAAACATGACCGCCAGCTCTGAGAGTGTTTGGCCTTTTCACGACTGATAGGGAGTCCATGGATGGTGGTACAAAATTCATTGTAATCCCAAGTAGGACACCTGCAATATACAACCTTTCACCCCGGTTCCACCTGTCATAATGGAGAACATTTTCCTAGTATGGGACTGAAGTCATCCTTGCTTTATTAATAAGTCTCATTGGATGTGTAGATAGTTTGCTGTTCAGTTACGTTGCTGGTGTAGCAGATTACAGGTGGAGAGGGGCTATACCATAGGACAACCCACCACCATTACCTTTGCTCCATCCTGCCTATTCATTCAAAGCCCCCCACCCCCCATATTTGTGAACTGATGTTTGGGTGTGATCAGCGCTTTTTTTCTAGAAAAAGAGGTGCCAGAACTCACCATCAACACTTCCCTCGTTCTCTTAGGATGGCAATGGCAACCACCTGAGAGGTGCCATAACTGAGTTCCGGCAAGTTCTGGCTGAAACAAACAGGCCCTGAGAGTGATCCATATTAAAAACAGGGGTGGGTGCTGTTGCTTCCATGAAGCTTAAACAAGTTTCTCTTTCCTCCACCCCTCTCCTGGACAGAAAGGTTAAACTCAATGCTAAAGGGGCACAGAATGGAGAGGGCACCCTACTTTTTTGGTTCTTGGTTTAAGCAGCATGCATTGCAGGTGGCGCTGTGGGTTAAACCATAGAGCCTAGGGCTTGCCGATCAGAAGGTCAATGGTTCGAATCCCTGTGACGGGGTGAGCTCCCTGCTCGGTCCCTGCTCCTGCCAACCTAGCAGTTCAAAAGCACATCAAAGTGCAAGTAGATAAATAGGTACCGCTCCAGCTGGAAGGTAAACAGTGTTTCCATGTGCTGCTCTGGTTCTCCAGAAGTGGCTTAGTCATGCTGGCCACATGACCTGGAAGCTGTACGCCGGCTTCCTCGGCCAATAAAGCGAGATGAGCGTCGCAACCCCAGAGTCAATGGTCAAGGGTGCCTTTACCTTTACCTATTGCGTATCTCAAGCACAAGGATTACAGTTCATCTTATCCATCTTTGAAAGAATGGCTGTCTTTTGCAGGCATAATGGGGGTGGGGAGCACACTGTAAATTGGTGGCTCATTTTCATTTTCTATGGAAAATATAACAGCATAGCTATATGCAGATCAAATACTGGGTTATATAGGACCTTATTGATCAGGCATGTCCAACCGGTTGACTGCAATCTACCAGTTGATCGTGGGGGCAATACAGGTCTATCGCGACCCCCCCAAAAGCTAAACAACTCTGCAGAATCCTCCATCCTCCCCTTAAAAAAAGGCCAGCAACTTTTGGCAACAACAGTGGGTAGATCACTGCCAGTTTTGTTATACTGGGAGTAGACTGCAGTCTCCTGGGGGTTGGTCATGCCTGTTAAAGGTGAAAGACTGAAATACCGTTAAAGTGGTGTTCTGTAGGACATAATGCTTGACCCCGCTATAGTGTATAACACACGTTTCACCTCATACTCTGCACGAATGCAAGATTGACAGTCTTACTTTGCATTGCCATCACGGTCTTAGAAATGGAGGAAGGATCTGGCCACGTGCACCATTGACCTGAAAGGGGCTTACGGAAGGGGATGCATTGGCCAGGCTGAGTTCGGAAATGCAGCTGGGATGAGGCTGAGGACTTCCTTTGCAAAGACTGACAAACACACCAGCTGCAATACATACTACTTTGACCTGATCTGGTGCTACTTCAATTTCATCAGTGTTGGGAAATGTTCTGCATGACCAATAGGTACATTTCTGTGGACGCTGGGCTGAAACAACCTACTAGCTTTGAATCTCTGGACCAAGTTGGTCCATAAGGAACTGATAACTGCCAGAAGATTTCTTTGGCCTTCAAATAATTTGATCTACCTACAGAGACGAAAAAGCTTACTGTCTCTGATATTGACAGCGGGGAGAAATCCAGGATGACCAACTAGGCTGTATGCAGCTCCCACATTTATTTTATCTGGTCCCTATTAGCCCTATGAATGCCTGAGCACACATGGTCTACAGTAGTAAAGGACTAAGGCTGGAATCTACACTGATCTGGAAAAACGCTATTAAACGTTATTATAAAAGTTACATAGCTCTCAATGCAATTTCCCATTGCCAATGGATCGCTGCTCTGCAGCACCCTCTGGTGTCACATTTTTATAACGTATTTTTAACATTATAACCAACCAGTGTAGATTCGCCCTAACTCCTACTTGGCAGGAATTTTGTTAGGGGGGGTCAGTTTTGTGTATCTAAATACACTTTTGAGTCCAAGGTCTCAAGAACAGAGGTAACTGGGTAAAGTGGCAGTGACAACTACAAATGTAAAACAGATTTCAAACATGTCTGGAATACAGTGATGAGCACAAGGCAACGTGTTGTTCAGAAGTTATACCCTGATCCTAAACGTCTGTGCCAGCATATCTACGTATTTGTGATATTGCAACAATGCAGCAGTTGGACACAACCCATCCTAAGTATTATTTTGCAAGTCTTAGGATCAGGCTGTAAATATTTCAGTGTCAAATCTATTACAGCAGAGGGAAATGACCCTTTATTTGCCACAATTAAAACACCTATTGCGCTTAGCAATAAAACCCACCAGTTCTTGTATCTGATTTCGTTTGTCCTTGAAAATCCACATAGTAAAATTTGATCAGAAAGAAAACGGCTTTTGATCCACTGAAAGTTCCCTATGAAAGAGTAATTTGCTTTGTGCGCTTTTCGCTCAGGTAGCTGTTAACAGTAACCTTTCATTTTTAAAATCATGTTTTCACATTCTTTCCTCCTTCTGGCCCAAAACATACCATGTGAAGAGGTCAATAGGCATTGATCAATATCTGAAGGATTAAGACCTTTGTTTTCCATTCCTAGACAACCACCTATTTTTGCATTAGACACATGTTTGTAGCAGGAATCTTTTGTTGTTGTTTTTTTTGGAAGACCTTGCCGTCCAAGTTCTACCCAGATTTGAGTCAGCATTTGAACGGACTCACTCACACCAAGTTAAAAACAGGAGACCTAATACTTCTGACACCAAAACAAAACACAATATAATGCCTCAATCCTATTCCGTCCCTGCACAGAGAACAGAATGGGGTCTGGATCCACAGAGGACTACAGCATAACCTACGCCTTTGCTGCACCATGCTACTTCTGCACTGCTGGTGGATACAGATTTTGCATCTGAGGAGCTTCAAGGTGCTAGATGCTTCAGGCAAGGTGCAGAAAGGCTTCATTTAGCTGTGAGTGGTTGGCCATGTTACAGCCATCGAAACTGCGAGGGCCAGGCTTGAATACCAGTGAGCAGGAGGGGTCCCAAATGCAGCAGATCTAGCTTACCACTTTTTGAAGCATTCCCTTCTAAAGAGCTCCCCCCAACCCCCCTAAATACAAGAGTTTCAGATAATCTAAATGCACCATGGTTACCTTTTTCTGGGGCAGCACAGTGGGAGAGAGAGAAATTATGATGTTCTACGGCGAATCCTTCTGCACCTTCTCTCTCTCTCTCCATGAAAGGGGACGGATTGGGATCTAAGCGACGGGTTTTATTTTATGTTCTGCAAACTCCTCCCCCCCCCTTCAGAATTGCAACTGATTATTATTTCTATAAAACCTGGCCTGTACTTTGAAGAAATACTTCTAATGGAAGTTATAAATATGAGTATTTGAACCACATCTCTTTTTTGTGTGTGCGCACACATTAAATATTAGTTTCTCTTTCTGATGGGTTTTCTGGCAGTTTGCTCGATCTGCTGACCGTCTCTTCGCTCTCTTTGTGGGTCAAGGGCTCCACTTCCTTGGAATCGGCATGCTTGAGGGCTCTCTGCCTCTCCTCTTCCACTCTCTTCTCCTTTGCCAAAAGTCTGTAGTTGATCGCGTTCCCAATAAATAGCCAGATGCTTGCAACGATGACAATGACACCGCAGACAAAATACATGTATTTGTAATCTTTCGTTATGTCCACGAGCAAACCTGGAAGATAAAAAGAGAATCCCTGCAAATAATACTGAAGATTAAACAAATCATTCTCTCGTGGAAGACAGAAAGGAAGGTCCGAATGCAACTTCTGCAAGTAGAAATAGTGTTACAGTGGTACCTCGGGTTAAATACGCTTCAGGTTACATACGCTTCAGGTTACAGACTCCGCTAACCCAGAAATAGTACCTCGGGTTAAGAACTTTGCTTCAGGATGAGAACAGAAATCGTGCTCTGGTGGCGCGGCGGCAGCAGGAGGCCCCATTAGCTAAAGTGGTGCTTCAGGTTAAGAACAGTTTCAGGTTAAGAACGGACCTCCGGAACAAATTAAGTATTTAACCTGAGGTACCACTGTACTTAGCTCAACAGTGCCAGGATTTCTGTGCTATCGTTGACTGTTCCTTGCAAATGGTTCAAGAGTTAAGGCAATCATCATAAATCTGCTGCTCTTATATGTTAAATTTAACATATATTTAAACTCTGCTCATCACTGGCTGTAATTTTGCATTGCATTGCCATTTGACTCTTACCTCAAATGTTCTCCTTTGCATACTTGTTAACTAGGATTTCACTTTAGGCATTTAATGAAGTGAGCCTGAGTAAACAATAGCTTATACTAGAATAAATTTTGACAGATTTTTAGGTGTCCCAAGACTCTTTTGTTCCAAGAGGCTAACATAACTACCTCTCTGGAAATGCTTCACTGGTGTAAGGCCCCTTACTTCAAGAACTGCAAGGTTGGAGGTGTGTGTGTGTGCATGCAGTGAACGAGGAAGAGAATTCACATTAGGAAAGGTGCTGTCTGTTTGCTGAAAAATGACCAATCCAGAGCAACACAGATGTAGCTTATTGATTATGAGTTGCTATGAATTGTCCTTTTGCCTGTGCATTGGTATAAAATAAGTAAACTATATAATGGGAGATGGGATCCTTCCCATCTATGGACTGTCAAGGGATTCAACAGAAAGTAATGCTATGTTTGCCACCATTAAATAAAAGTAAATGGCAAGATGGGTGTAAGAAGGGCAGAAACTCTGAAAGCGTATATGCCCAAATAAGTTCGGGAATCTTCAGTAAGAAACTAGCAGTCTATGCAGGACTGATCATTACTAACCCAGGAGGTAAATACACCACTAGGTGGCATACTGAGAGCTAGAGTAGCCAGTTTCTAATTGAAGAAAGCTCTTTTTGCATGGCAATTAAAGGTCGTGATTGAGTTCAATTGCGATAATTCAGTGTTCTGTTCAATGGTTTTTTATATTTAGACCAGGGCAAATTAAAATTATATCAATGTCTACACACCTAACTTTGAATAAAAATAAAAGCCATAAGAATATCTGGTGATCCATTGCTCTTCCCTCCTTATACCCGTTGAAGGAAATTCAGAAAGGACTACCACTGCATTAAAGGACAACAGCATCTTGTGGGATTGCCCACAACAGCATCCCCCCGCACTTGTGATTCCCAGGAACCAGGCATGTACACTGCCTTGGTCTTCATGGTGGAAATGCAGGATAGACCTGTAATACCAACAATAATATTGTAGGGTACAGTAGGAAATGGTAGAAGGAAGGATCTTTGCCTATGCTGTGTGGAAGAGAAAGAGAGGTGAGGAAAGGGGAGCCTGTGGAAAAAGCTCACCATGTCCGATAAGACTGTGTGCTGTCTGATGAAAGCCAGTGGAGAATGGAGGGAGGGGAGAAATCTGATTGGGATGACCAGAAGATATGAATTGCTTGATTGAGAGGTGGGAACTTATGGAAACATGGAAGGAAGTTGGAGGGCGGGTGCAGGGAACCAAAGGGCCAAGGAGTAAGGAATTTCAAAAAAAATGTTTTCACACAGGATTTAAAGACAGAAGGAAATGTGTGGACAAGGAAACATTTGATTCCAGTGGGGCCAGGAAAGCAAATAAATCTGAATGAGGTGGGCATGGAGTTAAATTTCATATATTGACTTGCACCAACCAGCCAAGCTTAACAGATCAAATGCATACTTGCCATTTTTTTATCATGACCATCATCGATATACTCACCTCCCAACGGAGGTCCTAAAAGAACAGGGCAGCACTCCACAATGGTGACGAGTCCTACAGCGCTGGAAAACCTGCTAGCACCAACCAAATCCATGAGGGTCTCAAAAAGGACACTGCTCACCATGCCGAAGGCAAGTCCAAAAAGTACTGCGTACACAACCAAGCCTGTGTAGTCTTCGGCCAGCGGGCACATGATGTGGCAGATGCCATTGTACAAAACGGCAAAGCTAAAGAAGTATTGGATTTTGGGCCGTATGTATTTGGAGTTTGCGAGCAAGCCCATGGACGGCCTGGCAAACATATCAACAAAAGCCAGGATGGAGAGGAGGAACGCAGCAGAATATTCATCGATCCCCTTGTGCTTGGCATAAGGAGCTAAGAATACAATGGGGGCAAAAAAGCCAAGGAACATGATGACGTTTCCAGATAGATAAATCAGAAACCCTCTGTGTTTGAAAAGGGAGAGATCTAAGTATGTGTTGATGGTTTGCCAAACGGACTTCTTGTCGTTCTTGTGCAAGGCAGAATCTCCTTTCCCCTTTTCTACGTCTTTTTTGACCGCAGGGGCTGGTGTGGGTGCGACGGGCCTCATAAGAGACCCGGCCACGCAACAGTTCAAAAGAAGCCCTCCCAAAATGAGGAAGCTTCCCTTCCAGCCAAAAGCATTGAAGAGAAACTGATTGAGAGGTGCCAGAGTACTTAGAAACACTGGACTCCCAGCCATGGCCAGTCCGTTAGCAATGGGGCGTTTTTTGTAAAAATACTTGCCAATCATTGTCAAAGCTGGCTGCAAGTTGAAGGCCAAGCCCAAACCTAAAAGAAAGAAAACACACACACACAAAACATGAAAAATAGAGCATTCCCCAAGAATAGTACCAAATTTTCACCTTCCAAGCACCCCATATAAACAACAAACAGCCAAAATGCCAGCTAGTAATTCTCCAGAAATATTAAAAAGCTGTTGGCGCTGGCAAATAAACGTGAGCGTTCATTGCTTCCCATGTGCTTTAATGTCACTGATATGCCACACAAAATTTCTCTCGTTTCCCTCAAATTGCAGTGCAATAAAAGCGAGAGCTCTGCAACGCACGATTCATGTTGCAGACAACGGAGTGACAGAGGAACAATGATATCAAGACCTTGAGCACACTGTTTCTGTATTTTACTAAGCTATAATCCAATTTGCTCCTGGTTCATTTCACAGAAGTTATTAAATGTCACCTTCTCGACGAAAACGGCAAGAGTTTAGAAGGATAAATCCTCTGCCTTTAGCTTTATCCTTTACTTAGGTTTGAATAGGTACACATAAAAATAAGGCTTAAAATGCTTAATGGACATGGGCCGTTACACAGAAAATGACGCCCTCCCACATCACTGCGGGGTCCCGAGGTTTCCCATGGAGGAGAGACTCACACAAACATTTCAGATTCCTTGTTTGGTGCTGTGACTGGGAACCTTACAGGAAGAATATAGCGGAATAGGCCTGGCATCGCCGGCAGCCAGTCTGCCTCTAGCAATCTTACAGCTGGGTTACATTAGTTACCAGAAGGAAGAGTAGCCCTGAATGCATTCATGTTATATTCTGTGAGCAAAGATGTCTTTCCTCTATGGATGTTATTCATCCTATGTGGATAACACTCTTTCTCATTCTACAGCCTAATTCTAAGTCCTCACAAACCGGTAACACAGTGGCTAGCGGGTTTGATTTGAGCAGGAGAGACCTGGCTTCAAATCTCTATATAGTCATGAAACTTGCTGGGATGGCTTGGAGTGACCTGCTTTCTCTTTGGCTAACCTACCTCACAAAGCTATTGGGAGAATAAGGTGAATGAATTTACCATATTTTTACGTGTATTAGATGTAAAAAAGCTGGATAGTGGCATGGGGGGGGGCTGTGCATTGTCAGCCAGCTGGTTGGTGGGCATGCAACTCCCCCCATGCCACTGTGGGAGGCGCGTGCTCTAGGGAGGAGGAGTAGTAGTTTTGGATTTGATATCCTGCTTTATCACTACCCGAAGGAGTCTCAAAGCGGCTAACATTCTCCTTTCCCTTCCTCCCCCACAACAAACACTCTGTGAGGTGAGTGAGGCTGAGAGACTTCAAAGAAGTGTGACTGGCCCAAGGTCACCCAGCAGCTGCATGTGGAGGAGCGGGGAAGCAAACCCAGTTCACCAGATTACGAGACTACCGCTCTTAACCACTACACCACACTGGCTTCCAGTGTCTCCCGCAGCGGCATGGAGGGAAAGCTGTGCACACCAGCCAGCTGGTTGGCGGGAGTGCAACTCCCCCCCATGCCACTGCGGGAGGTGCATGCTTTAGAGAGCGTTTCCTGCAGTGATGTGGAGGGGAAGCTGTGCATGCCAGCCAGTTGGTTGGTGGCCCATGCCCTAGGAAGCTTCCCACCAGGGCTTGGGGGGAGCGGCTGCCCACGTTGCCAACTCCCAGCAACGGCTCTGCTGGGCTGTGATGGCGCGAGTGCAATTCCCCCTTTAAAAAAAATTAACAACTTTGGGCCATCTCCCCTAATTTTCTTTAAATTTAGTCCCCCAAAATAGGGGGCGTCTTATACATGGGAGCGTCTTATACATGGAAAAATACGATAAGTCTGGTGGCTGTAATGGTGAAGCTATTCCAAGCTGCTCAAGCACAGGTCAGTGTCATCATGGCCTGCCAGATCCTGAATCAGTCTCTGTCTTCAGAAGTCTACTTGTCATGTCTACTCAGTGCATGGCTACTGCTACAGATTTTTTTGATTTTTTTTTTAAAGCATACAGGATTGCCTGTCATAACTTGATCCATGCATCTTTCAGTTAACTTTGCACAGCCAGGTCAGCATGCTGCATCTTTGTGACTCAAGGCTGAAAGAATTGACAGGACATGACAAACTGCAGCCTCAACTTCAGCCTGTAGGTTGGTAACAGCATCGTGTTGTGAAAAGGATTGTGTTTGAGAGACAACAATCCTGTGTGCCATTCTTGATCTGTGTGTGGTTTCTCATTCACAAATGCAGACCATTGCTTGAGCATGCAGCAGCCTTAGGCAGTATAACTAAGCCTAGAAAACAAGCCATCTAGAGGCTCTGTTAGGGTGGGTGCTGAACAGCAAACTGTCTGCTGGCTGCATGCATATGAACGGGAGTTTAATAGAATGGGCATTCTATCAATAGGGCTTTTGCTGATGTTACATCATACAAACCCAATCCTCAGGCTCTTGTAACTCAAGCCCCCCCCCCTTTTTTGGAAACACTGCATTGCTCCTATACAGAATTTCCACATGAAACTCTACTACACTGGGAATAAACTTATAACATGGCAAACAGCAACTGGGGCATTTTGGGCACAGTTGGATTTGTATTCCTTGCTGTGTATAGTGACATGATTAAAGGCTAAAAGAACCTGTAGAAAAATGGAGTACTGATGACTATAATAAGTGCTGCCACGAGCTAATCAATGCCTGGGCTGTAACTGCACGTGACCCAGTAAGAATGGTGCAAAGAACATGCACCACAAGCTGAATTATCATTTAAAAAATTGAAACCCACGGGCTTTGTCTGGGATAGCGGTTTAATACTTACCTCCAATGACACCTATACAGATATAAAGCTCTAGGACACTGTTGCAGAATGAAGAGCTAATCATTCCAAATGAAGCCAGGATCCCGCCCGCAATCATGACTGGCCGGCTGCCATATTTGTTCACCAAGACGCTGCTTATGGGGCCTAAATACAGGGGAGGGGGGAAGAGAGAAATTACTTTCTGAAAGCATAAATGCAATGGAAAAAAGGAGCACTTTCCGCGAGGGACAGAAGACTTCACCTTCAGCTCGGAAAATATGAAGAAACTTGGTTATTCACATCAGTGCATTTGCAGCAGCCTTCCACTGAATCAGACCAGTTTTAATCCTTACAGAGGTGAACATGAAAGGTCCAACTGCCCATGCATAACCTACTCAGGGCTGGGCCTGCTGTGCAGTGGAGTGAAGCCATCTACTTCAGCTGCTGTCATAACATGGGCTGGCAGGGAGTGGATAGATGAAGGCAGCAATTGGGGTCTGAAGAGCAGGGATGGGGGCAGTTTGATTTTGGAATCAGTTCCATATTTAAGGGTGGGTCCGTCTGATTGGTGCTTTCCAAAACGGTATGTTAAAAACTTTTCTGTCCTGTCTTTCCATAATAGTTAGCTGATTATGGATTTTTAATTTGTATTGTATGGGTTTTTTTGTTTTTTAAAAAGTGTGGTTTCAGATACAAATTTGTTGTAAACCACTCTGGTATTTTTGTACGATTAGAACAGCGGCGTATGAATATTTTAATAAACAAATAAATTTGCAAAACCAGAACACAGTCACTTTGAAATGCCTACTTCTCTGAATTTTGCGATACAGTTCTCCAGCTGAGTGCCATGCGTAAAAATGCATAGGCTAGGGTAAAGTATGTGCGCAAACACCTCTGTTAGTGAAAATAATAGAGCAAATGCATGGTATTGGTGAATATCACCAATATCATGGGGGACAGAGACAAAGGTGGGCAAGGCAAGAAATGGGGTTTTTACTTTTGTGTAGTATGCAGGTTTCTACAGCCATCCAAGGACACATTCCAGCTAGGCAAAATTAGCCAAGGAAGGTGCAGAGGATGTGCTGTAGGCCTTGGGTAAGTCTTGGCCCCTGGGGCGAAAGTTTCCCACTTGAAATATAGGCTGGCAAATGACTCAGCCAATAATACTGCATTCCACCCACATTTTAAACAGATGAAACCCTTTCATTTAGGCTGGATGTGATGTGAAATTCCCATGTTCTGGCAATCACACATGGACACTGGAGTCTTTTTAGATCAGTGTCCCCATTGACAGTTCTGCCTAACAATTGCTTTTTTATTATTTTGAAATGCGGGTTCCACAGAGAAAGTGGCCGTGCAGAAAAAGTGACAGATAACAGGACTTATGTACACCTGGTACATGCACATATTATATATAATGGATATGAATACATTTAGAAATCAACCAGATTTTTAATCTGCATAGACATTGAGTATTTCTCTTTCTAGGAGGGATGGAAGAAAATTTTGTTTTTCAACATTTGCCACCAAACTGACCTCATTTGCACCTCCCTGATTAATTCATAGACAAAAATGTAATTATTCTTTGCATCTCATACTTCTCTGAATTGCAGAAGTTCATGTCTCAAAAATATACCAATATACATAAAATTGCATATTTTAGGATAAAATATGTTTATAACTGTAACATTCAGATAACATACATGTTGCGTTAAAATGGTGAGAACCAACCAAGTCCAATTGCTCATTGATTTCAGTGGGTCAACTCTGAGTATGGCTAGTATGCATTTTAATATGCTTGGGGTGGAAATGCACAGATTAAACTGGAAACCAGATGAAAGGGATTTATGAATGAACACGTGTGAAACTGACACAGACTGGAAATAGACTGCTCTGTCCAGCATCTCTTTATATGCTCCCTCACTAAGGTATAAATCATAAATGAAATAATTCTATTTTCATTTATGAACTCTGAAGGTACATAGGCCAGTGTAGTACTATTCTGTTGAGATAAGGCTTTTTATGCAGTGGTGTAGACCCACAAATTGTGAAAATCTATAGTCATAAATCATATTTCTAAGGAAGTTCAGTTACTAGACTTATTTCAGTCTGTTATGCATTGTGATTTTGTGATTTTGCTATGTTAAACCATTGTTTCTCACATGAGCAATATACTGTATAATTTTGAAGGGTTTAGAAATGGAATGTATGTATTAAATATCAAGAATGAAGGGATGTCAGACACATTTGGGGAGTTTTCCCCACCCCCAAATATGTTCCTTGAGGACCATTGTTTCTCACATGAGCAATATACTGTATAATTTTGAAGGGTTTAGAAATGGAATGTATGTATTAAATATCAAGAATGAAGGGATGTCAGACACATTTGGGGAGTTTTCCCCACCCCCAAATATGTTCCTTGAGGATCTCACCTGTCTTAGTTTTGTAAGTACTAAATTACCATCCTTAAAGGAAAAAGGAATAAAAAGGAAGCCAAAGCAGCCTAACATTTAAAGCCAGTGCTAAAAACGACTCTGCAATAAAGTGAAATGTCAAGCACTGCATTTGGTTTTTACTGAAAATCTATCTGTATGTTGTCCAGGGTATAAGCTTTCCATTAAAAAAAAACCCAATAAAAGAACAAACTTTGCATTCGCAGTGTGAGAAGTTAAGTAAAATATGCTGTAACCTAGTGTTTGCGGAGGTCTCAGTTTGACAATCTTTAACTTGTATGGCAATAAAGATATGTTTTAGTCAAATATTCTCTCCTTGTTACTGGAATGCTGTGCTAATAAGGAATCAGTCGCATCTCAAACCCCAGGACTTCTGTTTCAGAGTATATGTCAAAAGATTGCAAGCACAAGAATATTGGAAGGCAACCTAGCTTTTGAGATGTTGGCCTCTCGTTGAGCAAGAAACGTGTTGGATCCAGCCATGTTAATAGACCCATCGAAGTCAATGGACCCAAGTTAGACATGTCCATTAATTTCAATGGGTCTCCTTTGAGTATGACTAACATTGGACACAACCCAATATTATTCAAGGGTGGAAATAACCTTTTGGTAGTTTTTTCACTCTTGACCTCCCCTGGGAGGAATCCTGGGAACTGTAGTTTGTTAAAGCTGCTGGGAGTTGTTAAGAGAACCCTATTCCCTCACAGAAATATAATTCCCAGAGCTCCCTAGGAAGAGGGAATGATTGTTAAGCTACTCTGAGAACTGTAACTCCCTGAGGGGAAACAGGGTTCCAACTCTCCACACTCTTAACAAACTACGTTGCCCAGGATTCTTTGAGGGAAACCATGACTATTAAAGTGCTATACTTGAGCTTGAAGTGTATAATGTAGATATGGTCTCAGTCAACATATTAATCTTCTATTGGGAAAACCATCACATAGGCCTCTGAGACAGCACCTTTAAAAGGCTAAATGAGTCTTCCCACACTTTTAAACACTATAATAAAATATAGCTTTGGTGGTGGGATACACAAAGGGTTACAGACGCGGTAATATTTCACTAAATAAGAAAATATGGAAAATGTTACCTGCCATATCAAGCCTAATGCTAAAGTTAGCCAGCAAATAAATTACTTAAATGCACTCAGTTTCCATATGTCCTGCTAAGTGGACTCCCCACCCACCCACCCCGAAGGAATCTGTGCCTACTTTTTACTTTAAGAGTCTAATATAATGCTACAGCCTCTTGCCTAGATGCCAAGGATATAAATCCAAATACATTGTAGCTACGAGCAGGTAATCAAGCCTTTAATGGCCATGCACAAATGCAATTGCACATTTAACAATTTTTATTATTTGTTAAGTGGTGTCTGCTACATAGCAGCCTGTCTCTTTAATCAACCCCGCTTTTCCTTTTTTGCAGTCACTGGCATGATGTTCATGCTATTCTCCAAGATATGTCTTTGACGGACCAAGTGAAAAAGGCAACGCTGAAACAAGATGAAGGCTTGCTGCTCTTCAGCTAGGGAAATCTGTTTTAACAGAAGTTAAAGAGAAAATCCTATACATATGTCTTTTAATATATATATACCGGTAGCCTGATTGAACTCCATGGGGTTTACTCCCTGACAAGTAGGTGTAAGACTGCAGGCTAAATCAATTTCATGCATATCCTTCCTTAGAATCCTCTTCAGGCATTGGAAGTGAATGTGTGACAAGGGCAGTAGGGTCATGTGCACAAGACCCACTCCCATCGCTTTCATTCCCACATGGTGCACACTGAACACAAAGGTCTGAAGTGGGCTTCTAACCACATTCCTCTCAACATGGTTAGATGCCTCCACATGATTGGAAAGCTGCACTACAGGGTTATTGGTCATGCAGAGGCATCTAAGTTCATTCATCCAAACATGCTTGGAAGCCTCCTTCCCATTCAATGCATGGTTGGGGCTGGCATGCATGGCCTCATACCTCTTATGCCAGATATGGGGAACTTGTGGCCCTCCAGATATCACTGGACTTCAGCTCCCATCAAACCCATCCAGCATGGCTAATGATCAAGCATGCCAGGAGTTGTAAGCCATCACATGAGGCCCTTTTTTGTGCCTCCTCCATGAGAGGTCCAGAGAACACGAGAACAGGCCCTTCCTGTGGTGGCTCCCCACTTGTGGAACGCTCTCCCCTGGTAGGCTCGCCTGGTGCCTTCATTACATACGTTTAGGTGCCAGGCGAAAACACTCCCCTTCTCTCAGCCTTTGCCTAAGTAAACAATCTATGATCTTTTAAACTGTGGGAGGGGGCTATTGTTTGTTACTATGGTATGCATTTTTGTGTTGTTATATTGTAAACTGCTCTGTGGTCCTCAAATGAAAGGCCTTATAAAAATTTGATTCTTATTAACAATAATTGTAGTTCAACAAGATATGGTGGTCACAAGTTCCCCATTCTTGTCCTATTCCCTCTCTCTTCTGTTTCATTATTCACCCAAAGAGGACTTAGATTTTCATGTTTTGTATTTGCAGAGGAAAGACTTTAGGCTCTCAAATTTCAGTGGCGACCTGTGTGATACTAAAATTTGGTGCCCTCCACCTCTTTCACTCTGTTCTACAGCACTGTTGTGGTGTCCCCTGCAGCATGGCACCCACTGCAGCTGAACCAGTCGCACAACCCTAAAACCATCTTTTTGGGTTGATAGAGATCATCACTTTTGATGTAGAAAAGAGGGTAGTTAATGGTCCATGTGTAGGAAAGCATTTGGAAGAAGAAAAAAGAGAGAGGGGGAAAGCTGCAACATTTCAATATGATGAGTAGTGCTCACATCTGTTGTGTGTATCTAGTGAATTGAAGGTTTGGGCATGATATGATGCATTTTAAGTCAAGCACAGACAGATTTAGGATCAGCAATACAGATTTCTTAAACAATATAAATAAGAATACAGGAAAAAGCAGTACAATTTTTATGTTTTCAGAAACACAGATGATATAGAGCATTTCCTTTTCTCCTTGTTTCCCCAAACTACGTAAGATTATGGTAGTGGCAGATAAGTTTAAAGAACCCAGAAAGGAATGAAGATTTGTTTGGCATAAAATCCATATCCTGCTGTGCTCTCAGGCAGAAGAACATTTATCAGTACAAAGGTATTAGGTAATAGGTATACTCCATTCATTTCTGAGTCAAAGGGAAGCCAGAATACAAGAACAATTCAAGAATACAAGAACAATTACATACCTACAAGAACAATTACATACCTACCTATGCATCTCAAAGGCTAAAATCAAACATGTTCAAAGCAAGTACTTCTCCCAAATAAGCAAGACTTTTGAGGGCTGACAGAAAAACTGACACATGCTGAGATGCAGGGCTAGCAATGTAACAGGCAATATAGGAACAAGTTAGATAATTTGGTCCACATTGGCCAAGATAGTCTATATGGAATGGCAGCAACTCTGCAAGTACTCAAGTAACACCTGGTGGAGATCCCAGGGATGGAACCTGAGACCTGTCACTGAGTGTCAACAACAGCAGCTTGATGGTAGATGATCCCACCTGCAAAATCCTCTGCCATGTCAAAGCAGCACAACATCAATAAAGCCGTAAAATGGAACATGATGTTAAAATAACAGTTACAATAGAAAAATATAAAAAGCCAGCAGGCACGAATATCCACAGAACCACATGCAGGAAATCAATGTGCTTTGTGATCTGAAAGCCTGCCTAAATAAAAATGTAATCAGTTGTTGCCTGGAAGTTTTGACTGTGTGGGCCAATCAGATGTTCCATAACTGGGGGCAGGGGGTGGCACTGAGATTGCTCTGTCTTTTGTCATTACTTTCCTAGTCTCTTCCCCAGATGTGGCAAGGATCAGGGCATTGCCTGCAGGTTGTAACTCAAGTACTAGGATCCCAAGTCACTGATGGCTTTTTATGTTATTTGTAAGACCTAGAGTTAGACTTGGCAGCTCTCTGGCAGCCAGGGCAGTACTTTCAGGATTGGAGCGATATGATCCTTGCTTGCTACTCCCGGACTAAAGCATTCTACACCAGCAGCAGCTTCCAAACTATCTTCAGGGGTAGCTCAACACAGAGTGAATTGCACCACTCTATCTGGGATACTATGGGATGCGGGTGGCACTGTGGGGTAAACCACAGAGCCTAGGACTTGCCGATCAGAAGGTCAGAGGTTCGAATCCCCGCAGTGGGTTGAGCTCCCGTTGCTCGCCCCCTGCTCCTGCCAGCCTAGCAGTTCGAAAGCACATCAAAGTGCAAGTAGATAAATAGGTACCGCTCCGGCGGGAAGGTAAACAGCGTTTCCGTGCGCTGCTCTGGTTCACCAGAAGCAGCTTCATCATGCTGGCCACATGACCCAGAAGCTGTACGCCAGCTCCCTCGGCCAATAAAGCGAGATGAGCACCGCAACCCCAGAGTTGGTCACGACTGGACCTAATGGTCAGGGGTCCCTTTACCTTTTTATCTGGGATGCTGAAGCTGAGCTAAATTGAGGCAAGCAGTAGAAGTTAGCTCCTTTCTGGCGCCATCTCCTTTCTAGCCGTTCTGAGCCCGGCCTTGGCTGGGGAGGGCGGGGTATAAATAAAAAATTATTATTATTATTATTATTATTATTATTATTATTATTATTATTATCTTCTTTGCCTTGGTGTTGATTTAATTCTGAGGTGTGCTATAAAGGTGCCACGCGACACACTTATGATTCCAAACAGACTGATAAGTCCTTTCGATGCGGGTATAGCTGTATCTCTGCTTAATTCAGGCAACTGCTTTATCTCTCCAATAGCTTCAGTTATAAATGTTCTGATTAAGATTATTGAGTGCTTCTGTGTATTCTGGATCACTTCCAGCATCACTGCCTGCTCAGAGAGGCCCTGATCATCTCTGCTCATTGTTTCCACTGTTTATACAATGGCACTGGAAACACCGAGTGACTACGGATGTTGAAAACACTCACCTGTGCAGTGTCTCCCAGAGGTGGCAACAGGCACCTTTTGTGACATCAAATAGGGGTGGCGTAAATCAGAAACTTAGATGCAAGGAAGGCTGTGCAGCTTTTTGATGCAAGCTCCACTTTGGACAGATAAGGACCAGTGGCTGACTAGAGGAATGTCAATGCAATCAAGGTGTTCCCCTTGTTTGCAATGTTCAAATTGTTCACAGGGTACAGGATGGGAGGCTGCATAGATTTTGGACACACTGTGGAAAAAATAATTCCTCTTGAAAAAGCACACAGCACTCTCACTTCTCATTTCTCCAGGAAGGACTGGAAGAGACCCCTGCCAGAAACCCCAAAAAGTGAGCGCTAGTCAGTGCAGTCAGTAATTACAAGATAGACCAGTGGTCTAACTCAGTATTCAGAACCTTCCTGCGTTCCTAAGAATGTTCGTTAGGTTTGAGGCTTCCACTACCAACCCCCCATTCAAACTGGATCCATCAACATTCTTGAAATCCCAAGGGGAGAACTTCTAATTCCACATTATGTGACTCTTGCCTCCATATTCTTTTTAATCCAAAACCCAAAGCAGGCTGCAAATATGAGTTAAGGCAGGGAGTGGAGAAAAGCGACTGTAGCTTTTTCCATGTCACCATCACCCTCCCCAAACCACTTTCTCCCAAACTGAAGGATGGATGTGGAGTCTGAATGGAAAACACATGGCAATCCAGATTTTGTGAATTCTAACTTCCAACCTGGTAGAGGGCTATCTCAGTAGTGGTGCCCTCCCTGTGGAACACCCTCCCTTCAGATGTCAAGAAGAAAGAAAGAAAGAAAGAAATACATAACTTGTTGAAGACATTTGAAGGCAGCCCTGTATCAGGAGGTTTTTAATGCTTGATGTTTTATGTTTTTAGATATGCTGTAAGCCACCCGGAGTGGCTAGGGAAATCCAGCTAGATGGTCGGGATAATAATAATAATAATAATAATAATAATAATAATAATTAATTAATTAATTACTATTCCCAGCCAGCATGGCCAGTGCTCAGGGATGATGGGAGATGTCAGTCCAACATCTGAAGGCACCAGATGTTGGACTGACATCTGTAGCTTGTCTTTCATAGATGGGCAGACAGCTTAGAGAAGGATTTATCCAAAAGTCTTCTCTGCCAGTCTCCCTTAACCCTCATCAGCTTCTTTGCTGCTTACAGATATAAACTCAGGTTCTCTGTGCTCCACTCCAACTCTGTCTACCCATGGACCTCTTTTTCTAACTGAAATATTCTTCCTGAGAAGCAGAAATAGAATCTTCATGCAATATACAACTTTCAAATGGCCTCCTCTACGATGTTTTGGGAATTGCTAGTTTGTTATTTAAGTGTTAAAATGTGTTGGGGTGAGCATTAAGAAACTCAGTGGCAAATGTAAGGTGCCTGGTGGAATTAATAAATGTTTCCTGTTCAGGAATAGACAGGCTGATTCCCGCCCTCACCGTGCTTAGCATTTAACAGTGATTAATTCAATCCCCCAAGGGCTTCTGTGCTTCTGTGAATCTAAGCGCCATGCAGCCATTCCTGCACTCAAAACGTTCCAGAGGTTTCACCTAAACATTATTGCAGGTGACCCACACAGTGCAATGCTGCCACAAAAGATTACTCCTTCTGCAAATGAGATGCCAAACCAAGAACGGCTAAGCCCAATCCTTCTTCCCAGTGAAGTGAGAAATGATATAAATTTTTTAACAATGGAGCCGATAAAAATTTATGCACTTTTCCCGCGCTTAATGAGAGATTCGAGGGGGGCCTTGTCGCTTGCTATACAAATGCCCTTAGTGAAACATTTAAAACTTCCTGCTGAGACCAAGCTTTTGGAAATATGACCCATTAATCTCAGTGGGTGCTCCTTTCCTCTCTGCCATGGATGGTTACTCGTGAAAACCTGAGCTACAATCTGGAAGCATCTTTGGCCGGGTAGTTATGCTGAAGGAAGCAATTTTTTACATTTTATTTTTTTAAAAGAGATTAACATAGAATTTGTATGCTTCTAGAGTATGAAGTGAGGGGGAGACCCTAACATTCTTCTCATTCTAAAGAAAGCCTATACCTAATCCCAAGGGAGGGTGGTCCATCAGTGCTAATGGGGCACTGCCCCACCTACCTCAGTCTGCTCTTAGCCAGTTCCCCACGGCTAGCCACTTTGCTTCCACCTGTCATTCGCTCGGTCTCCTCTTCCTCCTGACCTTCCCGTCACTAGCCCCAACTGGTACCAACCACCACTGTGGTTTTTAATGCACCCTGATTAAAAATGTATTCACTGCTTGATTGTAGAAAAACAAACACCCTCGGAGTGGTTTACAAAAAGAATATGGGACATGCATGAATCCTTAAATGTAAAGGGACCCCTGACCATTAGGTCCAGTCGCAGACGACTCTGGGACTGCGGGACTCATCTCGCTTTATTGGCCGAGGGAGCCGGCGTACAGCTTCCAGGTCATGCGGCCAGCATGACTAAGCCACTTCTGGCGAACCAGAGCAGCGCATGCAAACGCCGTTTACCTTCCCGCTGGAGTGGTACCTATTTATCTACTTGCACTTTGACGTGCTTTCAAACTGCTAGGTTGGCAGGAGCAGGAACCGAGCAACGGGAGCTCACCCCGTTGCGGGGATTTGAACCACCAACCTTCTGATCAGCAAGTCCTAGGCTCTGTGGTTTAACCCACAGCGCCACCTGTGTCCCAATGCCTGAATCCTTAACTAAAGATTAAAATGCAGTTGTCCCACACACCGATGCATGCATACACATGTACCCCCCCCCGTGTGTCAATGCAGAGAACTGAGCTTAATACTGGGAAAATGAGAAACTGACGGAAACATATATTGACAAGATTCATCCATGCTTACTGGTCCTGAAAGACCTACATTGGTTCCCAGTACGTTTCTGGGCACAATTCAAAGTGTTGGTGCTGACCTTTAAAGCCCTAAACGGCCTCGGCCCAGTATACCTGAAGGAGTGTCTCCACCCCCCATCATTCTGCCTGGACACTGAGGTCCAGCTCTGAGGGCCTTCTGGCAGTTCCCTCACTGCGAAAAACAAAGTTACAGGGAACCAGGCAGAGGGCCTTCTTGGTAGTGGCGCCCGCCCTGTGGAACGCCCTCCCATCAGATGTCAAAGAAATAAACAACTACCTGACTAGAAGACATCTGATGGCAGCCCTAATATTTGATGAATTATTGTATTTTAATATTTTGCTGGAAGCCGCCCAGAGTGGCTGGGGAAACCCAGACAGATGCGTGGGGTATAAATAGTATTATTTTAAAATAAATAAGATAAATGAGTACTTCATGGTATGCCTTGAGGGTGAGGCTATTGCTAAAATGCTACTAAAGCTGGAGCAAAGCTTTCCTGGCTTGGCTATTTCACAGTAGGCCTCCTCAGACATTGGTATTCATATCAGGCCCAGAGGCTAGATGAAGACCTCCAAGTTTCTCTCTCACGTCCTCAGGATACTGTCTCCCAAGACACAAGTCTTGCTTTACACTCTCCCTGTGCCCCAGCTGGAATGTGAGTCTCCAAGTGAATATTTTTCAGAAATGTGCAAACATTATATAGCAATATAGGTGATCCAAGGAGAAGAAAAGAAGCACAGAACAATGTTGTTCTTGTGCCAGCCTAACAATCTTTGTTTTCGAATAGGTTAGAAACGAGACAACAGGGACTGCTGCAGTTCCTTTCATAACTCGATGACATCTAAAGGTTAGCCTTTATTTTTTTCCCCTATTGATAAAAATGACTGGAGGCAAAGCAATAGATAAATGCTTAGGAACACTTGAGAGCTAAAATGGGGGGGGGGGGATTAAGTCCACATGGGCCCAGCCTTCCTGTTTAGAAAGCGGTAACAATAATACGGTGACAGCATTCTTTGCATCCACTCAAAAAACAGAACAAAACAATATTCTGGCATAAAGCAGTTTGAAATTAACGTGCATTTACCAGTTCCTATTTTCATTTTGAAAACCTACAGAAATGGCAGATATGCTTAAGGTATTTGGTGGTGGTGCATTGTACAGTAGCCTCACATGCTATCGGTTGCGCACATGAACGCAGTACCCCAGCGTTTCACAGTTCTGGACAACTGGAATCTGCCCTAAAAATGTTACAATGTGGAGTGCTCCTTTTCACTGTTCCAGTCAGTCATCCCCTCCATTCCATTCCCAACTCTGACATCTAAAAGAATATAAGAAACAAGATGCACTTCAGTGATGTGGAACCAGGGGCGGGGGAAGGGGGTGGCAGTAGGTGCGGGCCGCCCCAGGTGTCACCACTGAGGGGGGTGACAAAATGCCGGGCACACTTATCACGGGGCCTGCAGCGCGCCCAAGCCACACATCTCTCCTGGGAGAGACACAGTGGCTTGGGTGTGCGCAGGCTCCGTGCTGCCCAAATGGTCCACCCGCTGCCTCCCCCCCCCCCAGCTGTAGGGCGGCTAAGTGCGAGGAGGCAGACAGACTCCGGTGGCCCTGTGGTGTGTCCTGCCCCTATGGGCAGCTTGCCCTGCTCCTATGGGAGGCGTGCCCTGTCCCAGGCACCTGAGTGGCTTCCTCCGCCACTGTGTGGAACCAGCAAAGATATGGAGCCAGCACTGAAAAGGCACTTCCACTACTCCACACTCCATTTCTGCATACCCTTTTTGGTGGGCGGTGTTGTGGCCAGGCATTGGATCCTGCAGTGATCTGGCTGGGGGCGGAGACTGACACCCTCCTCGTAGCCAGCCGGCTGTTTCGCCAGCACTAGGGGCTCCACCAATCAGCGCCAGTAGGAGGTATGGCCGTGGCAACCTTAAACTGTGGTACAGCCTGGGGACTATCCTCTCATGCCCTTCTGCTGCCCTCCATACTTCATTTAACAAGTGAAACACCAGGAAAACCTCCTCTGCTGATCTTAATGCAGAGACACACAGAAGAAGAAGTTTTCTCAGATATTTGGGCCCCAGATCACTCATGGTTCATGTCAACATAAACATCTTGAATGCCAGAAGTAACTGGCAACCAAAGTTGGCAACAGAAGTTATATGCAACCAACCCACTACTCCTGCCAACACCTTGGCTATTTTTCTGCTAGGATGGATAATAATTTTTGAGAGTTGATAGGCACACAGCTCTAGTATATACAATGTACAGGATTATCAAATGAGGACAATGGTCTGGCAATCAGATCAGTCGTTGTTCCTTTGTTTCTAATTCTGTGCTGCTGCTACTACTACATTCAGGAGTGGGAGAACTATAACTATGGGCAAGGACATTTTTCATTTTTCATTTATTAAGGTCAAGTAATTTATTAGTTTCCCATTATCACCAGGCCGTAGCTCCCCATACTATGCGGTTGCTTCAGTGCCTGAATTCAGTTAAGCTGAGGGAAGACATGAGATTGCTGGCAACTGTACCCTTGTTTTGCAGCTGCATAATTGTCTCAACTACAGAGGAGTTGCTTTCAGGTGACACCTGCAAAACAGAGAAAGCTCACAAGTTTTAGTCCCAATCAGCCCAGTGTCCTGAGGTTGCTGCTTTAAATCTCCAGGATGCTTTATTACATGACCCCTGACGCCAAGGTTAGGGATAATACAGATTCCCTGCAACTGTTAATCAGGTGAGCAGCGTTTCTTTATTTAACTATCAACATAAGAAGGAAGCTTGCACTGCATCCTGCAAATGTAAAGATGGTTTTGCTTTTGACAAAAGGTTCTTGCAAGCTGTGCTCTCATTTTCCATCCCAGATTTTATGAGATGATAATATTCTGCCTGGGTCCCCCCCCCCTTTTTCAATGGGAGGATAATCTATGTTGCCATAGAACCACAGGAAGGTGAAAGGAAAAAGCAATGTGGAACACTCCCAGAAGATAATGAGAAGATTTTGGTTTTCTGAAAATACATTTTACATGCAAAAGATAACAGCCATTCCTAGCTTAAGTCTCTCATAAGTGAGCAGGAACTAAGAAGCAGAGATAAGTTTAGCAGCAAATAAGTATTAAAGTGGAGAGCTTAAGCAAGTCGTTATCTAAATAAAGCATTCAGCTCTATCGTTGTTCTCTTATTTCTGGTTCCTCGCGCTTCCTATTTGGTTTATTTATATTTTCGCCAAGAAGGACAAGATAAAACAATTCAATGCTGCTTCATTCCATTTGTTTGTTTGTTTGTTTGTTTAAAAGGAGGGATAAATAAAGATTGAGAAGAGGTCCATCAACATTGTTTGAAAGGATTTTAAGCATATGGCTGACAGTGGTATTACTAACTCAGCCAATCAGGTTCTGACAGCCTGAGGTACTCAGGCTGTGCAATTGCCGATAATCACAGTAGGCCCAGGAGTCCTGTTAACTTACAATATTTCCTTACTAGAAAAGCCTGGCATTGTAGCCTAGGCTTTTCTAGTAAGGAAATAGATTTTGGGGGAAAGCTTCACCATGCCTGTAACTCTCTCTAATTATGCTTCATGCCATGCCACCCATTTTATAACTGGCACCCACAGCACACTCTCAAAACCCAAAATGTGCCCCCTGATCTGGAAAGGTGGGCAACTCCAGCCTTAAAATTTAACAGCAAACAAGTGGCAGCAGAAGTGCTCTTTGGAGCTACCTCCCCAAGGATGTCTCAAAGTAAGGGAACTCCAAGGCAAGGGTGTTCCTGAACTTCTGGTCTCTGAAGAGCAGAGAGGGTGATTTTGCTTGCCATCTTATGCATTGAGGAGGAGGAGCTCCTTTGCTGTTCTGCTGATTGGCACATATTGGCAGAGGAGCTGATGGGGCTGTGTGTCTTCCTTTTCTTCTTCTCTCTCTGTGTAGTGAATTTCTGTGTGTGTGTGTGTGTGTGTGTGTGTGTTTGTATGAAGAGAGGCGAAAAGCAAGGCTATTGCCTGCTGCGTACGCATGTGAGGTGTTCTGTATATGAGTGTGTGGTCTCTATCTGCGTTGCGGCTTCAGTTGTATATACTGTCTGCCAGTGATTTATATTTGTAGGGAAAGTGTAAGCTAGGATCCAGAAAGCCATGTGATTCACCTGCCCTACAGTGCCACTAACCAAAACAAGCAAGATGTTCAGCGGATGGTGCTCATGATTGCTGGCACTCCTATTACATCCAGCACGTCTTCATTGCAATCAATCCATTGCATTAGAAATGTAAATTCCCATCTGCTTTTAATCAGTGGGCCCCTATAAATGGCTTCTTGTTTATGGCTCGCCTACAAAAATAGCACAATCTGCACATATATTTGTGGAGGATGATTCCCCCCCCCCCCGAAACAATAAATGTCACTTAGCTGACAGATGAAATGTCCTCAACGACAACCAAAGAAACCCACCCTTATTATGGTACTGTAGTTTCCATTTAATTTACAATTTAATTAATCAATATGCTGCTTGAAAACAAGGCAATTAGTTAACCTACAAACAAACCTTTAATTAACTGACAGCTTTAGAAGCAGCAATATATATGACAGTGCAAATACCTTTAACTGCAATTCTGTGCAACCAGAGCAAATGCAAGTCATGCTCTTTTCTGTGTCTGGTTCCAGTGATTATTGGCGCAAGTACTAAACACATGCATTTGGAATTGGTCCTATCACAACCACCTCCCTCTCCCAAGGCCATGCCTCTCAATAATCATGCTTCAGATCCTCCCGGAGTCTTTAAACCTCACTGGGATGTGTGTGTGCATGTATGATGATACCTCTTGCTCACCTGGAAGATAGAATGGGTGTATAGAAGCTAACCTAGGGCACAGAAATAAACTTTACATTTGTCCCACCCACTTCTGCTATTGGACCGAATTGCTTGCTATGGGGCTGCTGGAAAGCTGCCCATAAAGGAACGTGACCTATTGACACTTTGCCATCCTTGGCTCCTTTGGGAGGAAAGGCAGGATGTGAATCTAATCAAATAAAAAAGATACATTTTTTAAAAGGTTCCCAATTCAATGTCTCTCTGGAATGTATATGGGATATGATTTTCTTGGCTTTTCCCAAACCATGTAATGTCAGAAGCGTGACCTAGAATGAGTAATAGCCAGCCTTCAACATCATGTTACTTTAATTGAGTTATTTTATGAAGTTTGTTTCAGTATAAAGTATCGAAGAAGAAGAGTTTGGATTTGATATCCCGCTTTATCACTACCCGAAGGAGTCTCAAAGCGGCTAACAATCTCATTTCCCTTCCTCCCCCACAACAAACACTCTGTGAGGTGAGTGGGGCTGAGAGACTTCAGAGAAGTGCAGTGGCGTAGCGTGGGTTGTCAGCACCCGGGGCAAGGCAAGTAATTTGCGCCCCCTAACCCGTGGATTTGCGCCCCCTAACCCGTGGATTTGCCCTAACCCCAGATGTTGCGCCCGGTGCGGCCGGCCCCCCCTGCACCCCCCACGCTACGCCACTGGAGAAGTGTGACTAGCCCAAGGTCACCCAGCAGCTGCATGTGGAGGAGCGGAGACATGAACCCGGTTCACTAGATTATGAGTCTACCGCTCTTAACCACTACACCACACTGGCCACAGAGAGAATGCAGCCACATGCCTGTGCCCTTCTTCAAACACTTGCTTTCGGTGACAGTGGTGGGAGTCAAGTGTTTTGCACCAAGCAAAGTTCTCATGGCAAGTTGCTTCTTTCAGCCCTTTGATGTTTGTCATAATTACCTGGTAGTTTTATATTATTTTTTAACAACTTTTGAAAATTTGTGGTAAAGCACCTTTGGGTTCCAATTAAAAGTCCCAATCGGATTCCGGGGTAAATGTGGGATGATTTCAAGGCACATAAAAAGGAAAGCTGTGTTGGTCTGTAGAAAAACTCCAAAAGGCACAGTGGAACAATGCCTTTATTAGGCTCAAGCAAAATGTCACAAAAGCATGGCAGGTTTTTTACTTCTCCGGAAGTCTTCATTAGGCCAGCTGTTATGCACCAGCGCAGAGATCTCTGTTTTGCATGTGCCTTGATGAATACCAAACCTAGCATTTCAAGGCACAGTCTAAACCTAGAGGACAATGATTTCTCATCAGCTGAAGATCGACTTCAGATTTTATGGGCTATATCCCCTCCAGCCATTAGATAACACTACACAATTTGGTTTCAATTGATTCTTTCTACCTGGTACACTATTCAAAATTAATTCTTTGTTTCACTAAATTAAAGACTGTCATGTTTACTTCTCTTAACTCTTGTTCTCTGCGTACCATGGAATGAAATGGAGACGAGGGAAACTATGTATACCACCTTAAGCTCCTTGGAAGATAAAGGTGGTCTATAGATGTGATAGATGATAGATAGATAGATGATAGATAGATAGATAGATAGATAGATAGATAGATAGATAGATGATAGAGTAGATACATTCATACACACAAACATACATTCATACATAAAGGTAAAGGACCCCTGGATGGTTAAGTCCAGTCAACGGTGACTTTGCGGTTGCAGCGCTCTTCTCATTTTCAGGCCGAAGGAGCCAGCGTTTGTCCACAGACAGCTTTCCACGTCATGTGGCCAGCATGACTAAACCACTTCTGGCACAACGGAACACCATGACAGAAGCCAGAGCGTACAGAAACGCTGTTTACCTTCCGGCCACAGCAGTCCCTAGTGTGTTTTCGAACTGCTAGGTTGGCAGGAGCTGGGACACAGCAACGGGAGCTCATTCTGTCGCAGGGATTTGAATCGCCAACCTTCTGATCGGCAAGCCCAAGAGGCTCCATGGTTTAGACTACAGCACCACATACATACATAAATACATTATACATAAATGTTAATAATAAATTATAAATTAATATTGCATGGTGTGGAGAAGGTGAATAGAGATAAACATTTCTCCCCTTTAATAAGATGGGAATATGGGGCCCTCCAATTAAGCTGAATGGTAGGATACTCAGAACAGACAAACGTACAGCACATAGGAGTATGGAATTAACTCACACAAAATGTAGTGATGGTCATCAAATCTGATGGCTTTAAAAGAATATTAGACAAGTACATGGGAAATGATGCTCTCACTGGCTTCAAGTCATGATCACTGTGCTATCTTCAGAATTTGAGGCAGCATGCCTTGAAAGGCCTGTTGCTTTGAAACAGCAGGAGGAGAGGAGAGGGCTAGTGTGCTTATGTTCTGCTTGTCCCTACTGGAGAGGGATGTGGAAGCTGTGACTCTCCAGATGTTGCTGGACTCCACTCCCATCATCCACAGCTACTGGCCATGCTGGATGAGACTGATGGCAGTTGGAGTCCAACAACATCTGGAGGATGAAAGGTTCTTCATTCCTGCTATAGGCATCTCATTGGCCATTGTGGAAAAACAGGGTGCTGGACTAAATAGTCCGTTGGTTTCATCCAGCAGAAATCCTCTTATGCTCTTTGGCAGCTGCGTGAGTGCCTTGTGCATCCCAAACTACAGAAGAAGTCTGTGAATCAGGGTTTAAATTTTTTATTATATAAGGAAATGGGATCAGAGTTAATAACACTTGCGGTTGTTTTTATACTTGGAAGCTAACAGATGCAAGGACAGCTGAAATTAGATGAATAAAACATGTTTTCTCACCATAAAAATAATTCCAAGCTTATTACATCTTGTGAGTGCAAGATCTGGCTGCCAACGGTAGGCTAGCTTAGAGCACCGTTCTCTTATCTAAATTAACTATCCAATCACTTAGAACAAATGCTTTAGTAATTTGGATGCACACACACAAAAGTCAGAAAAGAAGACATGACAGGGAGCAGGCAGCACAGCTTGCCAAGCTGTGCTAGAGAGAGAAAAACTGAGAGGCAGATTTCCTTCTAAAAATATGTGCATGAAAAATGAACATTGGGTCCAACAAGTTGTGAACTGCTAATGCCCTGCAAATGACAAAGGATTATGCTTTCCCCCATAAATATATTTATTGCACATGTTGATCACCAAAGGGAACTTGGAAAAGATTAAAAGCCCAATTCTAGCTTCTGTTGAACTTTAAGAAGATAAGGAGAGCCTGCTGGATCCAGCATCTACCCCTGCATTCTCTCCTCGCAGTACTAAACAGATGCCTATTGGAAGATCACAAGAAGGAGCTGAATGCAACAGTACTCTCTCCAGCTGTGGTTGCCAGAAACCGGCATTCAGAGACATACTGGCAGTGGAGGTAGAACACAGCCATTATGTACTGAGTTGAATAGGATCCAAAATGTAGCAGTCTGATTGGTCCTAGAACCAGTGGCGTAGCGTGGGGGGTGCAGGGGGGGCCGGCCGCACCGGGCACAACATCTGGGGGTTAGGGTTAGGGGGCGCAAATCCACGGGTTAGGGGGTGCAAATCCACGGGTTAGGGGGCGCAAATTACTTGCCTTGCCCCGGGTGCTGACAACCCACGCTACGCCACTGCCTAGAACAATAGGATTCAGAATGCAGTCTGATTGGTCCTAGAACAATAGGATTCAGAATGCAGTTTGATTGGTCCTAGAACAATAGGACCCAGAATGCAGCAGTCTGATTGGTCCACAGGACCAGCTCCAGGTGGAAGTGAATCCGCAACCTGATTGGCCTACAGGAGAATCCCGGAATTAGCCAATCATGTGGGGCCCATTTTGTTAATAATGTATATAAAGCTGACATTCTGCGGGAACTTCCATTCCTCCTCACCACTATGAGCTGAATAAAGAGCATGAAATCGACTCTTGACTCCAAGTATATTTCAACAACCATCATGGCTAGTAGCCATTGATCACCTTATCCTCCATGAATTGGTCTATCCCTCTTTTAAATATATTCTGCTGAAAACCTAAGCTAAGGACCAGGGCTTCTGCACAAAGACACCACAAGAAGGCCTTTGTATCAAAATAGGAATCAGTGCCACCAGTGGAAGAACATTTCAAAAAGGACATATTTGGGGCACACAGGGTGAAAAGAAGCCAGGGCTAATACAATAGAGGTATAACACTCTAGATTGACAGCTCTCAGAAGCAAATAGTGCAGCCTTGTCATTGTTGAGGGATACACCAAGGAGGTTTTGAAGGGAGAGTGGAAAGAGCTACCAACACTTCACTGTTGTACAAAATGCAACACTAGCAGTTGCCATAAGAACATAAGTGAAGGCCAGCCAAAGGCCTATCTAGTCTGGCATCCACCAGTTTCTCCTAAATGTTCCACCAGATGCCAACAGAGAGGCAGGACGTGAGGGCAATATCTCTTTCCCCCTATGCTCTGGTGTTCAGGATCATGCTGTCTCTGATCCTGGAGGTAGCATGCAGTCGTTCTGACTAAGAGCCACTGGCAGTCTTGTCTTCCATGGATTTCTCTATAAATGAAGCTTCTGCTTGCATCACCACAGCCACATCTCACAAAAGGATCAGGCTGTTAAGAGAGCAACATTTCCTTCAGTATTACATCTGAAGGTTCACTGAAGATCTACTGTTTGCTCATAAGACCAGGATTCTAGCTAAACGAACAGTTCTGCCCTGCTTATCTATGCTCAGTGCTGGCAAAACATTGGTGCAATGGTGATACAGTTTCATTCTCTGGACATCATTTGGTACAACTGTCAAAGCGCTCTGTTCTTATGAGCCAAACAGTAGCTCGTACTGTGACTCAGCAGTATCATGTTTCCCCAATAGAAGCCATTGAACCTTGGCCTGAAAACAGCTAGCCTATGATTACTTCAATACACTTTTAAAAACAAACAAGTGGATATTTCATAACTGAGAAACAGTGGCAGATTTCAGCTTTCCAGCACAGCATTCTTGGCACACACTACACAGGCTGTTTCAGTTGAAGATACGTACAACAACACATTTTACAGAGAGTATTGACAATTTGGAGGAGGGTAACCAGAGTGCTCACTGGAAGGACAGATCCTGAAGCTGAGGCTCCAATACTTTGGCCACCTCATGAGAAGAGAAGACTCCCTGGGAAAGACCCTGATGTTGGGAAAGATGGAGGGCACAAGGAGAAGGGGACGATAGAGGAAGAGATGGTTGGATAGTGTTCTCAAAGCTACCAGCATGAGTTTGACCAAACTGTGGGAGGCAGTGGAAGACAGGAGGGCCTGGCATGCTTTGGTCCATGGGGTCACAAAGAGTCAGACACGACTAAACGACTAAACAACAACACAAACCAGAAAGGTGTGGGGTTCTGGAAACCAAGTCCTAAGAGGAATTGTTGGAAAAGCTGTATCTGGAGAAGAGAGCCCAGAGAGGAGAAATTTAAGGGGAGACATGGCAGCTTCCTTCAAGTAGCTGATGAGCTGCCACATAGATGATGCTGTACCTAAATTCCTGCACTGAGCAGGGGGGTTGGACTAGATGACATTGAAGATGCCTTAAAAACCCTAAAATGCTATGATTTTATCATGTGTGTGTCTCCCAAGATGGTTGCATATATACCTTATGCTGACAATGATGTCTCACAGTCCCTAGCAGTAATTCAACCCTTTCATAAGTACTGTAGGCTCCATTTTTTTGGTGTCACATTTTATGGGAACACATCCCAAGTTAGTTTACACACTCTCAAAATGTCCTTAAAACTAATGCAAATGTCAAAGAACAGAGCTTAAACAAATTAAAGGTTATTAATACTTTATACGGTGTTTTAAAGAAGCTCCTACTTATTTATGACTGCCTTTCACAACCTGGTTTACTCAGCAATTCTTGGAGGAGGAATAAAGACTCCTCAACACTTGTACACTGAAGTGCCATTTGTTCAATAAACCCTAGTGCTAGGCAACTGTGCTTAGAATTAACTATCTGGCTATGGGATGCTTGGAACTAAAGTAGACTGTTAGGCTTGGTGTGATGTGAGATGATAGAATATTCAGACCACTGAAGTCACCAGGAATGAAAAAGCAGAGAAAGACATTACATGGCTAGAGAGGTAATTTATGAGATCCTCTCTAGGAGAAGTCATGTCTCCTGGAGTAGAAGGGAAACTTGTCCATACATACAAATGAATGGAGAAATCTAAGATGCTAATGCAGCACTGACTGGGTACCAGGGCATCCCACCTGAAACAGGGAGTTTCTGCTCTTTCTAGCAAATATTGGATATGCCATTGTTTTAACTGGATTTACAGCACAACCTTATGTATTCTTAGAGACAAGTCCCACTGATTTTGGTGGTACTTACTCCTGGAGAAGATTGTATGCAATGGCTGTAGCTGGCTGAGGGCTGCTCTACACTGCAAAACAACAACAAAAAGAAAAAGTAGGTCTGTCATAAAAAGGTAAAGGTACGGGCCAATCGTGTCCGACTCTAGGGTTGTACGCCCAACTCACTTAAGAGGCCGGGGGCCAGCGCTGTCCGGAGACACTTCTGGGTCACGTGGCCAGCGTGACGAAGCTGCTCTGGCGAGCCAGCACCAGCACAGCACACGGAAACGCCGTTTACCTTCCTGCTATAAAGCGGTACCTATTTATCTACTTGCACTTAAGGGTGCTTTCGAACTGCTAGGTGGGCAGGAGCTGGGACCGAAAGACGGGAGCTCACCCTGCCGCGGGGATTCGAACCACCGACCATGCGATCGGCAAGCCCTAGGCACTGAGGTTTTACCCACAGCGCCACCCACGTCCCCAGGTCTGTCATAGCCAATACTTTAACCTATAGGTACATAAAGATATGCCTTTTGACATTTATAACAAACTCTCCTTTTCCTGCTTATCATATTTTTTCTTTGAAAATTATATTTATTTATTGAGAAAGTTTTTGATACAATATTGACAATTGAACTTATCTACATTTGTCCAGCAACCTTCAGTATTTTAGATTCTTTAAAATGCAGAAGCATCACTTTAATAATCTTGGAAGGATGATTTAGCTGTCAGCTTCAATGCTTCCATTCTACTTCTTTTCCTGAACAATTCTGATCACACACACACACACACACACACACACACTCCATTAAACTAGTTATGGTGTTTTTGTCTAGGTTTGGCAGCAAAAGTCGCAATTCCTACTTCTTTGTCACCTCTACCAGCAAATATCAAATTAATTCAGCATGATGTAAAAATGTCTGTCTCTCTGTGTGTAAAAAAACACACCCAAATGTGAAGTATTCCCTCACGCCCAGGAGGCATTTGGAAATTGGGAAGTTGTGTTTTCAAGGGCACACTAAATGAGGTTCTTAAAATTCAAGGCTGTACATATCCTAATAGAGGGTATAAGTTTGTCCCACACAGCAAAGGACATAAAGGTCACATCAAGCAATTTCCCAGTCATTGCCTGTTCTGTTTTCTCAAAACCAATGTCTTAACTGAGAAGATACTATTGATGGTTTAGGGAAATAATTTCTGGAGTCTTAGTTAACCATATGAAAAACTTTTTGTTTTGTTTGTCTTTGTCTTTTCTGTTTTTAAAGGCAGCCATCTGGTGTTTGTGTTACATGAATTTTGCAACTGTCATTTTTGCAGTGCATACCATTTTATCTTCACAGTAATGTTGCTAAAAATGTTCTGAATTGCCTTGTTGGATTTGGACCACATAGTTCAGCACTCCGTGTCCAACAATGGCTGCCCCTTGCAGCTTACAATAAAGGCAGAACAGAGGATGGAAATAATTCTCTTCTGCTGTTTGTTCCCAGCATATGTTAACAAAACGTGCACTGACCTTGAATATGGAAGTTCTGCCACTTCAGTTTGATAAGCCTAGCCTTCTAGAATTGTCTAAAAACATTTTAAAGAACCACTCACGCTAGTGATATCACAATATCCTTTGACAATATGTTCCATAAACTGATAATGTGTTGCTTGTTCTGAACTTGCTGCCAATCACTAGTCTGAGCGCTCGTGTTTTGAAGGGCAGGCTATTCCCCTTTATTGATTTTCACTGCACCATTACTTGCTTTATTATATGTTATTTCCCCTCTCTCTTTTTTTGCTAACTAAACTTTCGACACAGCCTCCCCGCATTATGTACAGAGAACCTACTCAGTAACATTAGCAAATATTCTGAACACACCAAATGAAATGTTCTTTTTCCAATTAACCTTCAAAATAAACCCCAAGAGCTTATCACTGAACTATTTTTTAGTTGTCCTATGAACAAAAACAACAGGAACTCGCTGCAGTTAAAGGTAACCTTAAAAGGCAGATATTTGTGACAAAGCTATAATGGTTTCCACTGTAAAATGCAATATGGTATCCAAAGAACATATCAAAGAAGGAAAACTGAATTCTGCAGAAAAGCAGATCACGTAAATCTGCAGATACTTCCTCTTTGTTTGCAATGTATCCTGCTTCTAAAGCACATACCATTTGGAATTTTTGGGCTGTGAGATGGCTAATAGAAAGAGAGATGGAAGGGCATGAACTGAAAGGAAGCCCAGAGGTTGGGGGAGAATGAAGATGAAATTCTATCTCTGTCTTCCTTTGGTTCTTGGAACTATCACACACACAGTCCAGGTGTTCTGGTCATGAGAACCAGAGGCATGTTACTTTCTTTCAAAGTGTAGATAAGCTGCAATTGCACAATGGCAATTTGTACCCACGTTACAGATAGTACATCTGTGCAACGAATGTATGAATATGGGCAAACAGCTGTGGGATTTATTTATTTCCCAGTGTTCATAACAAATTGAAAAGCAATTCATTCCTGTGAAATGATGGGAGATTTAAGTATAAAATTAAAAGCAAAATATATATAAGCGTGCACTGATTGTCCTGTGCCATCCCACTGTATGTCCAAATCCTGATGATAGTATGCTATTTATTTATTTTTTTGCAGGGGAAAGGCACTATTTAGCCCTCCATATGAATGAAGGTTTGAAAAGTGTCTGAACTTAATGAGGGGGAAAATGGCAGCAAAATAGCTTTACTTCCTACTTGTTGTTAGACTAATGTAGCAGTCAGGCATGCCTGAGATGACCGAGCTGCCATACTATACCTTTAGTTTAGGGCAACACCCAACAGATAGTAATTGAGGATCTTTGTACTGACTTTACTGAGAAAGTCTTGGGGCTGAAAAAAAGAAGCAGCAGCCCTGGAAACACATATAAAAATAAAGAAGCCTCCTACTGACAAATGTGCTCCACAGAGGAGCAGATCCACAGCGTGCCTAAGGGGCAAAGTGAAATTTTTATACAGAACTTGATTCATTCAACTTTGCACATCTTTCCTCTGCATTCTTGAAGGAGGTGGGGTGGAGATGAACACTGTGCTTGACCTATCTGTTGGAATTAACCACGAATCCAGGAGACCATATGGATTTGCCAGATGGCCTGCTATAATTTCATGACATTTATTCGAAGTATGAAGTTTAGTGATAAACATAATTAACATTCCTTTAGCTCCTTCCTGGATGTCTTTTATTAGTTTCATTTTTTCCCAGATATTGAAAGGTAAGTTAATACCTTGTTACCGAAACACAGATGCCTGCTAATTACCTCAGGAGGCTGAAGGCTCCGAAGCAAAGATCCTCAGTCTTAGACTCTCACTTACCCAACGACCCCGCTGTGAAGATTAATAGGCAGAGCGCTAAATCATAATGAGTGTGTCAGATCTCAAATGTTTTTCAGGTTCTTCCTAATTAGCATTAAGAGATACACAGTGTGCCCACAACATTTTCAAGATATCTGCCAGGCTTCGCCATAAACAAGGTACCTGACACGCTATGTTTTTCCTGCTTTCATTCAAGCAATAGTACAACAAATGTTAAAAATCAAACAATCAAATTTGATAGGAAAAGCAACAACCCAAAGGAATAACTCCCTCCCAAACATTATTATAATTGTTTGCTTTTTTTCATCCTCTGCCAGTGATTGTTTAATGCTTTATTTATTGGGAAGCTATTTTGTGGTGGCTGTGGCTTCAAAGAATGTTTAGCTTTGGCAAGGCTACCTGCTGCTAGCACATTAAAGCCATACAGCAAGATAAGAAAATAACCGCTTCACTGTTTAACTTGTTACTTTTGCTATAGAATGTGGAGCTTGCTCAAAATCCTTTATTTTTTATTTTTATGCTTGATATTTATTCTGGACAGGAAGATAACATTTCTGGGTTTCTATGTACTGTACAGTATAAGGTGGAACGAAATACTACAAAAAAGGTGAATTGTTCTGAAGTTCTCAAGTTGTTCTCCTATCCTAAGAGATAGTGACACCAATGGGAAACTGGTCGACGCCACTGCTAAACTGAGAGGCAGCATGAAATTTATCCATTAGCATCAGGGGTGGTTGCAAGCAAAGTGATCAAGAAGACAGACAGGAAACCAACAGGGTGAAGATTCAGGGTTCTAACATTCTCAGTCAACCAGAAAAGATGATGCTGATGAAAAATGGAATCAAATTACAGTATTACTTGAGTTGTTTGATAATGCTATATTTTCCAATAAGGGGGGAAGTTAAGGTACCCCATGAACCTTAGCAAAGTAGCAAATTGCTAAGTAGCAAATTAATCGGTCATATTTTAAATCGGCCTTCCACAACCTGGTGCACCTCATAAGTTTAGAACTTCAACTCCTATCATCCCAACCAGCATGCCAAAACACGTTGAGGACTTCAGGCAGAGTAAGGCTGATACAAATCCTAATCATCTTTCATTTTGTTCATTAAAAAAGCAAAACAAACAGTTACTTCTATTTTTTGCTACTATTTTAACAGCTGAGGGTCAAAGTCAGTTGCCTGTTCTGTTACTTTATTAAATGACTTCTATTATCCATTACTTTCCGTATCAGTGTGACATGTCCATCAGCAGTAAACTTTCCAGGTTCACTATTCCTATTGTTTTTATCAATCCATAAAACTTGATACCCTGTTCCATCTATTGGTTCATGATTGTGCTTTGCTTGATTTATTGATCTCAGCATCTGCTTACAGAAAGCGTTTTGGTAGTCCACCTAGCTCCCCTTTCTTAACTTCTCCATCTCTTATATCAGGGATGGGCAGACTTCAGACTTCTGGAATCTATTTTGGAGTTGCTGTTTCCCTAAAACCCTAGGATCTGCCAGGCAGAGTACAAAAGACACTTAGAATTAAAAAACAAACAAACCTATGACACCAGAAATTATATTAAAGTACTAGAGCTAAACTGAATTCCACAGCCACTCCAGACAAAAATCCATACCTTATCCTGGCCATTTCCCCTTATTTCCTTGATGTCATTTTGTTCTTACCTCTGCTACACACTAGGGAATCAGAAATCCTTGCTGATCTACTTTAAATCACACAGCCAACCACTAGTAGATCCCAGTGGGCCTTCTGCCCTCACTTCTGCACTATAGGTAAAGCAAGGTAAAGGGACCCCTGACCATTAGGTCCAGCCGTGACCGACTCTGGGGTTGCGGCACTCATCTCACTTTATTGGCCAAGGGAGCCAGCGTACATCTTCCGGGTCATGTGGCCAGCATGATGAAACCGCTTCTGGCAAACCAGAGCAGCGCATGGAAACGTCGTTTACCTTCCCGCTGGAGCAGTACCTATTTATCTACTTGCACTTTTTGGTGTGCTTTCGAACTGCTAGGTTGACAGGAGCTGGGACCGAGCAACGGGAGCTCACCCCATCACAGGGATTTGAACTGCCGACCTTCTGTTTGACAAGCCCTAGGCTCTGTGGTTTAACCCACAGCGCCACCCACCAAACAGCAAAACCAATTGCATCATTGTTTGAAATGAATGCTCCTGCATTCAGAGAGTGATAGTTATTGGAAGGGTTTAGGAGAGGAAGCAGAAGAAAACAATATGTGGTTCTTTATGAAAACACATCTAGAGAAGCCATGAACTGCAAAATCATGGAGCAGAACTTTGCTTAATATTGTAAGACCATCTGACAGGCAAAAAAGAAGAAATGTTAGGTTCTCATATACCTCCTGCATACATGACAGCCAACATGATCGATGATATCCAAGCTATCTGGCTATATGATGTTCCGAAGATCTCCTGTATCTCCTTGAAGAAGACTGTGATGGCTTTAGGGAATGCATAAGAAAATCCAATGGAGATGAAACTGCCAAAGACCACGACCCAACCCCATCCACCGTCTGGGGGAGCGTACTGCGTCGTTGTTGCGGGCGGCATTTTTTAATCTTTACAGGTAGGCTGCAGCGGGGAATAAAAAAAGAAAGTTGAAAAGGTTATTGAAATAGCTTCCTCTTTCTTCAGCATACTGTCCATATATAGTAGCCAATTCAATACAATAATACAAAACTATTATCCAATGCTTTAGCCAGCAGCAGATTCTCAAGTAAGACTGTCAGTGGATGATGTAGTGCAATTACTCATCTATAAAAGCCAAGGTAGCCTTCAGGGAGGGTGAAAACCTTGGCAAGGGTTACTGGAAGAACCTTATTAGGTATACTGTAGTTTTTCCAGGTCACTGATCCAAGCCACTGCGGTTGTATTTAGCAATTAATCACAGATGGTAAAGTGACATTTTGGGTCTTCTAGTATCAATCTACCCAGCTTCACCATCTCCAGTGAAGTGTGGTTGATTTGCACCATATGTGGGCCTGGCCTATATCTAGTACTTCTATTAAAATGTAAAATAATGCTTGATCTCAGCCTTAAGGGAGCATCACGTTTTAATAGTTATTTTTAGGTAACATTTTCATGAAGAATAATACTCAAAGTGACTTGCAAAGGTAGTAAAACCTCAAGATTAAAACCATTTAAAAGACATACTGTATATACATACATGCATGCAAAATTGTAAAAGCATTTCCAATATAAACCAAAATCCAAACTTCATTCAGAACATGGCTTGAATTAGACTATATGAAACAACATTTTTGGAAACCTGAAGGGCTTGATGGAAACATTATTTCATTATGTGAAATGTGAAAAGTGACCTTTAGTGCTATAAAATCTGAAAATAAAGATTGGTTATATAATGAGTAACAAAACTGGGATAAAATAAAGAACTGAATTACACAGCGCCCAATTCCCTGTTTGAGTTGCCCACCTCCCTCCCAACTGCCCTTCCCCCAGAAAACAGTCGCCCTTCCCACTTTCCTCCCTCCACATTCCAGCTGCAGCTGATACCTGTCCCCTAAAGAAGCGATAATCCCAACAAGGGAAGAATGGCAAGCCAAGATGTTGGACTACGCTGAAATGGCAAAACTAAAGGGAAGACTCAGGAATCAAGAAGACAAGGGGAAATTTTATCACTTAGGAGAACATTGTAAGCAAATTAAAACCCTAGCTGGACTACAAGAAACACTTGTAAAGTAATGAAGATTATAGATAATTTGGAAAAATGAAAATTGTGGAGAATGTACTGATATGCAGCTTTAAATTTTGTTTCAAGGACCCACGCAGGGGAAGGGGGGAAGTCGTGAGATTCAGAGAATCTCATAAAATGATTGTATAAATTGTTTGAATGTAAACTTCTAATGATATTATATATATATGTATATGTATATGTATATGTATATGTATACACATACACACACACACACACACACACACACACACACACACAAAAAGAGAGATATCTGTCCCCTGCCCTTCCTGTGTGCCCATGTCCTTAGGCCTCTTCCTGAGTCTTCCTTAGTGTGGCGGCTCCTCCACCATCCCTTTCAAAGCTGCTATCACCGTCCAGCTAACTCGCATGCCTGCCTATCTGCCACCATCACTGCACACTTTAACTCCCCACCCACAGACCTCCACAGGAAACATAGAGAGGGAAAATGGAAGGTAGAGTGGTGAGCCAGCTTCAGTGTCTGGACACTGCCATGTTGACCAGAGGTAAGGAGGGGAAGCCTTTGTTGCTACTGGCAATGTCTGGGGTATTCCAGGAGTGGCTTGTGTAAATCCGGAATGTACCGGTCAAAAAGGGGCAGTTGTGGGATATGTACTTGTACAGTGAATGCTTCCTGTTTTAGATATAAGAGGTCAAGGAGGTTAGGGCTGGCTCGCCCATGAGGCGACGTGAGGTGACCGCATTGGCTGGCAGGATCCACAGAGGCAGCAGATCTGGCCTCCAAGGAATGTATTTCATGCTGTTGTTTCTGAGGTGGCAATGATGGCTGCAATGCACTCCTTGGAGGCTGAATCTGCCTCCTCCTCACAGCCCCACCCCCATTGTTTCTTAGAGAATAGGGGACACTGTTGGTCTCCTCCCACCACTGAGGAGGAATATTTTTAAAATATAGTTTTATTGATTTCTAATATATAACAATTACAAAAAGAGGGAGAAAGGGACACAAAAACAAAATCCCAACTTGCCCCCTTCCAGGGCGGATCAATCTAGTCAAGTTTGCTAAAGTCCAATCTGTGATTTTGGTAGTTGCCATTCTTCAGATTAGCCAGTAAAGTGTTTTATAAAAGGATGCCATATTTCAACAAAATTGAAATTGTGGTGGCTGCCCTCTAGGGTCTTCTAGGGTCTTCATCCACCTGGAGTGATTCACAGCTGGCCCCTTCCTCCCCACCCCCCAGCATGGCCTTTGATTCCCCCATTTTGACTGTCGGGTAAGAGTGATTTGATTCCCTCCCCCCCCCCCACGTTCCCAATGTTGATTTTCAGTCCTCACTTGTCCTAGAGGAGGTAATGTAAGTGTAGGTCCTTATTTCAGAATGTGCTCAACTTGAATGCTCCTCAAAAAGAAAACTAAATGTCAGAAATGGGGGCTCAGTCCTAACCTTCTCCCCACTAAGTTAGTTTTCTATGTTCAGGAGTAGCTCCTCACATGAGCACCTGTCTGTAGTCTAAAATGGGACCAATTGAGAAAACTAGTCCTTACACACAGGATAGCTATGACAGAGATTCCTAAAAGCATCGGGCTATTTCTCTCCCCATTGTTGGTGTCCAGATGACTATTAATTTAATCTTGTTTAATCTGTGCTGACAGATACTGTCCATACCTGTCCACACACACACACAAAAGTGTAATGTGGAGTATCATCATGGGTTGAACATGTCCGAAGACAATTGACACGATAATTGCAATTGTTGCAAAAATAACACCATGTAAATCAGTGCACTGGAGCATTCATAGGAACAGAGCCTTCCATCACCGGAGCCTTCTGCAGACTAATGAAGAGATTCTTTTCCCAGTGTTTCTACTAGAAAACATGATGAGTCCTGTTTAATGATATATCAGAGACACCTTGCCTAATGAGAAAATCACTACCCCAATAACAAACAACAAACAAAAAAGTATAGCTGCTAAATTTCAATATGCCTCAAATGAATTATTCTATTTGCAATGGGACTGGAAAGCTCTGATACAACAGAACTCATACAGACAAATCAAGGCTGGATGTAATAATAATAATATAATAATAATTTATTATTTATACCCTGCCCATTTCGCCAGCCACTCTGGGCGGCTTCCAATCAAGTGTTAAAAACAATACAGCATTAAATATTAAAAACTTCCCTAAACAGAGCTGCCTTCAGATGTCTTTTAAAGAGAAGATAGCTGCTTATTTCCTTCACATCTGAAGGGAGGGAGTTCCACAGGGCGGGCGCCACTACTGAGAAGGCCCCCTGTCTGGTTCCCTGTAACATCACTTCTCGCAATGAGGGAACTGCCAGAAGGCCCTCGGCGCTGGATCTCAGTGTCTGGGCAGAACGATGGGGGTGGAGATGCTCCTTCAGGTTTACAGGACCGAAGCCATTTAGGGCTTTAAAGGTCAGCACCAACACAGTACAATTCCCTTTATTTATTTATTTATTTATTTATTTATTTATTTATTTTTAAGTTGAAAGTCCCTACAGAACCTGTTTGATTGACAGGGAAAAGACAATGGTTGGGACTGATTCCATCTCCTACTTCCTCTCCCGAACAGCCGGGTAGTATCATTTTGCTTTTGGAAGGCATTGCATGCACCGATCAGGAAGAAGAAGGGTGCACACAGCACCCTTGGGTATGCGTTGTACCTGGTAGGTGCCAGTGAGGTGGTGAGGGAGGTGGTGCTCTGTTACTCTTCTGGATTCCCAACACAGCAGGTTGCTGTTTGATGCTCCTGATGCTTCATCTATGCTGTGCCTGCACCACACCAAGCCTCACTGACTTGACCCTCTCCCTTGCACTCTTTGGAAGCACCAGTGACCTGCTGTGTTGGCAAGCCAGGGGAGCAACAGAGCTCCTTCCACAACAACTCACTGGCCACTACGGATGGTACCCCATCCAGCTGTAAACATTCTGATTTCTGCACACATCATATTGCCCCCTAGCTTGGATTGGCATGAATGGATGGGTAGATGCAATGGAGACCAGCTGGATTGGGACCGATAGGTATAATTGAGATCCATATTGAAAATGAGCAAATATGTCTGAACCACAGCAATAGGATTGGTTGACAAAGACAGGCAGCAATGAATACCATACCAAACATTTTAAAAGGATGAAAACTGAAATAACAAGGTCAGAGAAACAGCCATGACAAATAATTCATCTTGATATCATGCACTGTAGATTCTAGTCAATCATGATCAACCTGTTTAGACTGCTTGTCTGCAAATGCTTCATTAATATTCCTCTGCTTGCCAGCTGACAAAATCAACTCTCAATACAATAAATAGCTTGTCAGGAGAAGCTCTGAAAATGCTCAACTCTCTCCCATATTTTTTTTTTTATTTTTTTACAAATCCTCCGTATTTATTGTAGGATAGGCTACAATTCTGATAATATCAAGGGCCCTTTATGTTTAGCAGTGTGCAACTTCTGCAGTTCCTCACTGGCTGATAGAGCTGCAAGGATCACAGTGACTTAAGAATCTATGGAATAAACTTGTTCAACGTGTTTCCAAAGACACGGCAACAATGTACAGTGGAGAAAACTGCTCACCAAATTGACTTGAACCCCACTTATACAAAGTACAGGCTCTGTCTTGCTTTGTATTTCAAACTGCACACATTCCTAGAACCAGGAACCTTTGGTTTTGCATGCAGCTGTCCTATGGGGTGAGCTAAACAAACTGCATCTAGGAACATTTTCCTGGCAAGGAAGTAATCTCGGGCTCTGAACTGGCTCTGTACTCAGGTGTATTCCTCAGCTCCCTTTCCCAGACTCATATCACCTCCAACAGCTGCCCATGGCTCAGTCTTGACAAGCTCAAGCAAGGGAAACAACCACAAGGGGGCGCACTGAAATGAATGGGACTTGAAAGAGCAGATCTCCCATTCATTTAGCTGCCCGAAGGATCAGTGATTAAGGGAGCTAAAATAAGCTGAGAAGATGATATGGACACCAATAGCATGGGGACTACTCCTTAAGTTGGCAGAAATGGTTAATATAAGAATAAAGCTGATCAAATGCCGTTTTGCTGTTTGACAATTCCCTGGTCCTGCCTACCCACAAATAAAATAATATAAACCCAAAACTGTTCAGAGCCTTTCCACCACACTTGCTTTAATAGGGTCAGCTAACCTTTCTCTTTACAGTCCAAACTGTTGGCTTGTCACTGCAGCAGAAATCCTGATCCACTTATCAGTCTATTTTAATCATTCTTACTATTCCTTAAATCCCTGTACCTCACAAGCATTAAGTACACCAAGTTGTATTACAGCAGCTAAGGGCAGTTTAAAAGGACTGCCGTCAACATTTAAAGAAAGAAGGGTGTTTAACAAATATTAGCTTGGAATCTCCTTGGGATTTAACAACAGTTTTAAGGCACCAGGAAGTCCTCCTTAAGTCCTCCAACAGAACTGAATGGGATTTGTGCGATAGACGAAACCATGTAGTTAGCCTGGAAAGGCACAAGAAATCACTAAGCAAGTACTGAGTGGTGGGATGTTTTACCTCAGCATGGCAAACTAAACAAAGTGACATTTACGTAGTCAAAAATGTGTGTTTATCCACCTGAAAGTCGGACAATATAAAGAATTCATTTGAAGTACACAGGGGAAAAAACACCCCTAAAATTACTGGGGCAAAGGAAAATATAAATGCACGGAAGGAAAAACGTCAGTCTATACTTTATTTCTGGGGAGGGTGGGGGAAAGGATGTTGAATTGCAAACTTACTATGTGTTTGGTCTGAGAACTAAAGAACTACCTACTAATATATACACACAAATTGTTTTCAACTCCCAAGATGCCTTAATCTTTCACTATAAAGCCATTGTATAAAACTTTTTTAAAAGGCCCCCTTCCTTCTCTTTAGCCAAGGAGATTTTTGCTTATGTAGGCCATATGAAGTCAAAGCAACCACAATGGGAGAGGGCGGAAGATAAACATTAATCTGGTATTGGGGCATGTGGGAATGTAAGAAGGGCTCTTCTTATGTTCTTATCCATGGGTAGGCAAACTAAGGCCCAGGTGCCGGGTGTGGCCCAATCATCTTCTCAATCTAGCCTGCGGACAGTCTGGGAATCAGCGTGTTTTTACATAAGTAGAATGTGTGCTTTTATTTAAATTGCATCTCTAGGTTATTTGTGGGGCCTGCCTGGTGTTTTTACATGAGTAGAATGTGTGCTTTTATTTAAAATGCATCTCTGGGTTATTTGTGGGGCATAGGAATTCATTTCCCAGCTCCCAAAATATAGTCCGCCCCGCCCAGAAGGTCTGAGGGACAGTGGAGCAGCCCCCTGCTGAAAAAGTTTGCTGACCCCTGTATTATCTAGCCCACAGTGTCGCACTTCCAGTCTAGCATCCCTAGAAATTATTAGCATCTTTCTGTGTAAGAGAGCCAGTGTGGTATAGTGGTTAAGAGCGGTAGTCTCGTAATCTGGGGAACCGGGTTCGCGTCTCCGCTCCTCCACATGCAGCTGCTGGGTGACCTTGGGCCAGTCACACTTCTTTGAAGTCTCTCAGCCCCACTCACCTTACAGAGTGTTTGTTGTGGGGAAGGAAGGGAAAGGAGATTGTTAGCCGCTTTGAGACTCCTTAAAGGGAGTGAAAGGCAGGATATCAAATCCAAACTCTTCTCTTTTTCTTCTGTATGCAGAACATACTTAGCCCATTTTTATTTCAACAAGTATGTCTCCCTCCCTGCTTCCTATGCCTTAATACACACACCAGTGGGTCTCTAAGGCCAACTTCACACAAAGAATGGGAGGTATGGCTGATGTTTCATACATGGTCACCTTGTGAATGCCCCCACATGGCCTAATAATAATAATAATTTGGCTTCTTGGGGCAGCATTGGGGGGAAAATGTAGGAGAGGCTGCTCACTGGTCCATCTAGTCCTGTATTCTGTTCTCACAATGGCCAACCAGATACCTGTAGGAAGCAGAACACGAGGGCAATAGTCCTCTCCCTCCAATCACTGAAACTTCAAAAGGCTTTGCCCACAACTCATTGTTTGCACGCAATAGGGCTCACACACTTCTCAAAGAATTCTGACAATAAGCATGGGAAATACAGTGGTACCTTGGGTTACATACGCTTCAAGTTACAGACTCCGCTAACCCAGAAATATTACCTCAGGTTAAGAACTTTGCTTCAGGATGAGAACAGAAATAATGCTCTGGCAGCGTGGAAGCAGCAGGAGGCCCCATTAGCTAAAGTGATGCTTCAGGTTAAGAACAGTTTCAGGTTAAGAACGGACCTCTGGAACGAATTAAGTACTTAACCTGAGGTACCACTGTAAACTGTTTCTCAAAAGGCACGAGATGCTGGGGCTTAGCTTACTAAATCTAGACCTATTGAAATCTATGGAATATTTGTCATTGGCAAAAATGGGACCACCATACACTGGCATCGTCTGAGTTGTAGAGAGGAGGAGGAGTGTGGTGCTTAGCTTTCAGACTAGGGCTATGGACCCACTGCCATTTTATTCTGCATCCGGTGCGCTGCCGCTGCTGGAAAACGGTGTAAACACAATGTTATCACAATCCGTAACTGTATCCACTATGTCGTTCCTTAGTAAATACTGCATTTTGATACATTTCCCCCCCAACCGCCTTTGATTCAAATTAATGTGAGCACAGTCTGGACCAGGAAGATCCACTTTCAAATCCCCACTCGAGTAAAACTGTGGGTGACAGCAGATCCGTCAATGTGACGATAATATTGGGTGGGTGGGTGTGCTGCTTCGAGTTCCTTAAAGTAAAAACTGTAATAAAAAAATAATATTTAATAAAATACCTATTGTCACCAAATCACATATGAAACGATAAGAACAGCTCGATGTACATGTCTTTAAGAAACTTTCTTCTGTGAATTTTTTGAATTTCATATCATTAATTGATGCAGTGTTGGTACAAAAAAATTTGCCCTAGATACATTTTCTGAGACTATACAGAAAGAATATGTTACCATTATCAAAACAGGCTCCTTTCTAAGGATATACCCAGTGAGAAAATCACATTACAGAAAACTGCTGGATGGATGTTGCTAATCTACTTCTGGCAGTAACAGTGTTATTGCCTAAATTGTTGAATTTCAAATTAACACTGTGCAGAGCTGGTAACTTTGTCAATCCCACTCATCACTTGCCGTGTTTCTGTTTCGGAAGGTGCAAGTTGTTTGTCACATAATAGCATAAACGAGAGCAAATGCTTTTTGATAGTATCACTGCAAGTAATACATTCTGTGCATCCCTTACTGAAGATCCATTTCTTACCCCTCTGAAGATGTAACTTTCATTTTATTAGCTCAAACCACAGCCAACTTGTGCTTGGATTTAATGGGATTTAGTCCCATCAAATGGGAATATACTCTGACGTTTTCTTTAAAAACCAATCCGTTAGCAGTTTCACATTCCCCTACCATCATAAACATGTTGTTGTATAAACCAGCGTTTGTGGCCAGGTAAAACAAATGGAGATCGAAAGACTGAAATATCTTAGCATCAATACAGGCTGTTCTATAACACATCTATAAATAAAAACTCCCCAGCGTTAAGGGCACGACCCAGCCAAAGTTAAGCACCACAGGTTTCGGAGTGAGTGCCAAGGATAAATGCTTAACTGAATTATGGCCAACATTTTTAACTTCAACATTATCAAAGGAGCAGGGGCTAGTTGTAAACAGAAGTAAGTGAAGTCTCCCAAACTCCTCATCACAGCAAGGGGATGACAAATCTGTTAATGTTGGTTTCCTTCTGTTTCCCAGCATTCAGTTCTCTACATCTCCACATCAGCTTGCAGTTGTTTTTAAAAAGACCTCCTAAAAATTCAACAGCATTTTGCGCAAGCTCCTCCTAACATGTATGCGTTTGTATGCAATTATGCATAATATGTGTTCAATTTCCCTTAAACCTGCCTATTTTTGCAAAGCCAATTATCTTAATATAATGCATGCTTGCATGTTATTTACACAAATAGATGCATTTTATGCACCGTTCATCCCAGGGCATGCGTTTATGTTCAGGTTGCGCACCTGGAGGGAGAACTGCATTGCAAAATTTGGAGAAGTGTGAATTTGGAAGGATGGTGTGTTTCAATTCATGTATTGTTTTGCAGAATAAAATCAGAGAATTGTAAGGGACCCAGCAGGTCACCTAGTCCAACCCCCTGCAATGTTAATTGTCAGGCTAATTTAATAGATTCTGCTTTAAATGCAAACTGAACCGAATTTCAGCCCCAACCTTATTCGTAGCCACACTGAAGGATGAGACAAGAGGGGGAGCGCATGAGTCCAAGTCACATGGTTTGTATCATGTGTGAATGTAAGTTTGGTCATGCTCTGGACACTGATGTCAGATAAATGAATGTGAAAAGTGAATGTGAATGTGAACACTCTGGCCTTAACCAGTTAGCTTTCAAGTTAGCAGAGGAGCAGCAAGAAAAGCACTTGCAGGACAAACCAGGTGAGTCATATGTTGCAGAAGCATAATAAATTGAAAAGCAAATTCTTTTGGAAAGCGGGACACAGTGAACATCAATCTATGCAATGACTTTGGTGTCAGTTTCAGGAGAGAAATTTAATCAGACCTGTAAGGGAAAGGCATGAGTCATGTTTTTCTCTTGTGACACTCAGATACCTGTTTATCTAACCAGACTACAGCTATCATAGATTTCTTTTAAAATTTCCACTAGAGGTCAATCTATACAGAATATAAAAAATGCCTGCATGTTCTTTCCACCTTATCCCTGGGATCCATGGCATGCTGTAGCTTCCCAACAACTTTGTGAAGCTGAATGGAGGGTTAATGATGATTTACACAAGGCTTTCCAGTGAATTTCACGGCTGAGCAAATATTTGATTGAGGTCCTTTCATACCCAAATCTAGCACTGTAACAGTGTCCTACATTGACTCTCTTAGGCTGAATTCATTTCAGATGTGCATGTACATCATCTGATTTTGCTACACTTGATTATTGTACTCCATTATAGCCTTATGCAGATTATTGCAAAATGGAATAATCAGTGCACATAAAATATTGCAAGATCACATCTGCTGACCCTGCTCCTGACGCGCACAAACAGATTGGGTCTTCTGGACAGAGCTTAAAGATGGATAAAATGTGTGCACATAGGCTCTCCCCGCACAAACTCCCTTGCATCCATGCACAAAAATTCATTGGTATGTCTTCCATATGGGTAGGTTCTATGCAAAGGACCTGACCAATCTTTGGAGGTCAGGCAGAGCCAGCAAGAATTATTATCCCACTCTCCACAGTGATAATCCCCAGACTGTCTGTACTGGAGTGTGCTTGCACTGGGATAAGAACTGAAAGATGGGTTCACAAACTGCTCCTACTGAAAAAATGTGTTCGTTATGATGTAAGGCAGAAGGAAAGTTCTGCAAGGGATGGTTTTGTTATTCCTAGAATCTTCAGATATGATGAACATGAACTTTTACAAGGATGCTTACCCACACTTTTTCTGTGTGCGCAGTGGGGGGGGGGCACAAATATCATGGATGTTTTTGTCTCCATCCCCCCCCATAATGATTCAAAAGCAATAAATAATTTGTCCAGATTTTTAAAATCCAGGTATTTATGTGCACCACACACAACAGCACGTGCATTATTGGATAACGGCAGGGGTTAACAAAAGGGTCTTTTAATACGTAATCCTCTACCCCCTTACTTACTTACTTGGGAGCAAGTTCCTTTGAAATCAATTGATGTTTTTTCTGAGTAGACCTGTATACGGTTGAACTGTTAATTCTGCAGTTGTTGTTTTTTTTGACAGTGGGGATTATAGCTATGAATAGAAGGAAGATATGCGGTTTTTACTTTCACATATAGTTGCACCCTTCGAAACTGCAGTTTTTAATCAAAAGGCTAATGCCGTGAAAATTTAGGGCTATGCTATGCATAATTGTATAAGCATGAACTGTGTATACACTGTAGTCTGCAACTCCTGCAGCCAATGGGGTGCCAAACATATTCTCTGTTTTCCTTTGGACCACATCAGCGAGGCCAAGGAGGGGTCTGGTTGCCTGGGCAGCCTGGGACCTCCATATTCACTATCCAGACTTGCACCCTGGGAAGGTCACTACAAACACAGCAGTTTGACTTCACCCCTGGAGGTGCACTCCATTGTCTTTCAAGACAGATGGATGCCAACAATAATTGTACTGTATAGGATGTGTAGGGGCAAAAATGACAAAAGACATTTCCAACAAAAAGCTATTCTCTTAGGAAAAGGGCATCAGTGTACCATGTATGCAAATATATTTGTAGTTAGTTGTATATATACTTGTGTGCATGTGCATTCATTTTCTTGGTTTAATTGCTCTGTGGGATTAAACCATAAACTTAGATATAGGAAGCCTACATCATCAACAAAAAAACTTATTTCCCCCCACAATTAGCTAAAGGTTTATGCTGACCCATTTATTTTATGCAACTGTCAGTAGGAGGTTGGAAAGGAAAGAGGATGCAGAAAGTACTTCCATTACAATCCAATTCCAGGGGGGAAAGATGTGAATAAACACATTCATTTCATTTCCTTGCTGATGATCACAAAAATGGCTTTAGATAACCCAGGATCGAACCATGGTTTATGATCCTGTCTTATTAATAAGCCATAGATAATACTAACCATGGTTTGTCTGAGTCTGGACTTAACCAAAAAAACAGCAGTTCATTGAACACCAAGAGAAAAGCTTCCAATCTCCTCTATGCCTTTACACCAGGAAAGGGGATGGGGGAACACATAAGCACACTGCACTGAATTTACACAGGGCACGACATCGAATGAATGATTTCCTCAGGTGTTCTTAAAGTGCAAAACAACTGCCAGAGAATGCAATTTAAATAAATAAATAAACTTGGAAAAGTTTTTATGTTTATTTTTTGAGAGTCATCTTTCTTATCAAAACCACTTCCCCAAGCTGCATTTTTGCTGCATGCAGGAAATGTGATGGATGCCTGCAATGCCATGGTTTTCCTACAAAAATTCATTTAGTCTGTGCTTTGTCCATAATACTTTCCTATTGTTGCACAAATTACCTTGAGTGCCACCTGAAAAGCCTGACATTGTTTTGAAAATGCACGTGGCAATTATGCTCCCTATAATTAACTAGAGAACTAATAACTAGAGAGAATCATCATCATTTGCTATAAATAACTCTTCTGTTAAGCAAAGATAGACACTGACTCCCGCAGTGGTATCGATATCTAACTGCCTCTGCCACTGAGGAAGATGCCAGGCTGGACAGATGGTTTCACTGATTATTTTTCAGATTGGCCAGAATATCTGACGACTTGCATAAATGTTTGATCACATGACCCCAGTCAAACGTTGCGTGTCCATCTGCGTTAATTTCCCCAATACAAACATTAGCATTTTCTTAATGATAAGCATTTGGATGTGGTTGAATTTAGATTTCCAAAGCAATTGATTTTAAATTGTTCGCTGGGCCCAAGACCATTCCTTGAAATTGGAAATGCACTGGCAGGGTACTTTAGGGTTTTGAATATTAGCACACGTAAGAGCAGAAGAAGGTGTAACAACATCGGAAGTGGCTCAACAAGGGTGAGCCATGATGCTCACTTCTTATTAGGTATGCTACTATTGCTTCCCAGGAAGGAGCAGGGCAGGGTGGTGAGGATGCCAGTATGGTGCAAACACACCAGCAGAGCCAATCCAGCACTCCTTGCAGTGTATTCACCCAGCACCCTGCTGCCTCTCCCCTTCACCTCTTGGTCAACAATGACCCATCTTCCAAGAGCATAGCATAGCAGCTCCTCCTTAATAAATAGCATAGGGTTGTGTCCCATGGTGCAGTCCCATGGATGAAACAGACTGCCACTTGAACATCAGAATTTTCTCTCCTCTTCCTTGCAGCAGCACCCCTCCACACACACACACACACACACACACACACACACACACACACACACCATAGACCCTCATAATCTGCTCCAGAGTTGGTGGTGGCTTCCCTCAGGCTTATGGTCTAAAATAGTAAAAGTGAAATATGTGGTTTAACTGGTTAGTAAAACCTCCTCATAGTGCTTCATTATGTAAGAGGAAACCATCTGCAGCTCGTGAAGTGGTTACGACAACAGCTAGTCATATAACTCATTGCTTTGACCTGCTTTGTGGACGAGGGCCAAGATGAAAAACACCAGAGTCATCCAAAGGCTGTCCAGTCCCTAAAAGCCTTTTGGCAAGTGTGAGGCATTCATTCACACTGAACTGTATTATAGCAAGCAATATAAAACCCCTGACCCATCAAAATTCCCCACTAATCTGTGGATACTTTCTAAGAGCTCTTGAATTTCAGTCTTGGCACTCAAGTGAAGCTCCAAGTGTCAGAGTCAAGGGCACAAAGGGAATTTACTTGAATGCCCTCCATGTGTTTCACAGAAGGGGCAGCAAGCCTTCGCCACCTATCCTGTCCTAACTTTTCCCCTTCCCCTGATATGTGCACTGACCATGTTCTTGCTGGCTAGGTGTTCTGTGTCAGGGTGAAGGGGCCTCCCATGAGTACAATGAATGTTTGTAGGGGCTGTTCCTGGCTGGTAGGAGCCCTGATCTGCTAGTGTGCAGGAACTCCTATGCACATGCTTCCACATACATACCATATTTTTCCGTGTATAACACACCCCCATGTATAAGACGACCCCTATCTTTTGGGACCACAAAAATAAATTGGGGGGGAGATTGCCCAGCATTATTAAGCTTTTTTGGGGGGGGGTCACCGCCACCAATAGCTCTACAGCCTGCCCGTCACTGCAAATCGCACACATTGCCACGGCCACCAAACATCTGCATGCTGGCCACCAAAATCCACCTGCCCACTTGACGCAACCACAGCCGACTGCAGGCACACCTCGCCACTGCCATAAATCAACGTCCAATTGCTGCAGTCACAGCCAATCATCAGCAGGCCTTGCCACAGCAACCAATCACACGCCCAATCGCCACTGCCAATCTCCTGCCGGCTGCTGCCACCAATCGCCTGTCTCTGCTATCCGTGTATAAGACGACCCGCAATTTTTGCCTATTATTTCTAAGGAAAAAGTATCTCTTCTACACAGAAAAATACAATAATCTGTGACGATCTCTTCACTTAATTGCTGGATTGGCTGTGATTCCTGCATTGCAGGGGGCTAGAATGGATGACCTGTTAGGTCCTTTCCGACTCCGCAATCCCATGATTCCATGACTGTGCAGCCACTGGAGATGTGTGTGTGTCATGTCTGGTTCCCATGTTGGAGTGCAGAGACTATCAAGTGTCATCCCAGTCACTCTCAATGGCATTCAGTGAAAGTGTATGAGTGTGGGCCATGTGGACATCCCTGCAGGGTTGCAAAAAGATGTGTTCAGATATGTTCAGGGGTATATGGGTAGGAAAGACAGGTCCAATTTCAGGGCACATGTGAAGAAAGGGAAAAATGAAGGCTGAATATCCACTCATATACTTACTCTACTTCAATTTCTATTCCACCCACCCCTAGGGCTCTTCAAGCTCATAACGGCAGTTTAAAGACACCACACAATCAAGACAACACAATGAAATACCAAATAAAAAGAGATGCAACGCTATATTAAAATGGATTGCCCTTACTCCACACCTGCTTAAGCCTGGCTGTGAAAAAATAAAATAAAACTTGCCTAAGCAAGAAAAGCCTTTTTGACATTGGCTTTGGTGTGTGGCAATGGATGAAGATGAGGCAAGGCTTTACAGCTTGCTCAAACACGACAGTTTTGAACAATCCCAAATTGCACATCTCTGCTTGTATGCCTTTGTCCAAACATTCGCTTCTTTGAAGGAAGAGAATGGATATACAGGGTTTCTGGCATTAGAAAGGAAGATCTGTTTATATGTTGCACCCACTTCAGGCAGGGTGATCTAAAATTCTGCTACTGGTGTTAGCAAAGCTGCTTCAATAAAGGAGACCAGAGAGTCCAGAGGGAAGAGAAATTCTGGGAGCACTTCACTAAGGAAACTGAACAAAGCACAGTGTATAGCTTGAGGAGAAAGGCACAGAGGGGTTTTGTCTTTCTTAAATCTGGCCTTGTACATACACAGCAGGAATACATTCAACTAAACATACAAAGGAAAACACCCTCTGGATGACCCAGCTAATCAGGGCACATGCTCCCTCATCAAATATTAGGCCTCACTGCCTGGTTGCTAAGCAACACCTCCAACACCCCTCTTGTACAGCTAAATTACTGATAACAGACTTAACCTTTAGGTTACAAACTGAATGATCTCTGCTGTTGCACTTCCAACCATTTCTTCCCGTCCTGAGTTTCATAGTAAGCATCTCTGGGGTTTCTTTTAATTGCCCTCTCTGTGGCAAAGTTTTAAGACCTACATATTTTAAAGGCTTTTCTTCTTCTTCTTCATGCAGCTTAACACAGATCTATCAACTTTTCCTTGCCTCAGTACCTAAATGGAATTTCCGTGTTTAGAGAGAGAGATTGAGCTGGCTACCAGTTGCTGGGGGGCAAAAACAGCAGGGAAGGGTGCTTGCAGGCTTCCCGGAAGCATCTGGCTGGTCGCTGTGAGAAACAGGATATTGGACTAGATGGACCTTTGGTCTGACACAGCAGGGCTCTTTTTATGTACTTCATAGACGTGCTTTAATGTGAACAAATTTATTAAGTCTCCCCAGGCCAAGAGAAACATTGGCTTGAGGTGAAAATGGAGCAGCATGCAGCCATTTGCTCATTTGCTAAGCTAAAGTGTACTAAAACATTTCTGAGCATGTCAGCCACTTACGGATACATAAGGATAATTCTAGCCCTTTAAAATTCTAACACTCAGAATGGGGATGTATTTATCTGAATTCTGCCCAGCTATATAGCAAAGGACACCTCTATAATTCCCGTTTTAATGATAACGACATAAATATGAGTGGCTTATCAAAAGCCAGTGGGATGCTTGACGAAGCTGGCATTTGAATCCAGCCAAAGCAAAGTGCTTCTAAGTCACTTTTATGTCATCGACACATGTTAAAACATGTCTTTAACTCTTCCATTTACTTCGCTTTCGACAGACCTGCACTCATGGTTCATGAATTCAATTCCCCCCAAAATGTACTGGAATATAGAAATGCCCATTAGACAAGGATTTAGCTAGGAAGGGGTTCCCACATGCCACCACAGTACGAAAACAGAAGCAATGTCTATTATAGTATTTCAAAGCAATGCTAATTCAATAAGGAGAAGGCGCAAAAGAGTGGCACTCTGGCCTCAAAGGAAAATAGGAAGTCCTGCAGCTGGTCAATCCCAAATGGCCCAACAAAGCAGTAGTGTGCAGTGAATTTTTTTGTAGGGGAACAGTCAGGGCTGCAGCTTGCAAGGGTGATTTGGGGCTATATAGATGTGACGTTGCAATGTTGTGCATGTGAGCATCGTGCCTCCTTTCCTAAGCCAGGCAGAAGCTTCCCAAGCTTTGGGAAGGAGGCTCCAGGGGAACATTTAAGGGACTAGTCTAGTCCCCCTAGTCCATTGACCGCACTCCACTGCCAACAAACTACCAGCGTTGAAAGGCTACAAAACAGTAGCTGATCTATTTCCAAACTAATTGAAGGTTCAGTGTTCTCAGCTGTGTGGCTCCTTCCAACGTGGCCCAAGTATCTCTGAGGACGGGATCCCTGCCTCTGACTCATGCTGCATCCTAAGTGAATGCCCAGTCTTCTGATTTACTAAAGCTTCTCCTAGTGGCTATCCTTGAGCCAGACCTTTTACCAGGGAAACTGAGCTTAATTTGGGACATCAATAGCACCCCTAGGCTGTTGTGGAGTTACATGGAGCCCAGAAGAGGATGGTGTAAGGCAGAAATTTCCAAACTGTGTGTCGCAACACATTAGTGAGTCGGCTGCAGTGTGTAGGCATGTTGCGTGAACATTCCCCGCACTCCTACCAAAGATGGAAAGGGGTTAGTTTAACCTCCAGTTTGCTAGTAAAACTGAATTATGATGCATGTCTAAAAGTGTGTCACTGACATGGAAAGGTTGGAACACTCTGGACTTGTTATTTCCTAAAGGCCTGAAGTTTTAGCCTGCTAATTGAAGCATTTTTTTTTTTTTAAGTACTTCATGTAATGGAAAGATGCATCTGTATTAAATGTAGGGAAGGAAATGAGAATAGAGTCTGTTTTGAATGACAGAATTAATTGTCGCTATTTTTTAAGAAGGGAAAAAAGGCATCACCTATACTGGCAAAAGTGACATATCAGAATGCTACCTGCATAAATATTTCTCAGGGCCTTTAATTGCATCTCCCATCCACAGAATCCAGTGTTCTCAACATGCTTTCCTTATTTATAAGAGGTTCTTTATATTTAATATCTGTGCTACCAACTCAGGGATACAGTTAGAGAACTCATTGGAAGATACAGATAAAATATCTGACGCCACAGCTGAGCAAGGTCACCTTCATATCCTTGTGACTAAGCGTCGCTCGGCCTCATCGACCCTGCAGCCACTTGAGTTCAGTGTGTTAAGTCAGGCAAGGTTCAGGGTTGTATTTAAACAAGATTGGCTAAGCTATGCTATGATAAGAAACAGTAATTGTTGCTTACCAGGGGGCGAGGGGGGAATAATACTTTAACCAAAAAATCTGTGGTCTGGATATGTTGTTGTGCTCTGCTCTGTTTTAACTCACAGAAAGATTGCTTTTTTAATGTAACCAAGAAGATGCATGAGCGTTTCAAAACCTCTGCTGCAAAACTATATACTGTACATTAACAAAAGAAGCTATGTGATTTAGTTGAACTTTTAAGGAAATGAGCAATCTTTATGGCAGGCAGTCCTCAAGTCTCAGTGTTGAAAAGGATGCTCAAGGAATAATAGGGTTTTCCATTTATAAAGAAGGAGAATGAAAACATCAAATAAACATCAAATAGAAGAGTTAAGAGAGAGAAGATTTTGTGTTTGTGTCAAAGAATAGCAAGTCCTGAGTCGAACACGTCCAGTTCTTTTAAATCCATGGAATTATTAAAATCAAATCCATCCTTATTGCATAGTAACCAACTGTAATATTTAATATATATGATGAACCAGATTCACAAGGATACAATGTGATATAATACATGGATGTCACATTTGAATCTGTCATAGGGAAATATTCTATTTAAGATTATCAGATGATGCATTTAGATGACATTAATTCTGTCTGATTCAAGCTGTTTGAAATGCTGGAATTGGATAGCAGTCTACAAGGGCCTACAGAAATCATACAATTGCCTCAACTTCAGAACTCTGGTGAAAGATTTTGCTCCTGCTTCAGAGCTAACATGCCTAGAGCCATGTCATGGTGGAAGGGCTTTACAACAGCCTGTGTTGCACATGTTGTGTATGCAGTATTTGTGTATATAGAGTTCTCCCGTCACACCCCATCTTCCTATATGAACCTACCCGGTCCCTAAGATCATCTTCTGAGGCCCTCCTTCATGTGGAGGAACCTGGACTTCTCTGCAGTGGCTCCCCGTCTGTGGAATGCTCTCCCTAGGGAAGTCCGTCTGGTGCCGTCATTATACACCTTTAGGCACCAGGTAAAAACATTCCTTTTTAACCAGGCCTTTGGTTGACCTTATTGACATCCAGTACCCTTTTAGAATGTGGCTTTTTTTGGGGGGGGGGTTATTGGGTTACCGTTTTTGGTTTGATTTTATATGTTGTGGTCTTGTTGTGAACCGCCCTGAGACCTCCGGGTACAGGGTGGTGTATAAGCTGAATAAAGAATAACAAATAATACTTCCACTAGAGTGGGCATGATGTCAAAATGTAATCCCCTAGTCCTGAAGCTGCAGTTGCCAACAAAGCATGGAGATGGGACAGAGTGTTGGAGGTTATAAGACAAGAAGGAACATTACATCTGCAATTGATGGATCTGATGCTATTGCTCTGTTCTGTTGCAGTCTACTATTCTGACCCTCTCACGTAGTCAGCTGTGAAGCAGAACTGGCCCTCAATCCCCAAAAGGCTCAAAAGCTCATCACTACTTGTTACTTTCCAGGTGCTTTTCAAAATCTTTTGGCTTCAAACCATTTCATTGTTTACTGAAACTCTAAAACCTTGAACATCCATCAATAATCTCGGTCTGTGAAGGCTTGTTAAACTTGATGCTGTTGTTAAAGCTGACAGCATTTTAAAAAAATGAGCTTAAGGCCTGATATCATAAACCAGTATCCAAGGCGGCTAATGACTAGCACCAGAGTCCCACTACCTGCCCAAACAAAGAACCCGCCCCTTTGTGCAAGTGTTACGGCACAACTCTGGTCCCACCACCATGCATGATGCTTCCCTTTCCTGGCAAAATTAAATGCACAAGAGCCTGTTGCACACAAGAAGTTGTTTTAATTGTTTGTGTGTATAATCTAGAATATTATCTGTTTCACTGCTATGTCTGCATGCCTGATGACAGACTTCTTAAGTATCCTGTCAGGGGTTCAGAAGGAGAGACACAGGAGGGGGAGCAAATGGAGAGTGAGGAGGAGGAGTCCGAGGGGGGCGCAGGCAGTGACAGTGGAAAGAGTTATTCCACAAGCCTCTCCAGCGAATCGGAGGACTCACAGAAGGGAGCGCCGATGGCCAGAGCAAGGGGGGTTCCAGGGGGGAAGCCCCAGGAGGAAGGGGCCAGCGGGGAGTCCCTGAGCAGCAGTTGGAAATCAGGACCAGCTTCCCCACCAGAGCGCAGTGGGGAGGGGGAGTCCCAGGAATCGGGACCAGTGCTCTCACCACCAGCGGGAGGAGAGGAGTCAGGTTTGGTCACGCCCACATCAGGAAGCGGGGAAACGGTCAGGAGGAAGGTTACCGGCTGGGCGCGCGCGCCAAGTTCAAATGTACAGGCGAGCGGCACAGCAGGGAGCCCGGGTAGGGAGCCAGGTCCTAAAGCCCGCCGGAAGGAAGGGGAAGACCAAGGGGGGTCAGCGTCAGAGGAGTCCAGGAAGGAGGAAACCCCAGAGGGCAGAAGGACCCAGCGAAGGAAAGAACAGCGTAGGAGGTGGAGCCGGGCTAGGATCTTAAACTGGTGTGGGAGGAGCAGTGAGTCAGAGGGGACTTAGCCGGTCTAGCGTCGAGACGTGGGTCTGCGTGCCCAGAGCTTTGAAATGGAAACTAAACTTCAATAAAGACTTTTGTATATTATATCCACCGGGCGTTGGTCCTCTGTGAGCTGGGATCTAGAGGCAGACCTGACATATCCCAAAATATAAACAAAATAAATTCAGTAGGCAGAGTATGAAACTCTTAATCATAAGGTCACGGCCACCACATTGGGTGAAATATTCCTGCATTGCAGGGGGTTGGACTAGATGGTCCTCATGGTCCCTTCCAACTCTACAATTCTATGCTTCTATAATTCTGTCAAAAAATAAACAACAGTGTGTTGCTCCATCAGGCACCGGGCTGTGATGGAATTGCAGCAGCATGTTAGCTTCTTTCATATTTAAACCTGAAGCTGATAAGCAGCTACTAGATAAAAATTAATCATAAGAAAACGGTCTACAATGTGTGTACACACACACACACACACACTCACTCACACATACACAATTCAAATTACATGAGGACTGCATTACACTCATTTCCCTGCATTCCATCTATCCCTTTCCTCTACTAATCAGTGTGAAAGTGGAACAGATAACTTCAGCTGATTTTGCAAAGGGCTGGGGCTGAATCTATGCCAAACAGATGCCCTTTATTTCACAGAAATTCCAACAAAAAATTATAAACAGCAACAACATGTGTGTTCTAGATGGGCTGTTATTCTTCCCAGTTCTTAAGGGACTGTACTGTTTTAAACCTCACTGTTTCTTTCATGCATGAGATGAAATTTCACAGGCTTTTCCATAAAAAAGATGTTTTCTTGTTAGTTTATTCCTTCCTCCTTTAAAGAAAATGTGTGCCTTCAACACTCTTATCAGTACCGAAGAAGAAGAGAAAGAAGCAACAGCAATAGAGATAGGTTCAATTTATCTACTTGGAGGGAATGCCATAAAGGGCAAATAGCACAAAACTGCTTCTCAGAAGGTTGCAAGATGTCTCCCAAACTTGTCATGACATGTCAGCACATTGCACGGCGTGTGCACATGATGTCAGCATGCCCCGTGGCCTGCACACATGGTGTCCACACATTGTGTGGCCCAGACCCCCTCAATCACTGGGGCAAGACGGTGTGCTTGGGGTCAAGTATCCTTCTATATGTGTCATCACAGGGGCTACCTTTGAAGGTGACCCAGAAAACTGTAATTAATCCAGAATGAGGCAGCTAGACTGGTGACTGGGAGTGGCCGCCAGGACCACATAACACCAGTTCTGAGAGATCAGCATTGGCTCCCAGTACGTTTCTGAGCACAATTCAAAGTGTTGGTGCTGACCTTTAAACCCCTAAACACCCCCGGTCCTGTATACCTGAAGGAGCATCTCCACCCCCATCGTTCAGCCCGGACACTGAGATCCAGCGCCGAGGGCCTTCTGGTGGTTCCCTCATTGCAAGAGGTGAGGTTATAGGGAACCAAACAGAGGGCCTTCTCGGTAGTGGTGCCCACCCTGTGGAACACCTCCCTTCAGATGTGAAGGAAATAAGCAGCTATCCTATCTTTATCTTTAAAAGACCATCTGAAGGCAGCCCTGTTTAGGGAAGTGTTATTAACACTTGATTGGAAGCTGCCCAGAGTGGCTGGGGAAACTCAGCCAGATGGGCGGGGTATAAATAATAATAATAATAATAATAATAATAATAATAATAATAATAATAATTAACAATGTAAGAGAAAGAGAAGGTGATTGCCAGGAAATCTGTGCCCTAGAACTGCTGGCATGAGGACCAAACTACCCTATGAGAAACAGAATTGTTTATTTAAAATAGACTATTTAGGCATGCTTTTTATGTGGGGGGAAAAGAAGTCACACAGCTCTGATCTAGATTGGGACCCAGCCCTTGTTTCCTACTCAAAATTTCACCCTTCTCCTACTTGGTCAGGAAACTGGCATAGGCCCCTGATCTGGATCAGAGAGAGCACATTCCAGATCAGGGCCCCACAAGTGCCCCCCCACCCCATTTAGAATAAAAGTGGCTAGTTTCAGTATACTTTTTAAAAAGCATCCTAATTGTAAAATTTAGTTTTGTATTGAAACTAGATGATCTGTGAAATTGAGCAGAAAGCAGAAGTATAGCTTTTGAAACATTATTAATGTTGTGTGCCTTTTTTTAAAAAAAAAAAGGTGGAAAATTCACTTTTGCATGGGGAAATTACAAAGGGGTTGTTTTTGATTCAAAAGCTCACCAACACACACTAGACACATGGGAATGAGACCAAGAAGGCAAGAGAGAAAAGATTCAAAACTTGAGAAAGTACAGTTTCTCTTGTGCCTCGGCACATATATTTGATGCAACTCAGTAAAAAGAACCAGGACCACCAAAATTCTGCGTTAACAAACCGAAACAACTTACGGGAGGGAATTCTACCAAGTATGACGTGGGAATGGCATTTCACTTTGAAATTAATGTCATAGGGCAATATTAAGAGGAAAAATGCCCCCAAGGCCAAGGCACAATTGGATTTGAATGGCAAAACTGCAGGAGCAGCTCAAACTTATTATTGCAAGATTCCTGCAGTATAGTTGGATTCTTTTTTCTTTCTTTCTTTTTTTCTTCCTTGGAAACTACCACATGCCTCTCTGTTAGTTCCTGTTATCAAATCCAAAACACTTGGGTAACTGCTTGTAATAAGTAAGCTAATGGCCCCATTTAAATAATAATTAAAAAAACAAAACAAGGAAGAAACGTATGTTAGTTGAATACCTGGCTGAACCACTCTCAGCCAGTTACATCCAGATAAAGGATGGGTGTCATGTGATACTATGCGAAAGCAGAGGAACATTTTCTTTCCTACTTGAAAGCATGTGACAAACACAGCTTCGGGTTTCCAGCACACACACACGTTTTTATAGCAACTGTAAAGGACACTGAAAGATTCCCTGTGAAAGTCACAGATGACAAAAGGTGCATACATTTAAGGGCTTGGCTTGCCCTTCTCTTTTTTGGGTGAGGGAGGTCACATGATTCAGAAAATGCGTCAGACAAGCAGAGGCATGTGATATGGGACAAAATTCACCCGCCTCTCAAATCCTTCGAATGTAACAGTCCAGTGTAAATGTGCACCTGTGCTGTAAACGAGGCTGCTCTCCACACATCCAGAGTCTCTTTTCACTAGTCTGGGCTCAGCGGACCCAGTGAAGGATACTTCCATGGAGCACAGGAATCTACCTTATACAGAGTCAGACCCATGTCAACCAGTATCATCTGCACCAGGAGTGGGGGAACCTATGAACCTCCAGATGTTGTTGAATTATAACTTCCAGCAACCCTGCTCACTGGGCCAAGATAGGCGGGGCTGATGGAAGTTGGAGTCAAATCAAATCAAATACCTTTATTGGCATTGCAATATAAAATGCTTCAAATCACTAGGATGATTAAAAGGACAAGGGTGAAGCTGTCAACGGTTATAGGGTCACACTGTGGTCGTGTGCACTTAGATATTCTGCTATGCCCAGTCTATTTCCCGAAGGGATGGTTTATTGGGAATCCTTTCAGGTAAAATTGTGGCTAAAAAGGAAGCTACTAGAGCAGTGGTATCTTTGTCCCGATCTGCCAGGAGAAACCTCATTTGATTTCTCCTCAGAGTTGTGGGCCGGAGATCCAACATTTTACTCAGCATCAGTTGGCAAGGTTTGCTATATAAAGGGCAATCTAAGAGAAAGTGGCCCATTGAATCTGGTACGTCTTGGTTGCAGGCACACAAACGGGCTTGATATGGAGTTTGTGAGAATCTGCCTTTAGTCACTGCAGAAGGGAAAGCATTTAATCTTGCGAGCATAAAGGCTCTTCGATGGGAAGGGAGTAGTAAATCCTTTAGGTATTTGACACAGGTTCCACAGGGTGTTGTAATACCTAAGGACAACAAGATCTCGGAGTATGAAGTAACAAGCGCTGTCTTTTGTGGTCACCTGATTAATTGGAATATGTGATTTTTGTCACATGCTTCAGGGCTCTCGAGAGCAATGCCCAAACTATGGATTTTGTCTATACCATCTGGATGAGATGTGCTCTTCAAGCATAGAGGTTAAGAAGGAGTTAGATGTTGTTCTAAAGTGGACTTTCAGCCAGGCCTTGACTGTAGAGAGCCATGCTTTGGTTTCCATCAGATGTGGGCAAGTTTCAACACATAAGATTAAATAATTTATGCATTTAGGGGCACCAAGGATCTTACGGAGAAAAGTCGCTTGGATGGAAGTTGTAGTCCATCCAACAACTGGAAGGCCACAAGCTGCCCACCCCTTTGGACACTGACTAGCAGCTCTTCTTCAGGGTTTCAAGCATCCTACCTGGAGTTTGGGGGAAAATTAACCTTTTGCATTAAAAGTAGATGCTTTGCCACTAAGCTACAGGCTGCCCTCTGGTGAGGTGCCACTTTACACTGGCACCAGGAGTTCTGTGTTGCATTCCATGTTCTGCTGTTACTCTTTCAGAGGCACCAATGTAGCTAAAAACACAAAGCTCACTCCATTCTCCAAAGATATGCAAACACATAATGCTTCCATTCTAATACATGCACCCACCTCAGCACAAACTTACGTGTTCCAGCTACCCCAAAGGTGGTGTTGTCGTGGGGTTTTTTTGCCTTGCACATTTCCTCACCCCACCTCTGCAGAACAAATGCAGTCCTTGTTTTATTGTATCATTCTTCTTCAGTCACAGCAGCGACTTACAGTACAAGGCTGCAGCTTTTCAAAATAACAGAGGAAGCAACTCAAGAGATTCTAAAATGCACTTGAGTGACGGTATTAACTTCTGGGGAGGAAACACCACAGGAAGTCTGTCTGGTTTTATTTTGTTGATTTGTAAGGAGGTCCATGTGTGTTAAATTTATATTTATTTTTCTCTTTTTGCAGTGGCCCTATTCCTCCTGGGAGTGCAGGGAAAGCTTCTTCCTTTCTTCATAGCAATCCTGTGATAGAGGATAGGGCAGACACTGACTATCTCACGGCTGAAGACAATCAGAGCTGGAGTTCAACAATATCTGGAATACCTTCTCTGCTCCTGCTCTAACCAGTATCCCAAACTGCCTCTCTTACAAAGCAGCTGTTTGGGCAGAACAAAGTCTGAGCAATGGCACCGGGCCACAATTTACACATGCAACCAGACATTGATTCTCTTTGCCTGGAGGTCACGGTGGTAAGTCTGGACCACTGGGCACAGACTTAAGACCCCGCAGTCCCTTCCTTCCCCCCAAAAAAGATGGTACCACAATGGACAACAGTGCTTGTGGGTGGGGGAGACAAAAAAGGAAAGCATTTTAAAGAGTGGGCATGGGTCTCCCTCAAGTGTCTCTGAGCGCTCTGTGAGACCAGAGGCACTCTGAAAACTGAAGAGGGCTAGATGAAACATTTGGAGCTTTGCTCTGTCTGACCAAAGTACACCCATTGTAAAAAAGTTATATAAAAAGATATTGTGGTGAGGACTGACACTGCCTAGTAAGGGAGGAGGGGGGAAGGGAGGGAATGGCTGACCAGAATGAGCAGGGGAAAGGCTTTACTTTTGATATCCTTTGTTCAAAACCCCTGTCAGGTACGATGCAGGCAGCCTGCCAACAACCCTCATAAGAGGTTTGGGAAGAAAGTTTAGAGACAGGAAAAAGTTGCTTCCCCTCAGCCTGGTACAGAAGCATGACATCAAAGGCCAAATTGGGAGGCCTAGCTGACCTTATGAGGCCCCTAGGCCAGGTGTTCCCAATGCTGCCTTACTATGTATTGTGGGAACAGGTGAATCCCTATTCCCATAATTTAAAAGAGACTCAACAGCAGGTGGCTGTGTGAATCAGCACATAGTGCTGACTATACCTATGAATGAATCTATGCTATGGAAAGGAAGACATCAGAAGATAAATGACAACCTGCCTGGATGGAGAAAGCCATGTGTATTGTAAGATGCTGGATCCAGAGGAAGGAAATAGTGCTTTCTGCATTATTATTTTACTACTGTTGAAAGCATAACGTTTGTTAACTTGATATCCTAAAAATGGAACACAGCTGCCTTCCCTTGATGGCATACTAAGATATCCTTCTGAGATTGTTTGCTCTTATTTTTAAGCCTAATCTTTCATACGTGAAGTTTATTTCACTGTGAAGAGTTAGCTGCTCTCCTCGCTCTACAAGAGAGGCCTTTCAGAATTACTTTTTGAAAGCTGAGATGGCTCAGTAGTGTGCCTCTCTTACCTCCTGGCATCTTCTGCCTGTGCCATAAGTGAAGCTCCTGAATTGCCTTTAAAGCTTAGGTGTACCACTGGGCAACGCTGTCATTGCTAGTAAAGTACTGTTCAAGTCTATAGTTTGATTAAATGGGAAATGACTCTGCTGTCTTCCAACAGCATCTGCCCATTGTTTGAATTAGTCTAACTTAAAATTGGGAGCTGATTATATTTGCCCACATTAACATGTCTCAAGCTGGCACTATTTTTTTGTCAGATCTGCCTAGCCAGATTTGCTCAGGGAAAAAATGGGCCCTTGAGCCCCAAATTATGTACACTAGCTTGCCATTTTCATTTCATGCCTCTACTGCACAAAGTTATTCAGCTACCCTTCCCAACCAGATGTTACGTACATGCTGCTCATGTAAATCATCCCCTGCCAAGTTCGAAGGGGGATGATGTGGGATCGTTTGGACCAAATGCAATGCTTAAATGGGAATGGCATTTGATGCTTCTGGAAGGAGAGAGAAGAACCAGCAGGCAAGCTTTTGTTTTGCTCTGCAAGCCATTCATCTTAGTAACTTTCGCAGAGAAACAGAAGAGATGGAAAGATGCATCAAGCACATTGCTTGACTGGGAGCAAGCCTTTTGGACTTAATTCAGAGTGAACATATATAGGATTGCACTGTACAACTGCAATCCTATACACATGGGAGTAAGTCCCATGGAACAAAACGGGGCTTGTTTATATAATGTTTAGGATCGCATTGTGAATAATAGTATCTCCATTGCTGCATCCAGGCTTCCTCAACCTCAACCCTCCAGATGTTTTAAGAGTACAGTTCCCATCATCCCTGACCACTGGTCCTGCTAGCTAGGGATCATGGGCCAAAAACATCTGGAGGACTGAGGTTGAGGAAGCCTGGCTTAATCTATAGAATATAAATAAACGATGGAACTTGGCTCCTGCAGGAGGTAGCAATGGCCACTAACTTGGATAGCTTTTAAAGAGACTTAGCCAAATTCACTGATAGGTGATCAATGATGACTAGCCATTATGGCTATGCTCTGCCTTAGTGGACAGAGGCAGCAAATGCTTCTGAAAACCAGTTGCCGGGCTTCACAAACAGAGAAAGTACTGCACCTCTGTGATCAGGTACTGCTTGTGTTTCCCACGGGCATCTGGTTGGCTACTGTGACAACAGGATGCTGCACTAGGTGAGCCATTAGCATGACCCAGCAGGCTCTTCTCAGGTTCTTAATTGAATGCAATATTTTATCTGATGCAATAAAATGTTAATTCTTGTCGTTTCTCAATTTAAAGCTGAGTATGTAATCTATCTTGCATAATATGCAATTAAAGACACCATGACTCACAAAACGGTGTGTTTTCCCACTTGTTTGAGGTATACTTGTTTGAGTCACCCGTGCTGGTTATCCATGGACAACCCAGTCTTCTAAATGCATTTACGATGCATTCGGATCAATGGACTTGCCATACAACCAATTTGGGGTTTGCCCAAATTCTGTGTATGCCATTTAGTAAGCATGTGGACTATTTGGTCAGGACTCCCAGCCTTTTTAAAAAGTCAACTGTTGCCCATGTAGATCCAAAAATACCAAGCAGTACGTTCAGGCAGTATTCTGTCTAGTCACTTAGCAAGGAACAAGCTCAATCCTACCTTCCATTATTCTAATGAAGGATGCCACATGTAAGCGAAGCAGAGATGCCAGTGAAGTTTTCCTAAGCCAAGCTGGGAAATAAATATTGTGTCTTGTCAAAAGTCCACTTCCAAACTTGCACTTCACAAGCTCCAAAATTCTACCCTGACTCATGTTTTCAATATCCCCAGACACATCTCTCGTCACTGTTCCCTACTCCCCAAAGCTGTTATCAAGCACAACGGAGTAACAGAGAGGGAAGGAAAAGGAAATTCCCCCCTCCAGTACTCCCATCACTGCTGTGTTAAGCAAAGGGTGGAATAATATTAGGGTCTAGCAGGGAGTTATGTAAATGAGCAAGGTACTGTATATCAGACATCCTTAGATTGGCTCTGCAATATTTTTACAGGTTGTCCTGATTTCTTGGAAGTCCAGAATAATCTTAAATCAAAACAGAAGTCCTGGAAGTTTCCAAGGGCTTGATAATATCACTAGGAAATTTGTGGTGTTAACCTGCATTGTTTTCCTCTGTCATGTGACACTGAGAAGAAGAACTTCCTTCAGCTCACCTGAGTTTTTGGTGCTAGGTGTGGATAACTGCTTAGTGACAATATTCTATAGGTCAGGGATTTATAGACAAGGTCAGGGATAGGCCCTTCAGATGTTGTTGGACTCCAACTTCCATCAGCCCCAGTTCGCAAGATAATGGGAATCTTAGTTCTAGGTGGTTAAAGTTGAGACAGTATATACACTGACTTAGAGATAAGAGCCATTGTAACAGTGCTTAACTCTGTGTGTTACAACTGAACTCTAAGGCTGCAACCCTATACTACTTAACTGAGTGTAAGGCTACACTTCTATGCATGCCTACCTGAGAGTAAAATCCTTAAAATTCAGTGGGATTCATGTTTACTTCTGAAAGGAAAAAGAACATGCTTAAGATTGCACTGTAAGCCTTATGGAAATCAAAGAAAAACATGGAAATCAACAGATACATGTATGTATGCACAGGACAGCAACTGAATCTTAATTCAAGTGGTGAAGGTGACTTTCTATTTCCTTTGGACAATGCCTACATGCTAAGGGTAGGCGTTTTGCCTTAGTATTCAACTGGCTGTTATTCAAGACTTGGGGGAAAACAAAGACTTCACACACTTGGAAACTCTACTTGCTTGTTAACTGAGCCAAGAGAAGCTTGTTACATTTCCACTGGACATGTTTTGCTACTGTAGAAATAGATCCCGGTATAGGCAAGTGGTCAACTTCCTCCGATTGTTTTTGGTGGTTGTCAGGAGCAGATGACAACGCAACAGTGAATGCACTTCATTTGAACAATTAACAAACAACATGCATAATACATCTTCTCAAATTGAGAAAATTGGCCGGAAGATATAAGGGTGATCAGGTACATAGTATGGCATGGCAGAGGTCAGGCAGCTAGGGGTCAGGACCATGGAGAGCTCTCTGTAGAACAAGAGTCAGGATTGAGCTGGGTGCTAGACTCAGAAGGAAACGAGGAGTGTTGCTCCAGCACTGGTCTACAGCCTTCTGAAGTTTTAGATATTCCTGCAGAGAGAGATGTGGCTGTGCCTTTGCCATCATGGGGGCAGTCTACTAGGTAGTTAAAAGGACTGCATTCTAATATGCAGGCGTGTACCCTGGTGAAAATGAAATGCCTCCTGTGGCCACTAGTCACAGTTGGCGGAAGACGCTTCTTTGGACCTGCAGGGTCCGTTCCACTGCCAAACATGGCAGCATCAGGTAAACCTAAGGCTTAGTCTAAATCCTTTTGAAACAAAACACTCAAGTTACCCTACATGGCATTTGCCACATCTCCTATGGCAGGCATAACAAACTCGGCCCTCCAGATGTTTTGGGACTACAAGTCCCATCATACCTAGCTAACAGAACCAGTGGTCAGGGATGATGGGAGTTGTAGTCCCAAAACATCTGGAGTGCTGAGTTTGCCTATGCCTGCCTATGGTAAGAAAAACTTGATTCCCGGTGAACAGGAAGGAAAGATTTTGTAAACTGGAAGGGAGTTAGTTTCTTTTGATTAGACTATTGTTGCACCACAGAGGATTAAGGAGGCAATCCTATTACCTGGGAGTAAGCGCCATTTAACTCAGTGACTAAATATATATAGATTGGGTTATAAGACAAGTATGCATGCGCAACAGGCTTTTATTTCAGTAATAACTGCTTTTTGAAAAAGTTTTGGTGCACTAGTAAACTGTAGATTTATTTGCATGATTGCATTGGCTGTATTTGAGACCTGACTCTGGTAAACTCCCTCTTTGCAAATATTTGCTCTAAGGTTCTAGCTGCTGTTCTTGAAAAAATAAAATAAACTTTTATTGTTTATTTCATACTTACAACATAAAGCTCCCTCCCATACCACCAAATCCAGAACAAATAATTTCATTCCAAACTACTAAAGGTTTGAACTATATTGAGGTTAAGTCAATCATGTGAAGAGCAATAAAAAGGGTGGGGGTAGAAGACAAGGGGGATGGAACTTGTTCTTTAGTGATCTGCTATCATACCATATACTTATAGGCACTTGGGTTTCCCATCTCTACTCAGAAGTAAGTCATATGGAATTCAATGGGGCTCGCTTCCAGGTAAGGTGGGTTAGAATTGCACCCTTTGGGTATCTTTTAAACATTGTCCATTTCTCTCTTTTTAAAAAAAAACAAACAAACATAGTTTCAAATGGAACTTAGTGTTCTTCCACACTACTTTTATTATAATATTTGTAATATAAATAATATTTTGATCATCATTCTTCCTTAAGCAATCAGGTAAAAGCCAGGTTCAGGGGTGGATGGAGATTCTCCAACATGACAGTCTAGTCCCAAGCAATTGTGTTTATTATGAACAAACACACCGGACCTTGTTTTCTTGGATCTGGTCAGTTCTGTGCTCATTGCTGACTTCTCTGCCAAGCTAGCATTAAAATATCAGCTGTACTGAACAAGGTGTCTGGTGAAAACATTTTCTCCGCCTCCCCTATCACGGCATGCACCCTTCCTCATGATTTGCGCAGTCTGCTATTATCTGACCCTTCACCCTAGACATTCCCGTCAGCCAGACACTCTGCCTCTCTCCTTCAAGCAGGAGGACACAGGCACTCACAAGGACACAGGCAGCCACTGCCAAAGTTCCTTCCACACTCCTCTGGGTTATTGTCAGGTCACAGCTTGACATTGTGGTGTGAGGAAACTGCATTGCAACATCCTATACTTGTGTTAAAAGTGCTTGTTCTTGCTGCTTCTCTAATTAAACTCCTCCTAAGTTATCATTCTAAATAACTCTGTTCTCTCTCTTTCCGTTGTTCTTTTAAGCTCTTCCATCTGTCCTCTTTGTTGTAACTTGCTACCTCATTTCCCCTGCCATTGGACAATGAACAAGAGCTATATAACTTTGGGGACGCGGGTGGCGCTGTGGGTTAAACCACAGAGCCTAGGACTTGCCGATCAGAAGGTCGGCGGTTCGAATCCCCACAACGGGGTGAGCTCCCGTTGCTCGGTCCCTGCTCCTGCCAAGCTAGCAGTTCGAAAGCACATCAAAGTGCAAGTAGATAAATAGGTACCGCTCCGGCAGGAAGGTAAACGGCATTTCCGTGCGCTGCTCTGGTTCGCCAGAAGCTGCTTAGTCATGCTGGCCAGATGACCCGGAAGCTGTACGCCGGCTCCCTTGGCCAATAAAGTGAGATGAGTGCCGCAACCCCAGAGTCAGCCATGACTGGACCTAATGGTCAGGGGTCCCTTTACCTTTTATATAACTTTGCTCATAGCTGTTCACTTCTCAGTTATCTGTAGCATCACAGAAACCATTCTAATATTTGTTTGCCATTGTACTAGTCAACCCCTGAAGGGAATGGCATGCTGTATTTTGTTGTTGTTGTTGTTGGGTTTCCTACTTGTTACCCCTTTAACTGCATCTACAGCTTCTTCTCCAGTGCTGCTATGGGTTAACATAAGCTTGTAGAGATGTAACACAGGATAAGTCACTGTTGACATCTCTTCTGACACTTCAGATGCTAATCGCTCCAAGTATCGCCTACCTGCAGTGACAATCACTTTGTTGGGTTGTGCATGCACTCTGCACCAAACTGGTATACCGCAAATTGTGTAGGTCAGTTATAGATCAGGGTATAGGCGTGCTAGTGTAAACACAGCCGTAACATAACTCTACTTGAACTGTAACAATAGTGTGCACTGTCTCTCTCTCTCTATCTCCTTCTCTTTCATATTTCTTCTATTCTTTTCCCTTTTCATCTTGGCTTTTTTTCCTAGCTGTGAAATCAAATATGAGCCCCTGAATGTTGGTCTGAATGTTAGGCCAAGATCTAGAAAGTGTTGAATGGATAGCCAATCCCAAAGAGAATCTTAGCTCCAAAACCCTATGCTATTTGATCCCTTTGACACCCTTCTGATTCCATCATTTCAGCTCTAATGGAAACTGCCACTTGGATGCACATTAATGTGCACCCAGGGAACTTCGGTGAGACTTAGGGCAAAACTAAAAGTGACAATGAATGTGAGGTTACTGCCAAGAATGTGAACTCCATGAGGAGTTCCACATCATTAGCTTTCTTGCATCTCCCCACAAAAGTCAATGATATGGAGGAAGGATGGAGAAATGCAGATCATGATGGTATTACATATTTCCATAACTAGAGGAGAAAGAATGGGGAACTTGACAAAGGTTTGCCATTTTCTGCAGCAACCCCCTGCCACAGGACATGTACATGATCAAACTTTACATAGTCTTAGTATACACTTGAAGGCAAATTCCACAGCCTACATTCTTTGGTGTTATACTATTCTTATATGACTGGGATAACTCCAAACAAATTGATTGTGGACTGCAGATCCCAGTCCAGATGTGGATGCAGCTCTCAGGTGGCATGCGCTTTCCAATCAAAACCATTGATCTGCTCACATTAAAAATATGCACATATGGGTCTTCATCACCCACTGGAATCAATGAGGAAGCCCACCTTAGTCTGGGAAACAGGGTCCAGATCAGAGCTCAGTGGCCTATACAAATTCACTGGATTAGGGAGCAAGATGTTGCAGAAAGAGAAATAACTTACAGGGGAAACATTGTTAACTTCACAGGCATTACTTAGACGTTTGTATTATTAAAACAAAACAAATTCCTTCCAGTAGCACCTTAAAGACCAACTAAGTCAGTTCTTGGTATGAGCTTTCGTGTGCATGCACACTTCTTCAGATGCCTGAGGTATCTGAAGAAGTGTGCATGCACACGAAAGCTCATACCAAGAACTGACTTAGTTGGTCTTTAAGGTGCTACTGGAAGGAATTTGTTTTGTTTTGACTATGGCAGACCAACACGGCTACCTATCTGTAACTGTATTATTAAAATAAGTGTCTCACAGACAAATGAAAGTCACAGTGCCCGCCTTGGAGAATTTACAATCTAATGAGTCTTGAATTTCCAGTCAGATGACCTAACACCAAAAACGGAGGGAGAGGCAAAATTTACACAAAATAATACAATCAAGTGGTCTGTTGTGATTCTACTTAGTATGTGTGTCATGTTTGGTATACATATTCATGGACCCTGCTGCATGTCTCTTTGCCGTTCTCCTGGCTTTAGATAATATGCAGCACAACGGACCCTAATAACTTTATTAAGACTTTCGGAATGTTACTTTGCTCTTTTCCAGCTTTTCCCCACATCAATCAGTCTCAGCTTCCTATAAACTCTAAAGTTTTGCCTGTCAGCTCTCAGGCATTTCCGTTCCCATGATCCTGTCTAGGACTATGCATGATGGCAGAAGGCTTGCTTCTTCAAACTCAGAGCCAAACTGCACAGTACACTGAATGGTTTGGCCTTGTGCGTTTCTTTTATTTTGCTTTAAAACGACATTAAATAGCAACTGTCAGGATTGAGAGGGTTAAACAGGATCAGGCCTGTGATAGAAAGTTTAAAAACCCTTCCTTCATTGTTCCCACCATCCAAAAAACCCCTCCAAATCTGCTACTTAACCTAGAAGTCAAGCTGCCACAGAAGCAAGTGTAGCTTGCTGTGGATGCAAATAACAGCTTCAGAAATAGACCGTGGTGTGTGAAGGTAAAAGGATGATCCTGTCACCACCACCAAAATCACACTGCAATGGGTCCCTCCAGTTACCATTTATCAATTGAAAACAAGCTGGGACAAACTATGTGTTTTAGTGTTGTCTGTAGTTTGGTCCTCAGGTCACCATCAAACACTTGAAAAAACAGGGTGTGGATCCTAGTGATAGGCAGCATGTTGAACCTTCATCTGCTCATCACTTCCCACTGTGACATCCTTCCCTCCCGACCCGACCCCAACATTCAAAGACCAGGAGAAAAGCAGTTTGGGACTGGGGTTGCTAGAAGAAAGTCAAAGGGTCTAGGCCTTCTAGGACCTCCATTTGAAACCACTCCATCTTACTTTACCAGTATTTTGCAGCACAGAACTGCAGATTGCAATGCTGACCCCATTAAGTACCAACCTTTACCTTAGCCCCAATCTTCATAATTCCTGCACACCATTGTTTTTTCCAACTGTGAAATGTACTTTTTAGGGAAAGTCTCTTATTAATGGCACATACCTGTTGGATAAGCTTCTCTGTTAACATCTATTTTCCAAGGCTTACTGTACCCACAATCTATGAAACAGCGTTATGGGACTTTTCCAATTTGTGTAATAGCAAGTCAACATAAAGCGTTCAGAAATACACCACCAGTTTCTGACTGGGTACAATTTATTTAGCTCTCCTTTATTCAGTGAGAGCGAACAGTGTGCTAGAATGTTTCCAAGGTTTATAAATAGAAATTAATAAACCTGCTGAAAGCTCCTCTTGAACTTGTTGGCAGGGAAAGAGTTCTACTAACATGTTAGGAAAGACTTCCATTGCAATCTCATTGAATGCATTGCTCTTAGTCATCTGGCATTCCAGCCACCACAAGCTTTGACCATCAGTTGACCTGGAGAAGGTCAAGCTGATATAAGCAAGAAGGGTTGCTATGAGACAGTCATATGTGCTACTGAAATATTATTTGAAAACTCTGAGCTTCTGCTTCTAATTAAGGAGGAACAACTAAGTTTTTGCTCAAATGCTACTTGCAGGCTGAATCCAGACTTATACTTAGTGGGCACCCATTGAAATCAGTTGGGCATTTTCTAATTATTTTATTTCCAATTATGGTATTAAGAGGCACAAATGTTCTTCACAATGTGTTCACAAACCTCTAGTAAACCAAATTTCGTATTTCAGTGGCTGGACTGTGCTAGTCTTGAACCCTATTGTTCTTTTTTAGAGTGTCCCTGACTTGGAGGCACAAGATGACATTAAAAATGTCCCAGGGAGTCATTGTAACCTCTCCTAGTCAGCCGCAGAACACTTCCAGTTGTCCTAGAAGCAGACAAGATGCTGTTAATCTCTCCCTGGAAATTTTATAATGGCAACAAAAATCCATTACTAAGGAACCTTGGGCATCAATTTCAATTTGTACATATCTCCTTCTCTTCCTTTCCCTCCCAGTACTTTCCTTCATGTTCACAGTTTGAGTTACCATGTGTGCGTCATCCTGACCAATCCCATAAATGCCCTGTCTCAAAGCGAACTGAGAAATCTCTTAAACTGAAATGGCACCTAAAACTGATCTCCCCGCCTTTCTTTATCACTATCAGGTATTCCCTCCCCACTTGACCCATAAAATTGTACAAATATGGTTTCATTACTACAAAGGAGGAAAAGAAAGATTCATTGTTGCTAGATTTTGTGGGGTTTTTTGGACAATTGTTTGGGGGAAATGTGACTTTAGAAACTCTTACAGCAAGTGTATGCAAGAAGAAAATAGCAGAAAGAAAACACCATTTTCTTTCCTGATTTTCTGGGGCAAGATTTCTACTATTGTCATTTGGGGTTAACAAAACTTACATTCTTTTGAAACACTTTCTTTTTTGTTACCCCCTTTCTTATTCTGGATATAAATGTAATAAATGAAGTCTGAAGAAACCAGTACCAAGAGCGGGAAAATTATAATGCAATTCCCTCAAGTGAAAATGTAGAACAATGCACACTAAAATTAAAATTGCAACAAGCCCATAAAAATCTCTCAGTAACATTTGTCATCTGAGAGCTGGAGGAGCATTTGCGTCAGAATGAAGGTGTAATGAACTTTAAAAAGCCAGTTATGAGGGCTCTCTCAGTTCTCTTCTCTCTCTCTATTTCACCCCCCCAGAATAAAATGCCCAGCTACAAGTTGGGAATTATTTGCCGACTAGGTAATAGCAAACTCCCATGCAGCAACTTTTAATGACTATGACCCAAATTTTGAAAGGAAAATGGGGAATTGCAGCTGTGCGAACAGCTCTTTGGTCGATCTGCTCAATGCATAATGGCATTTGAGAATAAAGTGTTTTCTGTATACAAGGTGTTTAAATTTTCCTCATTTTGCATTGACCTTTCCCAGTAGATTTTAACACAGGGGCAACAGTGCTTGGACCAGAAGTAACTGGGCAAAGCATGTCTTTTACCTTTTTCTCAAGCCTTTTTTTGGCTGCATCTGTGTATGTGTTTTGTGTATGTTTATGAACTACATGGCTGGTGTTGTCAACCTGGTTGTTGTTGTTTTTAAATACTCCTATTTTCAGCCAATAAACAGGAAGGTGATTTATGTACCACTTAATAGCCAAATTCCTAAGCATACAAAACACATACATAAAAACACAGTAAAGTTGTTAAAAAAAAGTCTACATGCAACATGATAAGCAAAAATACATTAGAAATAACACATAAGGCATCAATTAAATGTCAATGCATAATAAAGTAGAGCAGTGTGATGTCTCTTATGAGCAAGGAAAAGCCTGCTTAAATAGATGGATCTTCAGAAGGTATTTTAAGCCTGCCCCAATTTCTGCCTCACAAAAGGGAAGTGGAAGGGCGTTCCAATAATAATATAAAGAGAGCCTGTTGTCATAGCAAACCGCTGACCCTTGACTTGACAGAACATGGGCCTTCCAGCCTGTGAAATCAATGGGTTGGGGGCTCCTGACACGACGAAGCTATTGACCATGGAAATGTTGACATTCCCTCTCCTTATCACTCAACCTCTCCCTTCCATACCTGTCTGAAATGGCTCCACTCCCTAAAGTGCCATGAGTTGAGTTGTATCTCTGAAAGCCTCAGGGTCAAAAATTGACTTGTGCTGTGGGCAAGTGGGTGCATGCTTCCTTCCATCATGGTTCTCCATGTATTGGAATTTAACCATGTTCTGGTTTATTGACTTACAGACCCGATTGCCACCTTTTTGGATGCTCTTTGTAAGTGCTGCCTAGTTCATAACGTGCAGGGCATGCAGTCTGGAAGGTTGCCTTGAGATACATAGGGGCTCTATCTCTTGTTCTCTCTGATACTTCATATACTGTCCTTTCTCCCTTCAGTCGTTGCCTGCAGTGACATTAGCAGCACCAGAGCTAACAAAGAGGGGGCATCTCCGTGGCAGATTTGTGGCAGGTAATACCTTCAGTGATAGTGTTGATCTGCTATGGCAACCATTTCCCTCTTGCCTTAATCCTCCATGTACGAATGGACATACCGTAGATTTTCAACCAAGTTCATTATAACTGCAATAGAGACACACTTATTCAAAACTACATAAAAGACTGAGGTAAAAATTGCCTGCTCACAAAGAACGGTACATTTTCATGCGCATGTCAGTGAAATCTATGATTCAGGGCGCACATGGAGAGAGAAGAATCTGAAGACCATTAACTATTCTTTGAAGTGGGGAGCCGACTTCTTGCTCAAATGCATCCTCTAAAAGCAATAGTTATTTAGAAAATTCAAATTATTTTTATTGGTTCGACCCTGAAGCATTTTCAGTAGGCGAGAGTTACTGCATTTTGAGAACAAGTAAAGTAGTAAGAACCATTGCCTCACATAATAGCGTAGCACAAATGGAACCTACAAAGTTGACAGTTTAAATCCTATCTTTTTCAGCAAAGCCCATTTGATCTCTCTTTCCTCCCTTCCTCTTTCCCAACTGCTATGTTGTCATCTAAAGTAAAAATAATATAATTAACTCAGAAACAACCTGGGTGATTTCTACTTCGGGCTACACAAATAAAAGGCAAGTCAGAACAATGGTATTTTCTTTTAAAGCTTTTCAGTGAGTTTGTTCTTTGTTCTTTTGAAAGCATTCATAATATTATTCCAAATGCTGTTTCCATACTAGATGTTCTCTGCATGTGTAGGAAGACAGACTTAATTGTCCAGAATTCCTTTCAAGAAATAAGAAAATGAAGTGCACATATAGTAAGTGAATTCACGGAAGATTTATTTCCAAGTTAGTGTGTTTAGGATTATAGGCTTAAATGCAAAATGGAGGCATAAGATTTGGGTAGTTTCAATTTTAAAAAGAACAAACAAGGGAAAGCAGCATTATGGCTTCAATTCTCTCCTACGATATAGGCTGTTTGCCACTAAATTTATGTCTGATAAAGATCACCCATACTAAAGCATTGTCATATTTTACATGTGACTGTATATATCAGGGCATCCAAAGATTCTGGGACATATCCAGCCATGCCCTTTTGTGAATGGAAGGGATCCTTCCATTATGCAAGGGATTCCGAGCCAGCAGAGGTTGCTGCTGGAGGAAAGGAAAGGCGACCTTCATAGATCTGTCCATACACCCCCCGCCCCAGGAACAACCTTGGGGATAAACAGGGGGCTGCAAGAAATCAGTGGAAATTAGTACTGTAAAGGTAAAGGGACCCCTGACCGTTAGGTCCAGTCATGGACGACTCTGGGGTTGCGGCGCTCATCTCGCTTTATTGGCTGAGGGAGCCAGCGTACAGCTTCCGGGTCATGTGGCCAGCATGACTAAGCTGCTTTGGCGAACCAGAGCAGTGCACAGAAACGCCGTTTACCTTCCCGCCGGAGCAGTACCTATTTATCTACTTGCACTTTGGCGTGCTTTCGAACTGCTAGGTTGGCAGGAGCAGGGACAGAAAAACGGGAGCTCACACCGTCGCGGGGATTCAAACCACCAACCTTCTGACTGGCAAGCCCTAGGCTCTGTGGTTTAGACCACAGCGCCACCTGCGTCCCGGTCCTATTAGTAGAGTTCCACTATTGGTAAGTCTGGATCCATATGCCATTTTAAACTTTTTGTTCTCTCTCACATCATTTGTGATGCCCCATTCACTGGGAGCCTGAGCATTCAAAGCATATGCTCCACTGTACCTGCAACTTAATACTAATCCTTTCTTGAAAAACATGTTATGACATTAACCTACTTATGTGCTTCCCTGGGGGTGCCCTGTGAGCACATAGACAACATCAGTTTCAAATAGGAATATTTTTTTCTGCATAAGAATCCCATGCTTTCTCCAGTTCATCCCATCTCGCTTTCCTGTTTGTGTTTCTGCAGTTTCTGGATACTCTTGGTTTCCTGATAATTTTTATCCCCTTACTTCCTTGCATTGTAATAGGAGATCAAAAATGGATTGTCAGACACAATGTCAGTACCATAAAACCAACTACATTCTTATTATTCTAGTGTGGTTTTATGGCACAGTGTGCTCTTGCTTATCCCACCCACCTTACATCCCAATGTGTCTGATACTAAGTGGGTCAGGCAAGATGTTTCCTTCCTCTGAGGCTACCCAGGAGGAACTGAAAAATGCTACAAAACTAAGTCTCTTGTTCTCTCTCTCTGGCTGTTTGACAAAACGGGAAGGTATCCTGGCAAGTCAATTTGTGTGCTACTTTTAAAGCAACTTTTCAGGAAGCACTAAGAGCATAAGGAATACTAAACAGAGACACAGGCTTTGGGGATCTTAAAGTTCTACTTAAAGGTGAAGGAATATCAATGGCTACTAGCCACAATAGATCTGTTCCACCTTCGTTGTGAGAGTATGTCTTTGAATACCAATTGCTGGGAATCACACATGCAGAGAGTGCAGTTGCACTCAAATTCTTCTTGCTGACTACCTTGGTGGACTTTTGGCTTCTTGCTGACTACCTTGGTGGACTTTTGGCTTGATCTAGCAGGCTCATCTTACCCTAATATATTCAGGATCACTTAAGAATGTAAGAGGTGCCTGGCTGGATCTGATCAAGATCCTGCAAGAATGCCAGTGTCTTTTTTTTTTCTTCCATATAATTTTTATTATTAAACATAAAACAAGACAAACGACAACAACAACGAAAAATAATATATATATATATACAATAGTTTCACATCATTTTCATCACTGCTTTTTCTTTCGTACTTCCCTCAGCTGTCCCGTAAATCATCCGTATTCATCACTTTCATTACGCATTCCTCAAACTTGTATTGACATTATTTATCTCTTTTCCTCCTATTCCCTTTAATCAATACTTATTACTTTTTTACAGTGCTTCTTTGAATCCCTTAAGCGTCATCTTTCCTTTACTTAAACATTCCAGATACTCTACATATTTCTCCCAGTCCCCGATGAATTTTTGGTCTCTTAAGTATCTAATCTTTCCTGTCAATTTATCTAACTCTGCGTATTCTAACAATTTTGTTCTCCAATCCTCTATGGTCGGTATTTCCTGCTGTCTCCATCTCTGGGCCAATACCACTCTTGCGGCTGTGATTGCATATCTAAAAAATTTGCAGTCTTCCTTTTTTATTTCCTTTCCTATTAGTCCTAATAAAAAGACTTCTGGCTCCTTTCTGAACGTATACTTTAAGATCTTCTTTAACTCATTGTATATTTTCTCCCAGAAGTCTTTCACCTTCCCACAGCCCCACCACATGTGATAGAAAGTGCCCTCCTTGTCCTTACACTTCCAGCATCTATTGCATGTCTTATACATCTTCGCCAATTTCACCGGTGTCATATACCATCTATAGAACATCTTCATCGTATTCTCTTTTAACGTCATACATGCAGTGATGCCAGTGTCTTAACTGTACCCTTCTCTGAATGATCAACAATTTATTTGTAATCTCTAGAACTCAACATTCACCTGGAGCGGTGGTATAACTACTTTGCATCTGAAGAGAACATCTGTTCAAATGGCATGCTCAGTACTAATATTTTGAAGTTTACTCAGTAAGGACAGCAGGTCCAACTGTATAACTTTCTGTCAGTAGTACAAACATTACTATGTTAGGATTCTCATATGCATTCCCAGCCTGTATATGGCCAGGCATCAAGAGAGGCTTCTTGGTGGTTGCACCCCAGTTATGGAATATCTCCCCCCAAAAGGTTTTAAAGGTAAAGGGACCTCTGACCGTTAGGTCCAGTTGTGGGGTTGCGGTGCTCATCTCGCTTTATTGGCTGAGGGAGCCAATGTACAGCTTCTGGGTCATGTGGCCAGCATGACTAAGCCGCTTCTGGCAAAACCAGAGCAGCGCACGGAAATGCCGTTTACCTTCCCGCCGGAGCGGTACCTATTTATCTACTTGCACTTTGACGTGTTTTCCAACTGCTAGGTTGACAGAAGCTGGGACCGAGCAATGGGAGCTCACCCTGTCGCGGGGATTCGAACCGCTGACCTTCTGATTGGCAAGTCCTAGGCTCTGTGGCTTAACCCACAGCACCACCCACGTCCCTTCAAAAGGTTTTACTAGCACCTATATTATGTTATTTTCAAGGCCAAGTGAATTTAACTTTTTTTTTTATTCAACAAGGCCTTTTAGTTTCAGTTGGATTTTTTTAGAAAAATGTCAAGGCATGAAATGCTTTCTCTTGCTGGTTTTACCTGCTAATTTTACGCTAGTCTGTTTTTATGCTGCTTCTTAGTAATATTTTATAGTGGATGTTGAGTTTTTGCATTGATATGGCTTTATGGATGATATTATATAGCTTATATTTCTGTAAACTGCCCAGAGGATTTGGCTCAATGGGTGGTCTAGAAATGAAATAAATATGATGCCTTGAAGCACAGTGGATTTCTGGCCAATCTCTTTTGCAGCACCCTCAGAGGCTGTTAGTAAGCATGCTATAATAAAAGTGTATAGTTTGGGCACCAAAGTGATATGAAATTGTGTGCTACCAAAACAAATGCAACTTCTAAAACACCCACCCCCTTTTTTAAAAGACCTAAGATAAATGTTTTTGAATAATTTTGTTTGTCTCAGAAGCACACGTGGATCTCTGGATTGGGAAAATAACAGTGGTCTTGGCAGAAATCGTATCAGGTGTCTCACCTTGAGATGTATCTATTTAACAAGGCAATGCATGCTTATAAAAGTTGGACTATTTCATAAAGGATTATTCATTTCTGATGTCCTGCATTATGAGTCTCTTTATCCCCCTTCTTATTCTGCGAAACCATTCAACATCTTTCTTGGATGCTGTTTCAAGCACATCCAGCTCTTTAGTCGGGTCTCTTTTATTGCCACTCGTCCCTTTCACTTTATATTTCCACTTTTTGTCCTTGAAATCCAGCATAAATTTTGCTTTACAGTCCTCATTTTTCTTTTTTCACTTGCCTAGTCTATTCATTTCCCCCTTTCCATCCAGCATGCATTAATTAAATCCTCCACCCACTCGGTTTTACTTAATGTACAAATACGTTGACTAAATCTAGTCTGGAAGTAGTCTCAATATGCATAACAATGGATAATTTCCCAGATTATTGCCATCTACAGATGTATACATGCTGGCAATGCAATCTTACATGCCTACGCATTTAATTCAATGGAATTTACTCCCAGGTAAGAGAGAATTGGATTACACCCTAAGGCTCCATTCCTATATGATCTGGGTTTAAACATCATGAAGATCAATGGAACTTACTTCTAAGTATGCATGTTTGGGATTGCACTGTGAAAAGTATACTGTCAATTGCTATATTTGTAAAATAGTAATCATAAATGGTTTTACGTTTAAAATCAAAATACTGCTTTAAGTCATGAAAAGTTGTTCCATGTGTAACTGGTAACATCATACAGCACAATGATTGGCACTAAATAAATGTTTAATAGTGGTTATTTGAGCAAGTTTCAGCAGTATATAAATTGCTGAAATGAAGAAGCTCTTCTGCTTGCAACATAAAATTCTGACTACTTCTGCCTGACTCTCACAGTTTAAATGAAGTCCCTGACTAATGCGGGGAAATCAGCAATGTCTTAATAGGTCATGAAATAAACTAAAGTTCAGACTAATCTCAGGAATCAACAAATAAGGAATAAAGCGAATCCCCTGCCTAACTGGTGAATTTTCAAGCTCATTTGTCAAATCTGCAAAATAACCACAGCCCTTTGTGAATTATGCAGACATTTCATCATTGTAGCAGGTAGCGTTCCATTAATTACTCAAAGGTATTGCCGATTTGATGAAACAGATAGAGGTTGATTAATTTTTAGAGCTTTTTTTTGCATAAGTGATTAGCTTTCATGAAAATTGTTAGGCTCTCTAATTTAGGCAAAGGCTTTGGTGAACTGATAAATCAGGCAAACACCGTCAGTTAAGAGAAGGAATAAATATATAGACTGATTCCCAAAGGAAACTATATCACAAGAATATCTTAAAAATATTATTTCTTAATAAAAATAAGAACTTGGAAAAATTCATAACCAGGCCTTTCACATACTCTTCAAATTATTCATGAAAAGGTTTCCATCATCACCTGTAACACAGTAAAATTGTTGCATTTGTTATGTTGAAATGACTAGGAATACATCTGATTTTGAAAAGGCTGGGGCTAGAGGTATGTAAACACATTTGCTCAGGAGTATGCCCCACTAAATTCAATGCAACTTGAATTCACGTAAGTTTCTACAGAGTTGCAGCCTAAAAGACCTAATATACATGTGATACATGCAGTTAAACAATTACACCAACATGCCAGCACAATGCAAAACATCCCATAATCATTTCATTACTGCTAATTATTAATATCCATTATTATGGTCCAACATTGTCTGCTATCTTTAAGTAAAACTGGAAGAGAAAGTGGTGAATTACCTGGTAGAAGACCTCTGTCCAAAGACAATAATTAACTCTCCTGGCTATAGAAACTTTAGTATGAGCATTTAAAGCCCTTTTGTAATCCTGATTGGTCGGTGATAAAGCATGCTGTTTGTTTATTTTAGGCAACCAATTGAAAACTGAAAAGGCATCTCAGACTACTTAGTGCAGAAGGTTACAAGGACTTCTTTTTAAACCCTTTTGTGCTACTTCACAGAGATAATGATCATTTATTAAAAGTACTGAAGTATTATATTTTTAATGAATGAAACACTACCCTTGTTTAGAAGAGTCACAGTCACAATTCTATGATATATATTTGCAGGAGTGACTCAACTATAAAATAATATTCAGTCCACAAAGCAATGGTGCTGCATGTGGAAGTGACACAGAAAATCATTTCTATAACCTCAGAAATGCAGCAGTAAAATAAAAATTAAGTTTCCTTATATAAGCCACACAGCGTTGCAAAGTCTCTAGCAGGGTAGCATTTATTTGGGAGAATTTAGCAGCTCCTTGGGTCAGACTTTATTAGAAAACTAGACCATATTTTTTCAGACCAGACTTTGTGCATTAAGAGGATAAGAAGCAAGTCTTATTAAGAGGGCGTGTGTGAATCATTATGTGTGATGGATTTTGATATAATGGAAAGGTGTGCTAGTGTGAGAGAAGCAGAGGTGATTTTCTGCAGATTCTTCCTTCCCGCTACAGCCTCCCTGTGCCCCTCTCATACAATTGTCCATGTTGTTTGGAAGGCTCCCTAAACTCTCTGAATAGATGTAGGGGAGGGACAGGGACTGCAGTTAGGGGTTAACATTTCCCTGCTCTGCCCCCCCCCTATTGTCACAGTCTATATCAATCTTGGGAAAGATTGAGGGCACAAGGAGAAGGGGGCGACAGAGGATGAGATGGTTGGACAGTGTTCTCAAAGCTACCAGCATGAGTTTGACCAAACTGCGGGAGGCAGTGGAAGACAGGAGTGCCTGGCGTGCTCTGGTCCATGCGGTCATGAAGAGTCGGACACGACTAAAGGACTAAACAACAACAAATATCAAGCCCCACACAATTTGCATAGGATAGGAAGCCAATATGCTAACGGACCGAATTTACCATTAGTATACAAAGCCCCTGCACAACTTGGCACTAACATAGCTGAAGACTTGCCTTAGCTTCTCTATACCTGCCCGTTCACTCCAGTCATCTACATCCTTGTGGTGCCACAATGAAAGGTTTGTTTTGAGGCAGCTTGGATCGGGTCCTTCAGCACTGGGGCATCAACCAGCCTTGTGGAAGACAAGTTAGAAAAGACCCAGCATGGTATACATGCCATAAAATACGAATGCTAATGTTTACCGTATTTTTCGTCCCATAGGACGCTCCGTCCCATAGGACGCACTTAGTTTTTTTTGGGGGGAAATAAAGGGGAAAAAATTTCCCTTTATTTCCCCCCCCAAAAAAAAACCAGGTCGGGGAAACCGAACCAGGTCGAGGAACAGCAGGATGGCGGCGCTGCACCTCCCTGCTGCCCCCCGAGCTTGTGGGGCTGGCCGATGTCTGCACGGCGCGCGGGGTGCTCTGCTTCAGCACGCCCTGCCCACCGAGTGGCAGGCTGCTATCCACAGTGTGGGGAGTCCTGCGGGGAACTCCTGCAGGGCTCCCCACGCTGCGGATGTCTGCCCGGCGCGAGGGGCGCTCTGCTTCAGGGCGCTACTCGTGCCGGGCGGCAGGCTGCTATCCGCAGCGTGGGGAGCCCTGCGGGGAACTCCCACAGCGCTCCCCACGCTGCGGATGTCTGCCCGGCGCGAGGGGCACTCTGCTTCAGGATGCCCTTCGCGCCGGGCGGCAGGCTGCTATTCGCAGCCTAGGCAGCCCTGCGGGAACTCCCACAGGGCTGCCTAGGCTGTGGATACGTTCCCGAAGCACCGGGCGCTCTGCTTTCAGCGCGCCCGGTGCTCCGGGAAACACGCTGCTATACGCAGCCTAGACAGCCCTGCGGGAGTTCCCGCAGGGCTGCCTAGGCTGCGGATGTCTTCCTGAAGCCTGAAGAGCGAGAGGGGTCGGTGCACACGGACCCCTCTCGCTCTCCAAGCTTCAGCGAAAGCCTGCATTCACCCCATAGGACGCACCCAGATTTCCCCTTCATTTTTGGAGGGGAAAACGTGCGTCGTATAGGGCGAAAAATACGGTACTTTTACAAGCTTTCCCAGAAAGACGAGTTTACGTTTATAATGATTTTGAGTGTACATATTGATACTAAATGTCTTGTTAGCTGCTTTGGTTTTCACACAGCAACCTTCATATTTCAGGACACTAGATAATCCCCTAATATGATGGTGGTTATTTTACTACCATATCCTTCTTAGCTGTTCATCTTCTAAACTTGTTAATTGTCCCTTTTCTACTAATAAACTGTCCTGGAGATGAAAAAGGAATATAGGATATGTGCTACATTGAAACTTCCAAACACATATGATGAATATGATACCACATACTTCATGGGCAGCTGTTGCCATTACATGTTCCCCACCCCTTATCATATAGCAGTAAAAAGGGCGTTCTGCTTTTATAACACCCAGTTTGGTTTTTAAACTGTAATGTTACTTTACTACTGTGAGCATACATTCAACTGGAATCTTACCACCAGGGGAAATTGATTAACAGGACAGGACTAGTTTTTAAGGGGAATTTCTAACAGGCTCGGTCTTGTAGCCTAGGTACTGGCACAAACTTGGGCTTAGAAGAAGAGTGCAGAATGAAGCTTCCTTGCTAACCAGTCTGAGTCATCTGAGGACATGGAAAGAAGGGAAGACTCCAACTGTGCCAAGGCTGTAGTCTAGGCTGGCACCCTGCCTGCTTCTGTTCATCCAGGATCATGCAGTATCGCTGCACAGAAGCAATAGAGGAAGAAGAAGAGTTTGGATTTGATATCCCACTTTATCACTTCCCTAAGGAGTCGCAAAGCAGTTAACATTCTCCTTTCCCTTCCTCCCCCACAACAAACACTCTGTGAGGTGAGTGGGGCTGAGAGACTTCAGAGAAGTGTGACTAGCCCAAGGTCACCCAGCAGCTGCATGTGGAGGAGCAGAGACGCAAACCCGGTTCACCAGATTACAAGTCCACCGCTCTTAACCACTACACCACACTGGCTCTCACAATAGTCATTTACACTACCTAACATGTACATGCAAAGTTAGGCTGGGCAAAGACAGCAGCAGTTTTTTGCGACAGGATCTGTGTGTGCAAAAGCATAGCTTCTGAAATGATTGCAGCCTGCTTGGTGTGGCTCTGGCTCTCCTTGGGATCTGTGTATCAGAAGAGAGAAGAGATCCATCCATGGCATGTATGCTGCAGTTGAGAGATCAGGGTCTCTTGGTGACTTCAAGACCCCCACTTATTTGGGGCCCAGCTGGAAGATTGAAGACATCCAGTAGTGACCGAATCCATTTCTGAGCATAGAAATGTCATGGAAAATCTTCCCCCTGAACTTGGGTGGTGAGTGCAACAGAGGCTTGCAAACCTGGGTGAAGAAAACAACAACCTTGCAACAGAAACTAAAGGAGTGCCTTGACTGAGAAAGAATACCTTTCTCATTCTCTCATTATTTTTTCAAAAAAGAGGGAAAAAAGGATGCAACTGTCATTGAACAAAGAACTTTTTAATGAATTATTTGCATAGCTCCAACACATACAGCTGAAGATTTATTAGCTTAGATAACAGTGGCATGCCAGGATTAAGTAATAATAAGACAGGGTATCAGAATTATTTAATAGCTGCATGCTTGACTGTGTTAAGTAGGACAAAGGTTAAAGCTTAAAAGGTAGAGAACATTGTATTTTTCCAGTGTTATGTGATCATAAGATAAATTTCTTTAGGGCATCCAGTATAATTATTATGGTTATAAAAGCACAGAATTTTCAGGGTGGAGAGAACTATATAAGGAAATCATGTCAGAAATAACACAAAATCACAGCATAGAGCTCAGCGGGCTCCTCTGTTTACAACAACGGATGCATTCCTTAACAGTGTTCATTCGTGGAAGTCATTCCCAAGCCCTATTTATGCAAAGTCCTGCTTACCACCTATTAGATACTTAACCTTTGCTCCATATTAAACAAGAGATACCAGGGCTGTTATTCCAGCATAATGACCCTGAATTTAACAGGAATCCAGACAGCAAGCCACCACATATTATCAAAACAACACGCCACGGGTCTCTGCAACAGACCTTTAACCCACCCACCCCCTACTACCCTGAAAGTACTGCAAACCAGCGAACTGCAAGCTGGACAACATCCCCAGATACTGCTCATAAGTTTGCAACACAGAGGGCCAGGTATTTTGAGAGGTAAGGCAAAAGGTGTCAGGATCTGCTGTTTAGGCTGCGGTTCGAGTCAAAACCAATTCATAACAATATGCAGCATCTCTTGTCAACCAAAAAGCTCATCATGTTACCCAGACACTGGCTGTGTCCTGGCTGAAGTTTTAGATGACAGGAGATAGTCAATAAGAAGGGAGTTTCGATCAACCAATCAGAAAGAATTCAGTGCAGGCTACGGTGTAAGTCCTGGACTAAATTCACAGGTGGGTGAGAAATAAAACAGAAAGACAGACAGACAGAGACAGTCATGAAACAGAAATCTTGGAATATATGTATCTCGTTCAGAGTGTCTTCTATATACAGTGGTACCTCGGGTTACATATGCTTCAGGTTACAGACTCCGCTAACCCAGAAATAGTACCTTGGGTTAAGAACTTTGCTTCAGGATAAGAACAGAAATTGTGCTCCGGGGGTGCGGCAGCAGCAGGAGGCCCCATAGGCTAAAGTGGTGCTTCAGGTTAAGAACGGACCTCCGGAATGAATTAAGTACTTAACCTGAGGTACCACTGTATTGATATCCCTTTTTAGTGGTGTCTCCATTGACCTGTTGCTCAGTGGAATCTGCTACTGGCCGTGACCTACTGCAGCTCAGCACTACAAGTCTTCTGAATGCTAGACTTTGAAAATTCAATCAATGAACTGTTTCCGTTCATTTATTTTTTTTTTAAAAAAAATCTTGATAAAACAAAAAGGTCCCACAGATGAACACAGCAGCAGATCTTAAATTTTGTTTTTGTTTTTTAGAAGACAAAAAAACTTGTAAATTGTTTTTGCGCAATTCCTTTCAAAAACCGTAAGCAGCAGGCACCATTTTAAAAGAAGCTTTCCCCTTCTATGACATACATCAGGGGAAATTTCTTCAAAGCTAGTGCCTGATATGATGTGCCCCTACATCATCTAAAAACAAAGAAAGCCTTTTTCTTCGTCAGACTTATTGTTTTATTCAGATGAAAAATTGGGCAGATAAAACGGATCAAGCAACTGACAGAATTAAATTTATGGAATTAATCCAACTAAGGGACAATGGAAAAACCAGCAATAACCGAGAGACAGAGACAGAGAGAGAGAGAGAGAGAGAGAGAGAGAGCACACAAAAAAATGAAATTCCTGCACAGAGGCAGCATAATGAACATTTAAACCCCAAAACCTGGATGCATAAAAAGTTATTTGCCTTGACCTATGGCTGAAAAGATCATAAAGAAGGGATAGATATGTTTATCATGGAAGTCTCTTTTTGATGCTAGGGGTTTGTTTGTTGTTTTGTATTATAATTTGGATCTGATTTGAGATTTATGGGAGTTTCCATTGCAATGTCTCAGACTATTTGCAGATGTCATGCTCTCTATTAATCACCAAACAGTAATTTATCTAGCTGATAAACCACAGTTTGGCAATCAAACACAAAAGCACAATCTCTTATCTAGCCCTTATCCACTATGCTACTACACTAGCCAGGCATTTGCCAGAATTGACTCCAAGTGAGAACCATATGAAGTAAGCTATTTGAAAATTTTCTCTTCTCAGGGTTGCAGGGTCAAGCCCCAAGCTGGGCAAAAACATTCCTGAATTGCAGGGGGTTGGACTAGATGACCCTTGTGGACTTTTCCAACTCTACAATTCTATTCTACTACCAAGGTGCATTTCTTTTGTCTCCTTGCCTCCGCTTTTGTCCCTTTATGTTTCTAAGAAAAGTCACGCCAGCAGACATGTTCCCTGACACAAAGGCTCACTCATCCTTAGGCTGCAGGGAGAGACAAAGACATTTGAAATAAGCCCGTTTCTCTTCTGGATAGTGAACAGTTTCTGGGGGCTTCCTTCCAGCCAAGGAAGTAGACAGTCCATTTCTCCCCACAGCAGGATCCAAATAAACACTGTTGCAGGTGAGGAAACAAATAGATGGATTCTCTCCTGGCAGAGTCAAAAGAGCAAAACTGTGTCACCCTTGGTGGTAAGAGTTCAACCAAACACAAGAAGTTCCGTCCTCAGCGGGGCTCATCTCAAGAATTCAAGTCCACCCTTTTAGCAAAACAAATACAAACAGTTCCTTTCTCTGGAAGTTGTTAGAGGCGGGAGGAAGGGGAAGCCACAAAAGGTTAATGAACTTGGCAGGAGTCAACTAACACAATTGAAATTACCCACTGAAGCAGTAAGAATTGTGAAACCAAGAATCCCAGCTGGCTAGTTCCAGAAAACAGAGTTCTCTTACATCTGAAGAACGACTTGTGGGAAATCCACCCATCCCATCATTTGATCTCGCACAAGGCTTTGTATAGTCTTAACCCTGGAAATAAGGCAGGGTCCCTTCTCCTATTTCTGTGTTAACTGTCGCAGAAATGATAAGTATGGATATGGTTCAGCATTCCTCCTCCTGTTCTTTTTCTGTTTACTTAATATAGGTCTCCCTACAACAGGCCCCTTCAGAAGACTGAAAAGGAGAGTTTGGGGCCATGCTTGTTTTGTGCAATTTAAATCCAGTGAGCATAATCCAACAGGAAGCTCGATTCCTGTTCATAGGACAACCCACAAAGTGTCATCGAAAACAGGCGGTATGTTCCAAGGGATGCATCACATTTAAGCCCTAACACTATTGAACTAGTTCTCCCATGTCTACACCAGAAGTAAGAAGACTTTACGCTTACCGCTCCTACTTTGCTGTTATTATTACTAGGACTGGGCAATATCTGGTTTTCAACACTGTAATAGATCACCAGCTAAATATCGTGATATACTGACATATCATGATGTCTCAAATAAGGATGAAGCTATGTAGAGGTATTGGTTGGCTGCATGGTTTTTCCCGCATTGTGATTTTTGCCAGCAGCTGCTCTTTGTAATTCACTGCCGCCTGCAATGAGACAGGTGAGAACTGAAATGGCAGAGTTAACAGGGGCTGCAGGAATTGAGAGAAGCATTGGCTGGCTTCATGGTTTCCCCCATGTTGTGATTTTTGCATAGCACACAAACACAAACACACACATACACACACACACATCACGATTCATAATATATTGCCAGGTCAAAAATTATGAAACTGATATCACAATATAGTCTTCAAACTGGTTTTGGATAATATATCAGTTGCACAAAACCTTTGCCCTAATTATTACTAATATCGTTTTTATTTATTATTGTTACTCCATGCTTGGTACAACAGTAAGACTAAATTATTCTGAACCTAGGATCTGGAGGACCAGTACCAAATGATGTCCAACAGCCCTGAACCCAAAACACCACTCCTGGTCTTTTAATAATAATAATAATAATAATAATAATAATAATAATAATAATAATTTATTATTATTTATACCCCACCCATCTGGCTGGGCCTCCCCAGCCACTCTGGGCGGCTTCCATAGAAACCAAAAATACAGTAAAATATCACACGTTAAAAACTTCCCTGAACTTCCAAGCTCTCTATCAGCTGTATAATTTGGGGCAGGGCAGTCATTTTGTTGCTGCTATTACCAATCCGCAGCAAGTCACCCAGGGATATATCAATAATGTTACCCTCTGTCCAACCCTGTTTTATGTACAACTGTGTTCTTCTATGTGTGCACACACCGATAAATTCTCCCTTTTTTTACCGCTAAGTACAGACAGGGCAAAAACCTCCATCTCCTCACACAAACATTTACTTAGCTGATTTCCCCCTGTAAAACATTCAGTGTGTAAACTTTTAAAGGAGTAAAAGGATTAAAAAGAAAATCACTGAATATTTGGCCAGTGGTTCTTCCAGTGGTTTTGCTGAAATGTTGCTAGAGTATTAAGCAAGGCTTTGGAACTGGAATAGATCCTGGGTTCACCTTCTGCCGATAACTTGTCTCCTGTTAGTCAACTTAAGAGCTCCAGACTGTGCTTTAAGGATTCCCACATGAATCAGCTGATGGTATTTCCCAACACTGCAAATATTTCCAATAAGCCTCCTTTACCAGAAATGGTACAAAGAACATTTCTTTATTACTTAATAGAAAACTAGGAGTAATATTCCCCTTCAGTACCGCAATCCATACCCAGAAGCAATTCCCACTGAGTTCAATTACACCCAGGTAAATGTGCACAGGATACTAGCCCTCAGGTGCGATCTGAGTCAGGCTTAATTTGAAAGAAAGTTCCTTGGAAACCAGCCATGATGGCAAGGTTCCACCTACATTGTCACAGGCTCTGAATAGTTGCTGCAAATTACAGGATGTCAGAATGCTGTTTCCCACAGAGTGCATGTTTCCCACAGCAATCTAGTTGGCCACTGTGAGAACATGGTGCTAAACTAGGAGGGCCTTTGGCCTGCTACAGCAGCCTCATCTTATTATGTCCAACACTTTCTTAACCAATGTTAGTCCTGTCTCCTTCTGAAACCTCTCTTTCTCAATCTCTGTTAAGTTTTTCTCTAACACCTTAGTTTTCAGCTCATTCAACTTAAATCCCGCCACTTGACCAAATTCTTGAATTAATTGCAATACTCTTTTAGTACTGGATTCTGGCTCCTGTAATGTCAAAACTAAATCATCAGCAAAAGCTTTCAATTTATACTGTTTAGCTCCGAGTTGTATACCTTTAACCAATTGGTCCTTTCTAATCATAATAAAAAAATTCCTTCCAGTAGCACCTTAAAGACCAACTGAGTTAGTTCTAGGTATGAGCTTTCGTGTGCATGCACACTTCTTCAGATAGCTACTGGAAGGAATTTTTTTATTTTGTTTTGACCATGACAGACCAACACGGCTACCTATCTGTAACTTTCTAATCATGTTGAGCAAAACCTCCAGGACCGATATAAAAAGCAATGGGGAGATTGGGCAGCCCTGTCATGTTCCTTTCTCAATCTTAAACTCTTCTGTAACTACATTACCTCACATTACAGATAATGTAGTGTGAGAACATGGTGCTAAACTAGGAGGGCCTTTGGCCTGCTACAGCAGCCTCATCTTATTATGTCCAACCCTTTATGGGGCTGTGGGTGAAATACATACCCTCCAACATTTCTCTGATGAAAATAGGGACGTCTCATTCCACAATGATAATTTTACTATTTATACCCAGCTTACTGGGTTGCCCAACCACTCTGGGCAGCTTTCAACATACAGTGGTACCTCGGGTTACAGACGCTTCAGGTTACAGATGCTTCAGGTTACAGACTCCGCTAACCCAGAAACAGTACCTCAGGTTAAGAGCTTTGCTTCAGGATGAGAACAGAAATCATGCAGCAGCGGTGCAGCGGGAGGCCCCATTAGCTAAAGTGGTGCTTCAGGTTAAGAACAGTTTCAGATTAAGAAAAGACCTCCAGAACGAATTAAGTTCTTAACCTGAGGTACCACTGTATATAAAAACATAATAAAACATTATTTATTTATTTTTTTAAAAAACCTCCCCTATACAGGATTGCCTTCGGACAGCTTGGGGGTCGGATAACTCCATACCCTCCAACATTTCCCAATGAAAATAGGGAGAGCCTAAGGAAAAGTGAGACATTCCAGGATCAAATCATAAACTGAGATGGCTTCTCTAAATCAGGGACGTCCCTGGAAAATAAGGACACTTGGGCGGTCTGGAAAGATCTCTGCTCTCATAGTAGTGGAGACTCTAAAATATGGCAATGAGTAGTTTAGGTGGCCTTCTTCTTAGCATGTTAACTATTTTAGTGTGACAGTTATTTTTCGGTTCTAATAAGAGCACCAGGTGTGAAGCAGGTACAGTTGCGGCTGCAAAGGAACCATCGGGAGCTCACAGTGAACGATGCTGGGAGCCTTGCTGGGCTTGACTGCATTAAGGAGTTCCTCATAAAGGATGCAAGCGCAGCTGAGAAGCAGTTTGGTTTTAAACCACTTCCTCAAATCGCAGATGTCTGCAGAGGGGGGGAACGTATCACACAGAGGAGATGGTTTCAAGGCAAACCACTTCCTCCAAACTGACTTGACAAGGAATCCCTGTAAACAGCTGATTGGCAGTTACAGCAAGCCCCTCTGAAGGCATGCCCTTTGAAAGCTGTGCCATCAAGAGGTTACTGTGACCACCGATCAGGGGTTACGTCAACCTCCTTTTGAGCTTTAACAAGTGTCAATCACCGGAAATCATTATGACATCAGGTAGGACTTGCCAATCAGAAGGTCGGCAGTTCGAATCCCCGCGACGGGGTGAGCTCCCGTTGCTCAGTCCCTGCTCCTGCCAACCTAGCAGTTCGAAAGCACGTCAAAGTGTAAGTAGATAAATAGGTACCGCTCTGGCGGGAAGGTAAACGGCGTTTCCGTGTGCTGCTCTGGTTCACCAGAAGCAGCTTAGTCATGCTGGCCACATGACCCGGAAGCTGTATGGCAGCTCCCTCGGCCAATAAAGCGAGATGAGCGCCGCAACCCCAGAGTCGGTCACGACTGGACCTAATGGTGAGGGGTCCCTTTACCTTTACCTAGCTGACATGGGAGGGTGGAAAAAATAGGGACCCTATTCCCCACCTGTCTTACAGCTTTGGCTCAGTTGCTCTAGGAGAGGGTTTTTGAATGCAATTAATTAGACAACTTTTTTTAAAAAAAATCTTTTGTTTCACTTTCCCTCCCTATTTGTGCTCAGCATTCATCCTTACCTTGTGCAAGGGATGTTCTTGCCATTCCCTATTGTCTTTCTCCTTTCATAAGTTTCTGCTCTCCCCCTCCCCACCCCCTTCATTAATGTGCTCATTCATTCGTTCATTCTTTCATTCAGGTTGACAGTGGAGTGAAATGGCTAGTGCCACCATTTCTAAAGTGCTAAGAGTCAGCTTTTAGACAACTTCCTAAGGGACTGGCAGAAGGAACAGAGGAAGGGAAACGAGGACAGGAAATCAGCTAGGATACAAGCTGTGCTGTGTTCATTTGCATGGAACAGAGTGACACCCGAACTGATTTATGGCAACGATTAGAATAATAATAGATACCTCCTATTTGACCTTTTTTCATAAATGAAGTTCAAAATACTTTATGAGAAGAGATTAATATTATATGGGGGAGAATACGGCCGTAAGAAACTTGTGATGAGCAGAGCAAAGTACCCAGCCCATTAGAAAGATGGGGTGAATAAGGAATATGTCGCCTGCATTTATCCTGTGGATTCATCTCTAGGACTAACAACAATTTCAAATACTTCTTCTTATCTGAAGAAGTGTGCATGCACACGAAAGCTCATACCTAGAACTAACTCAGTTGGTCTTTAAGGTGCTACTGCAAAGAAAAAATTTTTTTATTTTGTTTTAACAATTTCAAATGCACTCATCAAACAAAATGCAGAATCCTATTGTTTAGCTGTTTAGTGAATAAATTTACAGCATTTTAGATAGACACAAAGTGAAAATATATGCACCATATAACGTTACATATATTTCAGTATTGTTAGCTACAGAAATGCATCCAAGCTTTCTCACTTACTCCACTTGTTAGCAGCACACACACAAATTATCCCCAGTAGATATTTAACTTAAATCTGACTGAGAAACTATTAGATATATTTGTATTAAATAAATGCATTAAAAGCCTTAAACAATTGCTTCTGGCAAATTATTTTGCAGGCCAATCGCAGTAAGCTTGAGGTTGCTGAGGTAGGGGCATAGGAAGCAATAAACAACATTGCAACTTTGGGGGGAGATCAAACAGGTTACTTTATTGATTAGAGATGTAAGGAGGCTTTCGCTTTAGCACTGGATATGCCATCTTGGTTGCTGGCTGATTATTTCCATCAGGGTCAATCCTGAGTTAAGGATCCCCATATGATGCACATCAAATACAGGTGACCCCTCCAGGATGCCAACTGGGGAGTTCCATGGCGCGTTAGCCCCTTTCTGGGTATATGGACAGAATCCTCCTCCTTGGACTCCATAACCAAGGTGCCCTGATACTTTGATCCTGAGAAGAGGGGGGCATAGCTGCTTCACGCACCCCTAATTAGACGAAGGATGCAACCCAATGCCTTTTCCCACCAAGAAGTTGTGGCAATTGCTGCGAGGCAGGGAAAACCTCTAAACAAGCCCATTCGGTATGCAGGTAAATTCCTCCCTGGCCACAAATATGGCAACCGAGTCACTCCTCAACAAGGTCATAAACACATACACAACCTGCTTACCTTCAAGTGGAGCCAAAATTTATACAGAGTGGGAGGCTGGGATGCTCAATGGGGATTGTTGAAAGGTGGCTTTTATAATTTGGAGACGTGGATCTGGGTGGAAACAGACTTCCCCATCTCCAAATTCCCACTCCACTGGCCTCTGATTGGTCAATTTAATGGCAAAAGAGGTAGGGGAGTCCTGTCACTCTCCACCACCAACCGGGGCTGATGACACTGGCCAGCCAATAGCATGGGAAGCTTTTCTCGCCCTTGCCCATAAGTTGCCCACAGCTGTACAAGGCAGGAACTGCTGCCACTCTCGAGAATGATCTTTCTGTTTCTGTTTTCTATTAGTATTCCAAAACATACAAATAAATCAGTAACTCTCAAAACCTATGGGTATCTTCTTTTTCTTCTCCTCTTCTTCCCAGACTATTAGAACTTACAATATGAAGATAAATTTATACCTAGAAATTACGCTTGTTACCTAGAAATTACGCTTGTAAGCAACAGTTCAAATAGCAGCTTCTAATTCCTCAAGCAGGTTCAACGGGGAAACAATTCATTTCTTGTTCACTGTGATTCCTGACATCATTTGAACAACATCGAAAGAACGGCCAAAAGTACATGCTGTTTTACCAGTCATACCAGACTGGAACTCAGCTACAGAGTTCAGCTTGGTGCTGTCAGACTAACTAAACATCCCCATAAATCTTTCAATTAGATAAGTACTAAAATACGGTCGAAAGATTGTTTTTAAAAAACAAAAATGGTGGACATACAGTGAAAATTCATGACTTCCCTCTTGTTATGTGTGTGCTTTTTAAATTTTCCAAACAATGAATGTTTGACCAAAAATCCACTGACATAAACATTTCAGTTTATGTCAGTGGATTTTTGATCAAACATTGTTTGGAATTTCAATTCACTTCAATGTGAACTGAATGGAACCAGGTGTTTGGGTAGATAAGTCAGATTACTACATAGTTAAATTCTAAATCCGGCACATGACCAAAATTGTCAAAATAATTAGATTATGGCTCAAAATATAGATTCAGAATCAAACACACCTGAACATAAGTAGTTTGATTCTATAATGACTATGTGTAATATCTATTCAGCTAAAACACAAAGGGCAAAAAAAATTTTTTTTTTACTTTTAACACAGAGCTACGTTGTTGAGATTTGCCACTCTCTGAATGCAATATTGCTGAATGCAATATTTTTTAAAGTACATACATGCACTTATTAGCATAGATCGTGGATATGAAGTCTGAGAAGAAAAGGGGTAGATTATGTAGAGAAAGTGGGACTGCCTGCTCCACAGCACAGTAGTCAAGCATCGCCAGTGTCTGGCTTGGCTAGGTCTTTCAGAATCCATGGAAAGGGAGCCATGAAGTCCACTACTGACCACTGCAGGAAAAGCTTGAAGCAGCAGGAAAACAGTGCACGATGTTCTAGCCACTGCTAGATGGAACTAGGCACTTTCCACACGAGACTGAGCACCTGAATGAGTTCCACATGCCTTAAAGCAGAAAAAAGCCATGCAGTCACATCCTGATACAGTGACATTTGGAGCTAGCTCTCCAAAGCTGTATATGAGGCCAGAGGAACACTTGGAAAGCTACTTCAATGGCTCGGTTCCTTTGCCATTTGGGTGCTGTGCAAAGGGCAAATGAAGTAGGAAAATACGGTGGTACCTTGGGTTACATATGCTTCAGGTTACATATGCTTCAGGTTACAGACTTCACAAACCCAGAAATAGTACCTCGGGTTAAGAACTTTGCTTCAGGATGAGAACAGAAATTGCATGGTGGCGGCGCGGCGGCAGCAGGAGGCCCCATTAGCTAAAGTGGTGCTTCATGTTAAGAACAGTTTCAGGTTAAGAACAGACCTCCGGAACGAATTAAGTACTTAACCAGAGGTACCACTGTACATGCAAAAGCAGTGCACCGAAAGATAATTAATGGAGGCCAAATTATTGTGAAGTTTAAGATGTTTGATGCAACAGACTCTGTCCTTTCTGCTACCTACATGATGCACAGTAGAGGGTGGGTGATAATGGCTACCTTCTTGGAAATGCTCAAGTATGCTGAACCATTGACCAAATGAGGTTCAGTTAGATGCATTCAGGTCGGGCAATTCTATTCCTAAAGTGCAGAACCCAGCATGGTGACCTTTCTTGGGTGGTGGTAATAACAAAAGGTCAGGAATGCATACTTGGTTGGTAACCTGCAGCAGCATTTTTAGCTAGATAAATAGGAAAGAGTTTGCAGGGAAACAGAGCATTTATGAAGAGTGATTTTTGTCTAAACTGCAAAAACAATTGGCTGGATGTGGTGACCTGAAAGGTTAACAAGGCAGCTCAACAAGAACAACCCAAGGGATCCAATTCACACAACAGGATAGGGGGGTGGGAGCGGACAGAGAAGGTCTAATATTCTTCACATTCCTCTTGCCAGCATTGAAGAAGAAGAGTTTGGATTTGATATCCCGCTTTATCACTACCCGAAGGAGTCTCAAAGCGGCTAACATTCTCCTTTCCCTTCCTCCCCCACAACAAACACTCTGTGAGGTGAGTGGGGCTGAGAGACTTCAGAGAAGTGTGACTAGCCCAAGGTCACCCAGCAGCTGCATGTGGAGGAGTGGAGACGCGAACCCAGTTCACCAGATTACGAGTCTACTGCTCTTAACCACTACACCATACTGGCTCGTTGAAGAAAGAAGGCAATGTCAGACTTATGACCAATATCAAAAACCAGACCAAGGTTTTAGAACTAAAAATTTGTTCCCAATTTCAAGCAAGATGCCTACTGATGTACAAAGCATTGTGTGCTTATCAATTTCTTTAGACCTTTCACTGAGCTTGATGCCGTTTGATAATACCAAATTCCACTAAACATTAGTGCTCAGATTTAGAAGTTGGTATCTTCCCCTCCTTTGGGCTCCTATGTGGTCTGGCAGAAAATCGTTGGACATAAACATTACTCTTTCTGCTTCAAAGATTTGTTGAAACAAGAACACAGCAACAGGTAACAATAAACTTGTTGGGGGGAGCTTATAAAAATAATCACAATAATCTCAGAACAGAAACTTTGGGCCACAATGTGACCTCGCCCCAAAGTTAATGCGAGGCATTTGAGCCTTGCATTGTTGACTGCCTGCCTGCCTGCCAGCACTTGACATTAAAAGAAGTTTCTAAGCAGCCGCTAAGGTCTTATGCAATTCATGTTGCTATAAACAGTCACCTGAAATAAATTTAAAATCTACCATTATGGAAAAGCAGATATTACTCTCTTGATCTGCCTAATGCTTTGTTGTGCATGTTTCTGTCCATCCAATTTGCATGGCACTTTATCATGAGGCAATATTTTCACGAGCAAAACTGTTAAGAGCCCCCTGCTGCAGAAAATCTCTGGAGTAGAAGTACTTTGCTGTCAAGCTTGCAATGACAACAGCTGAGGACTATATGCAGTCCTCTAACACTTTTATCTCCCCAGCTTACAATCCTGATCTTCGTCCACTTTCCTGAACAAACCACGAAGACTTACTCTCAAGCAAGCATGCACGGGTTCAAACTGAATGCCTCACCATACAGCTCCATTCCTTTCTAACCAACAAGTCAGAAGAAAAACGGTCTTCAGCGCACTGAGTTCAATGAAATCAAGCACTTTTTTGAGTACTAAAGCAACACGTTCTTGCCTGCATTTCCACTTATGTGCAGAGCTTTTTACAGCCGTGGCACGAAAGTGAACTTCTAACTGCACCTGCAGGGCACGAGATCAGGCTGATGGTTTAGGGAATATTAAGGAGCTTTCTGAGCACACCTGGGCTTTGCACCTGGGTTTGCGCAGGAAGCAGAGCTCACAGTTATTCCCGACAAGTTCACTGTCATCCCTACCTAATGCGCACATATTACATCTCGTATGTATTTTTGAACCTTATCATCATCGGTATTCCTTGCTTCTGTACTATACAAGAAATTGCAGTTGCATATTGAATTGTAACTGGAAGTCTGGCACATACGGATGCGTGTTGCTTGCTTTGTTGTGTAGAAACTTAACTTTGAGATACAAGAAGGCCATCATGCAGTTTGTCTGCTCTTTGTGGGATGTAGCAGCTGCTCCCAAGAAGACAGCCAAGCAGTAAATCTATTTGACCAACCACCCTGTACACCACTGCACACACCACTGCCTCGCTGCTTGGCCTCACGCTTCTATTGAGAAAACACACTGCACCACTGAGTTTGATGTGTGAGCGCCATCCCCTTTGCTATCCCAGCTGTTCTTGAATGATAGCATGAAAATGCTTTGCCTCCTGAGCGTCAGCACTCTGACCTTATGTGCTCCAAGTAACATACAGGCTTCTTCAAGTGCCAAACAAGCCTCCTATGCTAAGACTTCCTTTTAGAAGGCTCTGTTGCTTCGTTAAGCCACAGCAGTTACCTGCACTTCAGACTGCACCAGAAAATTCAGGGATAGGGACATACATTTTATTTCTGTAGCATCAGAACCACACAGTTTCCTTTGCCAGTCCTCCACTGACTAACCACTAGGGATTGAGAAGTACAATTTTGTTTGCATTTTAACAAAAAACTACTTATTCCACATCTCTCAAACTGATATGCAAACCAAATCCCAGCTATGCTTTGAAATTCGCACTTCTCTGAAATTTGCGATGTAGTTCTCTAACCAAACACTTGTGCACAAAAATGAATATTATTAGGAAGGAAAGCACATGGGAATGCATGTACAGTGGTACCTCGGGTTAAGAACTTAATTCGTTCTGGAGGTCAGCTCTTAACCCGAAACTGTTCTTAACCTGAGGTACTACTTTAGCTAATGGGGCCTCCTACTGCTGCCGCGCCACTGCCGCACAATTTCTGTTCTCATCCTGAAGCAAAGTTCTTAATCCGAGGTACTATTTCTGGGTTAGCGGAGTCTGTAACCTGAAGTGTCTGTAACTTGAAGCATCTGTAACCCGAGGTACCACTGTATTAGTGAAAATAACCATTCAAAATGCATTGCATTAGCAGAAATTGCTTGCAAAAATGGGCATATTAGTCAAAGCTGCACACAAAAAAATGAGTTTATAAGGAGAAATTCACACTGAAATGCAGACAAAAATTCATGATTTTTTTAAAAGCAAATTACCATGGAATTCTGGATAACTGAATAGTTGTGGGGTGGAGACTGAAAAAGTTAGAGAACTGAAATTGACAGATTCATTCATTTCCACTAAGCACACAATACTTTGTATCTCCTTACACTAAAACAAAAGAGAAGATTAAAATCGGGGGAAATCAAAACACAGCTGAACAACGAAGTCAAATGTAGGGCAGTATCCAACAAAGTTGTTCCATTAGCACATGGACTTTGGGTTGCACAACAAAACTTCCCCTTTCTCTTTCCGCCCCCCCGCCCTTCTCCAAAATCTGTTGGGGGAGATTCTCTGAACCTTCTGCACCAGATCTGAGAAGGGTAGAAGGGAACACAGGGACGGGTGAGGGGGTGAAGTAGTCATTGTGCTAGCAGAACTACTTTGTTTGATACCACCCACAGAATTCAGGTCAGAACCATAGCTTCTGATGAGGCAGATGTATTTCTAGAGCAAGCCCAGGAACTGCTTTAGTTAGTGTAGTTCCTTTTACTTAACGAAAATATATGGGAGGAGGACATAAAGCAGCGTTGGGGGGGGTCCATATGCCATAGGGCAGTAAACTGTGACTCCCTCTGTACACTGGAGGCCTTCTAGCTGTTGGAATGAAGCCTACGATAGCCCTATCTGTGCTTATCGATTTTGAATTGCTAAAGCCACTCTAGACGACGTAATTTCCCAGCTATAATGCTGCATTCCCCTCTCTGCCTAATCTAGGAATAGAATGTTCTGGTTTGCCTTCAAATACGCATACATTTCTTATCTTCTTTCTTATCCCTAGACTAAATATTTAGTAGCCTCTGTGAGTCTCCTCCCCACCAATTCTCACTTTTGAGTTAGGAAAGGAGCCGTCACTGGGGACACTAATGATTTTTTTTGTCTTTGACACACGTTCCTCTTCCTCTGGAAAATGAGAAGAAAAAGAGGAAAGGGGGAGAGAGGAAAGATGAACGTAACATAAGGAGATGGTGGAGGAGATACAAGACCAGACAAGAGGATGAGATAAGCAATGGCCCCCTCAACAGCCGCAAATGCTCATTTCAAAGTCTACACTCAGGTATAGTTTGCCTAGCTGCTTAACCCAACATAAGCCTGCTATGGCCTACTATAAAATAGGATGAGCTTCACAGGAAAGCCCCTATGATACAGAGCTTATCTTTCAGGAACAGAGATAATAAAGTCAGGAGAAGGAAAAGACAACACAGTACAATTGCCGTTGCAGAACAATAAAGCAATGGTGAGAGGACTGACAAGAGCCGCACAAACAGAAGCACATGTTACTTTTCAAAATGTTGATTCTGAGCTAGAATACTTGCTCTCATGTACACACAATAGTCATTTGTGGCACACTGAGAGTCTAAAGCAAAAAGGAAAAACTGTTTCCCTTCCATATATAAACACTTTTCTATATGACCCCCTGGAAGTGATTCTTACTTGCCCCAATGGTTGGCCAAGTAGCCTTCTATTATAAGCAATTTATCTCATCTCATTACAATTCCTACAATTCCACTGATATTACATATTTGATCTCTTCCTCCCGGGGTGTGGTGTGCCCACCAGTACATGCTTGTGCATGTAAATGGGAGTCTTAAAAAGGGATATTAAAACATAGTCACTCAGAGGTAAATATCACTGACTTCAATGGAATTTACTTTCACATATATGTTGTTAGGACTGAAATCCTAGTGTCCAAAACACACACATGACTGTGCTTTATCAATATCACGCACCAGCTATTCTCTACGATCTACAAAATTTGAAACTGCACCCAAAACTAAGAGCTAAAATTTGACTGGATCAATGCTGCTCAACACGGCACATACCTTCTCGTTCAGTTCCGGAATGAGAACTTGCAGGAACACATGCAAACATAATGGAACAGGTAAAATGTGAGAATGTCCACCCCCACCCCATTCTTACTTTAACCTTCCGTTAGTACCTTAGGCAACTGTCAGCATTTGGCTTCTTGCTAAAGCTTCGTTTCTTGTGAGCTTACAACTGTAGCCTGCGAGTTTTCAAACTGTTGGGCAGAGAGCCCAAGTGCACTTGCATAAGAGTTTAGGTGCAGCCTTTGGCGACAACCCAAAAGGTCTTTTGCTTGAGAGAACTATATCATTTTTGACTCCTGGTTATTTCCCTGGGACTGTTGCGTCCCAGGACACAACATGGATTAGAAAAAAAGATTGTACATGAATAGCACAGCACTGGCACTGAAAGATCAGATTCTCTCTCTCTCTCTCTCTCTCTCTCAGGGCAAGGTAGATAGCAATTCACTAAAAGAAAAGATTTGTCATTTATGGACATGGTGACTTATGTATGTAGGTGTGGGGTTTTTGTGTCTTTTTAAATTGATTTTTTTTTAAAAAAAATGTATAAAGAAGCAAAGTTACTGCTTCGTCTAGCACAAATAGCATGCTAAATAACCAATTTGTACAGTGGTACCTCGGGTTAAGTACTTAATTCGTTCCGGAGGTCCGTACTTAACCTGAAACTGTTCTTAACCTGAAGCACCACTTTAGCTAATGGGGCCTCCTCCTGCTGCTGCTGTGCTGCCGGAGCACGATTTCTGTTCTCATCCTGAAGCAAAGTTCTTAACCTGAAGCACTATTTCTGGGTTAGCAGAGTCTGTAACCTGAAGCGTATGTAACCTGAAGCATATGTAACCCGAGGTACCACTGTATATTAATCACTGTGAAGCAAAAGTCTGCAATGGCACATTCTTCTCCCCACATTTGAGTGCCTCTCTGCAAGTGTTTTGAAATGCAGGGCTCAGAAAACCACAGGAAGCTCCAGGTGAGTGGACATCTATGCTGAACTCATGATGCTCTATCTATTGTTGCACTGTAGTAGTAGCAGTAGCAGGGGCCCCATATTGCACTGGCTGTGGAGGCCACTGCATACATGGTTGTAGGACTACAGAACTTGACTCCCCACCCCACAACAAGCTTTTCTTGTCATTTTCTCTACTAAAATGCATGACAAATGTGACAAGTCTCATTTTTAAGGGTGTTTTCTATGCATTACCTTTATCATATGAAGCCTTCATGGATCATTGGACCATCTAGCCTAGTATGAGCTACTTTGTCTGGTGACAAGGGTCACAGCCAGAGTTCTTTCACAAGTTTGCCAAATGGAATTATTTAACAAGAGATGCCCTTGATTGTTAGCTTGAAGGCTGCCATTCTTCTGTGTGAAACAAAATAACTGCAGCAAATTCAGATTTTTCTTTTAGAAGATCAGCCGACCTTTACCAAACAAAAAGCCTAGATCACCTGTGTGTCTCCAGTGTTAATTAACGGTATATCTTCCTTTTGTATTTTGCTGTGCATGGTTATGGTGCATTGTATGGTTTTATTTCTGATAAAGTTCAATGGATGTCAGGACCATTCAGCCCTTGAGAGCTCCATCTTGACCTGTGGTGCCCAAGGAATCAGATGAGATTCATCAGCAGGTTTCACTAGAGGGTCTATTACAGGCAGGGCCAGACCTACTATTAGACAGTGTGAGGAAGCTGCCTCAGGAGGCAAATGCTGGGATGCGGCAGCAAGATGTTAAGAGGAAAGAGCTCCATGTGTTCTGCCTTGGGCCCCTAAGCTAGCCTGTTGCTTCAGGTTCAGCAAAGGATGCTGAAGATGCAACAGCCAATCTGGCTCACCTTGGTACTAAGAATGGGAATGACTTCTTGTCCTCTGCCTCAAGCAGCAAGATGACTTGGGACTCTTCTGACTACAGGGATGGGGAACCTATGGCCCTGCAGATGTCACTGGATTCCAGCTCCCATCAGCCCCAGCCAGTATGAACAATGGCCAGGAATGATGGAGACTGGAGTCTAATGGCATCTTAAGGGTCACAGGTTCCCCACCATTGATGCACCGCTTATTGGCCATGGGTCCTGATGTAAAACAATGCAATTCAGATGGTTTTGAGAAAACATTTTCTGTTCTAAATACCATTTCTATGTTACTGTTTCTTTAAAGCCCCAGAAACCACTCTGCTTAAATAAACGATTTCCTTATCAACAGCTCTTATATTAAGGTTGTGTGGTTTAAGTTTGAGGAAAGGAAAAAGTGAAGTTGAAATGGAACTGGCTAAACTGGTTTGGTTAAATATTTCTATATTCAGGGCAAGATTGACCGCTCCCCCACCCACCCAGTTCAGCCCAACTACTATATGATGCAATGCTTGTTTTTCATACTTTTGGAACAAAGCACTTCATGCACCTAGAAGTAGGCTCTAGTCCTGGAAAGCTTAAGTAACAACAAATGTATGACGTTTTTAAGGTGTCCTTACTGGAGTCGACTCCTAAGGCCACCACTATTCAGAGCCTCACATATAAGTCCCAGCAGCAAAGCCACTATGCTGACGGTCCCTATAAGCCAATGACCTTGCAAATGAAATGAATTGAGGACCACACGTCCATGACATAACCCACCATCCTACGTTAGATTCCTCCTTTACTGCCTGATCTATTTACTCAGAAGGAGGCTCCCTCCAGATCCGTGGAGCCGATTCCCCCCCGCAAAAAAAAAAAAAAACGTGCACACGATTTCTTTGGACAGCTCCGGAGCTCCGCAGGCGGCGCGCAACGGAAACTGCCCGGCAAGGTCAAACTGCCCTGCGGAGGCGCCAGGAATGAATGAGGAGGCTGCATCTGCGAGGAGCCTGGCGTGCCCTTCTCCGGCGTGCGGGCCGACGGCGGTGCCAGCGGCTGCTGCGCCGCGCTCCACGTGGCCTGGCGCCCGCCAGAGCCAACCGGCTGCAGATTGCCGGCCAAGCCCCCTCTCTCGTGACGTCGGCATCCCTCCCTTCGCCGACGGATCGAGTTCTCGCTTCCTTCATCCCCTCGCAAGCCTTGCTGGCCGCCGCGCGCCTCCCATTGGCCGGCGCCGAGGTGGGGCCTTGGAAACCAGGAGACGCGCTGCGCAAAGGCAGGCCATCCACGCGCGCCTCTGACGCGCCGCCTCCCCGCCCAGCGCGAAGAGCATCATCCGGCTCCAGGCGCCTGACCCTTGGAGGATTTGACTGCCAAGAAGCAGGAGGGGGGGGGGGGTAGAGAAAGAAAAGCCAGCCCCACGCAGACCTGCCTGCCCAGAAATACACCGCCTGATCCTAGCCACCCCGAGTCCCCTCGCGGCGCGGAGGCGGAGGCAAGGGCCGCGCTCGGCAAGGAGCTCCAGAAGGAGACCCGCGCGCACACGCCTTAGCCACCTCCTCCTGCTGCGGCAGCGCAGACACAAAGGCGCACCAGCGACGTAGCGGCACGCGTTCTGCCTACCCACCCACCCACCCACCCACCCACCACTCTTGCAAGCCACGGTGCCCGGCCCAGGCAAGCAGCTGCTTCCTTCTCCACCGTGCCACCCATTCTCCCATTCAAAATGGCTCCTTTGGGGGGGGGGGGGGAGAGAGAAAGAAGAGCCCCTCTCCGAAAAGCAGCAGAGCTGCAGGCGTGCTTTAGGGACTGGAACCGGAGAGCAACGTGATGGGGGGGGGGAGGAGAGGGGGGGATCGGTTGCGATCGGGCGCGCACACGCAACGTGGTGCAGGGGTGTCAACTTGAATGAAATGTTGGGGGCGCTCAGGTGAGCCCCAGGCCACATGACGACGCAGCGCGCGCGCGCGCACCACGGCAATGCCCATCCACTTTGAGAGCGGCCCCTCCAATACATTATGTTTTGGGGGGGCTTACGTGGGAGTGGCTCTAAGGGGTGTATGGTGGTTCGGATGGGCATCTGTCACTTGGGTCTACGGGGGTGAGTGGCATTGCGCTCTCTCTCCACGGGGTACATCTCTGGAGGTCACTGATCGGACGGGGGCAGCCAGGGAGGCGAGCTCCGACTGCGCTCCCCATCCATCCGTCCCTAAGGCCGGTGGTGGCCAAGCCCTTCTCATCCACGGGGGCGCGGGGGGTGGGACACCGTGTTCTGCTTGCAACTCCGCGCTGCTCCTTTGGCGGCGGACGCCGTTCATAGTGTGGGTCTCCCGCCCACCCCGCACCCCTCGCGCCTGCTCTGCCCGCTTCCCCCGTGTGTGATGCATCATCCACAGTGTGAGCTCGGACTTGGGCGCCTCGCATCCCAAAGCCAACGCGATCGTAGCGGCGGCGGCGGCGGCAGCAGCAGACCAGGCGCTCTTCTCGTTGCTTAAGCGACACCATTCCGACACAGTCAGCAACACACTCGGGCGGCAGAAGCAGGGACATTCAAACACGAAGCGGCGGAGACAATGGGGCTGGAACAGACGGCGGCCCCCTTCTGCCTAGCAACCCGGCCGCCCTGCCCATCTATTTTGTTAATTTTAAAAAAAGATGAACTGGATGGCTCCGTTTTACGTTACCTGGCTTGGTCTCCCTCTCTGTGTGTGTCTAGTTTGGGTGGGCTGGTCCTAATCTTCCAGCCGCCGCCGCCGCCGCCGCCGGTTCCTGCTCGCTGCCACTGGCTGAATGGGGCGATATTTATTTATTTCCCCATGACGTGGCCTGCAGAGGCCGCCGCCGCCGCGAAAGAAAAGAGGCGGCACGAAAGACGCGGGGCCTTTTGTGCGCCGCGGCCGCCTCGGGCTGGAGTCGCTCGGAGGCCGCGCGCGGAAGCAAGAGGAGGAGGAGGCGCGCCGCCGTCCTCTCCGCCACCTGCCCCTGCCTGCTTTTTGTTGCCGCTCCGCGGGGGGGGGGGGGTTGGTGTCAAGGGCAGCCGGGGAGGCTCGACCAGGAGCCGCTGCCACCGCCGCCGCCCTCGCCGAGTGGGGCGGAGGCTGCCGGGCGGCGGGGAGGCGCCTGCTGCCAGAGCCGCAACATCTCCAAGGCTCCCGGCGGCGGGAGAGGAGAAGAGGCGAGGCGAGGACGCGGCGGGGAAGGCAGGGCCCGGCGGCACGCGAGTGGCCGAGCCATGAGCGCGCCTAAGGACGCTGAGCTGCGCCCTGAAGGTGTTGGGGGGGACACAAATTGCCCCATAACTAGATCAGGATCGTAGGGACAGGATGTGGGGGGCAACCCTTTGGACACGCCCTGGATCCTCGGCCACGCATCCAAGCACTGGTGCTAACTTGAATAAAATACAGTGGTACCTCGGGTTGTCTTTGTCCATGGAGTTTTCTTGGCAGGGATACTGGAGTGGCTTGCCGGTTCCTGCTCCAGGTGGATCACGTTTGGTCAAAACTCTCCACTATGACCTGTCCATCTTGGGTGGCCCTGCACGGCATAGCTCATAGCTTCTCTGAGTTATTCAAGCGAGGCAGTGATCCATGAAGGGGCCACCTCATGAGAAGAGAAGATTCCCTGGAAAAGACCCTGATGTTGGGAAAGATTGGGGGCACAAGGAGAAGGTTGGACAGTGTTCTCGAAGCTACTAACATGAGTTTGACCAAACTGTGGGAGGCTGTAGAAGACAGGAGTGCCTGGCGTGCTCTGGTCCATGCTGTCATGAAGAGTCGGACACGACTAAACAACAACAACCTCAGGTTACGCTTTAGGTTACAGACTCCATAACCCAGAAATAGTACGTCGGGTTAAGAACTTTGCTTCAGGATGAGAACAGAAATCGAGCAGCGGCAGCGGGAGGCCCCATTAGCTAAAGTGGTGTCTCAGGTTAAGAACAGTTTCAAGTTAAGAACGGACCTCTAGAACGAATTAAGTTCTTAACCCGAGGTACCACTGTATTGGGGTGGGGCAGGGTTTGCAGGTAAGCCTTTGCCTGGACTTAACCTTCCAGGGGTCCTTTACCTTTACCTTACCCCACATGACAGGGCACACACGTTCACCATTTGAATGGTGATGCCCATTAACTTGGGGGAGGGATGCGTGGGCATAGCCTGGATTTATTCTATTTATTTTATTGAATTTATATAGCGCCCTATATCCAGAGGTCTCAGGGTGGTTCACAGAAAAGATCACATTATATACACTTAAAACAAGAACAATAACACACACAAAAAGAGCCACATTTTAAAAGGGTAAAGGATGTCAATGAGGTCAACCAAAGGCCTGGTTAAAAATGAACATTTTTGCCTGGTGCCTAAAGGTGTATAATGAAGGCGCCAGATGGACTTCCCTGGGGAGAGCATTCCACAGATGGGGAGCCACTGCAGAGAAGGCCAGTTCTTGTGTTGCCACCCTCCGCACCTCTTGAGGAGGAGACACATGAAGGAGGGTCACAGAAGATGATCTCAGGGTCTGGGTAGGTTCACATGGGAAGAGGCAGCCATTGAGGTATTACGGAGGTATACCTTGAGGTATTGTTAGGGAGCAGAACCAAATTATCTGCAATGTGATTGGTCAGTTAAGTATATATTTTTTTATTTACTTGATTGGGGGTGGCAGCTGCCTCCCCTGCCCATGGGGGTCCAGCACTCAAATGTTTTATTGGGGGCTACCTTGGCCCCTAGGAGTTGGCTCCTCTGCCTCCAAGTGGCATTAGACGCAAATGCCCCATTGAATGGGAGTGCCCGCCACCACCAGTACAAATTGTAGCAGCTCAACAGCACCAACAGGTGATGACCTCTTCTTTCCTCCCTGGAAAACCCCCTTTTTCTGGACACCCAAGTCAGAGAAAGTAGGTTCCATGGTGCTCCCTATGGAGAGATCTACGACAGCCACTTTGGCCTCCTTGCTCACTGGCACGGGAAGAGCATCCCACCTCATTCCCTACTACTCCAGCACAACAAATCTGTGTAAACACCCTGCAAGCAAAGCAGGATGAGTGCAGTCACATAACTACCCCATAAACTAATCAGAACAAAAGATCAATAAAGACCAGCAAATCAGGATGAATGCTAAATAAACAGGTGGTCTGGAGGAGCCCTCAGAGCAGTTCTCCCTGTTTTTTGCCTTTATTTTAAACCTATGTGAACTGGAATGTACCTTCAGTTTGAAAATAGTTCTCCTCTGCTTTCCACTTACAGTGACACAGTCCCAAGGACACCTGTTAATAGCTGGGAATGCACATTACATATTATTATTATTACCGTTGTTGCTGTTGTTGATGATGATTTATTTATACCCCACCATTTTCCCTTACAGGACTCAAAGCAGCTTACAGATAAAAACAAGAACCGCTTAAAAAAAGAAATAAAGAAATAAACCATTCAATAAACAATGAAACATTAATAGAATTGAAACTATATACATATATAAAATCAGTTTGAAACATTACACATAATTACAATCAGCACAGTTCCAGACCTTTCATTTAAAGCAGTCAATTCCCCTAAGCCTGTTGGAAGAAGATCTTCACCTGCTGGCAGAACTACAGCTCCCAGCACCCTTGAAAACTACAGTTATTCTTTGGTGGGGTGCTATAAGCATATGGTGTGTACACAGCCAGAGACTCAGGCTGCAACCCTAGGCATGCTTTCCTGGGAGTAAGCCCCACTGAACAGGACAGAATGTGCTTCCGAGTGAATGTGTGTAGGATTGTGCTGCCAATGACATGGATCCTAAGTTTGTTTACTCAGAAGGAATTCTCCCTGAATTCAATGGGACTTTTGAAGAAGCATGTGCATGATGAAAACCTTCTTGCATTCTGGAGATTACATTTCTGAAAGGTAAACCATACTTGCGAGAATCCACCTAGTAAGACCTATCGATTTTTCTTATGGTCTAAAAGAGAGAATTATTTGATGCAGACCTTCAAGCAAGATGGTATTGCAGGTATATCAGTTTGGTGCTGGCACCTGACAACTCCGGGATTTGTTTCATACCTGCTATTCCATGTGGCTGATCAGGGTATTAATAGGTCAGCACAGGTAGCCCAGTCTAAATAGGACTGGCCAGGCAACGTGCAAAACTACAGATCTTCGTCTTTCTTTTTCTGCTGCTACTTTCTGCGCTTGCCCAATGCTAAACAAAACTGAGCTGTTTGGATGTAGCACCTGCGCTGATTTAACCCAGTTTGCTTATATAATGATCAGTTAGATACATAGTGATTATTTGAAACTTGTTTTAAGCACTCTTTTATTTACCATTTCTTATTTTGTTATAATCTATGTTGATACAATAAAAATACATAATCCTACAACTGCAGAGTTGGAAGGGACCACAAGGGACCGCCTGCAATGCAAGAATCTTTCGCCCAGCGTAGGGCTTGAACCCACAACCTTGAGATTAAGAGTCTCATGCTCTACCGACTGAGCAATGGTCTGTTTCATAACTACATTTAGCCTTCTCTCTTTCTGTATGAGCAACTAGTGTTCTTGCACAGATTTAATGTGCGCATGTCAACCTAACCATGTGAGTTATGTTTGGTCATTGGATTTCCATTATTCTACTGGGATCTGTTCAGAATCAGACCCAATCTGGCCTTTTCCTAGATGCCTGCTGTGCCCTACAGATAGTTATCACCTATTCTCTGTCCCACAGTTAAACTTAATAACCAATATATCTGAGGGAGCGTCTCCACCCCCATTTTTAGCTCCGAGGGCTTTCTGGCGATTCCCTCACTGTGAGGCTACAGGGAACCAGGCAGAAGGCCTTCTCGGTTTTGGCACCCTCCCTATGGAACGCCCTCCCTTCAGATGTCAAGGAAATAAACAACTATCTGACTTTTAGAAGACAGCAGTCCTGTTTAGGGAAGTTTTTAATGTTTGATGTTTTATTGTATTTTTAATATTCCATTGGAAGCTGCCCAGAGTGGCTGGGGAAACCCAGCCAGATGGGCGGGGTATAAATAATAAATTATTATTATTACTAAATAAGGTTGGGCAACAGGAAGTGTTAAAAGCTCCATCATGGTAGGCGTTCAGGAATCACACTTTCCATGATTTCCAGGGTCTTTTCACACTTCTGTGCATTATTGCAGCAACATTCAGATATACATGGGAAATATTTACTGTGATTCACTTTGCCTCTGGATCCCACCTCACATGTTTGGGGCGACATCTAGGATCTAAAGGAGGGCTTGTATCTATTGTGCCTGCTATCAGATCTGCCGACGGTCCATGCATTCCGATCTTCCTCACAAAAAGGGGATGTGCAAAAGTCGTGTTGAGAATTGAAACTGCCTTTGTCGGTGTACAAGCCCCCTGCAATGTGTCACTGTAAGCAGATGCTTGGAGTCACCTGATGGTAAGGTTATCCTTGGTGCTCATTATTTCACAGCTCGAATCAATCGGCTAGATCCCTATGTTGTATCGGTGCCATCCCACTGATGCCATTGGGTAGCAATTGTAACTAAGAATGGAAGTTGGCACAGTTTTTCCACAGAGCTGTTGCTTATGTCCCAAAGTCATACAGCGCAGATGGCATGACAAGCATTGGCAGCTGTTTTCCATGGAACAGCTAGCCGTGCACAGTGTATCTCTCTGCAGAAAACGAATGACAAGAACAGAACCACAGATAGTTCCTGGAAAACGGAAAACATGGATACTTGATCTAGACAGAAGCAGTCAAGGTTAAGTGCCAGGCTGCATCCTTTAACCCAAAGAGGGCAAAGTAATGGAAAACATAAAGCGGAGCTGTGTTTTGTTTTTAATTGTGGTGTTTTGGAAAGAATTCCTTGCTAGTTCCTCTTTTTTAAATCTGTAACCAATTTCAAGCAGCACCACTGCATAGTTCAGCCTGTGGAGAGGACAAGCGTGTCACAGAAATGCATTGCCCTTTCCAATGTGATGGTGTTAATTTATGAAAGCTTCACAACTCTGAAACTCCAGCATCAACATCTCCAACCGTATTTTGCCCACTTACGTTAATGCTGATAGAAGCAATCAGTTTTTAATGGGAACATTGTGTCATTCTACTATCATGGCATATCATATACATGTCAACTGGCCTGGAAAAACCAGGACACCCTGTTTTCTCCCCATGAGAGCATGATCGTCATTTTGGGCTCCTTGCTCTTGCATGAATTTGGTCCAGGATCTCACCCCGAAATGCTTTTTCGGGTCCTTGATCTCGCATGGCACCCCAAAATGCACATTATTGGGCACTGTGCCCAAACAAGTGCTTTTTCTGGCTCTGCGATCTTGCACAGGTCATATGACTCACAATTTTGGGCCAGGAAGGGGGTGTCCTGGCTTTGGGCTGCATCATGTTGGAGGGTATGATCTCATTGTTTCAGAAGTGCCCTTGCATTGCAGTGGGTTGAACTAGATCCCTTTGGATCCCTTCCTTCTCTACAGTTCTAAGATTCTGTAATAATAATAATAATAATAATAATAATAATAATAATAATAATAATTTATTTATACCCCACCCATCTGGCTGGGTTTCCCCAGCCACTCTGGGCGGCTTCCAACCGAATATTAAAAGAAATACAGCATCAGACATTAAAAACTTCCCTAAACAGGGCCGCCTTCAGTTGTCTTTTAAAAGTAAAATAGTTGTTTATCTCTTTGACATCTGCTGAGAGGGCATTCCACAGGGCAGGCACCACTACCAAGAAGGCCCTCTGCCTGGTTCCCTGTAACCTCACTTCTCGCAGTGAGGGAACCCCCAGAAGGCCCTTGGCACTGGACCTCAGTGTCGAGCTGAACGATGGGGATAGAGACACTCCTTCAGGTATACAGGACCGAGGCCATTTAGGGCTTTAAAGGTCAGCACCAACACTTTGAATTGTGCTCGGAAACATACTGGGAGCCAATGAAGATCTTTCAGGGCCCGTGTTATATTGTCTCGGGGGCTGCTCTGAGTCACCAGTCTAGCTGCCACATTCTGGATTAATTGCAGTTTCCGAGTCACCTTCAAAGGTAGCCCCTCATAGAGCGCATTGCAGCAGTCCAAGCAGGAGATAACTAGAGCATGCACCACTCTGGCAAGACAGTCTGCCACAGTTTTCAATCCTTAGTATTTGTAACAGCTGTGGGGCAGCTAAGGGGAAAGCCTAGACCAAGCAGAGAGCACTAAACTGCAGTTTTTAAAAAGGAAAGCCCTTCTCTGGCTCAGTTTCTTTGAATGCACAGGGAACTTCCAGTATGTCAGCATACAGGAAAACATAGTGCCCAGAGCTGAGCACTGCCCTTCATGCTGATGTGAATCTCAGTGGAATGCGGCTACACAAGTGTCATCATGCATGCCTCCTAGATATATTCTTTTGTAATGATAGGCATCAGATTGGTTGCGCTGTGACGTATGGTATTTACATTGTAAATTGAAGTCAAGTACGAAGTGTATTATAAACTTTTGCTCATGCGCAATGCCAAGGCAAGTTAAGCGGCTGCTCCTGGATGCTGGGAAGTGGGGAGGCTTTTGAAATCCTTGCTCCCTGAAAGTTGGCTGGTGTCCAATGTAATGGCATTCAGTCACCAGCTCAAAACATGGATCTTTATCCAGGCTATTGTGAATGGTGTCTGATGGTTAGTAATTGCTGTAATTTTTATTTTCTTGTGTGTTTTTCCCCTGATTTTATAAACACAGCTGTACCTTGGTTGATGAACGCCTTAGCAGTCAAACGTTTTGGCTCCTGAACACCGCAAACCCAGAAGTGAGTGTTCCCGTTTGCAAATGTTCTTTTGGAAGCCAAACATCCAGTGGGGCTTCCGTGGCTTCCGATTGGAAGCTCCTACAGCCAATCGGAAGCCATGCCTCGGAAGTCAAAAGTTTTGGAAGTTGAATGGACTTCCAGAATGGCTTCCGTTCGGCTTCCAAGGTATGGCTGTACAGTGGTACCTCGGGTTACATACACTTCAGGTTACATATGCTTCAGGTTACAGACTCCTCTAACCCAGAAATAGTGCTTCAGGTTAAGAACTTTGTTTCAGGATGAGAACAGAAATTGTGCTCCAGCTGCGCGGCAGCAGGAGGCCCCATTAGATAAAGTGGTGCTTCAGGTTAAGAACAGTTTCAGGTTAAGTACAGACCTCCGGAAGGAATTAAGTACTTAACCCGAGGTACCACTGTACAACTATTTTATAAAATACATTTTGCTGTTACCTGCACTGAGTAAGATCCCAAGAAGAAGGATCACACACACACACACACACACACACACACACACACACACGTACTCCCAACTCATGCAGGAGTTACATTCCAGGGGGCCCACACACATAAGTGAAGTCACGTAAAGTGGGGGGCACCCTCAAAACATACTTTAAATGCCCTCTCTGCTGCTCTCTCCAATCCACACCAAAAATACTGTATCCAAAAATTTCCACAACTAGACTTGAAGCTCTGGGGCCAGCAGCAGGCTGGAGGATGCATATGAAAGCGGCATGCCAGCTGTTAGGTGGGGAGGCAGAGCAGCCTAAACAAAGCCCCACTCTGCCTCTGCTCTCTTCAGGACTTCAGGGTCTCCTCACGAGCCACAAGGACTCTCCAGCTCTCTCCCACCATTGAACTGAATTATTTACTTATTTCCTGGCACCGTGCATATACAGAGTCATGCGTGAGTCCATTGTGCGTAAGTGGAGGGACAACTGTATGTATATATGATTTAAATAAATTATAAATCATTAAACATTCACATTCCAAAATTTGAAACCATTTTAAAAAGCAGCAAACAATAATTATTAAATATAACATCCATGAGATTACCTAAATGCAGAGCCCTCACCATCAACAAATGCAAGGTGCTGGGAACATAGTCCTCATGAAATTTATCAGCAACTTTTAAAAAAAACGTTGATTAGTATCACTACATAGCCTTCCATAAAATCTCAGGTGTGCTTTCTACCTTCCTAGGTTTCTGCAGCATATTTATTGATGTAGGCCAGGGGAGAAGAATCTTTTTTCAGTCTGAGGGCTCTTTTTTTCATGAGAAACCTTCTAGCGTTGCCATGTAGTGGCAAGAGGCAACAAGCAGGTGGATGATGATGAAGAAGAAGAAGATTTATTTATTTATTTATACCCCACCCATCTGGCTTGGTTTCCACAGCCACTCTGGGCAGCTTCCAGCAGAATATTAAAATACAATGGTTCATCCAAAGTTAAAAGCTTCCCTAAACAGGGCTGCTTTCAGATGTCTTCTAAAAGTCTAATAGTTGTTTATTTCTTTGACATCTGATGGGAGGGCATTCCACAGGTGGAGCAAGGAATTTGATTCATCTTTGTTCAATACGCTACATTCCAACCACTCAAAACTAAGAGGTTTCTAAGCCCCTCTTCCCAGTCTTCCCACCCAGGAAAACAGAGGCAGCATGACAGGTCAAGGACACATTCCAGTGATGCAAAAGTATTCAAGAACATGAAGCAGGACTGGTGAAGATGTGTGGCCTGGGGAGACTCACAAAACCATATTAGGGATGCCTGGCAAGCTACATCTGACCTCTGGGTCTGATGTTCCCCACTCCTGATGTGCGTAGTTCCTTTTGCATTGCCAGAGAAGTATTCATCTTGGACAAGCCTCACTTTATCTATTCTCAAGCTTGTCTCGCCCAAATCACCCGTTCCCACTCAGTCCAGAGCGTTTTGCTGATTCGTTACTTTTTACTAGATAGAATGAGGCCTTCACTCTCACTCCTGTCACTTTGACATGGCAGTATGATCATTATTCCCTCATAACAAATATGATTCTAACAAAATGACCTTGCCTAGGATCATGTTTCTCTCAAATATCATTCAGTTGTGAAATGGGGAGTAAGTGAAAAGATTTGACCCAAATCTTTTGGAGATGCAGAGTTTAAGGCTCTGACAAGTAGGTGGACCAGATTTTAGAAATGGAGGAAGATGGTTTTGACAAAATCAGTCCGGATCACTGTTATTTGGCAAAGTAGAATTAAACCCCATTCACACATACTAAGAGTAGTATATGAAAATGAAGCCATGTAGAAGTTTCCCCATCAGCGACCCTTTCCTGGGAAGTGGCTCTCTCCACTAATCTAGTGATATTTCCTCCCCAAGCTGTACCACTGTAAGGTACTGAAAAGCAAGGTAAAACACCTTCAGTTACCGTATTAAGCTATGCTTTGCAAACGTGGCAAATTATTTTCAGATTAAGACTCCTCCTTCTCCATCTTGTCCTCCCATGTCAGTCTATCCGTACAATTTTCTTTGACTCCAAAAGACTTCGGTATGTTTATTACCTTTCATAAATTCCTGACCACAATCTCCCATGATATCCTTGATGTCAACCTGGTAAAATGTGGGCTGGATGGTGTCACTGTTAGGTGGATCAGATTGGAACAACCATGCCCCAAAGTGCTCATTAATGGTTCTGTATCAACCTGGAGGTCTTGGGTGGAGTACCACAGGGCTCCATCTTAGGCTCTGTGCTTTATAAATGACTTGGACAACAAAGCGGAGAGGGGCTGCTTCTCAAATATACAGATGATGTGAAGTTGAGAGGTGTACATAGCTAGCACCATAAAAGACAAGATCAAGATTCACAATTATCTCAACAGATTGGACCTCTGAACTGAAACCAAGATGAATTGACCGAGATAAATAGAAAGTTCTGCATTTAGGTATCACAAGTCAAAGGCAAAAATATAGGATGAGTGAAGTCTGACTTGCAACACTAGAACCTGAGCCAGCCACGCAGTGTGGTTGCTAAAATGGTTAAAATGACTACTTGGCCTCTAATGGTTGCTAAAATGGTTAAAGTGACTACTTGGCCTCTCCAGCAATGCAAAAGGAACTCCACATGTCAGGAACAGGGAGCTTCAGACCAAGAGGTCAGATGTGGCTCCCCGGGCTTCTATAATATATACTGTAACACCTCTTCACCAGCCCTGCTCCATGACCTCAAATGCCTTTGCATCACTGGAATCTGTCATTGAACTGTCATGCTGCCTTTGTTTTCCTGGATGGAAATATTGAGAGGAGGGGCTTAGAAACCTCTTCCTTTTGGGTGGTTGGAGTGTTGCCTACTGAACAAAAATGGGTCACATCTCTTGCTTCACCCACTTGTTGAATCTTGTCACACCACCCACCCGCATCTTTTGCATCTTGCCTTGTCTTCCATTGACTTAAGGTTTGCCATAATGCAGCCCTTGGGTCGCAAAAAGATTCTCCACCCCTGCTCTACATCAATAATGATACATTAGAAACCTAGTAAGGCACACTTCAGATTTTATGGAAGGATGACCATAAAAGTTACTGATAAATTTCTTCCTGCAAGAGGACTATGTTCCCAACACCTTGCCAATGTTGTTCATTTGTATTTGGCACAGGTAAGAATATTTGAGCATAAACTATTTTCCGCATCAGGAGGTAAACACATTTTCTTCATCCTGCATGCTAAAACTATAATTTGTTGGCTATAATCTTCATCAAATGCTTAGCTAACCACAGATGGTTCTAATTGTTTTGCAGGATATATTGGCTCAAGTCGCCAGACACCAGTGAAATCCATGTTTTCCTGATTGACTCCAATAGTCAATGTTGTTGGTCTCTGAAAGGAAAGAACTGACTGGATTTTATTTTAAACTCACTTTTTTATTATTAATTTCTTTGAATAAGCAGTTTCTGCTTAATATGGCAGATTTACAAGGAAGGCATTGTATAGTTAAGCAAAATCAACGTGAAATTGTGTAGTGCTGCTGCTGATCAGCTAAATCATATCTAATAAAATCTGGCATGATTTAAGTTGGCTACATTAATTTTTACATACAGTGGTACCTCGGGTTAAGTATTTAATTCATTCTAGAGGTCCGTACTTAACCTGAAACTGTTCTTAACCTGAAGCACCACTCTAGCTAATGGGGCCTCCTGCTGCTGCCGCACCACCAGAGCCCAATTTCTGTTCTCATCCTGAAGCAAAGTTCTTAACCTGAAGCACTATTTCTGTAACCTGAAGCGTATGTAACCTGAGGTACCACTGTAGTTTGAGCTCTGGTCATTTGACACCACTATGCATCCCTATAGAAAGCCTAAAGTAAACCTTCGGCGATCAGAAACAATAATGCAAACTCTTTTATATGCAAAGTAAACAATCTATTGGGAATACATCTGGGATTCTCACAGCCTCCATACTTCATACAGTCACCCTCCAACTAAGGGAAGATGACAAGGATGGGGTCAGAGCTAATCGCTCACCCCCCCCCAGCCCTCCTCTCATGTTCCTCAACCCCGTTTCCAAAATGCAACATCCACAGTCTTCATACTTGTGGTTTACTTTTCATAGAAGGGAAAGAGGGATTCAACACGAGCCTTCACTTTTGACATCGTACTACTTTTGCAGGATTGGTGTGGTTTTCTGGCTGCAGCAGCATCTGCGCTGCTTCCAAGATTTAGAAATGTTGGAAAAGAAAGGTCAATTTTACTCACCTAGTTGAGCAGTTGGCAATAACTAGGTTCAAGAATGGAAAGTTGTGAACACAGTTCTGATGGCTTCAGAAGTTGTATAGCATGGGGATATGGACAACACATTGAGGGGTGTGCATGTTGCCCTCTTTAGGTGTTCTGGAAATAGGTTGAAAACAACACACAGTCACCCTCTTTGAGCTGGAGGGTGGCTGTTTGAAGTGAGCAGCATTCTTACACCTGGTCAGGCTACTTCTGCCATGCAAATTTGAGTACAATGTTTTCAATATGTGCCTGACTTAGAGAACCCTCATCTGTACATAAGAGAAGAAATGAAACGAAAGAAGGGGTTTTTTTTTGCCTACGCTAAACTTTCCGCTTCCTTCGGCAGAGACAAATATTGGACCGCAGTTTGACTATGAAAGCATTTCTCCCCTTCTGCATAGAAGTGAAGATGCTGTCTCGCGGCTAAATTAATCACTGCAGAGTTCCCATTCGGCCAGATGTTTCCTGTCCTATTCATCTAGCAAGAGAAGCCTGTTTGTACACACTGCCTGCTCCTGGTGATTTCTTGCAGGTACGCACACCGAAGGCTTATCAACCATATAGCAGCAGACACTCTGTTACAAATTATTCCCTTCACTTTGGTCTTTTTTGGATTTAATTGTTTGCATTGCTTTAACTGCTTTTTCACATTCAGACAACAGGAAGGGGATAAAACAAGGCCTGAACAAAAGTTAATAAAACATACACAGCTTTGCTTAAGCAGCACTTGTTTGGGTCATTCCCTGTGCATGACAGGGGTTAAACCCAGATGTTGTTGGGACCCAGTTCCCTTCATCCCTGGATGCTGACTGCATCTAGGAATAGACAAGTCTGTCAATTTCAGCTTCTCTCCATTTCTCATCTTTCCAATCTTAAATCCAGTTCTCCACATTACTACAGCAATTTGCAGAATTTTTTTTCAAAAAAAATTCACCAGCATTCATTGGTACTTTAGTTCAAATTTCTCCCAATGAATGCAGTTAGTGTGCAGATTTGACTAACATACACATTTTTGCAGGCATTTCCCTCCAGTATGGTTCACTAATAGATGTATTTTCTGCACATCCTTCATTGTTTTATTATTTATGTAGCTCACTTTTTATTCCTTAAAGTGTATACACTGCTTGATTGTAAAAAGCCTCAAAGCAGTTTACAAAAAAGAATAATACAACCATAGAGTTGGGACAGACCTTGAGGGCCATCTAATCCAACCCTCTACAATGCAGGCATCTCATCAATGACAGTACTAGAAAGTACTAGATTGTCTAAATATTACTTTGGGGAGAAAGCTAGCAATGCCCTCACTATGGCTAAAAGACTGATATTGATCCACTGAGAAGATAGATCTATGCCCCCCTTTAATCAATGGAAAAAGACATGACAACTCTTGCGTCATATGAACTTAGAGGCATAGACTGTGTATGGACAAATATTATGATAACTGGAAAGCATTTATAAAAATTTAGGTTATAAATAAATGTATATGTATTGGAATAATAATTTCACTTCTATATCTTTGTCTTAGACAAATATGTATAGAATTATAGGTTTTTTTATGCAGCTTTTGATTTCCTTCTCCATTTTTTTCACTTTACAGTCGTACCTTGGTTGCCAAACGGAATCCATTCCAGAAGTCCATTCAACTTCCGAAAACATTCAACAACCAAGGCGCAGCTTCCGATTGGCTGCAGGAGCTTCCTGCACTCAATTGGAAGCCACAGAAGCCATGTCAGATGTTCAGGTTCCAAAGAATGTTCACAAACCAGAACATTCATTTCTGGGTTTGTGGCATTCAGGAGCCAAAATGTTCAAGTCACAAGGCAGATCCAAGGTACGACCATATTTTGTTTAACTGAAATATTTTCAATTTTAAAAAAATAAAAAACTAAAGCATGTAGGACAGGCTTCAGGTACCCCTGGGAATGGGCAAGGAAAAATCCTATCCTTGTTAAATTTCTATATTTGGCATTGCCACAGTAGGGTTTCATGTGTTCATTGGAAGGTGAGAATGGGGCACTGATATTCCCTGCAAAGTTCCTTGGTCTGCTTTGCAAATCCAACACCCCAAAAGGCTTTCATATATCACAAGCTCTCCATCTCAAAGCTAGTTCATCCCTGAATATGAGAAACCTTTCCACAGACTGGTCAATAAGAGACCTTCCCTGAGTGAACTCTTTTCTGGTACTTCGAAAGGAAAGTCTTCTTCTCCCTCCTTCCTTCCTAGACAGAAACTGGAACTGTGGAAATGAGGAGGGGGGATGATTTAAGTAAATATAACCCAATCAGCCTAAGAGGGAGAAGAAAAAGAACATTCACAACTAATTTAGAAAATATAATATTGATTGTCCATTGCAACATAAATGTAATGTTTCATAGTCAGTACAAAGCATGAAATAAATTGACTAGGGATGAGGTTGGTAAGTTTCGGCTTGTATTAGCATAATTAATTATGCTTCGTTGCAACACTCCCTCGAGCTCAGGATGGAATGCTTACCTCCATGCATAAAGAATTGTTTTCTTCCCAGCCATACAATTCCTGCAGTATATCACAGAACCGTAAGCAAGAATCAAATGACAGGTCGGATTTTGTTCTTGTAGCATGCTATATATTAATTTACTTGATTGTGCTCCTTTGTGTGAAAAGACACTCTTGCGCAAAACCCATGTTACGGCATTTTAAGCAGCCTTTTGCACACAGAGGAGGATGCAACTTGATCAGCACTTTGGTGGCAAACTCATCATATTTGTCCTGAGTCTCCAAGCACCTTTCAAAATAAGTAAATAAATACACAAAACTCAAGAGAACTGACATAAGAAGTGCTCTACAGTATCAGATCAATGGCCCGCCTAGTCCAGCAACCTGTTCTCTTGGTGGCCAACCAGATCCCTGTGGGAAGCCTGCAAAGAGGACCTGAGCATGACAACACTCTCTCCACTTGTGGCTTCCAGGAACTGGTTGTGATGGCCCGGGATTCGGACTCAGAGGCTGAACCTGAGGAATCCCAGCCTGCACAGGAGTCCCCGCCTCCAGAACCAGCTGAGCCGGGGCTGGGGCCTGAGCCTGAAGGGTCCTCACCTGTGCTGGATCCTCAGGTGCAGGCACCAGCTGAGTCTGCTCTGCCCCCTGAAGCCTGCAGGTGCTCCACTCTCAGCCCTGTCAGGGGAAGAGGAGGTTGCCTCAGGGCCCAGTAACCCTCCAGCCTCTCCTGAGCTTCAGGGGCTCAGGGCAGAGAGATGGAGGGAACTAAGTTCCCGCAGGAGGAGTGCTCGCCTCCAGGCCAAGAGAGGTGAGTCACCTGTGGACTGGGGCTGCCCTATGCCTCGGGGCAGATAAAAGCCAGTCAGCCCCAGTCCCAGGTTGCGGGAGCAACATTGTTGGTAGCCTGTTCCTGCCTGCACCCTGTCCTGCTCTTCTGCCAGAGTTCCTGACCTCACCCGACTCCCTGCCTTGGAGCCCGCTTCAGCTTCGACAGACAGCCTCCATACTGGACCCTTGACCTTGGACTGGACTCGGACCTCACCGCACTGCTAGCCCTCGGGACCACCACACTGATATTCAGAAGTATACTGAGGCAGAGGCAGAACAGCAGTTCTAGTAGTTGAGACAGCAGTTCTATCCATACTTAGAACTGAGTCCCTCTAAAAGTCAAGAGAATGGCTAAATATACACCTAAAGAATTGCACTGCTGAACTGCAATATAATCTCAACGATTTGCCGGAAAACTCTTTGGCTGCTGGTGGCACATAGGTAATGGGAGCTCATTTGGGGAGCTCATTTAAGACTAATGGCTCATTTAGGCCAGCATCTGTTCTCACGGTGGTCAACCAAATGCCTGTGGGGTACCAGCAAGCAGATTTCAAGCACAAGGACCCTCTCCCCTCCTGTGGCTTCCAGCAACTGGTATTCAGAAGCCTTGCTGCCTCCAGTCGTGGAGAGCAGAGCACATCCATCATGGCTAGTAGCCATCGGTAGCCCTTTCTTCCATGAATTTGTCCAATCCCCTTTTGAAGCCATCCAAGTTGGTGGCCTTCACTGGCTCCCTGTGGGAGTGAGGTCCATAGTTTCACAAAACGCTGCATGTGAAGAATCACTTCTTTTTAACTGCCCTGAATCTTCCAACTCTGAAGGGCTTTGGGGAAACAAATGCTGTTCTTTTTTTTATAATAATTTTTTATTAAATTTTTAAACAATAAACAACATAGATGAAAACATGTTCTTTTTCAATAACCACATTTCATTCTCATCTTTGGACTTCCTCACAACTCTTGTTCCTGCACTCTAAACAGATAAATTTTCTAGCAAATTATTTACTTATTTCGATTTATATTATGTAATTGTCCAATATTAAGTCTCAAATTTTAGAATTTAAATCACTCTTCTTCTTTAAATCTTAATTCTAAGATATTATTTATCCAAAATTTGTCTTATCTCTCCTTTGCATTTATACTTATATTCCTTATAACTAATTTATTGGAGCCATATCATTACGAATCTTACATCTTTCTTAACATTCATATAATTTACAATGTTTTTGTAAATAGTCCTTAAATTTCTTCCAATCCTCCTCCACCAGTTCCTCTCCGAGGTCTCGGATTCTGACAGTCATCTCTGCCAGTTCCATATAGTCCATCAGTTGCATCTGCCAATCTTCCAGTGTGGGCAAATCTTGAGTTTTCCAGCATTTGGCGATGAGTATCCTTGCTGCTGTTGTAGCATACATAAAAAAAGTTCGATCCTTCTTTTGCACACTCTGGCCGACAATGCCTAAAAGAAAGGCCTCTGGTTTCTTAGGGAAGGTATACTTAAATACCTTTTTCAACTCATTATATATCATTTCCCAGAAAGCCTTCACTCTAGGGCAAGTCCACCAGAGGTGGAAGAATGTTCCTTCAGCTTCTTTACACTTCCAACATTTATTATCAGACACATGGTATATCTTTGCAAGCTTGACTGGAGTCATGTACCACCTATATATCATTTTCATAATGTTTTCTTTCAAGGCATTACATGCCGTAAATCTCAAACCTGTGGTCCATAACTTTTCCCAGTCAGCAAACATAATGTTATGCCCTATGTCCTGTGCCCATTTTATCATAGCTGATTTGACCGTTTCATCCTGTGTATTCCATTTTAGCAGCAAGTTATACATTCTTGAAAGTATCTTAGAGCTGGGTTCTAACAGTTCTGTTTCTAACTTTGATTTTTCCACCTGGAATCCTAACTTTTTATCTGACTTAAAAGCTTCTTTAATCTGAGCATAATGTAACCAATCTCGCACTTTCCCCTTTAGTTTCTCCAAACTCTGCAACCTCCAATTGTCTCCATCTTTTTCTATTATTTCCCAATATTTCGGCCATTTGGCCTCCATATTGAGTCTTTTCGGGGCCTTAGCCTCCATTGGTGATAGCCACCTTGGGGTCTTATTTTCCAATAAGTCTTTATATTTTGACCAGACATTGAACACTGCTTTTCTGACAACATGGTTCTTAAAAGCCTTATGTATTTTAGCCTTGTCATACCACAGATATGCATGCCAGCCAAAAGCATTGTTAAATCCTTCCAAGTCCAAAACATCAGTGTTTTCAAGAAGTAGCCAATCTTTCAACCAGCAGAAAGCTGCTGATTCATAATACAACTTTAAGTCTGGCAGGGCAAAGCCCCCTCTTTCTTTAGCATCAGTTAGTATCTTAAACTTAATTCTGGGCTTTTTGCCCTGCCAGACAAATTTAGAGATATCTCTCTGCCACCTCCCAAAACACTCCATTTTATCCACAATCTGCAAAGTTTGAAACAAAAACAGCATTTTTGGCAATACATTCATCTTAATAGCAGCAAAAGTTTCAGTCTTGACCATACATCTAGATCCCTTTTGATTTCAGACCAGCATTTTTCATAGTTATCTTTGAATAGATTCATGTTCTTCGCTGTTATGTTTACCCCTAGGTATCTTACTTTTTAAACCACATTTCTGTCTCTTTCTGAAACCTTTCTGATTCTAAAGAGGTCAATTTTTTCCCCAAAACCTTGGTTTTTTGCTTATTAAGTTTAAATCCCGCCACCCGACCAAACTCCTGGATCAATTGCAATACCCTTTTAGTACTGGGCTCTGGCTCCTGTAGAGTCAATACTAGGTCATCTGCGAATGCTTTAAGTTTATACAAAATGATTGAGTTACTCCTCAACAGCCTTGTTAGTTCAAGGTAGGTAGATCTAAGGTCCAAAAGTTGTCTAGGAATGTCCTTATAAATCTCTGCTCTTTTATCCGAAATTTCCAGTGACTTACCGTAGTGTAGTCCTAATATCTTGTCTCTTTCCTCCTTGGATCTCAAAGTAATCAAACAGTCTCTGGGCTTGTCCTTCCTTGTTGATTTCCCAAGCCTAAAAGCAGTCACAATTTTAAAGTCCTCTTCTTCCTTCAAGGGCCACCACTTAGAAAATTCCTTTGTCAAAAAGTCAATTAGATTCCCTTGTTCAGGTTCAAGTTCTGGTACACACCTCAATCTTAGGTTGTTTTCCCGGGCCCGAAGTTCGATCATAGCCAAATAGGCCTGTTGTTCCCCAACCTGCTTGTGGAGTGGTCTTACCTCCTGCTCCAGTGCCTCAGTTTTCTGGATAGCTTCCTCTGCCAGTTTCCGGTTTTCTACAGTGGATTCAGTTAATTTGCCAATTGCTTGTGCATTCGAAGCCACCTGCTCAGTTAATTTGTTGACAGAGTCTCTAGTCTGGTCAATCTTAGCCGTTTGTTCATCCACTTTTTTATCTAGGCCTTCCAATTTTTCAAGTATTTTATCTAATACTGAAGCAGATCCCCCTGATGCCATGTCTTCTCCCTGCAGCTGTTCAGTTCCTTCTAGTTCCAAAACATTGGGGGCAGAAGATCTTCGTGGCTGTGAAACTAAGGTCAAGGTTGCTTGCTTTTTTCCTCTAGCCGCTCTTGTTTGTCTCCCAGTACCGCTCATTCCAATTCTGTCTGCTAGTCAAGGTCAAATTAAAAATGTTCCCATGAGAATCCACAAGCCCATAAAATAAACTTTTAGGAGGAAAAGAACCCAAAAGGAAAGTCACGTATAGTTGTAAATCCAAAGCCCTCTAGAGGGAGCCCACCTTTGTTATAGGGAAGAAGTCAAAAAAGTCGAATTATTAATGTCCCTTATTTAAATCTTCAACATTTTTCCAAATTTCCGTATTTGCACAGTCCAAACAGCCTTTAGTTTCCCAAAAGACCTTCAGATTAGTTGTATTTAGCAGAGTTGGTCTCAAAGTATGACAATGTCTCAATAAGTGCAGAGTGTAACAGTTCAATATAACAGTTCCAGGGCCGAAAGACGAGCAAGAGATAGAAGAATTTATTAAAAAATATGGATTATCAAAGATCTCGGAAAAAAATAAAAGGACTTTAAATGAAAAAATCACGAACCAGGAAATTGAGGGTGCCATCCAGAATATGCAATTGGGAAAATCACCAGGGCCAGATGGACTGACGGCGAGATACTATAAAGCAATGAAGGAATGGTTAATACAACCATTGAAAGAAGTGTGTAACCAAATCTTGGAGGGGAAAAAGGCTCCCGAATCGTGGAAAGAAGCATTCATTTCACTTATACCGAAGACAGAAACTGAGAAACATCAAGTTAAGAACTACCGCCCTATATCACTCTTAAATGTGGATTATAAAATTTTTGCAGACATTTTAGCAAAAAGATTTAAAAAAGTGTTGGTAGAGGAGATTCAGAAAGACCAAACAGGCTTTCTCCCAGGGAGACATATGTCAGAGAATGTAAGGAATATTATAGACATTTTGGAACTATTGGAGACTGATTTAAATAGAAAAGCAGTATTGATTTTTGTGGACGCGGAGAAAGCCTTTGACAATATTTCTTGGAGTTTTATGAGGAAGAATCTCCATGGGATGGGGGTAGGCCAAAGTTTTGAAAACGGTATAGGTGCAATATATTCAGAGCAAAAAGCTAAATTAATTGTGAATGGTGTTGTTATGGATGAAATCTCAATAGAAAAAGGGACACGACAGGGTTGCCCAATATCCCCTCTATTATTCATATCGGTCCTGGAGGTGTTGTTGAATATGATTAGAAGGGATCAGCTGGTTGAAGGAATACACCTCGGAGCTAAACAATATAAGTTAAGAGCATTTGCAGACGACCTAGTTTTGACATTACAACAGCCAGAAGTCAGTACAAAAAGAGTTTTAGAATTAATTGAAATATTTGGTCAAGTGGCTGGTTTTAAACTAAATAAGCAAAAGACAAAGGTACTGGAAAAAAATCTAACGATGGGGGAAAAAGATAGCTTTCAAAGGGAAACTGGTTTGGAGATAACAAAAAAGGTGAAATATCTGGGGGTGAATTTAACATCCAAAAATATGAACCTGTTTAAAGACAATTATGAGAAATGTTGGTTAGAAGTGAAGAAAGATCTTGACACATGGTCTAGATTGAGATTATCCTTGTTAGGCCGAATTGCTGTTATTAAGATGAATGTATTGCCGAGATTGTTGTTTCTGTTCCAGACATTGCAAATTATAGACAAGATGGATTGTTTCAAGAAGTGGCAGAAAGATATATCTAAATTTGTCTGGCAGGGCAAAAAACCCAGAATAAAATTTAAGATTTTAACTGATGCAAAAGAAAGGGGGGGTTTTGCGCTGCCGGACTTAAGACTTTATTATGAAGCAGCAGCTTTTTGCTGGTTGAAGCAATGGCTACTTCTTGAAGACACAGATATTTTAGACTTGGAAGGGTATGATAACAATTTTGGCTGGCATGCATATCTATGGTATGACAAGGCAAAGATATACAAAGGTTTTAAAAATCATATTGTCAGGAAAGCTTTATATAATGTTTGGAATCGATATAAGGATTTGTTGGAAAATAAAACACCCAGATGGTTGTCACCAATGGAAGCTAGAGCGGTAAAAAAACTTAACATGGACTCTAATTGGCCAAAATACAGTGAAATTATAGAATATGATGGTGAAAAAGTTAAATTACAGAGCTTTGAGAAATTAAAATCCAAAGTTCGAGACTGGTTACATTACTATCAGATAAATGAAACTTTTAAGCAGGACAAGAAGCTAGGATTTCAGAAAGAGAGGTCGAAATTGGAAACAGAACTGTTAGAGACCAATACTAAGAATTTGTCTAAAATGTATAACTTGTTGCTGAAATGGAATACACAGGATGAAACAGTTAAATCAGCAATGATTAAATGGGCACAAGACTTAGGTCATGATATTATGTTTGCTGACTGGGAACAGTTATGGACCACAGGACTTAAATTTACGGCATGTAGTGCCTTGAAAGAAAACATAATGAAAATGATCTATAGATGGTACATGACTCCAGTCAAGCTTGCAAAGATATATCATTTGCCCAGTAACAAATGCTGGAAATGTAATGAATGTGAAGGAACTTTTTATCATCTTTGGTGGACCTGCCCAAAGGTTAAAGCCTACTGGGAAATGATCTATAATGAAATTAAGAAAGTCCTTAAGTGGACATTTGTAAAAAAACCGGAGGCTTTTCTCTTGGGCATGGTCGGCCAATTGGTACCAAAAAAAGATAAGATCTTTTTTATGTATGCAACTACAGCAGCAAGAATACTCCTAGCAAAGTATTGGAAGATGCAAGAACTACCTACTCTGGAAGAATGGCAGACGAAGGTGACTGAATTTATGGGACTGGCAGAGATGACCGGCAGAATCCGTGATCAGAGGAAGGAGACGGTGGAAGAGGACTGGAAAAAATTTAAATCATATCTTAAGAACTGTTGCAAAATTTCGGACTGATAAAATGTCAAGGGTTAAGAATTAGAGAATTATAGTTGGAAATATTTAAGTTAAGAAAATCATGAAGGAAATCAAATTTTGAAAAGGAATGAAGGATTGCTAAAAATTTTGGACACAGGGGTGCAGGGAAGGGGAGGCATGGGGAAGTCATGTATTATTTGTTTGTTTGTTTAATTTTGTGTTTTCTGTTTTATGAAAATTAATAAAAATTATTTTTTAAAAAAAAACACAATATAACAGTTCCAGTAAAGTTCAGTTAATAATACCTTCAGCAACAAAGTATCAAGATCTTGCAATCTGACAGCTCTGTTATCTAGGTGATCCTACTGCCAGGGATTCTTTAACAATTTGTAAATCCAAACGGAGGAGGTATCAAACAGTTCATATTCCAAAATAATGCTTTTAAACAAGTTAAGTCCTAAAGCAGTTTCAATAGATGTGAGAATTGCTTTGCCTTTTAACGCCTCTTCAAAGGCTCCAAAGATCAAAGTCTTTGCTTTAAGTCTTACGCAGTGGCAAGAGACGGACTTCCTGGTTTCGTCTCTCGCTTTTAGCCGAATTAACAAAGATTTATCGTCCAAATCTTTCTTTCTTACTTACTCACGAGTTGTTGATTTCCAGCCGAATTGTTCCAGGAAAAGAGGACAGCGCTCGCTGACAGCAGCTACACGGCTTCGCTTCGCAGAAAGAGCAATTGACTCACAGCACCGCGCCAACCCTTCCACGTTCCGGGACCTCTTACGGGGTCCCTTCTACGTTTCGGGGGGCGCTCCTGGTGCCCGCCGAGTCCCACGGCCACAGGCTATCGCTGCCTGTGGTATTCCGATGTGGGTCTCCGCTGCGCCGTAGCAGACGACCCGTTTCCGCGGAGCTCCCTCTTCACAGTTGGAAGAGGGCAGCCATTGCCAGACGCGCCGCCTCCGGAAGTAACAAATGCTGTTCTAATTACAATTGAAAACAACGAGCTATTTATTTAACACAATGGAATTTCAGCTTTCAGTAGGAAGGGCAGAGACACTTCAAGTATGGAGTGCAAGGTTTGCAACCAGGTTCAGTAGTTGTCTCTTTGATGGGTTAAGTATCAGATTGAAAGCAGCGACAGTACAACAAATCTAAACTCACAAACAGTGTATTTGTGGTGCTTGGTTCACTCTTCCATTAATATATGGGGAGGGCTTTGTTTTTGTGGCCAGTGTAACATACTCAAGCAACATAAGTTTTGTTCCTAACATCAGTTGATTTTCTGCTCATCAAATAAGAAAGCAAAACTATTAATACATTAAAGGGCCATTCACCTATTGCATATTTCTTGGAGACACCTTTAACTTAACCTTTTTGGGGAGTGGGGGTGGGGGAATAGAAATTCTGAGTTATCTTGCATAGTTCTGTTCATATGTAAGGCCATTTGTAAAACTGTTGCCAGATCATGAGACTTCAGATAATTATATTTAGAAAGATACAGAACATGCCAAACATGTATGAAAATGAAAAGTGGGCATGTATGTTGACATTTTCATGGAACTAACCCATAGGTTTACTGACTTTCCATCAGTCTTCCTTGATCTTTCCCATTTTGCTACTGCATGAGTATATAACTGGCTGATCAGTTATTGAGTTTTTGTTAACCTTTCCAAGAACCCTGAGGAGATCAGTGCTAAATATGCTTCTCCATTTGAAAACACTTTATCTGGATAGTCACTAATAGGTTCTTTCAAATTCCTTTCCCCCATTCATCCTCATCTCCATTGAGGAGATTAAGCTTCCAGGAGGTGATGATCAGACCTCTCTTGATTACAATCTAGAAACGTTTCTTCCAGTTCAAATTTCAATAGCCCGTGTTAGCTGGAAACTTTGCTAAAACACAAAATGAGCCAGATCAGCAGGTGGTGGCTGCTGTTTCTGCTTTTTTCCCCAACATCATCTCGTAGTTCAGTTACCAAGCTGCAAAATCCCTTTCAAATTGACGGTTGCTTCAAGCCAACAAAAGTAAATTGTAGATCACAGGAGAGACTCCCTGAGCCTGAAAGAGAGCTGCGTTGAACAGCTGTGCCTAGTTGTGGAGGGCACTTACCCCTTTGCAAGCACAAAGCATGCTAACTGTAGACAGTAAATTTCAAGGAACGCCATGAACGAGGTGAGTCAAAGGACTATTGACTATAATCAGTGAAATTTCAACTTCAGGGAAAGCATTCTGCATGGAATGATTGGCGAAGTGGGAGCAATAATTTGCTCCTTACAACTCGGCTTGGCAAAACATTGCCTCCAACAGCTTGCCAGGTAGCTTTTGCTAGCATGCAGTTTGTAGGCGACAAATTTCCTCCCAGGATTTCCAGAAAGTGCAGGATTCGTGATTGATCTGATAGGGCAGTGCTGTGCATTCTGCACACACAGGGGAGAGTGCTAATACCAGGAGAGATGAAGCTTTGCTACTATAACACAGAAGTTATCATCAAACAATTGCTATTGGGATGAACCCCGGACTTGCAAAAAGGAAAATAAAAGACTCTGATGGTAAAAGCAAAGTCAGGATTCAAGTGAGACTTAGATCATCCCGCTGCAAACAATGGGAGAAGCAGGAGCTCACAGGTATCTGTAGGTCACCTAGAAAGCATTTATTTAATCCCACCTGTTGAAATGAGCATGGAGGCAGCTGGCCCTATGAAATTTCTGAAGGCACACAGATTTAAAGTTCATGTTAGCATAGGAACCTAGGATCATAGGCAGCTGCCTTATAATGAGCCATGCCAGGGGTTCACTTAGCTCAGGGCTGTCCACATTAACTGGCAGCAACCCTACAAGATTTCAGGCACAGGTCTCACCCAACCCTACCTAGAAATGTTGAGGATTAGACCTAGGACCTTCTGCAGGCAAATCAGGAGTTTTACTGCTGAGAAATGGCCCTTCTCCACAATTCTCACATTCCTGCATGAATCAAGTAGGCTGCACAAAGTAAGCCATCAGCTAGTGGCTAGTGCAGAAAAATGGGGCAGCGCCAAGTTCAGAAAATGGCCACTCACCACATTCCTGGGGGGCAGTGTTTGTGGTCACTCGTACTCCTACCTCGATACCCATTGCTTGGCCTCACATGCTTCTCAGGTGTTGTGGGGAATATAGGGATGCAGGTGGTGCTGTGGTCTAAACCACTGAGCCCTTGAGCTTGCTAATCAGAAGGTCGGTGGTTCGAATCTGCATGATGGGGTGAGCTCCTGTTGCTCTGTCCCAGTGTGATGGCCTGGGAATCCAATTCAGAGGCTGAACTGGAGGAATCCCAGCCTGCACAGGAGTCCCCGCCTCCAGGGCCGGCTGAACTGGGGCCGGGCCTTGATTCTGAAGCGCCTGCACCTGTGCCGGATCCTCAGGATCAGGCACCAGGTGATTCCACTCTGGCTCTGGAGGGGGTTGAGGACACAGTGCCTACAGATGCGCCTCTCCCAGCCCTGTCAGGGGAAGGTGAGTCTCCCCCTGGGTCCAGTAACCCTCCAGCCTCTCCTGAGCTGCAGAGACTCAGGGCAGAGAGGCGGAGGGAACTGGTTTCTCCCAGGAGGAGTGCTTGCCTTAAGGCCAGGAGAGGTGGGTCTCCTGGGGGCCGGGACCGCCCCTGGCCTCAGAGAAGATAAAGGCCAGTCAGCCCGGTCCCAGGTTGCAGGAGCAACGTCGTTGAATACCTGCTTCTGCCCGGACCCAGACCTGTCCTTCCAGAGTTCCTGTCCTTGCCCGGCTCCTTGCTTTGGACCCCGCTTCGCCTGTGGAGGACTGTCTGCCGACCCTTGACTCAGATCCCAGACCTTGCCCCACGGTAACCTTCCTCCGGGACCAGCACACCCAGCTCCTGCCAACCTAGCAGTTCAAAAGCACACCAGTGCAAGTAGATAAATAGGTACTGCTGTGGCGGGAAGCTAAACGGCGTTTCTGTACGCTCTGGTTTCCGTCACATTGTTAAGTTGCGCCAGAAGCGGTTTAGTCATGACCCCAAAAGTTGTCTGTGGACAAATGCCAGCTCCCTCTGCCTGAAAACTAGATGAGCACCACAATCCCATAGTTGCCTTTGACTGGACTTAACCGTCCAGGGGTCCTTTACCTTACCTGTTGGGAATGCCCAGTGACCTCAGAGTTGCAGGGTGGGTTCCTGACAAAAGGGATCCTTCAAACCAGCCAATCAGCAAGGGGGAAAACACCGGGGGGGGAATAATAATAGTGCTCAGACATGGCACTTTAACGCATGGATCTGTGCCTAGAAATCCAGGACAAAAGGAAGTCTGGATGAGCACCATGTTGTGCTTTAACCTATGCTCAACCTATGTATTTGTGCATAATACAAATATTAAGTAAAGGTAAAGGGACCCCTGACCATTAGGTCCAGTTGTGGCCGACTCTCATTGCTCATCTCGCTTTATTGGCCGTACAGCTTCTGGGCGTACAGCTTCTGGGTCATGTGGCCAGCATGACTAAGCTGCTTCTGGTGAACCAGAGCAGCGCACGGTAACACCGTTTACCTTCCTGCCAGAGCGGTACCTATTTATCTACTTGCACTTTGACGTGCTTTCAAACTGCTAGGTTGGCAGGAGCAGGGACCGAGCAATGGGAGCTCACCCCATCACAGGGATTTGAACCGCTGACCTTCTGATCGGCAAGTCCTAAGCTCTGTGGTTTAACCCACAGCGCCACCCACGTCCCTAATACAAATATTAGTAAACACCAAAAAGCCTCCAATGACCTCCCTCTAAAGGAAACCTAACCCAGATAGGTGCTGCAGCACTGAAACGTCTCATCACTCTGAGAAGCAGAATGAGCACAGCACTATGCAGATCTCCTCCCTTTCTCTCCACGCCACAGGCAGTTATGTGTGCAAGCCAAAAGTCTGTGTGCTTGCTATGACTCAGAATTAATTGAAAGTGTTCATCTTTGCAAAAACTGTGTTATAAAACTGTCGTTTTATAACACCCAACTTTCCTGAATCATGTCAGGAGTTCACAGTTACACCACCCTTCATATTTAATTAACCTTAGCATTTTAATATGGCAATGTGGTAGTCTCTGGTGAACCTTCCAAAAGCTTCATCTGAAACAATTCCCTCTTCTCAGCAGATACATACAGATATCGAAAAGGGACCTTAATTTTGTTTTCACTAACACCAGGCCCAGTGTCCACCAGTGATAGCAAAGGTCCTGCAGAGCAGCAGCGGCCCGAAGGGAAATGCAAGGACTGAACTTCCAAGGAGACTGAATGTACCAAAGTCTATGGGCTCTTTCCTCCTGCAAGATGGTGAGAACTTAGTCATCCTGAAGAAATGGGTTTCCCAAACCAAAACTGACTGTGCAGGCAGTTTGAAACTGCACCAAGATCCCTATTTTTCCTTAGTTAAATTCATTAACTTGAGCTCTGAGTCAATGTATAAACAAAAAGCCATCTGAGCTCAGAGCCCTCTCCTTGATCAGTTTGTGACGGCAGGATGACCCTGACTGCACCAGTAGAACAGAGAAGACACGTCAGTGGCTTATCTTATGTCCTGACCACAAAAAACACACAGACCTAAGTCCGGGAACAACGCCAGAAGCGTGTCTTCGGAGATGATGACCTCTTCCTCCAAGATAAGAGTAGGAAGAGGAAGGTCCTTTTATGGTCAGAAGTACAGGAAGGAATTCCCTTTTATGGTTAAGAATACCAAAGCAAGAACATATGTGATGTCAACCTGAGTACATAGGCTGAGGTGTTTGGATTTATATGGGAAGGAGGGAGAGGGTGCCTGGAGGATATATATACTGCATTAAACTTCTCATTTCTTTGGACTTGCTGTGGACTTGCTCACGCAAGTGCCTTCTGCTATCCGGAGAGCAGAATAAACTCTTTCTTTGAACCAACCTCGGTGTCATTTGACTTCCTTCCTCCTGTCCTGGAGCAACGCAGACCCAATCGGTGAAATCAAATAAGGCTACAATCCCAGTGAAAATCAAACTAGCCGTGGCGTTAACCTCACCCCACCCCCAATCCCCTTTGTTTCCCTCTTTGCCAAAGAGTGGAGGGGTTGCATCAGTTCGATGTTCAGCTCACAAAAAAATTGGTTTTACAGATACTGGTTTATATTTTGCTTTGGTTGGATTTTATTTTGTAAACCACCTTGATTTATTTTATGAAAGTGAGGGGTTATACTTATTCAGATCCTTGTACAGTTGTACCTTGGTTTTCAAACAGCTTAGTTCTTGAATGTTTTGGCTCCCTAATGCCGCAAACCCAGAAGTGACTGTTCCGGTTTGCGAACTATTTTTGGAAGCTGAACTTCCGATGGGGCTTCTGCGGCTTCCTGCAGCCAATCAGAAGCTGTACTTTGGTTTTGGAAGTCGAATGGGCTTCCGAAACGGATTCTGTTCGACTTCCAAGGTACAGCTGTATAAAAGAGCACTTTGTTGGGGGGGGGGTGGCTGAGTTCACTGACTGCAGGATAGGATTCATGAGGGCTTGGAAGGGGGTAAAGAATGTAATCCACACATTATATGTTTAAAAGTGCCCTGTTAGAAATACCACCCTACAACATATTTTGAATTCTGATATTACTGAGGCACAAGATGCAAAGGGCCTGTTGACTGCTCCCTTGCAACATCTTGTGTGTTTCAAATGATGCGATGGTATCTAACATTTCTTTTTGTCTCATCGCTCCTCTAGCTATTTCTTTTTACGCTGAAACCTTCAATTTCTATTTCTCTGTAAAACTCTTCTTGCTGCATTATGAGTCTTCCCCAAAACTGCCTTGTAAATAGAATGTTCCTATGATGCCTCAAGGCTGCTGTGGCAATAGCAATTGAAACTGAGTTTGCATGATGATTGGGTTGTACAAACCGGCAGAGTCCACAGACTGGAAAACATAAATTTGGCCAGAACCCTGGATGTTTCACAACAAGCCAGAAAAAAACCAGTCGGGCATCATTCTCATCCATCTCTTATTAATCTAATTAATTTTGGGTTAACAGAAGCATCATTGCTTTAAAAAAATTCACATAAAATTGCACTCTGGGATGCTAGACAAAATCTGCTTTGGCAGGCTAGGAAACCTATGTTGGGAAAATGTTCATGTGAACTATCACTGTGGCTGAGGGCTTTAGGATATACTTACATAAGTATTGAGCAAACTATTATCTGAGCCCTAAACAGTTTGGGACCCATATCTTGAGATTTTTTGCTGAAGTTCTTCTTCAGCTGCCTTCTTTATTGGAAGTGTGCTGTGTAAAACCAAAGTAATTGGTTTCTGGCAGTGCTGGCACCCTAGTTGTGGGATGCCTTCTCCAAAATGATGCCTATGTTGCATGTTTTTTCACTGCCAGGTTAAGAGACCTCTGTTTTTGTAGCATCTGAATTTGTGGAAATCTTTTTTTTTTTTTTAATATAATATTTATTGAAGTTTCCAATTATAAACACATAAACACAAACCAACATGAAAACATACACAAACAAACAAAACAGGTATAATTCCAATCCCTTTCTTTCTTAAACCTTATTTCCCCGACCTCCTCACACCTCCCCCTTCTGTATTATAATTTCATTTTTGTCCGCTCAACAAGTACTTATTTAAAATCTTATATCTATTTAATCTAAAAAACCCCAATTTTAAGTTAATTTTAAATCTTTTTCCTAAAGTCGACCCAAATCTCCCTTCTGCGATTTTCCCACCTTCCATAAAAGTTACAAAAAATAAACATATAAACAAGATCTAAACAAATTATATTTTAACACCCTTTGGATTCCCAAATTCCCCCCTCCCTTTCCCGGTTGTGGTCCCTAAACCAATGTCCATCAGTACATCTATTCTAGCCTGTGTCCCAAACGCCTGAGGCTTTTAGCCCTCTCTTAGTTTCTCTCTGCCGGTCTTCTTGACAATCCTTTGTTTTCAACACCGACTCTCAAAGAAGCCCTGTCACCATAATGTCCATTTTTCTTAGCAGCAGGCCTCTGTATTTAGAAGTGGAGCTCAAGTTCTGTTTCTTGAATCTTTTGGATCTATATGGCCCTAAAGCTCCAATTTCCACCTTGAACAAATTTATGCTATCAGGCCTCTGGTCAAACTTGATCTTCTGCAGCCTTGTGGCTTCACCTTCAGTTTCCAGCAAGTCCTCATGTGTCTCTTGGGATTTGTCAAAGTTCATTTCCTCAGCTGTAGCTGCCTCTATTCCACCTTCCAAGACTTTTGGTTCGGAGACAAAAACTTGTATCAAGTCTCTTCCTGTTCCCATAAGGTTGTTGACAGTACCATTCAATGCTGTTGTCATTGTTGCTAAGATATCACTTTGGTCATGAAGCTTTCCCAGGAGATAAAAAGTCCTATTCAGCTCATCCAGTATTTTTCCACTTAGAGCCATTTCTTGCAGTATCTCAAAAGTCCCCTCTAGGGGGACTCTGTTTACTTAGTATCTTTCCAGTTTCACTCCAATAGTCCAAATGTAACTTATTTTCCTTTACTCCTGACGATCTGTATCCAAATTTAAAAGAAAATCTGGCCAGCAGAGTCACCAGAAACAACGTTTCCTTTTATTTCCCAACTTTGACAGCTAGTTTGACAGCTGTCAAAGTCTGTATCTTTTCAGCAGGCTCTCTCACAGATCACTCCCGGGTCCCGGGGGGGTTGTACTTTAGCTTAAGCCAGTTCTTATCCTCCAGCAAAATCAATTGTACAGTCCAATCGCGAAAATATTAATTTTTCTTCCAAAAAGGAAAAGGTTGTTCTCCCGACTTTAGTTATCCGGTCTTTGCTTTAAAATATCTACGGGGGGGGGGGGGCAGACTTCCTTTTTACCCCTCCCCTGTTCGTATCGAATTAAAAAAAAAATTTTTTTTTAAATGTTTATTAAGGTTTTCCAATACAAATGCAAAAATAATAAACAATATAACATATATCATAACATAGTTTCAAGGCTTCTTTGGACTCCCTCACGTCTCCCGCTCCCACTTACATCGTTATAAATTTTTACCAGCAATTTATCATCTTGTTTACATTCTTGTGTCCCGCTCATTTAAATATAATCCAATAATTCTCCAAAAAGTTTATATTTCCCTCAATCTCATTTATCATCCTGATTCCATCTAATTTAATGGTGCACAGTTGTTTATGATCTAGCATCCTCCTTAACATTCAACCAAATTACAGTATTTTTGTAAATAAATCTTAAATTTCTTCCAATCTTCTTCAACCCTCTCCTCTCCCAGGTCTCAGATTCTGCCGGTCATCTCAGCTAGTTCCATATAGTCTATCAGTTGCATCTGCCATTCTTCCAGTGTGGGTAGATCTTGAGTTTTCCAATGCTTAGCGATGAGTATCCTTGCTGCCGTTGTTGCATACAGGAAAAAAGTTCTGTCCTTCTTTATCACCCTCTGGCCGACAATACCCAGAAGGAAGGCCTCTGGTTTCTTAGGGAAGGTACACTTAAATACCTTTTTCAGCTCATTATATATCATTTCCCAAAAGGCCTTCACTTTAGGACAGGTCCACCAGAGGTGAAAGAATGCCCACTTTATCATAGCTGATTTAACCATTTTATCTTGTGTATTCCATTTTAACAGCAAGTTATACATTCTTGAAAGTAATTTAGTCTTAGGTTCTAACACAGTTCAGTTTCCAATTTCGACGAATTAAAAAAAATTTTTTTTTCTTTAAAGTCCGATTTCCGTATTACTCACGGGTTGTTGCTTTTAGTCCGAATGTTTGAAGGAAAAAGTCAGCGCTCTCCGTCCATGGCATGCGGCTTCACTCAGCAGGGGAAGCAGAGGACTCTCAGCACCACGCCGCTCCCCGTCCCCCGTTCCGCAGCCTTTAAAAAGGCTCCTTCGCAGGTCGGGGGGCGCAAATGGTCCCTGCCGAGTCACCACGTCCACAGGCATCCACACCTGTGGTTTTTAAGGGTCCCCACGTCGCCGGCGCAGTAGAACCCGATCCCTACTGAGCCGATTCCCTCCGGAGCTCGGAGGGAATCCGCCATTAGACATTGGCGCTAACCCGGAAGTCCCCTGAATTTGTGGAAATCTTCAGCCTGCTGTTTGTATGTGACTCTGATTAGTTGGAGGTCAATTGGGAAAGAATTACTGGCATTTGGTACACATTCAGATCCAATATTATCCATGCCACCTTAGAACACAAATGCAGAGAATAATGGTTAATGCAGCATGTTGTAACTGCAGTACCTGGAGACAGATGGTCATCCATAGCAGTTACCTAAGAAGGAATGACTGCTGGGAGGAGCACAGAGGGAAGAAATGCCATGGTGCATCTGCAGCAGCACAAACAGACACCTTCATCTGCCCCAGCTGCAACAAAACATGTCTCTCCCCTATCCATCTCTGCAGCCACAGGAGGCGCTGCAACCTTCCAACAGTTTGACTTCAACCGCAAAGGTGCAACTCCTCCATTGTCTCCCAAGACAGACGGGTGCCAGCAACAGTTACTGAAGATATGACATGGACTCTTTTGGGAGGAAGGGTGGGATAGATATTTAATACAAACAAACAAACAAACAAACAAACAAACAAACAAACAAGACATGGTACCCAAAATGCACATTAAGGCATAGATCACATCCAGTTTTTGTACAGTGGAACCTCATTTTACAGATGGGATCTGTTCCAAAGGCTCGTCCATAACACGAAACTGATGCAAGCTGAAGTGGTGTGTCTGCACACATGTGCGGCACACTTTAGCTCTTCTGCACATGCGCGAGAGGCGAAACCCAAAAGTAACCCGTTCCAGTACTTCCGGGTTGCCACAGGACGCAACACGAAAACACGTAACTTGAAGCAGACGCAACATGAGGTATGACTGTATAGAAAAGTTTTGAATTTTTGATGTTTTACTGTGCTTCATGTTTTAATTTGTTGGAAGCCACCCAGAATGGCTGGGGCAACCCAGTCAGATAGGCGGTATATAAATAATAAAATTATTATATTATTAATGACCACATTTGATCCACACTATTGCATGCAATTTTCAGAAAAGTGCTTCCTTTTCTATTTATTCCACCCACATTTGAAATATTTTTAAACATTGTCTAGTAGCTAATTGGAGATTGAATGCAATGAAGCAAGAGATAAAAAGTCATTTCTCTGATAGTTAGCTGGATACTGTGTCTCCCGCTCCCAGTCACTTCCCTTAATAATTTTGTGTAGCAGCATGGACATCCCCTTGTAAAGACCTCTGGCAGTTTGGAACAGCTACTGTCTCTTATTTATGCCTGCCAAGCCTGTTCACTTAGCAGCGGGTGATCATTCAATGAGAGTTTATTAACAAGTCTCCTCTTCAGACTGCAGCATGTCGAATCCCTCATTAGAGTGAGGATCCGCCTTTCATCATTAACCTGGAAAGTACCAAAAGAAATAGCCACATACCTCTAACAAATTCAGACTTTCTGAACACTCCCGAATTATTGTTTCTGCAGCATATGTGTCACAAAAGCAGAGCTTGCTTTGTTATGGTCTCCCTGGTGTTTTGGTTTCCCTGGTGGTCCTTATGGGCTGGGCTTGCAACCTGTGACTCAGCCAAGCCAAGCCAAGAGCCCCAGCCACATATTATGACCTGCTAGGCTATATTTTTTTAGGTGGTGGGGGTGGGGCAAAAGCAGGAACTTGATCAAAGTCCTGATTGCCACTGTGCTGGGCCCAGGAGTAACCTTTGAAACGCGGTCCAGGACCAGTCCAGAATCCGAAGGTTCCGCTGGGAGTCAGTCCAACAGGGCCAAGGCAGGACACGAGGCAGGAAACCAGGCAAGGACAGGTACAGGATCTCAGGCAGCATCTATCTTACTGCAGTGTTGCTCCAACAGCCTTTTATCTTTGTTGGGATAGCGGCCGGTCCTGATCCCCCGGCGACTCACCTCCCTGTTTTGCCCGAAGGCGAGCACTCCTCCTGCGAGTACTCAGGTCTCTCCTTCTCTCAGACCTCAGTCTCTGCAGCTCGGGAGATGTCGGTGGGTTACTAGATCAAAAGGCCGCCTCAGTCTCCCCTGACCAAACCAGTAGTGGATCAGCTGTAAGTGATGGTCCAGCTGAAGGCAACGAGGTCACCCCCACATCTGGAGCCAGGGCAGGCTCAGGCCCCTGACTCGGCCCAGCTGGTGTTTGTTGCAGAGGAACCTGTGCAGACTGGGACTCTTCAGGATCAGGCCCCAGATTTGCTTCAGATGATGCCTGAGACAAAGGATCTGGTGCAGACTGAGTCTCCTCTGGTTCCAAGTCCGAGTCTGAGCCCCAGGCCATCACAGCCACAATGCATGGCTGGGCTGCATGTGACTTGACAGGTCACAAGTTGTGCAAGCCTGGTAGATACAGTATGCTCAATTGGTGAAGTTCCTGAGGACTAGAAATAGCCACTGGCCCATCTAGTCTAGCATCCTGTTCTCACAGGTGTCTGAGAAATCAGCAGGTGGGACCAGAGTACCAGAGCCCTCTGCCTTCATGTGGCTTCAAGCACCTGCTATTCAGAAGGATCGCTGCCTCCAGCTGTGGAAGCAGAGCAAAGCCATCATGATGAGTAGTCATCAGTAGCCCTCTCCTTCCATTAATGTGGTTAATCCTCTTTTTAAACCATCTAGGTTGGTGGCCATTTCTGGCTCCTGTTTGGAACAAGTCCTACAGTTGTTGATGATGATGATAATAATAATAATAATAATTATTATTATTATTATTATTATTATTATTATTATTATTATTATTTATTTGTACCCCGCTTGGAGCAAAAGGTAAATGTACATGAGCTCAGTGGCGTAGCTAGCCGCTCAGCTGCCTGGTATGTGTGGGGGGTGTCCAGCTGCCGGGGGCGGGGCGATCCACACATCGAGGCAGGGTGAGCCTCTCTGATGCTTGGAGCCTCTCTGCCACCTCCCCCTCAGCTGTAGGGCAGCGGGAGGGAGAGGCAGTAGGCAGAGGCAAGTCCCACGTTGCCGTTTCAGACAGCACAGAACCTGCAAGCACCTAAACCACCAAGTCACTCCTAAAACGTTTTGTGAGCCCACCTGGGGTGGCCCGCACCCCTCCTTCCTCCGCCACTGATGAGCCCTATGTGCTGTCCTCTGAATAGCTCAGTTGGTAGAGCATGAGACCTTAATCTCATGGGTTCAGCCAGGAGAAAGCAAAGACATGATGCCACTCCTATCACAGCCAAAACAGAAAGGAAAAAACGTTCACATAACAAAGATGAGAACACCCCCCCAGTGACAGGACGTCATTTCCCTTGAACTGTTAACCCTCTAAGCGCTGGGTATTCTCACAGTTCAAGCTCCATGTTGGTCAAAAAATTCCTGCATTGCGGGAGTTTGGATTAGATGACCCTGGTAGTCATAGAATCATAGAATCATAGAATCATAGAGTTGGAAGAGACCACAAGGGCCATCGAGTCCAACCCCCTGCCAAGCAGGAAACACCATGCCTCTCAACTACTTTCTTTCATTGGATGTCCATAAATTCAAGTGCTATGGGAGAGGGAGAGAAACATTTTCCATCTACTTTCTCCATCCATGCCATGCATAACTTTATAAACTCCTGCCATGCTTTTTCTCTAAACCGAAAGGTCCCAAACATTTTCTTCATAGGAGGGTCAGTCCATCCACGTGAGCATTTTAGTTTCCCTTTTCTGATCTGGTGCTTTGAGAAAATGGCTGTATTATATCTGAACCCCATGACAGTGTGGCAAGCATTGCTTACATAATGAATACCACTGTTTACAGTACCGCTACTGCTATTCATAGCCCATCATCAAGTAACCATTTGCATGCCTCCAGGAACACTGTAATTTATCGGTCTTGCTGTGTCACATGAATTTTGACATGTCCTTTTCCTTTTTTAAAATAGATTTTTAAAGGAATTTAATCAGGCTTGTGCATGCAGTTGAACAAAGTCCTTTTGTTTTACTGCTTTGCTGTTTTTAAAGTTTACTCAGCCATCAATCCCCATTTGTGTTGCTGCACCTAACAGGTTTTTTTTTTTTTTTTTTTTTGAGGATGCTGGTGACACTGAGAAGGTATCATTTAAAGTGTGATGTTCTGTTGTGTTGTTGTTGTATATTATGTTGGAAGCCGCTCAGAGGTGCTGGGGCAACCCAGATGGGCAGGGTACCAAAAAAAAAAAAATTATTATTGTTGTTGTTGTTTGTCTGCACAGTTTTTCTTTAACCCTTGTAGCACTTGAGTTTCTTCTCTTGACTTTACGGTTGCATGGTCTTCTGGCGGGAAGGTAAACGGTGTTTCCGTGTGCTGCTCTGGTTCGCCAGAAGCGGCTTAGTCATGCTGGCCACATGTCCTGGAAGCTGAACGCCAGCTCCCTCGGCCAATAAAGCAAGATGAGCACCGCAACCCCAGAGTCGGCCACGACTGGACCTAATGGTCAGGGGTCCCTTTACCTTTACCTAATCTGACATTGTTGCGTGACCCCCCCCCCCAACTGATAATGCTGGGTCCTCCACCCAGCAAAGTAATCTAGGATGGTATAGATAAAATGTTTGCTTCCAGCCATCACCACCCTTCTCCAGTACTCTCTCATCCTCACTCTGTTCATGATATTATTTTTTTGCTTCAGGGCATATACTTCTAAGCAACATTGATTGTGCAGATTAGTGAGCCATTTCATTGAAAGGATTACCTCAAGTACTTCTGTGAGAAGCTCAGAGAACTATTCTTTCTTTTAGACTTTATTTCCCTATGTTAATATAAGCCTCCTGGTACCATTTACCTCCCTACCGCACAATCATGTAATGGAGAATTATACACACAAAACAACAGGGCCAGAAACGTACCAGTGAATGTTAATGGCTACTATAATCACTTAAGTAAAACAGAGTTCAAGGAATGCGCATTTCAGCACATCAGTGCTGATGTAACTCAGAACAATGACAACAAACGAAGTATCATTAGTATAATGGCCTAGATTTGAAAATGTTGTGTTTGAGATTCTTTAAAATAGGCATTGTTACATATTGCAGGTGCTTGCATGAAACCCAGTCAGCTCACTCCAGGGGTCAGCAACCTTTTTCAGCCGTGGGCTGGTCCACCATCCTTCAGACCATGTGGTGGGCCGGACTATATACTTTTTTTGGGGGGGGGGAATGAACGAATTCCTATGCCCCACAAATAACCCAGAGATGCATTTTAAATAAAAGGACACATTCTACTCATGTAAAAACACGCTGATTCCTGGACTGTCCATGGGCCGGATTTAGAAGGCGATTGGGCTGCATCCAGCACACGGGCCTTAGGTTGCCGACCCCTGGCTCATTCCTTCGAAGACCAAAAGAGCACCGTGGACCTTCCATTGATGTTTGATTATCTCCACTATTCCCAATGGGCTCTACACTAGAATTGGTGCATAGATTGTCAATAACCATGGACAAGATATAATATTTCCCTGCGTATTATGACTCAAGCTGCATATTCAGCTTGAACACATGCCTTGATATCTGCTCATTTCCAACTTTATGATCAGGATTTGTGGTTATTTCTGATCGTGGTTCAGCCTTGCAGATGAATACAATGAACAGACGTTCTTCGAAAAACGTTGCACACATGCATACCCTCATATGCATGACTGGTCAGAAGGAATGTTTACTTCCCTTCAATGTGTGGGTGGCCAACTTCAAGGCTATCAAGGTTAATGTGTTGTTGTCGGAAATCAAGCTGGATAGATAGGCGTGTTGGGCAGAAGCCAATCCATATCAGCCCTTGAAGGTCAGAGGAGATTGTCAGAGATGAACCAAGGATTACAGCTTGAGAATGAGTACAAACCAGAAGGACAAGGAAATCCAAGGCATTAATTTAAGTCAGAGCAGGAGAGCAAAGGAACGGCGAGTAGGAAACAAAAGCGTTTTCTAGCAACAGATGCAAGAACACAGGATGTTGAGGCAACAAGGAAGCAGAGAATTTTCATACCTGGGAGGAATTGCTCCTGAACAATAGTTACAGTGCAGATAGTTTTTTTGCCAGACAAAGTGGTGCTATCTTCTGGATGCTGGACATATTTCAATTTGATTCTTCACTATTTAGATGCTATGTAGGTCTCAGATTTGCTCTGCAGAAGATATCCAATTGCTGACTTGAATTGGTACCTCTTGGCATGGTACCTCTTGGAATACTTTCCATCATTTCTACAGTAATAATTTCTTAACTCTTCTTAGTTGAGAAGTCTTTCCCCATAACTGCTTGCTGCTGCCTTAAAAACTGTGAACAGTTTACCTGGCCTGAGCATGCATGAGACACTTGGAGAAGGGATTCTTCTTCTTTAATAATAATAATAATAATAATAATAATAATATTTATATGCCACCGATCTGACTGTGTTGCCCCAGCAACTCTGGGCAGCTCCCAACAAAATATTAAAAAGACAATAAAACTTCAAACATTTAATAACTTCCCTGTACAGGTCTTTCTTCTTCTAAAAGTGATATAGTTGCTTAACAGTTGCTTAACAGACACCTGATGGGAGGGCATTCCACAGGGTGGGCGCCACTACCAAGAAGTCTCTCTACCTGGTTCCTTGTAAGTTCACTTCTCGTAGTGTGGAAATCTCCAGAAAGCCCTTGGCATCGGACCTCAGTGCCTGGGCTGGATGATGGGGGTGGATATGTTCCTTCAGGTACAGAGGGCCAAGGTGTTGGGTCCTGATGCAGTCAGCGAACCCATGCTCACAATGATCATGCAGTCCTTCTGTATGTGGATCCTGTTGATCTAGAGCAAGGGTGGGCAACCTCTGCCCCAGGGGCCTCCCTATTTAACCTATACAGTCATCAGGTGTGGCCAGATCTTAGACAAAACTGGATTTGCAGGCAGCTGATTCCTGGTGCCTGCAAAGTCCCTTGCACAGTGCGTCCCATGTGGCGATTATCAGCTAGTTGCTGGTGCTTGGAAAGTATTGCACACATTTTGGTTTTTGCCTGGGTGTTTTGGTTTCTAACTATGCAGGCAAAAACGGGTCAGCTGACATCATTGTGATGTTAGGTGATTGACAGCTGGGTTGCCCCATCCTCCTGTCAAATTAGGAGCACAGGGTCATGTGGCAATAAAGATGTGGCTCTCTGACCAGATCCAGTTCCCCACCTGTGATCTAGAGAGCCACATTCCTCCTCCTCCTATTGTCTATGGATTTATTCCAACTCCTGTTTGACCCTCAAATGGAAAACAAACAAACCAGCCCTGTTTTTGAATAAGTGATGGCCACAATGAACGTGCCCAGCAACATGGCCTGCATCCCAAACCTGCAGTTAGCAAAGGACCCGATTGAGAGCATGATGCCTGCAATGGCCATTAAGCAGTCAAACCCTCCAGTAAAATATCTCAAATTATATCTCAGCTCTCCTATGTCTGCCCAGCACTTCTTTTTATTTCCATGTTTTATAAGCCCAACCCATTTTTAACCACACTCTTCATTTCCCCTCCCAAATTCTCCTAAATTCACTTCCCCATTCCATACCTTTACCATCTATGTTCTTATGTTAATGGACATAGCTACAATATTCCAGAGCTTTTCTGAGAACCTGAGGACCAAATAAGGCATGATATTACTCACAGAATTAGCGTCAATGGGGTGCAAACAGAAGGCATAAGACCCCTGAGCTAGACTGGAACCAGCAGAGAACAAACTCTTCTGCCAGAGGCCTGATCTGGTCCCTACCCCCAACGCCTTGCACTTGCAAAATAAAATAAAATAATGCAATAGCAATTATGTGCATGGTTTCACATCCAGCTTGAAACCCCAATACTTGAGAGCCCTAATTTGCCCTTTCCTGGATATATATACACACACCTCAAAACGATTTGCTTCTTAAATGAAAATTAGCTTACCAAACTTAACTGTAAGTATTTCAGTTCTCCTGGGCCCTTTCTGATTCGTTAGCAAGTAATACAGCTGACTTGCCCATTGCAAAAGGCTACTGCAATAATAATGCATTGCTTTGTACAAGAGGCATTAATTTTCCTGATGGCAGCAGACAATGCAGGCAGAAATATTTAAAGAGCTCCTTGTAATGGTAATTAAGGTACAACTGTAGTGCTGAGTCAATGCAAATATCTTGTAAATACCATTCTTATTGTTAATGAAGTGCATTCTAACAGAGCAAAAAGCCCAGAAATGTTCTTCCCTTGATGAACATGTTAATAGCAGTTACTCAAAGCATCCAGAAATTCCTGGGACTAGGTAACAGCTGGAAACAACTCTAATGAACTGCTGCAGAAATTACTATACCTTACCGCATAGTGACTTACTTTTGATGCATGCGCCGATTTGAAAATTATTCACTTCATGTCTTACAGGGGTTTCCCATTACAACATTTTTAATGAACTAATTACATTTGGCCTGGCTGTTTGTGAACAAACCCTTATGTAGATTGTGGTTTAAAACAGCTTTGTGCAGTCATCAAGAGAACTAAAATTCTGTTTCAAAAGCTCCAAAATCTATGGATAATGATGACGGACATTGTGGCAACTCTGAAACATTTCTGACCCTCCAAGTGTCCCTTTTTTTCTAGGGACAGTTCCAGGTTTACCGAAGCAGTTCCAGATTCTGATTTGATCCCTAAATGTTCCGCTTTTCCTTAGGACGTCCCTATTTTCATCAGAGAAATGTTGGATAATATAGAGTTATGCAACCCTGAGCCTAGGAGATAACTATACTATACTATAGTGGCTTGGGCAACCCAGTCATATGGGCAAGGTATAAATACTGTAATAAAGTTGTTGTTGTTGAATAGGACATCCTTATCTTCATCAGACAAATGTTGGAGGGTATGACATTTAATGGTTTTAAATGTTTAAAACTTTTTTAAAGAAGTATTGTTTTGCTGCTTACCATCCTTTGCTCCTTTGGGAGGAAGGCTGGGATATAAATATATACATATATACATATATACATATATACATATATACATATAAATATAATTCATTATTTCAAAATTATTGCTTACGGGTGTGTTTTAAGGAGAGGAAATTTCCACTGTAGACTGGGTAAATATTTGTTTCTTTAATTGAGACAGATGTGGGGAACCCGTGGTCCTTCAGACGTTGCTGAATCACAACTCCCCTCATTCCTATTAGCCATACTCGCTGGGGCTGATGGGAGTTGGAATCCAACCACATCTGGAGGGCCACATGTTCCCCACTCTTCATTTAACACATCTAAATCCCGCCTTTTTTCTGTCATGGAATTTAAGGCAGCATATATGTTTTTTCTCAAGTGGTCACCCATCCAGACACTAACCATGCCCAGGCCTGCTTAGCTTCAGCAAGGTGGTAACATCATGTGACCTCAGACCATATCTTGGGCAAGAAACATGGCATGTTTTACTGTGTGTGATGGGGGAAGGAAGGAGACAGATGGTTAAAAGATGTTTTAATTCTACGTACTGGAAGATTGTAGTCTAGTGTAGTCATAGCTCAGTCCGTGAATCTCAGGGTTGTGGGTTGGGCAAAAGATTTCTGCATTGGACTAGATGTCTCTCATGGCCCCTTCCAACTCTACAATTCTATGATTCTATGCTGATTCTTAACTATAGATCATAAGGCATTTCCAGGACTGCCAAAGGGAAAGCATTTGTATAAGAATCAACAACTTCTGGCAAAGAGTGCCAATCATTCAGAATTTGGGGTGGTGGGGAGACATTTCTTTAGCATGGAGACCTGTGTTTGACCTCTGGTGAATACATTCCATTAGCACTTCTGGTTTACACAATGGTTTCATATGAAAAACTGAAAAATAAAGAGAGCCCCTCATAAACAAGGAAATGAAGAAGTCACGTGAATCCAGGGCTAGTTTGAAATACAAGCTAAGTAAGCAAAAGTTTACAGTGGATCCTCTTACTATGAGGAGCGTCTAATGAAATGGTTTAAACTTAAAGTTTTATATGATTTCATAATAATATAGAATTTGCTAAAGCTATAGGGCCTCTTAAACTTGATGTAGCTTAGGGCCTAGGATATCCTAATCTGTTTGGATCCAGATCAAGTGTAAATCCATGGAGTGTGTAGACAGTAGTAGATGGGACTGAAATCATGTAGAAAATTCTGTGGAGGCAAGACACAGGCATGCTGATAAAGGGGGAAGATATACTGTGACAAACAAAAAGCTGGTCCTATGTCTGAACCCCCGTACGGCCCAGTACAGCACGGGTGGCACTGTGGTCTAAACCACTGAGCCTTTTGGGCTTGCCGGTCGGAAGGTTGGTGGTATGAATTCCCACGATGGGGTGAGCTCCCATTGCTCTGTCCCAGCTCCTGCCAACCAAGCAGTTTGAAAGCACGCCTGTGCTGGACCCGGGGGAAAGGTACCGTGAGCGTAGTCTGAGTCCACACGAAGAGGGGCGAGGTCCGAGGCGGAGAGCCGGGCGGGGAACAGGAACGCTGGAACAGGAGGCCGAGCAGGGAACAGGAACACCGGATGGTCAGGAACAGGAGGCCGAGCAGGGAACAGGAGCACCGGATGGTCAGGAACAGGAGGCCAAGCAGGGATCAGGAACACAGGAAGGTCCAAAGCCAACAACGACGTTGCTCCCGCAACCTGGGGCCAGGCTGACTGGGCTTTTATCCTCTTCTAAGGCCGGGGGCGGTCCCGACCCCCAGGAGCCCCGCCTCCTCTGGCCTTAAGGCGAGCACTCCTCCTGGGGGCAACCAGTTCCCTTCGCCTCTCTGCCCTAAGCCTCTGCAGATCAGGAGAGGCCGAAGGGTTACTGGGCCCTGGAGGAAGCTCACCTGTGGCCACTGAGTCGTCAAGCCCCTCTGGGGCCAGAAGGGCTTCACCTGGGGCCAGCTCCTGATGCTCTGTCACAGGTGCAGGCTCTTCAGCATCTAGGCCTTGCCCCAGTTCAGCCGGCCCTGGAGGCGGGGACTCCTGTGCAGGCTGGGATTCCTCTGGTTCATCCTCTGAATCGGAATCCCAGGCCATCACACCATCCCCCCTCCCAGGCCCCCCCCTCAACCGAGGGTCCGGACCCGGCTTGCCGGGGTACGTCGCATGGAACTCTCGGAGGCAGGCAGGTGCGTGGACGTTGGCCGCTGGTTCCCAGGAACGGTCCTCCGGTCCATACCCCTTCCAGTCAATGAGATACTGCAGCTTTCCCCTGCGGTATCGGGAGTCCAGGATGCGTTCCACCTCATACTCAGGCTCTCCCTGAACCAACACTGGCTGCGGACGGGGACGGTTCGGGTGGAACTCGTCGGGTGGGGCCACCGGACTCAGCAGGGACCTGTGGAAGACCGGGTGAACCTTCAGGGTTGCGGGTAACCGGAGACGGAATGCTACAGGAGAGACTTGGTCCATGATAGGGAACGGGCCGGTGAAGCGGGCGTCCAACTTCCGCGAAGGTCGAGAGGGGTGGAGGTGGCGAGTGGAGAGCCAAACCAGGTCACCGACGCGAAGTTCCGGCCCCACCTGGCGGTGGCGGTCGGCCTGGGCTTTGTACGCTTCCTTGGCCTGGTGCAGTTGCTCCACCAAAAGCTGTTGCTGGGACTGGAGCTCTTGAAGCCACTCCGTCACCGCCGGGACCGCGGATGCCGGCAGCACATCTGGAAACAGCCGTGGATGATAACCGTAACTGGCCTGGAACGGGGTCTGCTGGGTGGATGCATTCACCGCGTTGTTGTAGGCGAACTCCGCCAATGCCAGGTGGTCGACCCAGTCATCCTGCTGGTAGCTGCAGTAACACCGGAGGTACTGCTCCAGCACCGCGTTCGCCCGTTCCGTCTGGCCATCGGTCTGTGGGTGGTAGGCTGACGAGAGGCAGACCTCTGTCCCGAGGGTCTGGTGTAATGCTCGCCAGAACCGGGATGTGAACTGAACGCCCCGGTCGGACACCACGCGCTCTGGTAGGCCATGCAGGCGGAAGACATGTTGAAGGTACAGCTGAGCGGTTTCCTTGGCTGTGGGTACAGATGGGCAGGGGGTGCAGTGCACCATCTTGGTGAAATGGTCGGAGAACACTAGAAGGCAGGTACAGCCACGAGACGGGGGTAAGTCCACTACAAAGTCCAACGAAACCGTGTGCCAAGGGCGCGGTGGAACTGGCAATGGCTGAAGTAGGCCGGGGGGTCGCCCGGTAGGACCCTTGGCGCGCCGGCAGACATCACAACCAGCAACGTAGCGAGCCACGTCGGCCTTCAGGCGGGGCCACCAAAACTCACGACTGACCAGATGGGTGGTCCGATACCGTCCAAAGTGCCCCGCTGCTGGGGCATCATGGGCCATCCGGAGAACCTCCAGCCGCAGTGGCCCTGGCGGGATGTACAGACGGCCGTGGTGCAGCAGAAGGCCCTGATGCAGGACCAGCCCCGGATACTGTGGGCTGGACCCTTCAGCCAGCTCCCGGAGTCGTTCCTGGGCCCAAGCGTCGACCCGCTGCTGTTCCCGCACCCGAGCCTGCAGTGGTTCCGCCTCCTGGGTGGCCAGGAACGCAGCTGGAGGTAGGATCGTGGTGGGTTCTGCTTGCTGTACCGTGTCTGCGTTGTCTTCAGGTTTCCGGGACAGGGCATCTGCCTTCTGGTTCTGAGAGCTAGGGATATAGCGGATCCGGAACTGGAACCGGGAAAAGAACAACGCCCACCGGATCTGTCTTTGGTTCAGCTTGCGGGTGGTCTGGAGGTACTCCAGATTCCGGTGGTCGGTTCTCACCTCCACCGGATGTCGTGCCCCCTCAAGATGGTGGCGCCAGACCTCAAAGGCCACCTTGATGGCCAGTAGTTCCCGCTCCCACACAGTATAGTTACGCTCCGCTGGTAGGAGCTGGCGGGAATAGAAGGCACAGGGCAAGAGTGGCGCTTCAGGTCCATTCTGTTGAGACAAGACGGCACCGAGAGCCGTACTGGAGGCGTCGGTCTCCACCACAAAGGGTCGAGAGGGGTCAGGATGTTGTAAGATCGGCGCCCTCTGGAAACAGGCCTTCAACCCCTGGAACACCTCCTCTGCCTCCTCGTCCCAGGAAAACGGCGTCTTTGGGCGCAGTAGCCGGGTCAACGGGGTGGTGCGATGAGCATAATCTGCGATGAAGGTCCGGTAGTAGTTGGCGAACCCCAGGAAACGCTGTAGGTCCTTGCGGTTCCGGGGTGCCGCCCATTCTCGAACCGCTGCCACCTTCCCAGGGTCCATCTGCACCCCATCTGGAGAGAGCCGGTGACCAAGGAAGTCCACAGTCCGCTGATGGAACTCGCACTTGCTGAGCTTTGCGTACAAACGGTGCTCACGCAAGCGCTGCAGCACGGTCCGGACATGTCCCTCATGGCGAGCCGGGTCACGGGAGTAAACCAGTATGTCATCCAAGTACACCACCACGTACTTATCTAACAAATCCTGGAACACGTGGTTGATGTAGCGTTGGAACACAGCAGGCGCGTTGCATAAACCAAAAGGCATAACCAAGTATTCGAACTGCCCGTACCGGGTCCCAAACGCTGTCTTCCACTCATCCCCGGCTCGGATCCGAATCAAGTTGTAGGCCCCCCGGAGGTCCAGCTTGGTGAACACCTGTGCCCCTTGCACCCGCTCCAGCAACTCCGAAATAAGGGGCAAGGGGTACCGGTCTGGGATGGTGATTTTGTTCAGGGCTCGGTAATCATGGCAAGGACGGAGTTCCCCACATTTCTTCTTAACAAAGAGCACTGGTGCCGCAGTAGGCGAGGTGGAAGGCCTAATGAACCCACGCTCCAGGTTCTTGCGCAAGAAGTCCTGCAAAGCCTCGCGCTCTGGCTCTGTTAGAGAGTATAAGCGACTCACCGGTAGGGGCGCTCCGGGCTGGAGGTCTATGCCGCAGTCAAAAGACCGATGCGGCGGCAGCTGGTCTGCCCCCCGTTCCTCGAACACGTCTTGGTAGTCCCGGTACACGGCTGGGAGCGTGGGTGCTGCCTCCTCCGTGGGTGCGGCCGCTAGCATCTGCGACTGAGCATGGGAACATGGATCTGGGAAATGTACGGTCCGTTTGACCCAGTCAATCTGAACGTTGTGAGCCTCTAGCCAGTCCATTCCGAGCACCAGGGGGAACCGGGGCATGGAGGCAATGTCCAAGGTTCGCACCTCCCGGTGCTGCTGGAGACACAGGACCAAGGGCTGGGTCTCCCGAGTGACGGCACCCGAACGCAGGAGCCGTCCGTCAATTGCCTCCACCTGTACCGGTTCTGGTTTGTTCTGAAGTGGCACCTGATGATGCGCGGCAAAGGCAGCGTCCATATAGGAGCGGGTTGCCCCCGAATCTACCAAAGCGTGGGTAAGAATCCAGGGCCCACCTGGAGGGTAGAGACGCACCGGTACCATGAGATGTCGCAATTCTACTGGTGAGGGCCCTTCTTGCATGGTTTGGGACCCCACGTTGCTAGGGCCTTCGGCTACCGAGGTTGGCGGTTTCCCTGCGACTGGTAGCTTCTCGGGACAGGAACGGGCGTAATGTCCACCCCCACCGCAGTAAAGGCACAGGTTCCCCTCCCGACGCCGCGACTTCTCCGAGGGGGAGAGCCGAGGTCGCGCAGCCCCGAGCGGCGTTGGCTCGACTGGCAACTCGGCTGTGGGCGTGGACCTGCTGGGAAGGACTGGCGCCAGGAGTCGGGAGTGCTGGCGGTCCCGGGTCTGGCGACGGTCCTCCAACCGATCGTCTATCTGCAGGCTCCGCTGAATGAGGGTATCCAGTGTGGTGGGACGATCCATCATGGCCAACTGGTCCAGTATCTCGTCCGACAGTCCCTCAAGATACTGGTCCCGTAGTGCAGAGTCATTCCAAGACAAGTCTTGTGCCAACAGCCGAAATTCTGTGGCGTAGGCGGCGGCTGTGGACTTGTCCTGTCTCAACCGACGAATCGCCCGATTGGCTTGGCTCTCCTTCAGTGGGTTACCAAACGCAGTCTCTAAGTGGTTACAAAACCCCACATAGTCCGTTAGCAAAGGAGAGTCTTGCCGGAGCAGTGGCAAAGCCCACTTGGCCGCCTGGTCCTTTAACAAACTGATTAAAAAATGCACCTTGGTGCGGTCGTCAGGGAAGTTCCGGGCTCGCCCCTGAATGTACAACTTGGCCTGGGCGAGGAACATGGGAAAACTGGCCTGGGTCCCATCAAATTTCTCTGGCAAGGCCACTGGGTACTTGCCTGGAGCTAGGGCGTCGGCCCCAGGATCTGGAAAGGCTTCCAACCGCTGCTGAAGCGCCGCAACCACATCGCTTAGCTGCTGAACGGTGTGGGTCAAGGCCTGGTTTTCCTGGGCCAATGCCACCAGCGCAGCCGCCTGGTCAGCCATGGCCTCTGGCTCTTCCCGAACGCACCCCAACGAAGGGGGAGTGCGGGTGTGGCGGGAGCAAACTGTGCTGGACCCGGGGGAAAGGTACCGTGAGCGTAGTCTGAGTCCACACGAAGAGGGGCGAGGTCCGAGGCGGAGAGCCGGGCGGGGAACAGGAACGCTGGAACAGGAGGCCGAGCAGGGAACAGGAACACCGGATGGTCAGGAACAGGAGGCCGAGCAGGGAACAGGAGCACCGGATGGTCAGGAACAGGAGGCCAAGCAGGGATCAGGAACACAGGAAGGTCCAAAGCCAACAACGACGTTGCTCCCGCAACCTGGGGCCAGGCTGACTGGGCTTTTATCCTCTTCTAAGGCCGGGGGCGGTCCCGACCCCCAGGAGCCCCGCCTCCTCTGGCCTTAAGGCGAGCACTCCTCCTGGGGGCAACCAGTTCCCTTCGCCTCTCTGCCCTAAGCCTCTGCAGATCAGGAGAGGCCGAAGGGTTACTGGGCCCTGGAGGAGGCTCACCTGTGGCCACTGAGTCGTCAAGCCCCTCTGGGGCCAGAAGGGCTTCACCTGGGGCCAGCTCCTGATGCTCTGTCACAGGTGCAGGCTCTTCAGCATCTAGGCCTTGCCCCAGTTCAGCCGGCCCTGGAGGCGGGGACTCCTGTGCAGGCTGGGATTCCTCTGGTTCATCCTCTGAATCGGAATCCCAGGCCATCACAACGCCAGTGCAAGTAGATAAATAGGTACCACGGCGAAGGGAAGGTAAACAGTGTTTCCATGTGCTCTGGTTTCCGTCACGGTGTTCCGTTGCACCAGAAGTGGTTTAGTCATGCTGGCCACATGAACTGGAAAGCTGTCTGTGGCCAAACACCGGATCCCTTGGCCTGAAAGCGAGATGAGCGCCGCAACCCCATAGTCGCCTTTGACTGGATTTAATCGTCCAGGGGTCCTTTACCTTTTACCCTATGCTTGAACCCTAGTAAGCTGCCCACCATTTTTTTCAAGTAGTCCTTCATGCTCAGACATCAAGTGATTTTTTTCGGGGGGGGGGGGCAAACTCTTTCATTTCCAGTTTGCTTTTTTGCTGACCTAAAATGTGGTTTTAGCAATCTGTGATTTATTCCTTTCCCCTTTTTTCTGTTTGGTCTTGGCACACACACACGGATTCTCTCTTTGTTTTGGGTAGCTGGTGAAGAGAGGGGACCTTTCTGTCCAGTGACCCTGGGATGTCATTTGATTGACCAAAAACTATGCTACTTCAGCAAACATAGTCCAAGTTGGACAATTATCCCCTCCCCATTCCTAACACCCACCCACCAAGTCTTCTTTGAAATGCAGTCAGAAACATTTAATTTATTTCTGCCTGTTCATAGAACAATTCGGGAATTGAATGACAAGGTTGCTTGTTGAGATTGAGTCTTAATAAAATTCAGATGAATGCTGGTGAGGAAAAATTAAATTATATGACTTGGTGATGCATTTTTCTTTCTTTTCTCCAAGGATTTAGCAATGAGAGCAGTTAAAGGAATCGCAAATTGGTATCTGGGCAGGCACCACAAAATAATATCAACCAATTTCCAGAAAGCTCCTGACTCCCACCAGATATTTAGATTTTCAGCTTCGTAGTAGAAAGCTCCCCAGGATGTCGCTGGCTTTGACTGCATTATTAGACAATCTGCCTTCAAACTCTCTATAGTAAAGCTACAAATAACATAGTCCATTTGTTCATATTAACAGGGCTTCTCTTCAATTCTCCATAGTTCCATAATTCCGATCTGAAAATGTGTAATGTTTTTAATGATAGAATTTTAAATGTGCCTTGGCTTTTAATTTGTGTGCGTAATATACCTTTACTTCTGTGAAACAGAACATCTATCTCTCAAAGGGGACTGCTAGGTAATGTGAAGTGCTTTCAGTGCCACCTATTGGCTAATAGGAATTATGTCCGTTGGTAACAGAGCAGGAACAATGTTTCTGGGAAAGAAATAGAATCGTAGACTTGGAAGGGACATTTAGGATCATCTAGCCCAGGGGTGTAAAACTCAAATCAATCGGGGGCCGCATCAGCAGTTTGGTCACCCTCAAAGGGCCAGTTGTATCTGTAGGACTTACAGTACAGGAGAGAAGGGTTCAGGCAGCCGTTGGATCTGTCACATCACAGGATGGCATGCGCTCAATATAAAAACAAGTGGAGGTTTCCTGAATGCATGTAAAGTGGAGGTTTCCTGTGTAGAACGGCCGGCGCCGCTAGAGGGCAGACGTTCTCTGGCTTGTAGGCTGCCGCGCATGCGTTGAAGAGGCGGCTTTCTTGTGTCAAAAAAAAAAAAAAGTGAGAATAAAAGATGAAGGCTGGTGGCCGGCGGCGGCTGCACGGGCCACATGACGAGGTCTGGTGGGCCGGATTCGGCCCGCGGGCCTTGTGTTTGACACCCATGATCTAGCCCAACCCCCTGCAATGCTGGAATATGTCCTGTCCCATATGGGGAATGAACCTGAAATCTTGGCATTATCAGCACCACACTCTAATCAACTGAGCTATTCACATATTAGTATGTTTGTTTGTTTGTTTAAAGACGTAATTCATTCAGAGGTCTCAGACAAGGAGAGAAGCTTGTTTTCCCAGATGCAATACAACATAATTCCATACTGCATTAGCAGACAATGATCTGAACAATTCTTTGCCGCTATAAAGCCAAGCAAATGCAATGGGATATGGCAACCCAGTTGTTTTTTTAATGACAACGTAACAAAAATGAATAGGATTGTGCAGATACGTTTCCAGAGGTGCCCTCACCCTTTTGGATGAAGGAAGCCTATTGAGAGTAACCTTGTGAAATTTAATGGAACTACAGTGGTACCTCAGGTTACATACGCTTCAGGTTACAGACTCCGCTAGCCCAGAAATAGTGCTTCAGGTTAAGAACTTTGCTTCAGGATGAGAACAGAAATCGTGCTCCGGTGGCACGGCAGCAGCGGGAGGCCCCATTAGCTAAAGTGGTGCTTCAGGTTAAGAACAGTTTCAGGTTAAGAACCGACCTCCGGAACGAATTAAGTACTTAACTCGAGGTACCACTGTACTCTGATGTAAATGGATCATGTATCACAGCCTAAATTAGTTTGGGGCATAGCAGTTTTCAACTCCTTAAAAGGACAACCCTACACATGCCTACTCAGAAATAAATCTCATTGGGCTTAGTTGGGGTTTCTTCAGGTAAGTCAGTGCAGAATTGTTTCAGTCTTAGTATTTATTCACCACACATTGAAAGCTAGGTGTCAGAGAGAAGAATTCTAGCCTTACTTTGCCCCTGATTGATTGATTGGCTGACGAATGAATGACTGATTAAATAACACCAGGGTGTTTCCATGTCTACGAATTAAAGCTGGGATTTTTGATTGATTAGATTGTTATAAAATTTTGATCAGGTTAAAAAAAGGAAGTGGGTATTTTAAAGTAATAGAAGTCTGACAGTGGTGTGCACCATCTTTCTCACAGACATTTTTGTTTTGACCATACACTCCCCCCCCCCCATTGAATCAATTAATTATATACAATTAGGCTGCAATCCTGTGCTCATTGAACTGGGAGTAAGCCCTATAGAGATTTACTTTTGAGCAGGCATGTATAGGATCAGCTATAGTTTCTGCAATCGTATGCCGCTCCTGAAACAATTGTGCTTTTCTTTCTCATGGGGACCATTACACCACACAAACCCCCATCTTCAGCCTGGCAGTACATTTCGCAGGTATGATTACCACCTCTTTTGCTGCTTATGTGAACTACGCTGTAGGGAGAGGGAGAGGAAAGGGTGGGTGGGTGGGTGTAGAGTAGCCAGGAAACAGATTAAGCTGCAATGGGAAGATACAAGTCACTATTTGAAGCATTTTGTTCAGATTACTTTTCAGCATTTGAGTTGGACAGTGTGGCTGACTTTTACTCTTATGCACTAAGGAGATAACGCCGAAATCCACCTAGGCGATTTCTTTTTTTAAAAGCAAAGCTATGTTCCAGTGTAATTACATACAATACCGCAATGCAATTGTTCACAATGTGATCGGATTCCCTTTCATTCTAGTTAAAATGGCTTCTCACAACCTCTCGAGTCCTACTAGGGCTGCTGGAGCTATTATTTTTTTGCTGAAGTGGCAGGCTGGATAGTACAGTAGGGTAAACCCAGGGGCCATTATGATGACACCTTGCTAGATATACTGTACACGGCGCACAGTAACTGTGTAAAACACAGATAGTCGATAGTCCATCTTCCATCAAATGATAGCTAATCCCCTCGGCTGAGGGATAAGATCCCCATGGAACTATTCAGAATAGCAGCAGCTTTATCCAATGTCAAGCGGTGGTTCCTTCTAGGGTAGCGGCAATCTTGTACAAGTGACATCTAATGTTTGCTTCAGGACTGAACAATTATGTCCAATTTTCAAAACAGATGGCCAACAAAGATTTCACATGAAAATACGGTTGGAGGCAGTACAGCTCTGAATACCAGTTGCTAGGAATTATTATTAATATTATTGCCATTTGCGGACAATGTAATTATGTGTACATCTGGAAAAAATAGTTATAGATACATACACAAGCAGAGATGAGCACACACAATAAGTACAATGTAAAAATGGTCCACATAAGAAACAAAATCAAATACATATACAGCATCCATTAACACAGAATCAATAAAGTGGGAGAGCATTACAAGGCACCATAAGGTACAATCCCAAACGATATAAAACACATTGCTCGTATGACCATCCGCCCAGTTTCATTCTCACCATCCATCCCACCCAACCACTATGGTCATCACTATCTCACACATTTTCTCTATCAATCAACCACCCACATGCAAACCAATTATACTCTGCAACATTACTACCCACGTACAAAGAAACGCTGCCAAGCATACCTATGTGCAGGGCTTTTTCCCCAGCCTGAACTTGCCAGAACTCAGTTCTGGCACCTCTCAGGTGGGTGCCATTGCCATTCTAAGATAATGAGGGAGGTGTTCATGGTGAGTTCTGGCACCTCTTTTTTTAGAAAAATAACACTGGCTACGTAAGATACTCTCCCCACCTCTGAAGCACTCATGGGTACATTAACCGCAGGACCATCTAATACCTCTCCTATCTCTCACCTGGAAGAGATCTAAATCATCTTCCATCCATTCAATTGGGGAGCATGCAGCTGCACTCAGGACTTGCTTCTGAGCATCCCATGGGCATCTAGTTGGCAACTGTCAGAAAAGGATGTTGAATTAGTTTGGCCATTGACCAGAGCCAGCAGGGTTTTTCTTATGTTCTTATTGGTGCTTCTGATAATAATAATAATAATAATAATAATAATAATAATAATAATAAATTTTATTTATATCCCGCCCTCCCCAGCCGAAGCTGGGCTCAGGGCGGCTAACAACAATAAAATAATACAACATTCTAAAATCATTTCATTATAAAATTAATTCAAATCAAATTGATGGCAACCATTGGGCTAGAGTTCTGTGAAGATTGTCAAAGGAAGGAATCAGGCTGTGCCCTGGCCAAAGGCCTGGTGGAACAGCTCTGTCTTGCAGGCCCTGTGGAAAAATGTCAAGTCCTGCAGGGCCCTAGTCAATAGAACTGAGATATTTAAATGGATGAAATAAATTATTTCATCCTGTTCTGCTTCTTAATGCAAGATGATGTTAATTTCCACAAAAGTATATATCAGTATAATTCCTGTCTTCAAATAAATGGTAATGGTTTTGTTTGATCATCCAGGAGAGTCTTTCACTTTTACTGCTCATGGCCACGTTTTTATTTTATTTATCAGGCATTTTGTTATTTCCAAAGTGTTTTGTTAACCACAATTCATGGCAACTGCAATGCTGGCTCAGGTCATTCAATCCATCCCCACTTTCCCCCTAATATAGCCTTCCCCAACCTAGTAGAAGTCCTATAATCTCATGACCATTGGCCATATTGGTTGTGGCTGATGGAAGTTGCAGTCCAAATATATACAGCTCATCATGTTGGGGAAAGATGTTCCAATGAATGGTGTAGTAGGGATTTTTGGTTTGGCCATGAGAAGAGACCTACAAGTCTTATTTAATCAAAATACAACTTCAAATATCATTTCAACTAACTTTGCATCTTTCTCAACATAATTCCTCAATTTTACTTCATATTATATTAGAGATGTTTCTTATTTGTCAATATTCTGGGCCAATAATAAATCCATCAATATAATAGACCTAATGCATACACACAGAAGACAAAAACTTTCAGTTGCTGTTAGGAGAGAATGTCCAATTAGACTTGAAAGGCTCGGTTTGGGATATTAAAGTGTGGCTTTGCAAGGGGGGATACTCAACTGCTATAGTGAAGATTTCATCTGTCAAAAATGGTTCATCGGCAAGTACAATTCTACTTCTAGATGTTTGCAGTGAGAATGCTCATACTGAATAACATCCACAATTACCAATGCACCATGCATCCAGAGGCCACACATAGCGTGAAATTAGTCCTATTGTACCTTAATAATAGGCTAATTTTACCCATGTGAAAGAACCCAAAGTCCTTTCTGGCATTCCTCGTTGACTTTTGAACAAAGAGAAATGCATATATAGCTCTAGCAGTGTTTACATATATGATTTCTGATTGTTTAACCAGGCAAAGTGAGCATTCTTCACCGGAGCAGTATTTGTTATTCCACACTGTGAGAGGCAGAAGAGGTGTTTGATCTTTATAATTGAAGGATGGCTTTAGCTGCAGTGATAATCAATGTAAACACCTAATGTAGACACATCATCTTCCTTTGTAAGGTTCTCCCACCTCCCTGGCTGGCCAAAGTGTATAATTCATGTGAACATTTTGTGCGAATCTTGCTCTCTGAAGTCCAGCTATGGTGAAGTTACCGTAGTTTAAAACTCTCACTTCTTCTCCTTGAAGAAGTCTTATGTCTATCATCTATCTATCTATCATCTATCTATCTATCTATCTATCTATCTATCTATCTATCATCTATCTATCATCTATCATCTATCATCTATCATCTATCTATCTATCATCTATCTATCTATCTATCATCTATCTATCTAACTATCTATCTATCTATCAATCTATCTATCATCTATCTATCTATCTATCATCTATCATCTATCTATCATCATCTATCATCTATCCATCATCTATCTATATCTAAATCATGCGAAGAACCTGTGTGTGTGTGTGTGTGTGTGTGTGTGTGTGTGTGTGTGTGTGTGCAACAGAAACCCCCTTCAAATCTTTACCCTGAAGGTATGGATCGAAGCTGGGCTAGACCAATGGAGGGTATGCGACCAGTATTTTCAACCCTGTTCTCCCATTCGCATGCTTGTAATTGAGTGAAGGGTAAACACCCCAAGTAGGGGTCATGTGATTTATCAACCAGATGATTGCTTCTTTGCATTGACAGGCTGTTGTTGTTGTTGTTAGTAATGATGCTACAAAAAATAGGCTTCCAAGCAGTATACAAAATATAAAAACCAGTTTCACAAACATTAAAATATAAACATCCATAATTAAAAGACACAATGAACATTCCAGTTAACTGATAAACATCCACCATTCAAATATGCAATACAGTGGTACCTCGAGTTACATACGCTTCAGGTTACGGACTCCGCTAACCCAGAAATAGTACCTCGAGTTAAGAACTTTGCTTCAGGATGAGAACAGAAATCGTGCTCTGGCGGTGTGACAGCAGCAGGAGGCCCCATTAGCTAAAGTGGTGCTTCAGGTTAAGCACAGTTTCAGGCTAAGAACACACCTCCGGAACAAATTAAGTTTTTAACCCGAGGTACCACTGTACAATACTCCAGAGGTTTTCAAACTTTTTGAGTCCACGGCTCCCTTGACCAACTACATTCTTTCTGCAGCAACCTTGAGGGGCTCAGGAGCCCAGTTATGTCACTCCATGCCTGCAGAGCTAGGAGCACCTCACCCCTTTTTGAACACCCTCCCTTGTGTAGTGTTCCCTCAGCCTCTTCCCTCTCCTTCGGAGTCCTCTGGGCAGCTGCTGCTGCCGTCCCTGGTCTCTGAGCTGTCCCCCCTGCCCCAAAGACAGGTGCCTCCTCACACTACCCCACAGGGGCCTGGGAAGCAACCCCTGGCCAGCCCCAGAGGCACCATTCACCTGAGGAGCTTGTAGCTAGGGCTGCTTTGGGAGGCAGAGATGCAAAAGAGCATCTGAGGAGGGAGGGAAGGAAAGAGGGACAGAGGTCAGTGTGGCCTGCGGCACCCCTATCATTCAAAGCACCCCAGGGTGCCACGGCACCCTGGTTGAAAACCACTGCAATACACAACACAGCAATTAAAACAGGAGGTTCAGGTTGAAGGATCAAGTGAATGCCTGTGTAAACAGGTGCATCCTCAAAAGCTGACACATTTATAGTCTTGAACCAGGGGAGAGTGATGTGCTGAAAACTTACGTTGAAGAATGCCTGAGATTTGGTGGGATTCCCCAAGGAAAATTAGAGGGTGCATTGTACACCCATCTGCAAAAGTTCAGTCAGTTTCTGACTGCACAGATAAATGTCTTCAAGTGTTTGCTTATTTCTTGCTTCAGCCATGAAACTGTTTGAATTTACATTGGCATCCATATAATTTGGCTCATTTGTTTTTAACAATGTTCAGGATGGCGAGATCTCTTTTTTGAGCTTAAACTGGAAAAAAAAAAGTTCATCCCCATGAGGGAAGTTGGATTTGCGCAATGATCCTGATATAAAACAATCTGGAGTTTCTTCTATTGAGTTATGCAAACGAGAGATAAATTCCCCCCGCAAAACACCTGCAAAATAGAAGAATGAAAGACGTTTTAAATATACATGAGATGACATTCTTCAGATTCATAGCAGGATAAATAGTAAATAGGGTAAACGGTATAAGGTAAATAGTGTTTACTGATTAATTAATCAGACTAACTGTGCAATCCTAAGCATGTTTATGCAGAAGTAAGTCTCATTGAGTTCAATGGGATTTACTCCACAGTAAGATTGTTTGTCTTATATGAACCCCTGACCACCACATGTTACTAACCACCATATGTTAAACTGATAGTGTGACTAGGCATAATATTTAAATGGAAAACATTTTGTATTGGATCTTCTGGTCTCTGGAAAACCCAAATAAACATTGTACTGTTCCAGTATGACATATATTTATCTGGCAGACACATAGATGTCCAGAAATTGTACAGATTCAAACTTCATAAAAAGCAAGGAGTCTCATAGTACCTAAAAAAACCCAGAAGTATTGTTCTGTGAACTACGGTACCGTAAAGAAACTTAAACTCATAAAGCAAAGAAAAATAGGCAAAACCTTGGATATTCTATATTTTTAAACAATTCCTGTCTTTAAAGTTGCCACTTTTTATGATAAAGTCTCTGCGATTTTAGGAAGTGTATAATGAGCAGGAATGAATGCGTTCAATAGCTTTACCCAGAACTCCCCCCCCCCCCATGTTGAATGTACAAATCTTCTCTCCGATAAAACTTAGTAACTCTGCCTGTATTTGATAAGAAAGCGTAGAGGCCTATAAATGTGCTCTTTTTACAGACACACATTTGGAATTCCGTATTTTGCTTCTATGCACACGGCTCTGTCATCTGATTGCTGACATGTCCAGTTGGCAACTGGAGTTGGAGATTCTTGGAAAGTACAATTTTCATATGGGAATGATAAATTCATCTGGCCTGGATAATCCTGCACTGGCTGAAGCTAATGAACAACCTTCAATTTCCTGTCAATACAAGAACAGGCCTTTTCTGTGATGGCTCCCCACTTGTAGAATGCTCTCCCCACGGAGACTCGCCTGGCGCCTTCATTACATAACTTTAGGCACCAGGTGAAAACATTCCTCTTCTCTATGGCCTTTTAAACTCTGTCTGTATGTGGAGTATTGTTTTCGTTTGCAATCACGCTGTATGTTTTTGTGAAGGGTGGCATAGAAATTTAACGAAATAAATTTCATCGGGTCTTTCCATTTCAACTACAAAGCAAGAACACGCTGTTGATGCTTAATAACCAATAATAAACAAGGTGGAGGGAGTTGTTGACCCACTAACAATACTGCCGCCGTAGATTTGTTGAGACTGAAACTTTAAAAATAATTCACCCAATAATGCCTTTCATCATTCAGCTTCTTTTGTTTATGCTTGCCTATAAACAAATTCCCCCTGAACATCACTGCATTTGCCTCACCTTCTGAAATAGTTCTGAAGCACAAGACATTCTCTGTTTATGCTTCCTGGCTGCTTGGTCTCTTTGCAGACTCCTCCACTTCCTCCACTAGGGGTCTATTCATCAGGAATTAATTAAAGTCCACTTCTTTGCCAGGGCCGCTTTCCAAGGAATTACAAGATGATTCCCAACTATTTGATGCTGGAGGACTTCCTTCCCCTTTTGACCGATTTCCCATTTTCTTCGCTGTTGTTTTAGCAGACAACGGGACATCACAATTGTTTTTCAGAAGCTTTTGTTTCTGCCGCCCATGGATACAAGCCTGGCAGGAGCTCCATAATCACTGTGACTCCAAAACAACTGCATGTGTGAACTGGCTTGAAGCCATCTAAACATGAGAACAATCTCGTTCATCATTTTGTTCACCTTCCTGCAAATATCTTTTGTTTGTGACATTAGCCAGGGACAAACAAAGACAATTTGAGAGACACAGAAACTTTCCCCAAGATCTTTCCGCTGTCAACAAGCACTGCAACTTCTGGGTTCCTGCCCCACTTATGGGCATTTATTTATTGATATTAAAACTTCAGAGTCACCTGCCCAGTGGCAAATTTCACCCTCCCCAGCAGTGGCGTAGCGTGGGGGGTGCAGGGGGGGCCGGCCGCACCGGGCGCAACATCTGGGGTTAGGGCAAATCCAGGGTTAGGGGGCGCAAATCCACGGGTTAGGGGGCGCAAATTACTTGCCTTGCCCCGGGTGCTGACAACCCACGCTACGCCACTGCTCCCCAGCCTCTGCTGCTTCCAGGAGAGAACTGGTGTGCTGGGCGGGTGCAGGACTGGTCATGTAACACCAGCCCCATCAATGTGGGCGGCAAGTCTGCTCCCCTGCATGCAATACACATTTGTATTTCGCTGTGGTAGGCATACTTTTGCTCACTTGTGTGGAGTCAGTGACAAATACAGTTTTGTTTTGAGTTATTCTCTGTTGCTAGGAAGTGATTCAAATTACTTATATAAATTAGAACAAAACAGAGTATCAATACCTGACGTATAATACCGTTCAGCGAAACTTAAGAGGCTAAAAGAAGCCTTTCTTTTTGCTCTTTTGGTGGCAACATCAATTATAACAATAGCTCAGTGTGCTTGTACTTATTATGGTATGGCTCTGCTCATGTTGGATGCTTTGCTGGTGCTGTTGGCTTTCGTAAATGCTGCATCCATTCCAACATGGGTTTGAAGCTTCAGTCAACCTTGCTTTATGTGTTTGTCTATTGATCTCAAAAATGAAGAAAACACATTCAAAATAATGGCTTAGTTAGGAGGCCAAATATACTTTTAAGAAATAAACAGGGCACCTCTAACTTTCTCTCAGTCTGGTAATTTCTTTCGACTACAAAACTCAGCCCGTTCACACAAAAACCCCACTCCTGAGTTTCCCTGAGGTTTTCTTCATTTAAGCAGTGTACTAATTGATTTTGGAAGCAATTTTGGCTCTGGTAGGTTACTGTAAAAGTGTGATCACGGTGAAGCATAGCTTTTATGATTCTGCAGTATCATTTTACACTCAGAGACCCAGTGCTTTAATAGCCGTGTCTGCCCTTCCCTCTTGTTTGTGCTAATAGGCCAGTCCCATATTGTCTATTTTACAGTTGCCTGTTGTATCCAAAGCGCAGAACTGTATTATATATCTTAACTGGTCTAGTACTTCAGAAAGGCATACGGAAGTTTTGGTGCTAATAAATAATCATTATTTAATGCGAAGAACCTAGTGTTGTGTTCCATCATATCGGCAGATTATGAAGTAAAATTGTTCAATTAGTGAAGAGGCCTATTGATTTGCTTTGCAATATTTGCATGCCCTTGGAGAAAATTATTTGTATGAGTATCTTACCTTAGTTAAATCCAGATGCCAGTACTGTGAACCCATAAATATAATCTTAGCACACAGAAGAATAAGCTGCAACAGCGTTAATGGCACTTTCCCCCCTGGCGCTGTTGGGCCTGCCCTCACTTAAATATAGTGCACCCACCTCACAGAACACCAATTCCACAAATTCCTACAAACTACCCCAGATTATCTTGTGGGGGATTTGTGGGAGGGAAAACTTAGTAATTTGGAGTCTCAGGCAGGATTTGATCAAATAAACAAGAATGGTTTTATTAAATAAAGGAAGCTTATGACACAAAGTGGGTAAAACATAAGATAATTCAAATTATAATGTTATTTCACTTCAGTTCTTTCTCAGTTGTTGCACAGCTGTTGCTGCTCAATACTTTGGTTCTTAAACAAGGTGGTATTTTCTGTCAGTTACACACCCCTTAGACAATCCTACTCTTGATGTACTCCAAGTAACAAACCCAAGGGATCTTCACCCGCCTCCCAACTGGTTTGGAAGTATTCTCTTTTTGTAGAAGAATCTCTCCCCTCCTGACTGGAATGAGTCCTAAGTAGACTGTATTTTCACAGCTTCTACTTCTCCTGGTTCAGCCTCAGCCTCCCAGTTAATTCCTGGCTGATTACTCTTACAGGACACCACACACCATCCTTCACACTAAACTCAGAGACTCCTTTCTCTAGCTTGTGTTATATTCCTCACAGTGGATGTCTCTTCTACCCAGAACCAACTCTCTCTCCTCTCATTCCCTATCTCCCAAGCCAATCTCCCAACCTATCAAACTGTCTCTCCAAATCCTCTCATTTTCAACCCCCTCTCCTGGAACCCCAGCCAATCAGAGGCTGCCATTCGTTAACCGTTTGCTGGCAGGGAAAAAGAAAAAGAAAACACTTGGGGACCCAACCTGCCCAGCAAAACAAACTTTCCCACCACATAAGCCATAACAGAATCCCTGCCTCTGACAAAAATGAATGCAAGAACCACACATTTCTTATAAAAATATAGCAGACAACATAACCTATAACTTCCTTTGCCAACTCTTAGGATGGCACTGTATGTGAGGCTCAGAAATCCAGTTAGTTCCTTATTCATTTTAGCCATGCCCCAACACTAAATTGTGATAAATCTGTGCCCTTAATGAAAGCAATGTAAGACGTGCCCGTCAGAGGAACATTCCTTGCATAATTTCTCAGGGTGCTTAACACCTCCTCATTGTAGCCAATGACATATAATGCACGACACACATGTCACCTACACATTCAAGCCATTTCCTCACTGAAATCTGGGTATCAGACCACCACACAGAGACAGCAGGAGGTACCGTAATCAGAAGTTACCTTGTCTTCTGCGTCAGAACTGTCTGTGCCAGTGTTCCCAATAGTGTATAAAAAGCCACTTAATCGCTAGTTGTAATATGTTTGTTGGCAATTTCATTTTTTGTCTCACCTTGAAAGCATTGCTAAGGTCAGCTCTTATGAGTACATTTTTATATCCTGCCACAATAGCTCTCGAATCCTACATTGAATCCTTCAGCTGCATACAGAATGTCTCTCCTTCCTTCCTTCCCTCTCTTTCTCTCTTCATTAGATGCTTCACTGACTGACCCTTCTAGGAAACTGGGGCAGGGGAATCACCCCAATTAGATGCCCTTTTCCTTTGATTCTCAACCCACTGTCTCCGCCCCTGTTCTTTTAAAAATGTAAGGCAAGTAAACAACAGAGGAAATAATAGAGGTGTGTATACAATGATGCATCTGATTTTATAATGAAATGATTTTAGAATACTGTATCATTTCACTGTTGTTAGCCACTCTGAGCCCGGCTTCAGCGGCGGAGGGCGCGATATAAATTATTATTATTATTATTATTATTATTATTATTATTATTATTATCATGGTCTGTAGAAAGTGGATAGGAAGACCCCTTTTCTTCTTCTCTTATAGTTCTAGAGCCTAAGGTCATCCAGTGAAGCTGCATGGTGGGAGATTCAAGATGGGCAAAAGGAAGTGCTTTGGGCAACAACAGAACGAGGACCTTCTCACTGTCTTCACATAAGTTAGGATACGATGGGAAATAAATGGCAGTTATGGCAGCAGATACAGGAATACAACAGGAACATCACAGACGTGAGAATGGGAAGTAAAAATGTAAGAAATTATTACTGTATATTGAAAGTGAATTGAATAATGTGAAATTTTGTGTAAAAAAACTAATAAAATGACACACACACACAAACACACACAGAGTGGTACCTTGGTTTACGAACTTAATCTGTTCTGGAAGTCCGTTCTTAAACCAAAACCATTCTTAAATCAAGGCGCGCTTTCCCTAATGAGGCCTCCTGCAGCCGGTGCCCTTCCACCATTTAGATTCCGTTCTTAGACCGAGGTAAAGTTCGCAAACCGGGACACTACTTCCGGTTTTGTGGAGTTCGTAAACCGAATAATTCGTAAACAAGGCTGTTCTTAAACCGAGGTACCACTGTATTAACATCTTTCAAACATTTTGAATACCATTTTTATTCTATGTCTTTTTTAAAAAAAACGTAGAAAGACCTCTGACCAATGATTTGATTTGATTCTTTGCCCTCCTGTTTTTATTTTATTTTATTTATGATTACAAGGAGGGTGAGGTGGCGCACACACTCCCCCCCCTCCATTTTATTCTCACAACAACCCCATGATGTAAATTAAACTGAGAAACAGGGACTGGCCCAAGGTCACTCAGCAGTCTTCATGGCTGAACAGGAACTTGAATTTGGGTTTCCTAGGTCCTAGTCCTAGTCCAGCAACTCTGGGAGCAGACTTGGGCGGTGCTCATTGGCTGGCTGGCTCAGTGGCGTAGCGTGGGGGGTGCAGGGGGGGCCGGCCGCACCGGGCGCAACATCTGGGGTTAGGGCAAATCCACGGGTTAGGGGGCGCAAATCCACGGGTTAGGGGGCGCAAATTACTTGCCTTGCCCCGGGTGCTGACAACCCACGCTACGCCACTGGGCTGGCTGGCTCCACCCCCTGGGGAACGCCCACCCAAAACCTGCTGGCATTGGCCAATCGCCGTCCGGCAGCCCTCTGACCCAGCCATTCACCAGATCACGGCCACGGCCTGTGGTCTGGCTGCAACACCACCCACCACTGAAGGTGAGCAGACTTACCCAGAATGCTACACTGACTTTAATCGTTTTTATTTGGCTCTTGTGTTCTTTCCACGGGATTATCTGTTCTTGATGAAACTATAAGTATTACCTGCACAGCTAAGAACAAAAGAATATTAAAATTCAATACAGAATAATTAAAAACAAGAATACACAATACGCAGCAAAATGAAGCCAGGAACAGGATTGTTCCTTGCGCCAGCAGACACCATCAATAGGTGACAGAGAATAAAAATGGTATTCAAAATGTTTGAAATATGTTAAAAATATATTTTTATTATTATATATAATTTTATTAGATTTTTTTCCACAAAATTTAACATTATTCAATTCACTTCCAGCAGATACCATGCACAATTGTCTACATTTCTCCCAACAGATGGTACAACAGGTGCTCGGATAGGGAAATCATGCAACAACAATAGGCAAGGTTGGAGTGGTCATCACTTTAATGCTAAAGGGTGTGTTTTAAATAGCCTTGCATCAAGAACCAGCGCCAAGGACCAATTCCTTCCCTTGTCTGATACCCCCCCCCCCCACATTTCAGAGATTGTATTTGCTTTAGCACCGGTGGTTTTCTAGGTAAGGAGATGTTTTCCTAAAATTATATGTATGCTGTCATTATTGTCAATTCAAACTTGATGACAGCACTGCTGCCAGGGAAAGACTGGTGTTTGTATATTAGCCAGGGATAGGACTGACAGTTGCTGTGCTTACATTGAATTAGCTCTTTTAACAAAATTTCTAAGCCAAAAAAGAAAACCAAAACCCTGTCACACACAAAAAACAAAACACATTTCCTTATTGGATCAAGATAAACTGCTGTTTCAAAAAACAATGAAGAAAGAAAGAAAGAAAGAAAGAAAGAAAGAAAGAAAGAAAGAAAGAAAGACAGACAGACCTTTGGTTATCTAGTCCAACCAATGCAGGAATCTCAGCTAAAGCATCCATGACAGATGGCCATGTTGTTGGACTACAACTCCCACCATCTCCATCCTGGCAATGGCTGATGGGATTTGTAGTCCAACAACATCTGGAGGGCACCATATTGGCTAGCCCTGTCCCTAAAGGATCACATCCCTGGGATTCAAATGCTGATGAATACTATTTAGCAAGAAATGAATCTGGTCGATAATATCATCTTCCTTAAGAGTCAGCTGCAGCCTTTTGGGATTGGCCTAAGGCACAAAGGTCACGGGAGAAAGCTGACCATGAAGGGAAAAGAATTTGCTTGGAATCAATGGTTTATTTTAAGAAGAATAGGCCAGAGCAAAGGACAGCATGTTTGATGTGCCTCCTGCCCTTTTGAAAGGCAAGCACTCTTTGAATTTCAGAGCAGGTCATCAGTTCGTTTGTGCTCTGTGGTGCCCCTGAGACATTCTCCAAACCAACTGGAGATCGCATTATACAATGATTCAGCTCCCATATGGCTAGAAGAACATTAAAATGAGCTGCTCACCTACGGTAGATGGAGCAGATCTCAGGAGTCTTTCCCAGGGAACTGCCCTTGCCCCCCAAGAAGAGTGTGATTCAGTGGGGCAGCCCCACACAATCTGCCCCTGCTCACCTCATGGCTGAGTCACTAAAACATGGTCCCAGCTATATCTTTTTCTGAATAGGCAGTACAAGGGAACTTCACAGTTAGAAACGTCTTCATAATAATGCTTTCACCAGGACAATGTTTCTGAGAAATTTGGCGTTTCACAATACACTGGTGAACAGCTTACCTAGCAAAAGGTTAGATGGAGGGAAATCAGCAAGGTGTGAAGAATATGCAGCTGATCTGGTGAGCTCCCTGAGGAAATTGAGTGTGCGTTTCCCTCCCTTTTCTAGGGCAAGGAAGTGAGAAGGAAACCAGAGCATGGGAAACATACTAGTATTATAATTATTATTAACTAAATTCGTCAGTCACTCTATCTTGCCTAGAGCTGCACAAAGTGGCTTGCAAACAAAAAGCAAATCCACATAGATACAGTAATACTGACAGGATGCTGTGCTATGTGGCTGTAAGACCTAGCGGTGTTCATACCCTGGCCAAATTCATGGTTACTCCTCTCTGACATTCCCATCTAGGGGATGTATCCAGCCCTCAGAGTAGGCCCATTTGAATTAATGGGCTTAAGTTGTTGTTGTTGTTTAGTCGTTTACTCGTGTCCGACTCTTCGTGACCCCATGGGCCAGAGCACGCCAGGCACTTCTGTCTTCCATTGCCTCCCGCAGTTTAGTCAAACTCATGCTGGTAGCTTTGAGAACACTATCCAACCATCTCGTCCTCTGTCGTCCCCTTCTCATTGTGCCCTCCATCTTTCCCAACATCAAGGTCTTTTCCAGGGAGTCTTCTCTTCTCATGAAGTGGCCAAAGTATTGGAGTCTCAGCTTCAGAATCTGTCCTTCCTGTGAGCACTCAGGGCTAATTTCCTTAAGAATGGATAGGTTTGATCTTCTTGGAGTCCATGGGACTCTCAAGAGTCTCCTCCAGCACCATAATTCAAAAGCATCAATTTCTCGGCGATCAGCCTTCTTTATGGTCCAGCTCTCACTTCCATACATCACTACTGGGAAAACCATAGCTTTTACTATACGGACCTTTGTTGGCAAGGTGATGTCTCTACTTTTTAAGATGCTGTCTAGGTTTGTCAGAGCTTAAGTTAGTCATACCTATTAATTTCAATGGGTCTACTCTGAGGAAAACTAGCATTGGATACTACTCAGTAAGTCCCATGCCAACAGAGCAAAGAGTAAGGTGAGGCAGTAATTGTGCTTGTGGTCCTTGATATTAGGTGGAGTGGTGACTCTCAACAAATGTGTGAAATCACTAATGGGCTAGAAAAAGCCTAATCAAGACAAGTGAAAATTAATGATACCGTATTGTTTTCCTGGAGCCCAGAAGACATAGGATTAGTTAAAATATGACCTTTGCTTTCATACTTTGCAAATTTAGAGGCCGCTCACCTCTCTGCACACTTTGTCTACAATACAATTAATTAATTAAGTAGGAACTCACGACATTCTCAGCAGTCTGAGATCTGTGTGCTCCAGTGAATTGTAGGCATTACCAGTTGTGTGTTACCATTCTGCACACCATATTTTTTTTGTTCTAGATATGCAGAAGCATGACTCTTGTAGTCACAAAACTGAAAAAAAGGAACATGCAAATTGGCCCCGGGAGTTTTTATCTGTTACAAAACAAGCTGATGTCGTCTAATTATGATGTTGGTAGTCTCTAGATTGCATTTACCAAAGTTCACTATCAACTTGGGCTGTCAATTAACAGACGTGTCCTCTGATTATAATAAGTATTACAACATCTCAGTCTAGGTGACGCACAGAGGATGCATAATGAAGACAGCAATCAAAACATTGTCTTTTTAAAAAAGTCATCTTAAAGGCCCAGCATGAATCAAAAGATGCAGATAATACTAAGAGCATTGCCACCAACATATAACCTCTTTCTATAAAAGATCAGTTTCCTCTGAAATTTGATGAAATAATGCCCATATTTATAAACTGCAACCATTACCACGTTTCCATTTTAAAACCAACTGCCTCAATATATGCAATAGAGAGCTAGTTGTGATTGTTTCCATAGCCATTATCTTAGCATAATGCTAACTGATATATTTAATCAGAAAGTAATGAATGTAATATTGGATTCTATTTTTTCCCCAAAGTCAATTTCTTTTGAGAGAACAACAGATCTGAAACCCTGGAGAGTCACTGCTGATCAGTGCAGACAATACTGAGATAGACAGACCTCCTATTATTGTTGTTGTTGTTGTTGTTGTTGTTGTTGTTGTTGTTGTTATTTCCTGCCAATTTACCTGACAGGGACACAAGGTAAGAACCTCTAAAAACATCTTTTAAAAGACAATTAAACATTGATAGAATGCTCCCTCTCTCTTAAATCATTCAAATACCGGTAATTACAATAAAAGCAGCACAGCACCAGCCTTTTCATTAAAAGACGTCAGTTTCCAAAGCTGTTGGAACAAGAAAGTCTTCACCTGCTGGCAGAAGATCAACAAGGAGGGAGCCAGTCAAACCTCTCTGGGAACAGAGTTCCAAAATTTGGGAGCAGTCACCAAGAAGGTCTGACTGAGTATGAAGCAACTTCCTATGCTTTTGCTTTTCCACAGCTGGAGATAAATTTATTTGCCTCCAGGCAAGCAAAGGGGAAAGCTGCCACAGTTTGCCCAATCAGGGCAAACACTTGATGCCCTGCTCATCTATGCAAGTATGTCTTGTTAACTGCTACAAGCACATCTCACTGAATGCTTATAACACACTTGTAGTTGAGGATCAAGATGAAAGTCACAAAGCCACATCCACATAGAATAACATAAAGTGCACCAAACCACAGTGTTATTAGTTGAGCAGAACAGGGTGGGGAAACTATGGTCTTCCAAATGTTGTCCAACTCCTATCAGTCCCAGCCAGCATGGCCAATGTTGAGAGCCCTAGCCAGGGATGATGAGAGCAGGGAACTGAGAGCAGAGCAGCTGCTGAGGTCCTCTCACAAATTCCGCAAAAACAAATTAGAGATGAGCTTGCAGTATCTCCAAATCTGGGAGAGATGTGCACAGCTATTAACCAAATGAAAAACAACAAAGCCAGTGAACCTGATGGGATACCTGGCAAAATCTTCAAAGTAACCGGAATTCAACTTACACAACAACTTCACAAGCTCATCGAAAAAATCTGGGAAAGAGAAGAAATCCCAGCAGACTTTAGGGATGCCAAAATTATCAAGCTCTTTTTTAAAAAGGTGACAGAACTGATTGTGGAAACTATTGAGGCATCTCTCTACTAGCTGCAGTCGGCAAAATTCTTACAAGGATCTTAGCAAACCATCTCTTAACAATATCCGAGGTGACCCTTCCTGAATCCCAAAATGGTTTTCGGCCTTCTAGGGGGAAAGTGGACATGATTTTCACTGCTCTACATCTTCAAGAAAAATGCAGAGAGCAAATCCAACCCCTGTATATGGTGTTTATTGACCTGACTAAGGATTTTGACACTGTAAATCATAACGCCCTGTGGACTGTACTTCTGAAAATTGGCTGCCCAGATAAATTTGTAAACATCATTTGGCTCTTCTATGATAGTATGACAGCAACAATTGGAGATAACAATGGGTCTCAAAGTGAACCATTCACAGTGGGATCAGGTGTTATACAGGGTTGTGTTATTGCCCCAACTCTATTCATTATTTTCATTGCCATGATCCTACACTTTGTCAAAGGGATACTCCCCACCGGAGTAGAGATCATATATTGAACAGATGGAAAGCTCTTCAATCTGAGCAGGCTGAAATCAAAGAGTAAGGTTACCATAACTTCCGTCAAAGAGCTTCAGTATGCTGATGACAACGTAGTGCGGAGGATGACCTCCAAACCATCCTAAATACCTTTGCAGAAGCTTACAAAAAGCTTGGCTCACTCAACATCCAAAAAACCCAAAGTGCTGCACCAACACATACACAATAACCCCTCTGCAGCGCCACAAATCCAACTCAATGTTGTAACGTTGGAAAATGTCAATCATTTCTCCTACCTAGGCAGTTATCTTTCCACAGGGGCCAACATTGATGCCTAAATCCAGCATTGCCTGAGCTCTGCAAGTGCGGCTTTCTCCCGATTGAAGCGCAGAGTGTTTGAGGACCAGGACATTCACAGGGAAACTAAAATGCTTGTTTACAAAGCTATTGTACTACCACCCTTACTTTATGCTTGTGAAACATGGACCAGTTATAAACGCCATCTCCAACTCCTCGAAAGATTCCATCAAGTGTCTCCGAAAATTTTTACACATCACTTTGGAAGACAGGCAAAATAATATCAGTGTACTGGAAGAAGCAAAGATCACCAGTGTTGAAGCAATGATTCTTCCACATCAACATTGTTGAACTGGTCATGCTGTACAGATGCCTAATTATCCTCTTCCAAAGCAACTACTCTATTCCGAACTAAAAAATGGAAAGTGTAATGCTGGTGGTGAACAAAAGAGGTTTAAAGACTGTCTCAAGCAAATCTAAAAAAAAATGTAGTATAAACACTGACAACTGGGAAACAGTGGCCTGCAAGCGCTCCAGTTGGAGAACAGCTTTTACCAAAGTTGTCATGGGCTTTGAAGACACTTGAACTCAGGACGCAAAGGAGAAATGTGTGAAGAGGAAGGCACACTTGGCAAATCCACACCGTGATCAACTCCCGCCCAGAAACCAATGTCCCCACTGTGGAAGGACGTGTGGATCCAGAATTGGCCTCCACTGTCACTTACGGACTCATTGTTAAAACCGTGTTTATGGAAGACAATCTTACTCAGCTACGAGGGATTGCCAAAGAAGACGAAAATGAGAGCATCAGTCCAGCAACATCTGGAGAACCACACATGATGTATGTAACTTACACACAGAAAGGGGATGGACTTTTTATTGGTTTAAACTGTCATTTTCACACTTCGCATTAAAATTAAAATTTAAAAGAACAGCTATTATGCCGAAAAATGGTACTTCCAAAGTAAACTTGGAGTGGAGAAAGCACAGTGGACTCGTTCAGATGATGTATGATACTGAAAACCTGGGGAACTAATTTTAGAAAGGCATTCCAACTTTCCTAATGCATATTCAGTAATGTTTCCTCAGCTGTTCTGCTGAACATCATTCAATATAGTTGATATTCGAAATGCATATTGAGAGATTCTGAACATTTGTAGGAGAGGAAAACTAGTACAGAATCATGGCTAATTCTGGAAAAGTATCCTCTTTTTCTGTCACTGGTGGAGCTGTGCTGAAATATGTTCTATATCTTGAGAGCTTACTCCTGTGAAAAGGGGCTTCCCCTTTTTTGCACCATTCTCGGAGTCCTCTAGATTATTTTTTTAAATCATTTTGGTGACTGCAGTGTTTTGAGCTTATCTTAGTGTTAGCTTGGAGTGTGTGGGTTGTATTGACCAACTTTACTCAGAGTAGATCCATTGAAATTAATGGCCATGGCTAACTGAAGTCTATTATTTTCAATGGGTTTACTCTGAGTAAATGCTAGTTGAATACATGTTGTGTCAGCATTCCATGCCTGTCTTGTCTCTACAGCTTCCCAACAGAGAAGCAAGGTTTTTGGCACAATATATGCAAGTAATGAAACTTTATGTTTATGGGTAGATTCTTAGTAACATCTGTATTTAATCTGACAGTGCAGAGATACAATATTCCTAACTATGCAAACACTTTGTATTACAAAACTGCATTGCAGGTAGGTGGCATTTCTGTGCCTCCAAGCTTTCATTTGTCTTTTATCCAGGGTTTATTTTGTCTATGCTCAGCTTTATGTAAGGAGGAGACTATTGTTGTCTTTTATTTGAATACCAAAAAAAGAGAAGTTTCCCCCCATTCATTACCAAGAGAAAGAACAACAAGAATGTTTTTATTGTAGGCATAATCTAGCCATAACAACTGAAGACCAAATCAAACCCTATACACAAAAGAACCATGAGGGCCGACTAAACATTTGTATATTTTGCTATTGCCATTTATTTAAAAATCCATTTTGAGTTGGGGGATGCCCTTGAATATGGTCTGGAATCTGCAGATTGTGCCTGACATATGGGGCAGTCTAATAGGACCATGACTCATCCAGACTTAAATGCATGGCCCTGGCTGCGTGTGAGCTAGCAGATCCAAACTGAAGTGTTGGGCATTCTTTACAAAGCCTTGGAACCCAAGTACTTCAAAAAGCGTGCGCGCGCACCCCCCCCCCTTATGATCAGTTGGTGCTGCTGCTGTTTGGTGCTGCTCAGTTTTTGCTTACGGTACAATAGGGCCTTCTTGGTTGTGGTTCCCTGTTTATGAAATACCCACCCTGATGAGGTGTGTTTGTTTCCCTCCTTTAAATACATAATACAATGTACACAACAAATTAAATACCCAGGTGGGAATCCTCCAAGAGAGGCTATTCCACAGACACAACAAAAAGGTTCTGTCCCAGGTCCTGAAATTCTGATGATGATGGGGAGACACAGTTAGGGCTTTGCTTCAAAAGTTGGCCTCAATGCTTGGGCAGTTTTGCCGGTGTAGCATTTGCCAAGCATCTGTGTGTCGCTATCATGAGTAGCAAGTGTGAGAATCATGGAAGGAAGAGGAATTTTCAGTTTCATTTTTACAATTCACGTTTCCCTGTTAATTATACATTAGCCATTAGTATTCTGCATTATGGTCCCTACTATGACCATCAATGAAATGGTGTGAATGTATATCAAAATACTTGCATATGGGTAGGTGGGATATGAATGACCTGATGAATAAGTGTTGGAAAAGATGGTGCATTATGTCAGAGTGATGTTGAAAATACAGTTCATTATTTATTTTTCAATTTCAATAATGGTGTGTACATGTTAAGTACCAATTCACCATAGTGTATGTAGAGAAATTGCAGAAAGAAAGGAATGGAAGTCCAAGTTCTGTCCTGATTGGTAAAGGCCAGTTACCTCAGGCAAGAGAAAGTGAGGATTTTAGACTTAGAGAGAATGAGGCACATGGTCAGTAAGGAAAAAAAGGGGGGAAACCAGCGGCAAAAGCCAAGAGATATGTTACTTTGATAGAATAACTGTATTTTCTCTTCCCTAATCAGGGGTCCCTTTACCTTTACCTTTAGCTTAAGATAGTTGTTTGTACAACCAAAACATGTTGGGCTTCTTATTTACAAGAATTATGTTTGATAAAGAATGATTTCTTAGCAAGATTTGGAGGCTTTGCCTCTTTTCCTCCTCACAGTGTGCTCTAGAGGAGATCACAACACACACACACACACTATGCATATCCTTGGATGAAATTTGTCATTGGCCTCAACTCACTCACTTAAAAAACAAAACAAAACACACCTACAGCCACCTTCCTTTGGCAAGTGCTATTGATATAATGCTGTGTAAGTTGCCTTCAGTTCATTTGGTTGTCTGATAATAATAATAATAATAATAATAATAATAATAATAATAATAATAATAATAATAATAATTTATTATTTATACCCCGCCCATCTGGCTGGGTTTCCCCAGCCTCTCTGGGCGGCTCCTAACAGAATATTAAAGATGTGATAAAACATCAAACATTAAAAACTTATCTAAACAAACCTGCTGACTTTCTCTAGTTGTTTATTTCCTTGACATCTGATGGGAGGACATTCCACAGGGTGGGCACCACTACTGAGAAGGCCCTCTGCCTGCTTCCCTGTAGCTTCACTTCTCGCAGGGAGGGAAATATGAGGTCACACAATGGCAAACATTCTAAGTTGCTGAGTTTTGTATTCCAAGTCAGAGAATTAAAAAGTTCAGTGGCATCACCATGAAGCAGTGTGCAGCACAGAAATTACGTGGGTATCACCAATGAAGATTTCAGGGATGGTGTGTTTGCAAAAGATCTAATCAATTTGAAAGAACGGCCATGATTTCATAATGTCTGAGAGAGACTATTTTGAAGAACTCCAAACATTCAGCTGCTGGTGAATTATTTCTGCTTTTCACATTCTCTTTGAGTAAGCAATGCTAAACACATTTCCCTCTGAAGTATTATAAATTAAAAATGCTCTTTTATTGCATTGTGACTCAGGGACCTCAGCAATTTGTTTGCACATTTAAAACTTTTTAGTAAGATTTTTATCTATTCAGAGAGTATAAGAGTTTTAATAATGTTAGCTGTACAAAGAATTATAATATTCCTGGCCATATGCTGTCTTGCTTTTCGACTTTTGAATTTTTCAATTCAAAGTGTGCAAATTAAGCTTCTTTCTTATACATTCCCAAACAAATGGCGCCATATTATAATTCCTACATCACCGCTTTTGTATACCCTGTAGCGATTCCATACATTTGTAGCAAAGGAACAAAACAGGAGGAGCTGAAAAGGTTAGGGGGAGATGCAGAAATCCTCTCTTTCCCTCCTTCCTTACTGGAAATTTACTCTGCAGTGTGATTATGTCAGATTTCATAAACTAGATAGAGCCAGGCTAGGTCAGTACTTCAAAGGAGCCCTACAAAGAAATAAAGGCATGTGTTTCAAGTATGTGTGTGGGTGATTCAAAGCGATGGTGCTCCTTTTCCATGCATTGTTATCGATTGGATGCCCTGGCTTTGTGTAAAAGGGCAAAAACGTCATTAAAACGAGCATTTCAAAGGAAGCCTAATCTACGGTTTGAATCTCTCCGGACAAATAAGAATGTAATATATCTTTTCATGTAGTACTTAACCTCTTTTTTCCCTAGACATAACCCAGTATCAGATTTATATTTCAGTTGCTGGATTAAAAGCAAGGTCCCTTCTTCTAGCTTTTGCGCTAGAGGGTTTTTGTTTCTGTTTAAACTTGATCATGTAACACAGAGCCTTACCCAGCCTAATGCCCTCTAGGTGGTTTGGAATACAACTACCAGCATCCCTGACTATTGGCCATCTTGATTAGGACTAACAAGAGCTATAGTCCTAAAAATCTGAAACATCTCACTCAGGGAAGACTGATGTGACACCAAAGCATTTCAGGCCAGTTATAATTCCATCGCTGTTTCTCCCTTTTCCAGCAAAAATGTTACTTGCCCAAAAATGGAAAGAAGAAGAAGTCGCAGCAAAGGAAGAATGGTTACAAGAATGAGAATATAAAGTAAGGAGAAAAGAGAGGAAAGTTGTTATAGAAGGAAGAAGCTAATGTAAAAGGACCAGGGAGGAGGGATGAAAGAAATTGGGAAAGTTAAGAATAAGGTACAACTTGAGTGTGAAAGGAGAATAGGAGAAGAAATGACAGGAGTTGTATTTTTAAACAACTTCGAAAGGCATGTAGCACAGTAGAAAGGGAAAACTAAAAATAAGAGGCCTTTGCTTAGAGCCTCTGGCAGTGAATTCTGACTAAAATGGGGAGGCTGAGCCACAATTTCTTCAGAGCAAATGCCTGTACAACAAGAAAGCTGAGCTATGGAACTCCTTGCCACCTGGAAAATGCTGTGTCAAAGTATTTAAGAAAGATGAATTCATAGGCTCCAACTTGGGGGGTGGGTGGTCCTGGGTATCTTGGCATCCACGGAATTTCCAGTGTGGGTGCCCAAGCATGGCCGCGGCCACAGTGGGCCCCAACAGAGGCCCCGCGGCAGAGGTGGGGGGCCCAGCCCAGTTGCCCTGGCCATAGTCCTAGAAAGCCATTGGAAGGCAAGGCTCCAGGTGATGCACCGCTGGGCACCTACAATCTGGGAGCCAAGCCAGCACCATTGGATGAATTAGCTATCAATAGAAAATGATAGCTGATTATGTCAATCTCTGCCTCCATGGGTCACCATTTTGTGACTGGAGGACCTCGGTAATTTTCTCAAGTGGTCCTGGCAGTGGAAAGTGTGAAAACTTCCATTCTGCATGATTTCAGACCTCCCACCTCGCCCTATATGGAAAAATTACGGATTGAACTAGAACATGAGTAGGCTAACTAAGGCCGGGGGCCAGACCTGGCCCAATCGCCTTCTAGATCCGGCCCACGGATGGTCCGGGAATCAGCATGTTTTTACATGAGTAGAATGTGTGCTTTCATTTAAAATGCATCTCTGGGTTATTTGTGGGGCATAGGAAATCGTCCACCCCCAAAAAAAAAATATATAGTCCGGCCCCCCACAAGGTCTGAGGGACAGTGGACTGGCCCCTGCTGAAAAAGTTTGCTGACCCCCTGAACTAGAACCTTTGACATACAGAATTTTGCCAGTTGGTGACACTACAGCCTGTTACCAACTCATGTTTCATCTTTTGAATACCTGTGTGTGGAGAGCAGCAGGGCCTTGTAGCGCAAACACTTTGAACGTTTTTTTCTGCTGCACTTTTATCCTTAAAACCTCTAAAATGTGTCACAGGAATATTTCCATTCATGAAATGATGGTAGCTTTCTATTCATCATTGCTCCAAAATCAAGACTGGCAGAGCTTATTTGGTATAATTTACTGGCAATCAACCCTTATTGCCTGTAACTTGAATGTCAAAGCAAATTACACCCTCTGCTAAGGACTATTCCCCCCCCCCCCCAGCCAACCGGAGATAAACGGAGCAAATCAAAGACAACTTACATTGGTAAAATCCCTATGACGTCGACAGAATTTACCTCAGTGTAAAGTGGTGCACATGTGATGAAAGGAACTGTGTTCCATATGTTATAAAATCAACCTGCACGTGAGATAAACCTGGGTTACACGCACCTCCCTTTAGGGGCAGCTGGGCATATTGAGAGAAGGCATGCATTGGTCTCTCCTTCCTGCAGAGTTTAACAACAACAACAACAACAACAACAACAACAACAACAACAACAACAACAATATATGCTCCACCCATCTGACTGAGTTTCCTCAACCACTCTGGCCCGCTCCCAACAGAATATAATAATATAAAAGTGATAAAGCATCAAACATTAAAAACTACCCTAAACAGGGCTGCCTTCAGAAGTCTTCTAAAACTCAGATAGTTGTTTATTTCCTTGACCTCTGATGGGAGGGCATTCCACAGGGCAGGCGCCACTACGGAGAAGGCCCTCTGCCTCGTTCCCTGCAACCTCACTTCTCGCAGGGAGGGAACTGCCAGAAGGCCCTCGGAGCTGGACCTCAGTGTCCAGGCTGAACAATGTGGGTGGAGATGCTCCTTCAGGTATACTAAACAGGCAACACTGACACTAAGGAGGATGAAGCTGACTTCTGGACTTGTAAGAAGGCAGGCAAATGAGGATTGGCTGTGGGCAGATTGACGCTGATATGGCAGTGCCTCATGCACTCTAATGGATCAGCCTCAGTTGCTCCATTTAATAACATTAAAAAAATAAAAATGTGAGGATATCAGTAGTTAAAGACATTCCCCCATCCATGGTAAACTCACGTAACAATTTACAGAAAGGTGATCCAAGGGAAAATTAATCCCTAATCCCTCAGAAGAAGAAACTGGGAAGGATCAATGGGAAGAAAAGAACAGCTGGGGTTTAAACAACATTTTTTATTTTATTTGAGGCAACTAGGGTGAATGTAATTTACTTGTGAGTAGATATTATATCAAGAGCTTGGTCATGTGCTATATATTCACAGTGCTATATTGAAATGGGGGTGTATGTCGTGATAGGATGAAGGCAGTACCTCTGAGGAGGGACCTGTCATGCTCTTTTTGGGATAGTTTGTCCACCTTTGGTCCCCACCTGTGGCTCCTAGAAGCTGTCAGCATGTGACAGCAGCCAAACCTTGGGAATGGCTTCAACTGGCTGACTAAACCAGGTGGTTTCAAACCCTCAGGGGCTTCCCCTGCTTGTGAAGACAGGCTCTGGAGGATTGAGTGGACAAGACCAATAGTGGGTCCAACGGCCAAGAAGGCAGTTTCTGCATGTGCTGTAGAAGGAAGTGACGGGCAGATGGGGCTTGTCGAGCTGGTGCCAAATGTATTGCTCTGCTTTCCTTTGGACCACATCATCGAGGCTGAGAGGGCAGTGGTGGAGCATTCATTACTGGCGCAAAGTGCACATATTGAGGGGGGTGGCTGTGTTTTGGTTTGTGTGTAGTTTCTGAATTAGGTAAGTTCACCTTTAAATGCAGACCCAATCAAAATTCTTCCCCATCCTTGCCCACAGACAAAGAGAGGGAAAAGAAGAAAAGAAGATTGAAGTCATCTTCATCACAGAGAAGAATAAATTCCTCCCCAGCACCTGCCTATTTCAGTCAGATATGACGACAATTCCAGATGTTCTCCTATGAACTTCCAAACTCCTTACCTCTGGAGTCACAGATGGCCACACCATTAATAGTTTTCCTTTACTAAATTAATACATTCTTGTTGTCCCAGGCCTTTGGAGTCCTTGTACATAATAGCTCTGAACTCAGTCCTGTTTTCTGTTATTTATTTGTTTTGTTATATTATTTATTTGTTTAGGATGTTTTAAATGGTGACTTTTTTAAAAAAAAAAATAAACTTTTGAAATGTATGGTAGTATTGGTGTTGTTTTATTGGTCTCGAAAATGACTTGAGACCACTACTGTGGTAAAAATCGACATGAAAATATCATGCAAAATAATAAAACACAAATAAATAAATAAAAAGGCTGAGATTTACTATTCATTTCATGCAAAATAAAGGCCATATTGTTCCAATGTCAGTCAAGGTCATTTATCAGAGAATTGTTTTATTAGAGGGAAGCAAATCCATCTTAGGCCTTCCAAATGCCTTCCAAATCCCTCGCATTAAATATTCAGCCTACTTTTAATTGTATTTTTATTGTTACGTTTATTTCTCATATGTGTTTTATTGTACAACACGAATTTCTGTAAATTGTAATACACGAAAATACAATATCTAAGAAATAAAAGAAGCAATGAAAGTACTATTAAAAACCATACAGCTTCTCAAACAATGCATTACAAATGCTACTACAGGCAGAACAATCATTAAGTGGTCCATGAGGGCCGGAAAGTGTGGGAACCACTGGCCTAGATAACTATTTCACAGATGGTTCTGCAGATAGCAAAAGCTAAATAAGGGAGGATAAAGGAATTCAGGACTAGCAACCTTGACATCTAAGTCTGAGCTGTGCTTTCCACTTCCATCTCAATTTGCAAGGTCAGATGCCTGCTAAAGGCCATAAAACCATCTGGATTCTGATAAGGAGACAGTTCTAAAAGTGTGACCATTCTAGCTGGAAAAAAAGCCCTATTCTTGCTACTCTTCAGCCTGAGGCAGCTGGTTGAATTCCAAACAAACAGAGACCTCTAGTGCTGCCGTTTTATATCAAGGGATAGGACTTCAGATCCATTCAAAGTTATATGCTAGACTCTCACTTGTCACCTTATATGGGCATTTGCACAACACTGATGCAAATAGGTTTTTCTGGTGGCTACTGCTGCTCATTCTGTTTGGAGGGTGCAGATATTTTATGCTTTTTTAGATTATCCCCCCTCCCCAACGCTTTGGGTGCATACTCCTAGTATTTTTATGTTTGTACTGCTTTATTATAGCAAATTGTTTTTTGTTTCCTCTGGATATATGAAATTCCATATAAATATGATCTAGTAAACTATGCTGACTGACTTCTATCAGGTTTGGGGAAGTTTCCTAGTCCGATCCCAGTTTACTGTCTCCAAAAGGGAACAAGGGTCTCAGCAGTGAGGTGATCCAGAAAACCAATTACCATCAATTAAAGGGAAGAAGCCATAAAGCCTGGGACTTCGTTAAATGTGGCAAAGGTTAGTGACATCAGGAGAGGCGTCATGAAACCTTCCCAGGGGGTGCATTTTAATTTCTGCATCCTAAAGCCTAGACACCTTCAAATGAGAGACTCCCATCTCATGACAAGCCCCACTATCACCCAGGGAACATATTTAAAGCAGACATATTGAAACATATTCTCTACTATTGGGAACATTTTTTAAAAGTCTGATTGTCCCAACGTTCTGGCAAACTAACTTCCTCTTCACATACTAATCCCTCCTGTGTGCTTTTGTGGCACATTTGATGATGAAGAAGAAATGAATCCAGCCTTTGTGGTGCCTTTATTTTTATTTCATTTTTAACATACCATGCTATCAGTCTGTGTGCATAGCTTTATGTAATAATTGAATATTGATTTTTAGCATTGTCCTTCCTTTGTCTTCATTCACCATCCTTTCCTCCCCTCTCATTTACCCTCCCATGTATCATGGAATCAATTATCTCTGTTTCTTATGACAAGGACTGTGCTTTCAGTTGTCTATGGATATCTTACCTGTTTCTGGGATCTGTTAAATTATGTTCCATTTAAGGTACTGTCAATATTTACTTAAAATCAGAAGTCCTTCTCCAATGACTGAGTCAGCATACTCTTTGCCTGTATAATGAAGCAAACTCAGTGCTGTGCACATAACAATTGGCTGCCGCTATTGTATGCTACACTTAGAACCTACGATAGCTCCAAAATTGGTTTCCCAACTTGTATTATGGTGACCCAGTGAAATAATAATATTCTCTTTATTTAGACATCATCCAGAAGCTCACACTTCCAAAGACTGGTGTCACACGTACCAAGTTCACCCCAACTTTCCCTATTTGTTTAGGTAACAAAGTTTTGAGGAATTCTCCCAGCTTGTAAGAAAATCTACATAGCTGAAGAAATCCTTCTCATAGGGAAGAGCTAATATAAAATACTCTGTACAGTTAAAATGGTTGTTTCCCAATTTGTATTGCTCTGCAGCTACTAAATATCATTTTGCTGATCACTCTCTTCCGGTGCTCTCCGGAGAAGGGTTACAAGTCACGTCTAATGCGTCAATGTGAGGCTCCAGATGTAATAATCAAGCATCTGATCACCTGCATTTTGAAAGTTTCCCCGGTGACTATACCACTGTGATCCATATTGTTCACCTCTTTGCGCTGCTAGCATATAGGTGTGACCTTGATAAAATTCTGGGGCATTAACTAGTGGCCTGTTTATTGCTTGGCCTATATAATCAATTATCAGATTCATAACGTTTGGGGGGGGGGTTGGGGGGTGCACATCTTTCTGCAGCAGCATCTTGGGAGTGGAGCATGAGAGGAGGCTCAATCCTTCTTGCCAGAAAGAAGACTTCCATTTGGCAGCCTGCCTGGAAACTTGCAAACTCAATTAAAAGCGCATATGGCCCCCTAACAAGGAAGAATTCCTCTATGCCAGTCTTCCTTCCACACTGTAATGGCACTTATACAACTCTTCCCTCTGCCACCCTGTGAAATTATGTTTTTTCCCCTCCTTCCTTGTTTTTCTTACGCTACTTTGCCAGTAGCATCCATTTCACATATTGTTTTCTCTGCCCTAAGATAATGCCGGGACCACTGCCAGGAATGAACATCCATGTGAACTCTGTGGGGGTGGATTTTTGCTTTTGAGGAGTTTTTGTCGAGCAAGACAGGTACGGAGATACTTACTCTTAATGAGCAGTACTGGTAGAATTAATAAATCTTTTCAATACTCCCTGAAGCAGCTGCTCTCTTTTTGAAATAATGAGCATATGGTTTCATCATATTTCATTGATTTGATTCCCTTCAGCTAAAGAAGTATTTCAGTGGAATGCAAACAACTTAGCAGAATTTCTGCATAGGTTTCCTACCTCTTTATTTTCTTTCCCTCGGTTAACCAGAAAGTTGACCAGCCTGCAAAAGGGAAAGCCAGGGGCAGTATCCAGCGCTCTGAAACTGGATAATGCATGGGTGGCAATGAAAATGCTGAATGCCAGGGGACGGGGAAGCTGTTTGACTTCATACTATTGAGGTTATCGAGAAAGACACAGTCCAGTTCTATTAAAATCAAGAGGAGCTTTGCCACTTGAATGGAAGATGGAGGGCACTTAGGGATTTGAAGATGCAGCAGAGAATTATAGCAAAGGAGTTCAGTATGTGTTGGGTTTGTCTGAGGGCTGTTCACATGCTTCAGATCTCCTCCATGTGCCATAGTCCAACCATGCTTGGTAATGCAGGTGCATGGAGGATATAGCATGTGATCAAGTGTTCCTTTGATGTAGCCTCTTGTCATGGTAGCTATTGCCACAACCACAGTGATTTCATAACTTGCCAGTAAAAGGAAAAATATCACAGCTGAGAGCCTGTATTCTACAGTTGAACCTTTGATCCCAAATGCCTTGCGACTCGAACGTTTTGGCTCCCAAACGTCGCAAACCCGGAAGTGAGTGTTCCAGTTTGCGAACGTTCTTTGGAACCCGAACGTCCGACGTGGCTTCCGTGGCTTCCGATTGGCTGTAGGAAGCTCCTGCAGCCAATCGGAAGCCGTGCCTTGGTTGTCGAACGTTTTCGGAAGTTGAATGGACTTCCGGAATGGATTCTGTTTGACAACCAAGGTGTATTGTGAGATGAAAATGTCCTATGCTGATCTTCTCCAAGGAGTGGAATAAATGTAACACAGTGAACTTCATAGTGCTATGAACTAATCAATGAAGGACCAAGGTTTCTTCAAGATGGATATTTATTATGGGATCCGTGGTCCTTGCACATGTCCACATGGCTTCATTGGTATCAAAATGCCACCTTGTATCCTCCCCACCATTTAATGTGCTAGTCAGACTTGATTGAGAATGACTGCAAAGCCCTGCTCTCTGTTCCCATTCCAGACAGACCTGCCAGAAGGCAACCCTAGTTTCTGGAATCTAAACCTTCTCAGAGCTCCAACAGAACCAGCAAGAATGCACTACCACTGTCCAGTTCACACTGCATTGCTGGGAATCATATTCAGAATTGAGTCACTTGGCTAAAACGTTGGAAATGTTCTTTGTGTACTTACTGAGTTTATATTAAGTTGTATTTACATTAAATATCATTTTCCTGTATTTTAATGTTGTTCCTTGCTCTGGAATTGTGTCAACAATGGATAGGAGGTTATTAATCATTTAAATAAATAAAAAATCAAATCCCTTTTGCGATTGGTGCAAGAGAGTTCTGTGACTTTCTGCTGAGGTCAATGGTCAGCAAAATGGCTGCCACCTGCCATTCTCGTTTCAGACATGTGTCAATCTGGCCAAGGACAATGGGTTGAAGAAGGAACGTATATTCTGCAGGCTGTTGGAAATTTATTGTGATGAAAAGCATTCAAGCCAAAAAGGGTGCCTTTGCCATTTTGGTCAGCCTTGGCTTTCTCTTTTCTTTTCCATGGGTAGCTTTTCAAAGGGGTGTGTGTGTGTGTGTGTGTGTGTGTGTGAGAGAGAGAGAGAGAGAGAGAGAGAGAGAGAGAGAGAGAGAGAGAGAGAAATGCCAGAATGAACTCTAAGCTGAGCTTCTTCTTCAAAAATTCTGTGATGGCCATTTCACCTCAGAGGTCCCATTCTTATAAAAAGAATGAATCATTTCCCACCCCTAAAATATGTGTCAGAAATAGGAAGTTTAATGCAGCTCTAAGTATCAATATTTATTCCAGCGTGCAGAGGCTCCCTCCCCCCCACCCCTGAGGTTGCAGTAGACAGCAATGTTTCCCTCACAGTTTCTGACATTCAAATGCCAGGGAGACAGATGAATGCGGCACCTCTGCCTTTGTGACATAATCCATACATTATTAATTTTTGTTGTTGCGCGAACACTGGGAGACAGATGCCATTCTGAACTGAAAACCTCTGCTCCGACATGAGGAGAAGCAGTCCCTGAACTACCAAGCCTGCTAATTAATGCTGAATAATTGAATAAAGAATGGTAATTTTGGTGTTATCCCCCACTCCCCGCCCCATCTAATTTGCTGTCTGCTAATAGCAGCCCAGGAAATAGTAAGCAATGCAAAGTGCATGTGTGAGGGTGTTTATAGCACGCACGCATGCACACACACACACACACACACACACACACACACACACACACACAGAGAGAGCTTGCAATGAAAGAGAATTAATAATAAGATGAAATAAAGAGTGTGAAATAGGACAAAGAAGAAAGCGATAACATTCCTTTTGGTTTCTTAGTGTCTCTCTGTTAGGTTTTTGAGACTGAGAATACCAAACAAGGAAAGATCATTTGATGTTTTCTGTGATGAAATGAAATGAGGGGAAACAGTTAAGCCTGTGAAAATATAGGGGAAAGTGACCAATATGTTTGAAGGGACGCGGGTGTGGGTTAAACCACAGAGCCTGGGACTTGCCAATCAGAAGGTTGGTGGTTCAAATCCCCGTGACGGGTGAGCTCCCATTGCTTGGTCCCTGCTCCTGCCAACCTAGCAGTTCGAAAGCACGTCAAAGTGCAAGTAGATAAATAGGTACCGCTCCGGCGGGAAGGTAAACGGCGTTTCCGTGCGCTGCTCTGGTTCGCCAGAAGTGGCTTAGTCATGCTGGCCACATTGCTCGGAAGCTGTATGCCAGCTCCCTCGGCCAATAAAGCGAGATGAGCGCCACAACCCCAGAGTCGGTCACAACTGGACCTAATATGTTTACTTGGCAATTGTACCATTCTTCCACACATAGGTCTATGCAACTCGCCTTCCAGCACAATCTTAGACATACTTGTTTAGAAATAAATCTTAAGGAAACCAATAGGACCTACTTCGTAGCTAACAAACAATAGGTCCCAGAATTCTTTAGGGGAAGCCATGCCTATTTAAAGCAGTATCATAGTGCTTTAAATGTATAGCCTGAATGTGGCCATAGAAGCACAGATGTATCCCAAGGCTGCATCCAGCAGTTCATACTACTGTGTAGCCCGGGGTTTTTTGAACTACAACTCCCTTCATCCCTAGCTAGCAGGACCAGTGGTGAGGGATGATGGGAATTGTAGTCCAAAAAAACAGCTGGAGACCCAAGTTTGGGAAACCCTGGTGTAGCTGTACCAAATTTAAGAAAATATGATTTTTTTGTATACATAAAGAGGAGCTTGTGATGACTATCTTGGCCAAAAAGTATCGATTGGAGAATGATGGATAGAAAGATAAGATTTCTGTTTGCTACGTTCTTGCTTGGGATACCTCTCTTTCCTAAGGATGATTCAGTGCACACATGGATCAGTTTATTCTTCTGTACCTCCACATTTCCTGTATTGTGTGTTCTTGTAACTCAGTAAACCTTTCCTAATCTTAGCACTGACTTGGTTTTACCAATCTTGAGAACGGTGATTAAATCATTCCAACATCAGCAGCAACCTTATTGAACCAGATTGTACATTTCGTTTTACTGCACATAGGTCAGGGTTATTGCTACACGGTAATATTAGGCCCTCTTCTTGCAGCTTATCTGCCTAACACACTTGTTTACACCTACTGGCAAACACTTCATACACTTGAAATCCAATTTACTGTCTTCCTGACAAGAGGCGATCTTATGCATCTTTTATGTCAATTTCATAAAACGACAGCTTTGGGGAAAGATCTAAAGTACAATCCATTCAGTGGCATCACTAGAGAGAAGCAGGTTGTGGCAGAGAAAAGGCAGAGGAAGTTCTGTGGAGACAAGTTTAGTCTCAAATGCATAGGCTGTTAGACGTCAACATGAAAGAAAACCTACCTTTTTGTTCAACCATCGCAATTGCAGATGCTTCCAGTGACGGGTGGGAAGAAATGATTTTCCAGGGGAGCATTTGCTTTCCTGTGGCTTCTTGCATCATCACTGGAAACTTTGCTTCAGGCCTCATGGAACTCAAATAGGTATGCAAGGGTATTCATTTCAATTGGGCTGCAGCAGGAGAAGCTATCACTGGACCATGGCCAAAGAGCACCACCAGATGTGTCCTTAGTTAGAAGCATGCCCCATTGATCCTGGTTGTTGGGTGTATTGTGAAATAAGGATGCATAGAATTGCATATTACCATATTTTTCTGTGTATAACACGCCCCTGTGTATAAGATGCCCCCTATTTTGGGGGACACAAAATTAAGAAAAGGGGGGGGGGAGATTGCCAAGAGTTGTTGAGCTTCTTTTAGGGGGAGGATTGCAAAAGAAAACTCACCCGCCAGACCAACAATGGCAATCATGTGCATTGCTAAACCCACCAATTGTCTGCCTGCTCGCCACCAGCAGCCACCAATCGCCCGCCCAATTGCCACGGCAACAGCCAATCGACAGCAGCCCTTGCCGCAGCCACCAATCACCTGCCCAATCACCCCAGAAAATCTTCTGCTTGTGGCAGCAACCAATCCCCTGTCCCACCTCTGCACTATCCGTCTATAAGACAACCCCCCATTTTTGACAGTATTTCATAAGAAATAAACCTCATCTTGTGTATGGAAAAGTACAATAATTTAAGAATATATCTGCATGAATCTCGCCACCCCCACCCTCAGGAATCGGATGTATTCAATCAATGCATCTGTTCCTACATCACACTTGCTGTTTGGCCTGTGGTTCTTCGTATACACATAAACACCCACCCCATAATCTTACAGCTAATCATTTTACTTTACGTCTTACTCCTTTTTTTCCAGAGACTTTCTCCAACTTTCCAATTTAATCATAAATTGCTGAGCTCAGAGTGCAGAAAGTTCATTTTCAGAAGCTCCTTAGAAAGAACGGCATCGGGATGTAAGAGTTTTGACAGCTGACATACGCAGTACTTTAATAACCTGAAAGCCTCCCAAAGTGGTACAGTCAGAATGTTTCCCTGTTGGCCTAGAATTTCAGAATTTTTTTTTATGGGAAGGAATGAAAAATTACCACCCTTCCACATCTGGGTGAATGGCAGTTGCTTGCTCCTTGAAAAATAGCATGACACAGTTTCCCTTAATGCCACCAAAAAAGGAACATGCCGAAGAAATAATTACGTGTAGACACAAGAATGACAAGAAAAGGCACTGTAAATTCTTCCAGCAGGGACAATTAGGCATGTTCAGGCATTCACCTAAATAGACTTGGTGTAAAAACAGAGATGCATTCCTGCCTGAACATCTTCAAATGTGCAGGCTGCTGTGATTAGCACAAAGGTCTGAAGAGCATTTTCAAGCATGTTCAGCTGAGTGGTAACTGTAACTAGGACTCATAAGTTGTCCCAGTCATGAGGAGAGCTCCTAAGTGCATTCAAGAAACACGCTCAAAATATCCTTGTGAGACTGAATATGAGCCTGTGTGCATGCCTTTGCCCCGATCCCAATTTTAAACTTTGACTAAGCAAGGCCACAAGTCTGTGATGCTTGCATAACACTAGGTGAAGAATCCCACGCAGTTTTAAACGTCAGGCCTTTCCCATCATTACTAGCTCCAAAAATTCTTGCTTGAAATGGACCTTGGATCCACCTGGAGGCAGTTTTAGAGTGTAGCGACCAGTTAGGTGGCATTGGCACAGGGCTGCAGGGGGGGGGGAGCGCCACCACAAGGCTGTAGAATGGAGTGTTAGCATCGCACAGGTTGCCACTGAAACTTGAGAGCCCAAAGTCTGCTACTGATTCACCCAGTGCTTTTTTCTTTCTTTCTGGGGGTACGCAGGGGTATGCATACACCTAAACATTTTGTGCACCTACGTTTGGCCTCATTGAGGGGCAGTATTTCAATATGAGTAGGAAAATGAGAGTACCTCTAAACATTTTTTTAAGGAAAACAAGCACTGGATCCACCCATTTTCTGCCCCACTCACCTCATCATGGGGAAAAATGAATAGCTGAACAAGGAAGTCTTGTTTTCAAATAATTAGGAGATCTGCATGTTCATTGATACCTTGTCCCCATGGTCATAGGACAAGCAGCATAGAGTATTCAAGCATGCCCCCCCCCCGATAATTTCTATGCAACCTGATATTCCTTTATCTCTCATGCGAATGGTGATCTTTGTATTCCTAGACTCCCAGAACTTCAGAGGTTGTTCTGGACAGATACACTAACATTGTGGATTTCAACTTCCACCAGCCTCAACTACCATGACCAATGATAAATGTTGCACTCCAGCAACATTTGGAAGGCTCCGTTCTGGCTACCCTTGATCTAGACTAGAGTCTAGGATAAAACACCATTGGATGTGATCATGTGGTGGCATATTATTTGCACTCCATAACCGCTCCTTCTCTTCACTGTCATTTTTGAATTGTGTAACATTCATACAATCTACGTGTTTTAGAAGATACACCACCCTACCTCTGATACTTTTTATTCTATGGGAGCAACACAGCAACTCTTGTTTTCATACTAGATCCCCTTAAGGCACAGAATGGCACTTTAAACACTGAGAATGGATCCTTTTCAACTTGAACATCCTTTTCTAAACAATGTGCATCTCCCTGCTTTTCTGTTGGGTTTAAGCATCCAGTCTAGAGATTAAAATGCAGTAATAACCTGAAGCGCAAGGTCACCCTGAGTTATGTTGGGAGAAAAGAAAATCCATACCTTTCCTCTTGAGATAACTCCCACCTGATGTAAAATTGAAGAGATGCTACAGATGTCTGCATGAAAGATGTTGCACGAAGCTCTAGGACATCTGGTCAGCTTCTTCCATCCTATCCTATTTTTTCCTGCTTAGAAAAACTCAGTTTGTTCTCAGTGCTTGTTAAAACAGGGAGTCTCGAAAAGAAGCCTGGGTGATTGACAGGAAGGCAGGCATTGTTGCAAGTGATGCTATATATGCATGAAGGCATGGGGAAGCTTCAGCACATGTATCATAGAATCACAGACTTGTATCCTTGATGCTTTGTTATTTTCTTAAGGCTGCAATCTTAAGGCTGTGACATTGAGTCCCATTAAACTTAATGGGGCTTACTTCTTAGTAGGCATCAGGGAGGGTTTTCTCAGTTCACATCTGAATCAAAATGTACCAAATTCCCCAAATCAATAGGTGAACAGAAACACAGCTATACTTTGAAATTCACACTTCCCTCAGTTTTGTGGTGCAGGTCTCCAACCAAAAAGCACACAAGCCTTGCATATATTAGAGGGGGGAAGTAAATTACTTGCAAAAAATGTTCATATCAGGCCATACTGTGAACAAAAATTCCTATATTAAGATGCATTAATTAAGATGCCTTGCAAATGTGCACATGAATTTCCATGCATACATTTATTTAGAAATAATTGCAAATTGATGCAGAATTGGGGCAAACAAAAGCTGAAAGAAGGTGACTATAACACATACATACTTACCTACTTCTAAGAAGAAATGCATAGAATTGTGATATAAAATACACCTTCAAGACAGAGCTCATTATATAAAACCAAAATATATCTATTAGCATTGAGGTTCAGATTATGGGTAGTTGGAATGTCGAGTTCATGGAAAAAATAATCTTTTTAGAATATGAGAAGCGAATTTGAAATTCAGATTCATAGATCTTTGGGTGTTTTTATTATTGGCGTGAAAATCTGAATTTTGCAAGCATGCTCAGAATATTCAAATTCAACATTTTCAGGAGGGAGGGCAATATTTCCTTTCTGTGTAACTGCAGAAACATACATTGCCTGGAAGATAGGGAACAGCCCTATCCCATAGCCTGATTGAAAAAGGGCTTGATGAGCCCACAGAAACATAGAGAAACCCAGGCCATATAAACAAAGAGAGAGAGGTGGCCTATTCCAAGCATTGATGGCTTATTCGGTTTTGCACCCAAATTTTGCAAATAGAGATAAGTGAGGAGTCATAAACGAGGACTTTGCTTCCTGCTTCAGTTAGAACATCTATAAAATCTATGAAGTTCTCCCAACTGGTACCCTCCCAATGTTTTCCTCCCATCATCCCTAACTATTGGCCATGCTGGCTGAGGCTAATGGGAGTCGTAGTTCAAAATCAGCTAAAGAACACTAGGTTGGGAAAGACTAATTAGGAGAATGGAGTTCAGGAAGGAACCAGGGCTTTCTCTAGTGGCTGTGCTTTCATAAGGAGGCCCACCTCCTTTCCTGAGAACCCATTTTCTAATATCATTGGAAATCACATCCGTAAGCATTTTTGCAATAATGTTAAATTAAGAAAAAGTTTCAGGCATCACTGCAGAAACACAGAATGGATATTTGCATGGCTGTTTTAAAGACAACAAAACAGGAAGCAAGTCTACATAAAGAAGCATCAAAGTTATGATTATATCATTAAAGGACTTGATGGGTTGTTGCTGGGGCTGGTAGCTGCAGATATAGGTTAAATTATACAAAGAAGCCCAAAGAAGTTACTAGCCACAAACACATTCACCAGTAAAATGGGCTTTTTATGAATGTACAACTGAACCGGAGACGCATACCCCTAAACATTTTGTGAATCTAATGGGAGAAGAAACTAATTTATTTTTAAAAAATAGTTTCTTCTCTAGCACGGTGAATTGTCAGTTCTGTTGCTACCCCCGATGGCGGCCTCATTTCCTGTCACAGTTTCCTGAGTCACAGATGGAAGCGAGCGTTAAATGTGTTGGAAGTAGGAGGGAAGGTGTTAGTGCACACAACCTCATGCCAATGTGGAAGTTAATGTGAGCTGTCAGCCGTGTAATATGAGGTAATGCATGTTAAAGGTAAAGGTAAAGGGACGCCTGACCATTAGGTCCAGTTGTGGCCGACTCTGGGGTTGTGGTGCTCATCTCGCTTTACTGGCCGAGGGAGCTGGCGTACAGCTTCCAGGTCATGTGGCCAGCATGACTAAGCCGCTTCTGGTGAACTAGAGCAGTGCACGGAAACCCCGTTTACCTTCCCGCCGGAGTGGTACCTATTTATCTACTTGCACTTTGATGTGTTTTCGAACCTCTAGGTTGGCAGGAGCTGGGACTGAGCAACAGGAGCTCACCCCGTCACGGGGATTCGAACCACTGACCTTCTGATCGGCAAGTCCTAGGCTCTGTGGTTTAACCCACAGCGCGTGTAAAAACAGAGATGCATTCCTGCCTGAACATCTTCAAGTGTCCAGGCTGCTGTGATTAGCACAAAGGTCTGAAGAGGGTTTTTAAGCATGTTCAGCTGAGTGGTAACTGTAACCAGGAAACGCCATTTACCTTCCTGCCGGAGTGGTACCTATTTATCTACTTGCACTTTGACATGCTTCCGAACTGCTAGGTTGGCAGGAGCAGGGACCGAGCAACGGGAGCTCACCCACTCGTGGGGATTCGAACTGCCGACCTTCTGATCAGCAAGTCCTAGGCTCTGTGGTTTAACCCACAACGCCACCCGCGTCCCGCATGTTCTTTGTACTTTTGTCCATTTACTGTATTTATTTCCCCCGATTTGAACTATAAAATGGTGATTTTATTGAGTCAAAATGAGAGTACCCCTAAACATTTTTATTTTATTTTATTTAGAAAAAAAGCACTGGGTATCAGTATTAAAATTCTGGGCTGCAAATGTTGGGAGGCATAACAATACGAATGTGTACAGAAAACTACTTTTCACCATATGCCACTGAAATTGCATAAGAAATGTCAGTGCTCTTAAAGGCAGAGCTATACAATAGTCTCCCGCTCTCCAAAGAAGCACAAAGATAGGATCACATCTCAGGCAAGAGCACTTCTCTCATTTACAATAGTCTATATACTCCTAGGATGTCATATTTTAATAAGGCACCAGAGTCTTACTGAAAGGGCAGGGATCAATCCTCAGCAAACCAGTCAAATGCACACTGAACTTGAATCCAAATTAGTGCTTCTAAAAGGCTGTCCTTGATTCTTCTGTACAAGTTAAACAAGCACCTCTCCACTTAACACATGCCATGCAATTCTTTTGTACACTGTGCTCCCTCCTCCTTGCCTTGCGACTCCCCCCTCTTTGAAGCACTGTAGGCTCTGGTACAAAGGATTTAGAGTTACATTGAAAAGCTGTAATTGCCTGCTTGAAACGACTGAGTAGAAATATAGTTCCCCCCCCGAGAGGGAAAGGCAGGGCTAGAAAATTCAGAAGACAGACAAGAAAATGTGAGCACCGGGGGCTCAGCAAAAGAATGGTCATCTTAGCAAGAGTATCAGGAGCACCAGTCTGCACATGCTCAAAGGAACTCTCTCCCATAACATGTCCTATTGAAAACAAGTCCCAGAGACAAGTCCCTGCAAATCCTGACTTCGTCTTTCACCTGCTACATGCAGAAATCTGAATGGAAGAATTGGAACTCCAGAGATATATTAAAAGAGCTGCAGAGATACAAAAGCATTTCATTTTAAATTGAAACAGATGGATGGTGTTTCTGTCTCCACTTTCCTTTCTTGCAGGCCATACCAATCTTGATCCTTGATTAGTAACATAATTAAGAGATTTTTGAAGCTTAAAGGAGATTGGCAGAGTCCGTGACTGCATTCCTCTAATCTCAGTCTTATACCCATCTATTTAGTCATTTCTATTTGCTATGAGGATCTCATTAGAAGCTGTCTTAAATTGGTTTTGTTGGTGCAAAGCTCATGGTCTAACATTTGCTACCTAGACAAATTCCATTCACCAAAACAGCAGAACAGGAAAATAAGGATCAGAATCTCCCTAGAAACCTGAAACACACACACACACACACACACACACACACACACACACACATATATATACCACATACACAATATAGACATATAAAAATCACATACCAAGCATTACATTAAAACATCACAATACTAGCCTTTTGCTTTTAAGCCTTTTCCTTAAAAGTGACCTTAATAGAGGAAAACATTCCAAAGGGATAATTGAGACAGCCAGCTGATTCTGCAGCTTCACCGTATCTGTACTTAAAAACAGTCATGAAAACAGGAAGAATAAATGTTTAACATAATAATAATATAATAATCATAATCATAATATTCACAGAAAGCTTAAAAAAATGGCGTAAAATATACTCTACCATGGAATACAAGGTGCATTTTTCTACCAAATATTCATGAATGTTGCCAAATAAACTCATATTTAGTGGGAATGTGCCAACCATGAAATTACTTGGTCATATAAATCACAAATAGCCCCCCAAGCAGAAGTAAAGTCAAGGTGATTCGCATCACCCCTAGTGGCCCGAATTTTATCAGCCCTTTTTTTCAGAAATGGCAATGAATATGACTTTTTAAATCCGTAGATCCATAGAATAACAAGGTGGATCCTTCTGCCCTTGAGAGATCACTAGATGAGAGGCAACAAACCCGTACAGAACTAATTGTTGAGATGTAAGGTCTCCATTGACATCATCAAAAATGGATAAGATACAAAGTTTAGCATCCAAGGTAATTGTTGGGCATTATTGCTGGCAATCTCCATTGCAAACGTGCTTCCAGAACTTGTGTACATAATTACATCTCCACCATATATGCCAATTTGTTCCCTGTACCTTACAAGCCCGCCAACTTAAGAGGGAATCAGATTTGATAATATGGGCCAGGTTCACATTAAAATGTAAAGCAAATTGAATTTCTCCCGCACCCCTAGCCATAGTTCAGTGGGTGGATTGCACAGAAAAATTAATGCAGCTTCCTTGCAAATTAGTCTGTTAACCTCCTGCTAGTGGCATCAGTCTCACCACTCCTTCATTTCCATGTTGAAAGAGAGGCTGCAAATTATTTTCCGGAGACACCACCTCTTCTGTGCTAAGTGCGATGGAGCTTTTGCGTGGACAGGCGGAGTCCCCAGATCCCGAGTGGTCCCCCCGTCATGTGGAATAACGACTCTAGACAACGTGCTATGGGATTAAATTGGCCACAACTTTATTAAATTTCAAATGTGGGTAGACCTTGGCTCAGGCATTGGGCGTTCTCCCTCCCTAGTCCCCAGCCGGGGACCTAGGGAGCATCAGGGTTATCCAGTGTGTGTGTGGGGGATGGGCCGGCTCTGGAGAACATATGTTCAAGCAGAGATAGCCGCCCCCGTTATGCCGCCGCAGGGGAGAGCAATGACGACCTTTCGGCGTACGGCCAAAGCCTCCCTTCAAAAACCCCTTTAACGGGGAACCCTGGTATCGCCGCCGCAAAGAGGAAGATGGACTAAAGGATTCCGCCCAAGGCCTGATACCGCCAAAGTTGTGACGTTTTGCTACGGGAAAGGCGAAACCTGCCAATGCAGGGAAATTCCTTTCCGGCCCTTTAACAGCGACCTTATCGTAGCAGCGCCCGCATACCTGTGGAGACAGGTTAACCTGCAAAACCTATGAAGAAAAGTTAACCTGCAAAAGAAGACATTAACTGAGGGTGGGTAGGGTGGGAGAAGCTCTGGAGCCAAGTGAGGATTAACAATTAAGATCCACCCTCTATTGTGTGGGCAGGTAATCCCTCCCCTTACCTGGCCTGGTTTCCCTGGCAACACTTCCCCCAGGTGGGATTGGACAACTCGCTGGGGTAGGCGGGGACCTCCAGGTATCCCACCTGAGGGAAGGCAAAGCCTATGCTGATGGGGCCACTCCAGATCCAGGGCTGCACGCGTCCACGCAAAAGGCGCCCCCCATTTTAAGTGGGGAGCGGTCATTATTAAACATACTGTTTTATTTTAAATAGTACTTTATGAAACACCACTGTACGAAAACCAAGATGTGGGACCAATCTGTGAAGACAGGAATGAGCCAGGATGGTGGGGAGTATTTAACCTCCCATTTTTACATTTTATATTTTGAGCTGCTTTTCTTCCCAGGCAATGTTAATATAAATTAATCAAGCACAGGAACAGCGGAGGATTCAAACGATAAAAATAAATCACATCTGATAGTTTCAACAGATAAGAAACGCTCCTTCCTCTGTTAAAAGATAAAAATATTTTACATAGTGCAGATTGATCAAATCTGCAGTAAAGTCATAGCACAACCCCCATTGCCATCAAGTAGAATTTTTTTGACACATCTGATAAGCCTCTTGTGTTTAGTTATTTGTGTGTTTTATTGGCAGAAGAAAATTCCAGAGTTTTACAGCCCAGTCCTATGCATATTTACTTAGAGGTAAATCCCACTGAGTTCACTTACTCCCACTTAAGTGTGCATAAGATTGCTGTCTTGGGCATAAATTATCACACCCCATAGCCAAACTGAAAGCACAGGGACTACTCAAGGCCTCACTAAGTCATCTGTTTTCACAGTATCTCTGTTTGCAAGCATTTTACTCACCTATGTCGTCACCTTTTAATCTTTGCTGTTCTTCTTTCAGTTCAGCTTTTCATTGCTCTTCCCCATCACAACCAAAAATTTGCCTCTTTTCCTCATTATTCACATTTTATACTCTGCCTGAAAATTACTCACATGGAGTAGAAAAGTCTCTTTATGTATGTAACGACGTCCACACAGATGCTGTTAGATGGAAAGAAGTCCCTACCAGAGAAGAGTGGTAAATCAAATTGTTGGACTATGCCGAAATGGCAAAACTGACCGGAAAGCTCAGGAACCAAGAAGAACAAAATTTCAACAAAGAACGGGGGGAATTTATAACTTATCTTTGGAAACCACTGTAAGCCAATTAGCAGGACTGCAATAACACTTGTAATGTAGCAAGTACTATGGAGTTAAAGGAGTTATATAAAACATGGACTATTGAAAAAGATGTAGTAGAAAAGGTGTAATAATAGAACCCATGGAGGGGAAGGTGGGAAGTCTAAAGATTCAGAAGAATCTTTTAACTGTGGATGTGTATGGTTGTATTGTTATAATTTTATATTTGTAAAATCAAATAAAAAATACAGTGGTACCTCTGGTTACAAAGTTAATTCGGTCCGGAGGTCCGTTCTCAACCTGAAACTGTTCTTAACCGGAGGTACCACTTTAGCTAATGGGGCCTCCCGCTGCCGCCACCATGCGATTTCTGTTCTCATCCTGAGGTAAAGTTCTTAACCTGATGTACAACTTCCGGTTTAGCGGAGTCTGTAACCTGAAGTGTTTGTAACCCGAGGTGTTTGTAACCTGAGGTACCACTGTATTTTGAAGAAAAAATCAATTACTCATGGGAGAGGTTTCATTCTTTACTAGATTATGTGTACTTTACTGATGTTGGATTACTGCATGTGACTCATGCGAGAGTGCAGCCCCGGAAGACGCACATTCTGATTTTCTTCTGAGAGATGTTGGAGGGTATGCAAGAGAAAGCAATGGATTCAGAAGTGTAACTGCGTCAAAATCAGGCCACCTTCCATCCATCCGGTCTAGGAACCACCCACTAACAATGCCTCATTCTTATCTGCATTGAGCTTCAGTTTACTGGTTCTCATCGAGTCCATGACTGAGGCAATACAATAGTTCAGCACATCCGCTGTCGCACCCGCAGATGTAAAGGAGAAGCAGAGCTGTGTGTCATCAGCCTATTGTGGGCAATGTACTCCAAAACTCTGGATGACCCCAGTCAGCAGTGTCATGTACATGTTAAACAGCATGGAGGATAAAACCAAACTCTGAGGAACCGCACTCTGAAGGCTTCATGGGGGCCAAAGAACACTCCCCAGAGTGGTGCATGCTCTAGTTATCTCCCGCTTGGACTACTGCAATGCACTCTACGTGGGTCTACCTTTGAGGGTGACTCGGAAACTACAACTAATCCAGAATGCGGCAGCTAGACTGGTGACTGGGGGCGGCACTGAGACCACATAACACCGGTCTTGAAAGACCTACATTGGCTCCCAGTACGTTTCTGAGCACAATTCAAAGTGCTGGTGTTGACCTTTAAAGCCCTAAACGGCCTCGGCCCAGTATACCTGAAGGAGCGTCTCCACCCCCATCGTTCTGCCCGGACGCTGAGGTCCAGCATCGAGGGCCTTCTGGTGGTTCCCTCATTGCGGGAAGCAAAGCTACAGGGAACCAGGCAGAGGGCATTCTCGGTAGTGGCGCCTGCCCTGTGGAACGCCCTCCCATCAGATGTCAAAGCGATAAATAACTACCTGACATTCAGAAGACATCTTAAGGCAGCCCTGTTCAGGGAAGTTTTTAATCTGTGATATTTTAGTGTATTTTTGGTTTTTATGGAAGCTGCCCAGAGTGGCTGGGGAAACCCAGCCAGATGGGTGGGGTACAAATAATAAATTATTATTATTATTATTATTATTATTATTATTATTATTATTGAAATGAGCATCTAAATAGAACAGGAACCACTGCAAAGCAGTGCTGCCCACCTCCAAGGTTGATGTGTTTAAAACTTTTTATTTTTTTCTGTTAATAATAATTAAATTTAAATATTTTAAAGTGTTTTAAATTGTTTAAATCAATGAATTTAATATTTCTTGTAAACCACTTAGAACCAAGCTGTATATATATTTTGGTAAATAAATAATGTTGCCAAATCTGTTTTCTGCCTTCAATTCTACTAAAGAAGATTTTTTTTCCCTTTCTAATTTAATCTCTAGATACTTATCCTAGATGCCTCGGAGTTGAATTCCTCTCTAGGGAAAGATAAACAGGACAAATCAAGGGGGCTTCTTTGACTTCAATATTTTAGCCCATTTTTCGCCCCTTTGATAAAAGTCCCCCATATTTGATCTTCTTTTCCTTCTCGGGCTGATGGTGTAGTGTAGATAACAGAATTACAAAACAGCAAGCCGGTCATTCCCATCTTACTTCTACTGGAAACTCACAGCACATTTTGAAATTCCATCATGAAATATACATTTGCTTAGGGATTTGAACAAAACTGGCATGTAAGTCACCATGTGAAGCAATCCGATGCATAAGCAGTTCCTAAAATGGAATGAAAACCAATGCGGTCAGCATGTCTGTCCAGGGGCATCCAACTAATTCCTGTGTGCCTTCTGTGTAATGTGCAGAGTGGCCTTTAACATGTACACTGGCTTCTGTATGGTTTCCAAATGCTTGGAGACTGTGGGACATTTTGGAACAAGATGAGCCTGAACAAAGGGTGGGTCCCGCTGGAATGCTGGTGCCTAACATCAAAAAGATGGCAGAGCAGGTTACAAACTGACTTCTGTGAAGAAGTTGACAGGAGGTGGAGAGGAGCCAGGCCAAGGTGGCTCACTACTGCTAAGGGATGTACATATTTCATGCCATCAAAGTGGGGCTAAGTGGAACGTGGCAATGAGCGCAAAGAAGCAAATTACAGCCATTTAAACCGGCCAAAGAAAGAGTCACAGGACAAGCTGCACAAAAGTGGACCTTAGGAAAAGGATACCACTGCCAGCAAGCCTTTAATATGTATGCAAAGAGAGAGGATATGAAAAACTTTTAACCCTTTGGTTAAAAAAAAATAATCTCCGATCTGTGATGCTAGGGAGAAGTGATCCAGGGGTCAGCAAACTTTTTCAGCAGGGGCCAGTCCACTGTCCCTCAGACCTTGTGGGGGGCCAGACTATATTTTTTTTGGGGGGGGGTAAATGAATTCCTATGCCCCACAAATAACCCAGAGATGCATTTTAAATAAAAGCACACATTCTACTCATGTAAAAACACCAGGCAGGCCCCACAAATAACCCAGAGATGCATTTTTAATAAAAGGGCACATTATACTCATGTAAAAACACGCTGATTCCCGGACCATCCGCGGGCAATTGAGAAGGCGATTGGGCCGGATCCGGCCCCTGGGCCTTAGTTTGCCTACCCATGGAGAAGATCATGCATCTTCTAAGATACCTGCTCTATATCTGGATAAGATGGTGTGACTATCCTTCAGTCATAGCTGGCCACCTATCAGATGGGAATGATAGCGATGGCTAGCAGCCTTCTTCCCCACCTTGGTGTTTTCCTGATGTTTTGGACTACAACTCCCATCATCCATCACAGCCATTCTTGCTCAAGGGAGCTGTAGTCCAAAAGATCTGGAAACCATCAAGCTGAGGAAGAATAATGCATTGAATTGGTTATCCAGCAAAGATTCGTGTGCAGGCGAGCCCAGTAAGTAAATTACTAAGGCGCTCCACAACTTTGCAAAGTCGTTACGCAAATGATGAACCAGAATGCAAAGCAGTAAGAGTTGTAATATCCACGAGTGATCCCTCCCCCTCCTCAGGCACTTCTAATGTACCTAAAAGTGGGACATCACTTCCCCCAAGTGCTCCACGTACTGCGCTCATGATAACCCATCTCCTCGCATTACATGAAGGGATTTCTGCTGCAAGGGGAGTCTGCTTCCACTAGCAGATGCTTGCTCATTTGGCACAGGCTATGCCTGACAGGAGGAAAGGAAGAAGATTTCTTCCTCATTACTCAAGCCATCTCTCAGGTACTAAGTGAGACGTTTGAATTTTGTAGACCCCAGAGAGTTTATGATTATGCTGGACAGCATCCAAGACAAGATTCATAGACCATTTTACGTGTTCGCAGGCACATAAACTCCAATGACGATGACAACGCAAGCTGTAAGGGAACTGGACTCAGGTGGAACAACAATACTGGCAGCATATGCTCAATCTGAAAAACAACAACAGGCACTTGCAGCTCCTGAGACCAGCTGTTGTTGCTTTTTGGGTACAGAACTTGGTTCAGAAAGGAACAGAGGTCTAATCTAAAATATGTGACTACTGTACTGCCAATGACTCACTGAGGACTGCAGTCACTCCTACTACATTTGAGGGAGTGGGGATTGAATTAATGGCTATAGATTTACAGGCAACAGCAAAACATTTCTCTGGGCATCTAGTTACCAGTGTAACAATGTGCAAAAACAAAGAGCTTAATACTGCAGTGGCTTGATGCACAGAGCTAACATCATGTAGAAAATGCAGCCTGCTGAAATTGGAGACTTACTGAGGAGCTTTCCCTTCCCCCTTCCTTCTATTTAACGGGCACTGTACTTTTCAATGTAAGGTATCATTGCAACAATGCAATGTCTTCGTTTTACATACAATCTCAATGACGAAGAACTAATTCTAGTTTTGTCCCCATCCTCCTCCCTGCTGAACACTGGAAAGCCAACACTGGAAAATAAAAAGGAGGAAATTGACAGCCATAACCATCCTCTGGACCAGTTGTAATAAGAAACCAGGGCTATCTGAGGGCAGACTGAGTTTCATGGGGCAGCATCTCATTTTCTGTAATGCACCAGCCTCCATGGTGTAGAACACTATAATCCTTAAAATAATAATAATAACAATCATGTCCATGTTTGGAAATCACCCTGAGGTCACACTTGATAAAGAATGGTGTAGAAACCAAATAAATGAACATACACCAGGTCTAACAAATCCAAAATCTATATACTTCTTGCCAATTGCAGGCATCAATGCTGAGAACACACAAGGAGGCTGATGGGTTAGGTCCGTGGTCCATCTACTCCAGCATCCCTGTTCTCATAGTGGCCAGCCAAATGCTGATGGGCAGCTTGAACACTGGCCACTCCTATTTAATTTCCAAATGTCCAAAGAGACTCTCCCTACACAACTATGATACACATTGCAGGTTGGGTGAGAACATAAAATCATCCCTGCTTTTGTCCTATAGGCATCTTCAGGCATTTGCTGGTTGCTCCAATTTAGTTCCACAATCTCTTCTCTTCTCAACTGTTGTGTACAGCACATTTCTTCACTAGTGAATTTCCTCCACTTAGATTGCTAAAAGCCAAAAATCCCATTACATCTGAGTTGGGAAGTTTCTCATTTTTATTTTTACTTTCTGAACCCCATGCTTTTTAGTTCAGTTCATAAATCCAGCTAATACCGTACCTCTCCTGGTGTTTCAACGATACGGACCTATAGCAGATAATGCAGGGAGTTCCTATTTTAATCAAACTTAATTATGCACTCAGACAAGCAATTTTTCTTGGCTAGTTGCTTCATTCTTCATTACACCTTCTCTCTGGGGAACAGCAAGCTTATCTCAAGATGGAAATACCCTCTTTTGCCAAATGTTCGATAGACAGCAAGAAAACGCACAAATTCATATACAATATGCAATTAGCATTGTCAAAGGATAGATTTAAGTAGGGTCTGGTCTGTTTTAGCCATTAAATCTGACACTTGATAGAAGAAATCATTTGGGCTGGCAAAGACCAACATCTTTCCTTGTCTCAATTTGGCTTGCTGGTGTATCAGTACTTGCAAAACCACTTACAGATATATTTTTCATTACCACTAGACAGTGTACATTTTGCAAGGCCTGCCTTTCTTGGTGTAGGAGTCTAAACAGTACTGACATCTTCAGTGTAACACTGCTGATTCAATGATGTTCTGAAATTAAAATTACAGACCGCCTAATTTACAAGGCTGCTAAGATACCTATATCTGTATATATAAATATATAAATACTTGGCAAGCTCAATAAAAGGGGCAAGTCAATCTTGTTTTTCTAACAAAGCCAGGAACGACATCCCAGGACAAAGAGTTCTTGGGACTGATCAGTAGCAATAGGCCAGCACAAGCCCAATTGAAATGAATGACTTCTGGAGAAAAATGTTCCTAGTCCCATTCATTTCAATGGGTCTGGCACAAGATTACCTTGCCATAGATCAGTGGCGTAGTGGTGTTTGTCGGTGCCCGGGGCATGGAGGGTGAGCCAGCTGCACCAGCCCAGCCACTGGAGCCAAGAGGGGCCACTCTGCACTGCCTGCCTGCCCATGCAGGGGGGAGCCTGACCCTTGGTGAATCCCCCCCAATGCCCATGGAGGGGGGCCTCAGGCTGAGTCATGCTGGGGTTACCCCTTGCCCAACTCCCTCTGTCTGCAGCTGTACATCATCCGAGTGAGGAGCGAGCCAGCATTGGCTGAACAGCCATTCAACAAGGAGGGTGGGGATGTGGTGGTGAGGCCAAGATGTTCTGGAGCCCAGAGACTTCATTGACTGGCAGGCTGGGACAGGGGTCCCTGCATGGGGGCACCTGGTTTGCACCCCCTCAAAATTGTGTGCCTGGGACCATGGCCCTGCTGCCTCCCCCATGCTACACCCCTGCAATAGATTGCACCCAAATACATTTCACACCTTTGGCATCAATAAGCATCTCCATTCTGATGTATTTTCTTTTTAAAATATTTTTTATTTGATTTTCAAAAAGAAAGAAAGAAAAAAACAGAAAAGAAAAAGAATAAAGTTACACCAGAATATCACACATATTCCCGCTTCAAGATTACTCTGAATCTCCTGACACCCCTCTATTCCCTTCCATGGGTACTCTTAATTCTGTTTTCATCTGCATATCAATACTTCTCCAAATTTTTCATCTGCCTGAATTATCTGTAGTTTCTGTTACATTACAAGTGTATTTAGAATCCTGCTAATGTTTTGACCCGTTTGCAATGATTTTGTATAAACGTGATAAACATTTCCCATTCTTTTTTAAATTTCTTGTCTGCTTGGTTCCTGAGCTTCCCAGTTGGTTCGGCATAGTCCATCAACTTGATCTGCCATTCTTCTTTGGTCAGGGTTGTCCTCTTCCTTCCATCTCTGGGCTAGCAGCAATTCTGATGTATTTTCAGCTGTGTCCATTATACCTTAAATACACCTACAGTATATGAAAAATAGCTTTCCCCACCCCAACTCATGCCTTTTAAACAGGAGCAGCACACCCAACGGGCAGGGGTGGAGCAAGGTGAGGGCGGTGGGGGCAAATCGCCCCGGCTGTTGTTACCGGGGGGGGGGTGACATTTGGTGCACTGCCCACCCATGATCTGTCGTGGGAAGGGGTGGAGCTTTGCTGCTTTGCTGGTGGCCTTCCCCGCTTCATTTTGACAGCCCTGTGCTTCTGGGCTGCTGTAGGAGGCATGCAGTAACCAAACAATTAAACCCCTGTGTTGCAAGCAATTATCAGTGATATCCAAGGCAACAGGATGACCAAGTACAACAATGCGATGTCAGTATGAACTCTTTATATGATCTATACAGAACATTGAACAGTATGAAATATATGAAATATGCGCTCTCTGCAAAACCAAATAAACAGAAATCTTATAAATCTCTGAAAGTCACAAGATATGCACTCTTGATGGATTCTCTTGAAAACATAGAACCAAATAAACATAAGTCTTATAAGTCTCTGAAAGTCTTTCTAGACTATGCAAATCTCTGAAAGAAGCAATGGGTCAGATTCTTATCTGGTGAAAACAAGCCGTAAAACTATGTTTTATAACGTCCAACGCTGCCGAAGTGGTCCGCAAACAGACGTAGTGAACAGTGATTCTGGATATACCCACTGTTTCATGGAATTCTTCTTCATCACAGCAGAGGGATACAGAAATGCTTCATAAACTATATTGTGAATGGAATTGTATAACAACAACAACATCGCATTGTTGTACTTGGTCATCGTGTTGCCTTGGATATCACTGGTAGGAGGCATGCAGGCAGGCAGTGAGAGGAAAGGAAAGAGGCAGGAGAGCAAACAAAAAGCCTCCCCCCAAAAAGCTCAACAGCTTTGGTCAATCCTTCCATAAAAAAAAGCTCAGCAACTCCTGGCAATGACAACGGGTAGATCACAGCCAGTCTTTTTATTCTGTGAGTAGGTCACAGTCTCTTGGGAGTCCAACTAGATTTCAAAGTGTGTGGGGGGGGGGGTGTGACAAGAAATTTTTCGCACCGGGTACCACCTGATCTTGCTACGCCACTGCCGATGGGGTGGAGGTACAGCAGCAGTCTTTCATTGGTCCTGTATCACATCCACATACATGTTATAGAAAAGTGAAAGGGCGTCAAAGACTTTCTTGATACAGGCATTTGTGTGTTCTACCTACAACAGGTACATTAGGTTTTCAAAAAAGCACCCCGTGGAATATATAAAATTGGACACATTAAGCCATGCTATGCCACTTACCAGGTAGGAGAGGACAGCAAGGGTGTGGCTGTGCGACTCTTACAGCATAATGGCTCTGCAGGTGTGACTGTGAAGCCCTGACCTCACTTTTCCAAATCCTGGTAAATGGTAGAGACTCTGCTGCTGAGAGGTTGTCACTCCACCCATTGATATGAATGGCACTAGGAACGCTGCTTTGACCCCCAGAAGCGCTTTTCCTTTCAGTTGGAGTGCTTGGGAGTCTCAAAGCAGCAAGAACATGGTGAATGTAGTATCCTTTTTTGCATCTCCTGGTTTAGTGGGCAAATCCTAGTCATAAACGCTCAGGTTTGCTATTGTTGAAATGAGTTTATAAGAGGGAAACATTGCTAAAGACAAAAGAAGGAAGTAAAGAAAGCTAAACAGAATGGAGAATAGCACAATGAAAATGTGTGTGTGTGTTTTAATGGGTTTGTGGGGGGACTGCCCGCCCTTTGTGACACCACACATTGCCACACAGAGAAGCAAACAAGCCTGTATATAGTTGTCTTTGTACTCTGCTTACTACCCTGAAGATATATTATCCTATAGTCCCATAGTATGTCAAGTGTCTCTCTGAAACCTAAACAGATTATGTCCACTGCTTCATACCTATCTTACTCTCTCCTTTTGCCTTGTGATAAGACAAAGATTTATATTCTTATTCTCCTCAGTGGGGTCCATCAATCTCAGTCAAGTTGCCTGTCTCAGCCGCAAACCTCCATATATCAGAATTGGGTTAAGCGTAATGTTGATAAATGTGGAGAATACTTTATGGACATATGGCATCAACATATTCCATCATTCTTGATACTTGACATCTTACCAAGTGACAGGTTATATATATATATATATATATATATATATATATATATATATATATATATATATATATTCTTTGCAGTCCAACCAAAGAGTAATAATTTGGATTAATTCAGGAATGCATTTGCACCCTTTCCCCCAGGGAATGCTTTCCTTTGCTGTGAGTGAATTTGGCCATGAAATTCACTTGGAAAAAATGGTTCTAGTCAAAAAGTATCTCTGCACAACTGGGTTTTGAGTGACAAGAATATATATTTCGGCTACTGCAGACTCTTTACAGCAAGCTAACCTCCTATCAGTACTACTGCTACTCCCTGCATGTGTGCATACACACACACACACACACAACCCTTGAAAGGCCTCATCCAGGAAGAAGGAAGGAGAAGGAAGAAACTGACACACACACTTGAAGGAACATTTTACCATCTGTGGTGGGAATGTAAGAAAGTGAGGGCCTTCTGGGAGATGATATATAATGAATTGAAAAAGATGTTGAAGTATACCTTTGTAAAGAAACCAGAAGCCTTTCTTTTAGGGATTACAGGAAAGGAAATAAGAAGAAAGGACAGTAAACTTTTCCAATATGCAGTTACTGCAGCAAGAATTTTATTGGCCCAGAAATGGAAGCAGGAGGAAATACCGATGATAGAAGAATGGAGAATGAAATTGACAGACTATGCAGAGTTGGACAAACTAACTGGAAAAATCAGATATCTCCGTGACCAAAAATTTATTGATGATTGGGGGAAATTTGTGGATTATCTGAAAAGTATATGTGATGTGCAAAGAACACTAGTGGGGTTTCAAGAAGCACTGTGAGTCATAAAATGTATTGCTTAAAAGAAATAGAAGTGGGAGGGAAGACAATGGCAATACAAAAATAAGGAATGTGAAATAGAGAGATTAATATGGATGATTGTCAGAGCAGCCGAAGATAGTCAAACAAGGATTAATTTGTCAAAATTGGATATAATTGTATATTTGAACTGAAAATTAATAAAAAAGTTATTTAAAAAAGAAGAAAGTGACACACACTCTTGTTATTATGTGCAGTGTCATTTGAGACAACATCTATAGTGCCATCTAGCTGAGAAACGAGAACATGTAGCAAGCACAGAATGTCTAAACGCTTTTTTCAACTGTTTGCTCAATCTTCCTTCAGTGCAATCATCACCCAGGATGTCCCTCCACAAATTGCCATATAGCTGCATTTATTTATTTTTTACTCTTGCCTTTGAACATTTGCAGTATCAGTTTCAAACTTTCCCCTCGTAGGGAAAGGAAGAGGTACACCAAGAGCTGGGATTAAGGAGGCTATACTTAATGAAATGAACACAGCAAGAACAGTCTAGCTATTAAGGCCAGGATGGAAGAATCTGGTCATAACCCTTCTGCTGCAATAAACACAGAGACAGAAGGCACCTCCAGACCTTTTATTTATTTGTACAAATCATGGTAGTTATCCCACACTTTGAAGGAGAATTACCCCGTCACTGCAAAAGGTCTGCTCAGAAAAACAATGCCAAATTGCACTGAAAAGTGTGGGATAACAGCCACCAACTGGCAATGTCATATAACCTCTGCATTATTATGTCAGAAGTGACAATGTATAATTTTTGCAGAAGTTTTTTGTGACTGTACTAGCATGAATACCCAATAAAACAGCTGTTCTGGAAGCTCCCTGAAAGTCAGCTAAGATGTTGCACTGACACAATTCATCTCTCCCAGCTGTATCAGAGAGGTTGTTCAAATCTCTCACAGGAAGTGTTATCTATGAAGTATCTAATATACCGGTTCCAATATCCAGTTTTCAGTCGCAGGTTTGATGAGCTCTCAATTCCAGTTCCCATGTTCTTGAAACAAACAGCCCACCCATTGGCTAAAAAGGGGGATAGCATCACACTAAAATAAACATCAAGGTTGCAGCATCTGATACCTTTTGTTGTTGTTGTTTAGTCGTTTAGTCGTGTCCGAGTCTTCGTGACCCCATGGACCAGAGCACACCAGGCACTCCTGTCTTCCACCGCCTCCCACAGTTTGGTCAGACTCATGTTGGTAGCTTGTCTAACCATCTCGTCCTCTGTCATCCCCTTCTCCTTGTGCCCTCAATCTTTCCCAACATCAGGGTCTTTTCCAAGGAGTCTTCTCTTCTCATGAGGTGGCCAAAGTATTGGAGCCTCAGCTTCAGGATCTGTCCTTCCAGTGAGCATTCAGGGCTGATTTCCTTCAGAATGGATAGGTTTGATCTTCTTGCAGTCCATGGGACTCTCAAGAGTCTCCTCCAGCACCATAATTCAAAAGCATCAATTCTTCGGCGATCAGCCTTCTTTATGGTCCAGCTCTCACTTCCATGGAACTCCTTACGTTCCCAGAATTCTTTGGAAGAAGCCATGGCGGTTTAAATTGGTATAACAATTTAGGCACAGTGTAGATGTGACCAATGAAGGAGAGACTATCTGGACTTCCGGGTTAGCGCCATCGGCAATGGCGGAATTCCTCTGATTCAGAGGAACCTGCTCCGCCAAAATCGGGTCTTGCCGCCGCGGCGAAGGCGGAGACCCTTCAAAAATCCCAGGCAGAGGAAGCCTGGGAACGTGGGATTTGGCTCACACCAAGAGCGCCCCCCCTACTCTCACGGAAACCCCTTTTCGGGGGCTCCGAAGTGATGCGGGGTGAGTGGCGCGGTGTCTCGAATCAACCGCTATTTTTGCAGAGTGAAGCCGCACAGCCGTTGCCGGAGAGCGCTGACTTCTTTTTGTGGACATTTGGATTTCAAACAACAACCCGTGAGTAGTACGGAAATTGGATTTTTTTTAAAAAAAAAAATATTCTTAAATTCGGCACGATCGGGGAAGGTCCAAACAGGAAGTCCGCCTCCCCTTTCTGAAAATAACTTAAAGCAAAGAACCTGTCAACTAAGGTCGCGGAGAGGTCTTTCCCCCCCTTTTTTCTGTAAAAGATTTTAATTCTACGGATTGACATTATAAGAACTTTTATTTGGAAGCAGGGGAGCCTGCAGGAAAAGAACTAAATTTGGGAATTGATGTGCCGCCACCCCCCCCCCCGGACCCGGGAGTGGTCCATGAGAGCCCGTTGATGAAGTATAGAACAATTTGACAGCTGTCAAACTAGCTGTCAAGACGCAAAAAGAGGACTTTGTATCTGCTGTCTACATTTGTTACAAGCCTGTTTTTGAAAAGAAGGAAGGACTGATACAAATTAACTGGACTTTTGGATCTGTGCTGAAAGGAGTGAAAAGAAACTTAAATTCCCCTAGAGGGAGTTTGGGGATATTGCAGAGAATGGCTGTTGGAGAGGAACTGAATAGGGCATTTTTTCTCTTGGGAAAGTTGCAAGGTCAAATTGATGTTTTGGCTACAAATGTTACAACTTTGGACTCAAGAGTGAACACTATCATTGAACTTGATAAGAACTCGGCACAGGAATTTTATTCAACTGAACAAACAGGGAAATCTGAGGAGAATTATGTTGTCTCTGAAGAGAAGGAAGAGGGAGCCGTAACCCTGCAGATGCGAAAGGAGAGCTGCAATTTGAGGCCTGATATGATGGTAACAAGAGGAAATAAACTTTTGAAGATGGAAGTTTGGCCTGAATTGGAAAGTGAAAGATGGAGAGATCTTCTTATGTGGAGATCAGATGACCCTAGGATTACAAATTTGATTCAGGTGGAAGTTGGAGCTTTGGGGACATTTGGATTTGAAAGGAGAATGAAACAAGATTTGGAATACCCCATAGGCCTTATTTTCAAGTACGGAGGATTGGCTGGAAGGAAGGTGGATGCTGTTGGGTTGGAGCTTCCCCGAGATTTGGCTTTCAGTACTAAGGACTATCAAAAAGACTGGCAGAGGGGACATGAGAGAGACTTGAGAGCCTCTGATGTAAGATCTCCGGGCTGATGGCTTCTTGAGATTGACGGACTTATGTTGGGGACTGAAACCGGGAAGGGGGTATGGGTGGAATGGAAATTGGGAACTCAAAGGGTACATAATATAAACTTGCTTTTTTGTTTTGTTTAAGAGTTGGGAAATTCGTGGAAGGGAATTTTTTTTTCAACCTTAGAGAAACATCTTAAGAATAAGTAATGATATATAGGTTTGGATGAGAGTTAAGATTGGATAAAGTAAAAGTGGTTTTTTAAAAAATAAATTAAATTATTTAAATGAAAATAAGGTTGGAAGGATTTGCAGAAAATAACGAGTTGAACTAGAATACAAAAATGGGAGGTGTGAGGAAGTCAAGGAAATAAGTAAAGGAAGAAAGTTATGCAAAGGTTTAATCTGGTCTTTTTTCTTCTTTTCAAGTGAGGGTATTTCTTTTTTGTTGTTGGTGTATTTTTTTGTATTGTGTATTTTTCCTTTTCTTTTTTTTTCTTTCATTTTGTAACTTTTAAACTTTGAATAAATATTTTTTTTTAAAAAAAGAGAGAGACTATCTGAAGTGGTCTCTCATGATTTTAATATGAGCAGCTATAAAACTAGCTTTATACGACTCTGAAAGTATAGTGGGAAAGTGGTTGACTGTTTACTAAATTAGTTAACACCATAGACAATATAGCTCGGTTCTCTCTCCTATTCTAGAATATGTGTTCTGTGAACTTGCCTCTTGCCTGAGACATTGGAGTCAGCTTTTACATGCAATAATAGATCAAATCCATCTTTAGTAAAATGCCATTAGAAAAGATGGATGGTTTTGCCTTAGCCGGTTAATGTGATAGTTGTGAAATATGCTCATTTTTCTACATTTTTCTTCTTCGAGGACCTCATCCAAACCCTATTAACGCTGTATTTTCCATTGATTGTAATAGGTTTTGAATCAAGACCCTAATCATCTTGGATATTCTTTGTAATAAACCCTGTAGCTATGTAATAGTGATTGTTCTAACCCCAAAGTATGATGAGGAGATCACTAGTCCTCACCTCAAATTATTATACTGGCTTGTAATAACTCTATTATTTTCTCTATTATTGCTTAATGCTGGTGTAGATGTCTTTTTTAAAGGAATGATACTATCCAAACAAGGTTTTACATTTTTTTAATACCACACCCCACACCAATAGTATGGAAATTGACCCTCTGGTTCAAACTTCCATATTTGGGTTGGTGGTTCTTAAAAAATTGTTTTTGTTTTTAATTTGGTATTCCTGATATAAATGCACACCATGTTCTTTCTTCCACTGCCAATGAAATTTCATTTTTTAAAAACATGATGGGTTGTTTGTTGTGTGCATCTATAGGACAGTGAAATCAGTGATGACAAGAAAGACTTTTTCTATATCTGTGGAATTTTAGATATTTAAATTTTTTCATTTATATTTATATAGTTCCTTCCAGAAAAAGTGCTTCCTCTCTACCACATACAGTCCTTCCCAAGCTTGTTTTCTCCCACTCTGGAGGGTAGAACTTGAATCAATGGCTTCAAGTTACAAGAAAGGAGATTCCGACTAAACATGAGGAAGACCATTCTGACAGTAAGAGCTGTTCGACAGTGGAATGGTCTCCTTTGGCAGGTTGTGGACTCTCCTTCCTTGGAGGTTTAGAAACAGATGTTGGATGACCACCTGTCAGCTGAGATTCCTGCATTGCAGGGAGTTGGACTAGATGATCCTCAGGCTCCCTTCCAACTCTACAATTCTATGATTCTAACCCAGACATAGGCAAACTCTGCCCTCCAGATGTTTTGGGACTACAACTCCCATCATCCCTAGCTAACAGGACCAGTGGTCAGGGATGATGGGAGTCATAGTCCCAAAACATCTGGAAGACCGAGTTTGCCTATGCCTGTTCTAACCCAAACAAAACATGGTGAGCCACTTTCTCCTGTAGCCTTACCTCACCGTTTGAGAACCTTTCTTTTTCCCCAGACTGGTGTCCGCAACATTTCATTGCTGCAATAATAACAGCATTTGTGGTGGATTTATATCAGAGCATCCACACATCATTCTGCTTTATTAGTTGTTTCGTGATGTTCCCAAGGTAGCCACATTATGGATATCTGATGGGGCACTGTGGCGTTCTGGTACAACAAAGGCAGAACAACCCCTCCCTCCAAATATTTCTGGTCTGAAAAGTTACCGGATTTCAGCAGGAAGCTACAGGAACATTCAGCAGTTGGAAATGAAGCAGTAATGTCAACCCTGAAACTTTTGCAGGTGCAAGCAATATTAAAAGCAGGATCACATATAATCGACCCAATGCCAACATGAGCACAAATCATCATGAATGCACAATAAAAAAAGGATGTCTGGTGGGGCCCATAATTGTTTTCTTTAAAGAATGTGTGCCCTCCTCTCTCCAGCATTGGAGCACATACCCCACATCTCTTTCAGGACCTAAACTTCCCCCTCCCACTCATGACAAAGGTACTATTGTTGCAGCAAGGCTGCCCTCTCCCATTATGTTTTATGGGTTTCTTGCTCTCCTTAGAAGATTGAGGGTGCATGAGCACATTGCTAAGGGAACATTGATCCCGTTGCTCAAAAATAAATGAATAAATAAAGATTGGTACAAGTCCAAAAAAAAAACCACATTTTCTAGCTTGTTTCCACAGTCACATAGAAAAGTACCTGAATAAATAATAGCTTTCATATTACATTGCATTTTGAGGTGCATAATTTAATATTTGGTATGCACGAGGAACTCCAGCTTGTTTTACTGCTGCATTTGAAGTTCATTGTTTTACTTACAATTTTCTTTCTTTTTTCTTTCTTTTTCTTTTTGGATGGATAAACAATTATAAAATCTAATCAGAATAACTGATTGCTACAGGTCAGCAAAAAAATAACAATAATATAAAGTCCACAGAATCTAATAAAAAGCAGAAATATTGCTACGTAAAATAATGTAACACTTTGTGTGACCACAAATAAATGGCAAATACACACTATGCTGTCTCATTGCTAGCTGGCTTGAAAAGCAAAACTAAAAAGACACACCAAACACATAATTAAAACGCACACTTTGTCAAATTTAACAGCACGGTCTGGTGAGATTTTCAAGCTGAGCAAATAATAGAAAACCATTAAGCAATAGAACTACTTGTTTAAAACCACACACACACACACACACACACACACCCCAACTACATCTGTGAAAGTGACAGAGTGCAGGCCGAAATGAACCATTACGGAAAGCATGCTATAACTTTGGGTAATTGTACTAGGGTGGTTAGTAGAACCATTACATCTGAGATAAATATTTTTAGACCCACACTATTCTTGTGATTCTAATTGGCTTTAAACTGTTTATAAACATTGTGTTGTAAATTTGTACGACCCACCCTGGGACCTAGAGCCAATGTGGTGTAGTTGTTAAGAGCGGTAGATTCGTAATCTGGGGAACCGCGTTCGCGTCTCCGCTCCTCCACATGAAGCTGCTGGGTGACCTTGGGCTAGTCACACTTCTCTGAAGTCTCTCAGCCCCACTCACCTCACAGAGTGTTTGTTGTGGGGGAGGAAGGGAAAGGAGAATGTTAGCCGCTTTGAGACTCCTTCGGGTAGTGATAAAGCGGGATATCAAATCCAAACTCTTCTTCTTATGGGGAATGAACAGTAAAAAATTGAATTGATGATGACGGTGAATTAGGAAATGTAGGAGCTAGGATTTAGATGTCACAGGTGCTCCAAAGAAAGTCAAAAGGCAATGGGAAAAGTAGATTCACGGGTTATCCAAGTTGGGCGCAGATGCTTTGTGCATCTGAAAGATCAAAATACATCCTGGAATTATAGTGTTCCCCCTCAGTCGCATTTGGAGTTCCCTTGTTCTAGGGAAGCCCACTCTGCAGATTGCTGCACTTGGTTTGCTCATGGTTTCCTCCTTTACATCTCCCAGCTCCCCAGCTCGGACTTCAACATATATGTCAGAGGACCAGCATCCATATTGACAGCTGAGATGAAACTGGAGAACACTGATTGCTTTCTGGAAAGAACAGCTGTTTCCTCCTGCAAGTACGAAAGTGGTCTGTGGCTATTGGTACCAGCAAAGGAAGGGATGTGAATCAATCAAAGGGAGGTGGACAGGGAAAGGTTTAGACAAGAATGTCAATCTCTTCTCATCCATCTATCATTGAGTGTTCTTCCTTTGGAATTTTTGGATCATTATCTGGGCTTATTATTATTACAGATGCATTGAGGGGATTATAATAATGTGACAGAGAGAAAGAAACACATTTCTCACAATTTCTCCGAAAGGATCTACCCATGCTTTGTTTACAGTCAGCTTCTCTTTTCTGAGCCTCCCTCCATGTGCTGTGAAATCAGTCAGTCAAAAAGTCATTCTCAGCACCACTGCAGCTAAAGACAAGTCATCAATCTTCACAGAGCTACTGTAGGCTTCTTTCTTCTGCATTCATCCAAATGTCATGGTAAAGCTCTGTGATGATGCCGTCCATGTCGACCTCAGTTTTGTTTTGCTTTGAAAAAATATAATTTTGGGAAACTCACCAGTGCAATACAGCAAGGAGTCATCTGAGGATCTATCGCCCCCTCTATTGTGAGATCTCCATTGACTAGTCTTTCTGGCAAGAAGGGAGAATGAGGTAAAATCTACCACAACTGATTTCCAAATGAGCTGATCGGAGAGAGTGGAAATATGATATTGGAGGCAGGCAACTGTTTTGTAGCACTGGAAGTTGGTTTGCAGGTGGTGTGCATGGGTTGGCATATCCCCTGAAAGTGTGTGTGGTGTGCACCTTAGGAGGGCTGGCTTCGGTGCTGAATGTGGAAACTCAGGTGTTGGCAGTGACCAGGAGAGTTAAGTATAGCTCTAATTAGAAGATATAGTTTCAAATATTCCTGATGAGTAGAATTGTTGGTATGAACTGCATGCTCCATAGATCTTTATGCCCAAGGTGTGACCAAAGTGTTGAAGGTTTAATGGAGACTGGTTTAATGTTTCAAACCTTTGAAAAAAAATTGTGGGGAAGACAGCATGAAGCTCATTTGGAAATGGGGAGGCTCCAAATCACATCACACTCCCAATTCCATAACCAGGAGCACAGCAGCAAAACACAATTGCACCAATTTATTTTCTAGAAACAGTCCCTAGTATACAGGTAGTCAATATGGTATCCTCCAGATTTCATTGGGCTACAAATCCCATCACCCCTGACCATTGCCCATGCTGGTCAGGGAATCAGGAGGTTACAGTCCAGAGCAAATGAAGAACATCATTTCCTCTATTTTTTCTGGTAGATCATCATCAAAAGTGTGTGGAATAATTATCCCACACACCACACACTTTTGATGATTCCTTCTTAAACTTCTGCTACTTCGAATTCTTAAGGCTGTTATTGATCAGTGTTCAGCCCAGCTCTTTTTCAGCTTTTAACATTAGCTCTTTTCAGGTGTTACCTTTCATGTGTCCTCACCCCATCCCCCTACCTGATGGCCAACACTCACTGAAGTCCATGCATAGGTACTGAACATATGCAGCAGGGAGCTTGTTTTATCTGTGGAGGCTTCCTGCAAAGTTCCAAATTGTGTTGGGAGCCTCCACATTGAGAGAAGACCACCTACTTCAAACAATACTCCTTCAATGCATGGAGGGGGTGTCAGGATGTCTTGTCAGGAATGTGATGGAGAGGTGGGACTAGCAAGCACCTCCTCTATGTAGAATACATGAGAGGGGGGCACCTGAAAGGACTTCTGTAGTAGTATCATCTCAGGATGGTGAATCGACACGTCTTGTATCTAGTACATATATAGCTTGTACGCTGATCTAGAGCAATATGGCACCCCTATAGTAGATGATTGACCCAAAGAACAAAGATCCTTTCTGCAGAATAATTATATGGATCCATGCGTACAATAAATTGGACTTTGTGGGATGTTGGAATTTAGGAGGTCCTGATGCGGGGATTTAGTGAACTGTGTGCACTGCCTCCACAGAGTCATGGATAGATCTGTCATCTGTCTGTCTCTCTATCTCTCTATCATCTATCCATCTATTTGTCTATCTCATCACATAGAGAGCTGTTGGGCTGGGCTATTGGTCTGTCAAGCAAAGCATTGTCTACACCCAGAGATGCCAGGGATTAAAACCGAGACTTTTTTGCATGAACACAGATTATCCATCATTGAGCTATGACCCTGTCTGCCTGTCCAACACATGCTATTAGTGACTAGGCTGTATCTGGCCCTTAAGCAGGCCATGCCCACTGCTAGTGCCAGAAAACTGAAGCAAGCCTGACATTTGTCCAAAAGACTCTACTTTCAGACCTTCCAAGTGTCCCTGTTTTTCAGGGACAGTCCCAGATTTAGAGAAGCCCTTCTGGAATGTCCCACTTTTTCTATTTTCATCAGAGAAATGCTGGAGGGTATGCTTGTTTATTGGACCTGCTGAAGTCATCATCCTGATGCCCAGAAGAACTAGACAAAATAATTTGTTAGAAAACGGAACAAGTGCATTTCAAGCATATTTCATCTTCTTGATTTTGCCTTAGACTATCTGAAGATTGTCAATGCATTTAACTCACTGAACTGTTAACATCCTCACAGCTTGCTTCTTTTGCTGGGGGATCTGAAACACCAGCAGTATAAGGAGCTAACTGAAGCAGCCAGGAGTCCTGAAAGATGGTGGTGCAATTAATTGAAGTATCCAGAATTGATGAGCGCTGTCAAGGCCCCACTATGAAGGAAGCTACCAAGGGAGCTTAATAAAGTGACTCGGAGAGATCAGGGATATTGCAAGATCTAAGGGAAATTGCCAGGAGCACCAGAAAACAATGGGCGAGCATGTGGAAGAGCAGAGCAGACCTGCTGCGCTCAATTATGCATTCAAGAGCGATTAGGGTGCTGGAAAGATAAAGAAAACAGTGTAAATATCCCTCACTACTCATCAATGATGAAGCCAACTTGAACTCATTAAGATAAATCATAGAATGAGCATAAGGTGTGGAAGAAATAATATATTCTAACCAACATTTTTCCCGAAGTGTGTGTGTGTGTGTGTGTGTGTGAGAGAGAGAGAGAGAGAGAGAGAGAGAGAGAGAGAGAGATGGAGATGAATTCAGTCTTTGTTACAGATTTGTTTGTTGGTCCCAATACTGACATATAAAGGGATACTCTTAACATCAGTTTGCTTGTTCTTAAAACTACTGTTTATTATGTATATAGTGTAATCAGCATATATGGTGTTTGATAGAGTTTCAGATACAAAAAATAAATAAATTATCGTCTCCAAGGAGCTTACAATTTACATTTTTTTTCACAGTGGGAGAATGATTGGCGACATTGAAACAACTAGTTATCATACAGTGGTATCTTGGGTTAAGAACTTAATTCATTCAGGAGGTCTGTTCTTAACCTGAAATTGTTCTTAACCTCAGGTACCACTTTAGCTAATGGGGCCTCCTGCTGCCGCCGCGCCGCCACCGCGCAATTTCTGTACTCATCCTGAAGCAAAGTTCTTAACCTGAGGTACTGCTTCAGGGCTACCGGTGTCTGTAACATGAAGCGTCTGTAACCCGAGGTACCACTGTATATGGAATGGTAGAGTCTATAGATTTCTAATACCCAGTACAAGTTTTCTAGAAAAAAAGGGGCCGGAACAGAGTTCTGGCAAGTTCTGGTTGAAAAAAGCCACGGTGATGCTTCATGTGTATGGTCTAAATGTAACCACTGTTTACTACTTTGTAGGGGACAATGTAAAAGAAAGGCTACATTGTAGATCTACTTCTGTATCAATCTTTCAATGAAAGGTAAAAATAGGTTGTCATTTTACACATATGCACCCCCTAAAATGTGACACATGAATTCATCTTCTTTAGTCGATGACCATCAACCAATATGTGTGGACTAAGTCCAGGGGCTCACCTACATTCGTAAAGATAAGGTGCTTGATATGTGTTATAACACTGTGACACCAGATGGCGCTGTGGAGTCCCATATTTTGCCAACGGGAATTCCCTGTATGACATTTACAATGCATTTAACTAATTCACATTTTTTACGCGTCTAGATCCAGCCCAGGTGTTGAATTAATAGCAAGGATGTGTTGTTCACAGTGTATAATCAAGCAGCTTTAAAATGGAGCATCTTTTAACATAGACTCTATGGTTTCATAATAATGAATATATCACTTCCAGTCTCTGCCAACAGCTAGGGCTCAGGTAAGACATGTGTATTCAACCTCTTTCGAAAGGCTGCTTTCCAACACTCTTTCCTCTTGACTAATCAGAGCCCTGCTTTGTAGTTACTGTTCTCTTGGCATAGCATCAGCTCCAATTTCAAGCTCTTCAGCAATTTCAGTGCTTCCACTCCATCATCCCTGACAGCAATTGAAGGCCTACAGGATGTGTGTGTGTGTGTGTGTGTGTGTGTGTTTGTCTGTGTCTGTCCGTGCCAGACACTGCAAATGAGAATCTGTTACCAGCGTTCTTCCCTCAAAGGCAAGCTGGTGTGTTTTGTTTTCACGGAAACGATTGACACCTTGAGCCCTACTCAGCCATTATTAAAAGGAAATGCAATGGATATGTGAAGACACACTGCCCCTGATCCCTCTGCTCCCAACCTCCCCATGATAAGGCCCCTCATACTCAGGAAGCTTCTAAGCGTACTCAACATGCACTTACAATGTGGCTTGCTTTCATAAGACCTGAATAGATCTTTTGTGTAGTGTGGTGTAGTGGTTAAGAGCGGTGGACTCATAACCTGGTGAACTGGGTTCGCTTCCCCGCTCCTCCACATGCAGCTGCTGGGTGACCTTGGGCTAGTCACACTTCTCTGAAGTCTCTCAGCCCCACTCACCTCACAGAGTGTTTGTTGTGGGGGAGGAAGGGAAAGGAGATTGTTAGCCGCTTTGAGACTCCTTCGGGTAGTGATAAAGCAGGATATCAAATCCAAACTACTACTACTACTACTACTACTACTATTCTTCTTCTTCTTCTTCTTCTTCTTCTTCTTCTTCTTCTTCTTCTTCTTCTTCTTCTCTTAGACTTGCCCAGTGCAGCTACCCTTTCCCTCAGGTGGCAGCATAGAATCATAGAATCATAGAGTTGGAAGAGACCACAAGGGCCATAGAGTTGGAAGAGACCACAAGGGCCATCGAGTCCAACCCCCTGCCAAGCAGGAAACACCATCAGAGCACTCCTGACATATGGTTGTCAAGTCTCTGCTTAAAGACCTCCAAAGAAGGAGACTCCACCACACAGCAGCGTGATTGAAAAAAAAAAAAAAAAGCAACTGGTGTCTGAATACTGCTGCAAAAGGGAGAGGGGCATAATTTGGGCACTGCTTTAGACAGAATGTCTTGGTGTTTCTACTAAAGTTGTGGGAATTGTCTGAATGTGAAGGGCTTAAAGGGGTGTGGCATCCATGCAAACCCAGTGTCCTTGCATGCGCAGGCTCCTCTCAGACCTTCAGGTGCTGAGCATAAAGCAAGTTCTACATGCATGCTACTTAATCTACTTTTTGTCATGGCCTTGAGAGGAGAAGGAGAAGCCTTCCTGAGGTACCACAAATGTCCAACAACACAGCAGGCACAAGACCACAGAAGGGTGACAAAGTGACAGGGGGTGGGTTGGCTCTTCAAGAGATGCATTAGGTCAAGGGCTGGTGTTTGGGAATGGTGAGCTGGAGAACAAGACTTATAAAGCCTCACCTGTGACTCACTCAGTACTACCTGCGCAGTCAACAATAATCAACTTGTCTTGGTGCCAGACTGGTGTGGTAAAGGTAAAAGGTAAAGGACCCCTGGATGGTCAAGTCCAGTCAAATTTAACTATGGGGTGCGGCACTCACTTTCAGGCCAAGGGAACCGGCGTTTGTCGACAGCTTTCTGGGTCATGTGGCCAGCGTGACTAAACCACTTCTGGTGCAACAGAACATTTCAACAGAAGCCAGAGCACACAGAAACGCTGCTTACCTTCCCACCACATGGACATGGGTCAGCAAACTTAGGCCACATTCAAACCATACATTTAAAGCAGTATCATACCACTTTAAATAATGGCGGTTTCCCCCAAAGTATCATGGGAACTGCAGTTTGTTAAGGGTGCTGAAAGTTGTTAGGAGACTTCTGTTCCCCTCACAGAGCCACAGTTCCAAGAGTGGTTTAAGAAATAATCAAACTCTGGGAACTGTAGCTCCATGAGGGGACCAGAGTTCTCCTAACAACTCTTAACGAACAGCAGCTTCCAGAATTCTTTGGGGGAAGCCATGACTTTTCAAAGGCATGCTACAGTGCTTTAGAGATATGGTTTGAATGCAGGCTTAGAGGCCTACACACAATCAGGAACCCTGATTGCGGGCAGACTTAAAGTGTGTTCAGTCAAACCTTTGTGCTCAGACAGGAGGAGACCCACATGCAAGGGCGTTGATAAAGAGCCTGGAGTGTACACTCTACTGCCCTACAAACTTCCAACAGTCACATGTTCAGTCTGGAGATGACCATAGATGAACCAGGGTTTGCACCAATGATTTCCCAGAAAATACTTGTGATACTTTAATTGCCCCCAAACAAGATAATCAATTCCCCCCCCCCCAATAGAATAGTATAGTTGGAAGGGACCATGAGGGTCAATAAGTTCAACCCTCTGCAATGCAGGAATCTTTTGCTCAATGTGGGGCTCAAACTTATGACCTTGAGATTAAGAGTCTCATGCTCTACTGACTATTTTCATCTCAAAAGGGAAATAATCCCATTGAGGTTTATACTATATAAAATGCATTATCTGACAGTTTGGGGATATTTCCAAGAAACAAAACACAACCAAGAACTAAAGCATTTTTTCCCCATTGTAAATTAAGTATCAAGAGAATGAAATGTATCTTGCAAAAGCAAAAGAAGCAATTATTCTCAACAAACTGGATCTAAAATGCAGAATGCTATCCTTTTCTTCTTAAAAAAACTCAGACTGCCTTTTAAAAAAGTCTTTCAACGTATTGCTTTGTGTGTTAATTGACTTTATTAAAATTAGCATTTTAAAATTTCTAATTTTCTCTCTCATCTGTGAAATGTCACTCATTTCCTCTCATATCATATTCTGTAATTAAATTTTCATGGTATCTAATTTTACTTGTTTATCATTTTTTTGTCTGAAATACTGCCTGTTTTTACCAGAAATGCTGAATAGTTACTTATATGTTGACCAAACACACACACACACACACACACACACAAACCTCTATTCATTTTAAACTTCTAATTATGATTTTCTGCAAATACCATGTACCTAAATGAACAGAAAGATAATTATTTTCTGTTGCTGCCTAAGGGCCAAATTAGATGTTACATAGGAGATGTGTGAACAATCTTTTGTACGTTTAGTTTTTAATGAAAAGCAGAAGCAGGAGGTTGCCAACCTGGGAGAAATAACTTTGGGGAGAAAGGTTGCTTGGTCTTTTTTGCTCCTGTCAGTTCTGTGGTCAAATATGACCACACCCAGCTACTTTTCTGCCTACGGGAGAAAGAGAAGAGCAATTGGATCTCTGCAGCTTTTCCCAACAGGGAGAAAGCACAATGACAAATGTGAACAAACAAAGGATAGGGTTAGCAGCTCCTTCCCATACCATACAGTTGCTTGAACTGACATTCTCCTATGGCTGCTTTTCATTAAAAAGAAAAAGAAAAAAGCAAGAGGAGCATATTCATGTTCTAATTTTTAATACTTTGTTGGCCATGTGAAAGTTATATTTATAAAAGCAAATCTCAGGTAGTTTGTATACTGCTTTGGCAAAGATATTGGGAGTAAATTTCATTCTACTCTCTAAATTATTAGTGCAATCTTTCAGACATTTCTTAGTCTGTGATTAATCACATGATGGTAATTAGTGTCGCTTTGAACAAAATAGTTCACAAGATTTCTCTAGAGAAATAGAAAATGTTGCTCTCTTCTCTACTAAGCAATCTACCTTTGACTTTAATATTTTATATCTATTTCTATTGATGCTGAGAAGAAAGGTAATTACATTTTGTGGAGATTTTTATTCAGCCTCTCTTTGCCGATGCCCAAAGAGTTGCTTGGCCTCTCACAAAAGGTTTATGCTAGCCTAATGAAATTTTGACTTTCTCTTGAACAACTGACCCCCTTGCTTACCCTGCCCCACCCCACTAAAAAATACACACCCTCATATCATGAACTGATTTTGAGACTTCGTTTATAGTCCTGTATTCAGGAATGAACCAAAGATGGCATTGGCTAAAATATTGAATAACTGAACAACAATTATAGAAAAAAATCCACCTTCTAATACAGTGGTACCTCGGGTTACAGACGCTTCAAGTTACAGACTCCGCTAACCCAGAAATAGTACCTCGGGTTAAGAACTTTGCTTCAGGATGAGAACAGAAATTGTGTGGTGGCGGCGCGGTGGCAGCGGTAGGCCCCATTAGCTAAAGTGGTGTCTCAAGTTAAGAACAGTTTCAGGTTAAGAACGGACCTCCAGAACGAATTACCGGTAAGTTCTTAACCCAAGGTACCACTGTAAGTCTAAAGCTAATTTTCTACATTGTCTTTGCTATATCAGCATTAACTAGTATAAACACCAACCACTGGGAAACACTGGCCTGCGAGTGCTCCAAGTGGAGAACAGCCTTTACTAAAGGTGTCATGAGTTTTGAAGACGCTCAAATTCAGGACGAAAGGGAGAAATGCGCTAAGAGGAAGGCACGCTTGGCAAACCCTCACCATGATCAACTCCCAACCGGAAACTACTGTGGAAGGACGTGTGGATCCAGAATTGGCCTCCACAGTCACTTACGGATTCACTTTAAAAACCATGTTTATGTAAGACAATCTTACTCGACTACAAGTGATCGCCAGAGAAGAAGACGAATAAACTAATTCTGGCATAGATTTGCAGGCCAGCCAGCAATTTGTTTGTGCACCAGCTCTGGTCCAGTAGAGCACTCCTCATGCAGCCAATCATTGCTAAAGTGGGTAGGAAATACTTGACCCTAAATATTTGACAATATATTGCACCCAACGCAAGCATCAGGCTATTTGTAATTCTTACTCAATGTCCAAAACATGTGTGATTTAAATGGGCTGCACCATACCTTTGATCAACCAGCTTGTGTTTTATTTTATTAATAAAACAAAAGTTTCTGGATTAATTGTTTTTAAATGAAATACTCTTGGCTGGGGGAGGAGAACCAGAGCACCCAGGTCTTCAGGGAACCAGGCCTAACACAAGTAGTCATATAAAGAAACCCAGATTCATAAGGATACAACAGGTAAATGAGTTAATTTGGACAACAGTGGATTCCCCTTGGTTTGGGTGCATGATAAGTAGAGGACCCATCACAGACCTCTAATCAAATGCTCACACAGTGTAGCTGCCTGCTACTGACAAGGCTATGGCACAAGTTATTTACAATGGCAAAAATCAATTGCGTGTTCAGACCCAGAAACCTCCCCCCTAAATAATACTTTGGTTTTGGTTTTTGGCAGAATTTAGTCCACAACTTTATTGATTACAGAAAGTGACTGGTTGCATAGGCTCTGGTTCGACTCACTCCCTGCCATGCAGGTAGCGCTGACCCAGGGTTCCAGCATAGGTCAGCCAAGGGTGAATACCTGGATAAGCAGACAGCCGTGAACAGGTTATCTCCACCACCCAAATGTCCCCCTGGACTCAGGCACGGGCACAACCCCCTCTCAGGGGTTGACCAAACCATCAAGTCCCTGGATTCCTTTAATGGAATACCCTTCACATAGGGATGGCGAGAGCATTCCCCATCCCTATCACCTGAACCAGAGCCTATCCACAACCTTACAAGTTGTGACGATTTGCTATGCGGCAGGCAAAACCCAAATGGCAACAGCCAAACAGCCAAGTGGGGAAAATTGCTGCTGTGCCCCTGTTCCAAGGACAGACGACACATGATGGCATAGCAAGGTAAAACACAAAGCCCTAAAAGTAGGGAGAGGTGGGCAGGTGTTCCGAATGCACCCACTGAAAGAGGAAACTCTGGGTCACGTGCATGGGCATAAATAGGTCCCTCAAACCATTTGGACTGCATCCCGTTGGCCAGATTGCACCCAGCTTCGAGGGACCTACCAATCGGGTGTTGTGGCTGTCCAAACGTACCCACCCACAACACAGGGTGTTGGTTGTCCAGGTCTCACCGCAATACGTGCCTTCTTTAAGGAAGGACCCGATTTCTCTGAAAAGTTGGGTCACACATTGTTTTCTAGATCAAGACTTCCAGATCCAAAGATGTTTTCTCCAGGACAATTGAGGCAGCAGCTTCTTGTGTGTTCTCATATACAACATTTAGTTTACTTTCATTAGAAAACAGACATCACAATTCAGACTACGTGCTGAGAATGCTGTACTACACACACACACACACACACCACATTTCGATCAGGGCAGGTGTGTCTGTGTGTTTCATGTTGTTGCATAAAATCAGTTACAAAAATAGCAGAAATATAAGAAAACTAAACAACCATTTTGAAAAAAGATTCAAGGTCGTAATTTATCTTGGAAATATTGCTCCAAAACATAATAAAGAAAGGCTATCTTTGAACAAACATCACACACACCCATAATAGCTTCTTTAAAAAATATGTCTATTTGGTTCAAAACAGCATCTCAGATTTTTCTGACCCATTCAAAAATTGATGATACTTTGATTCCACCTCTACACACACACACAATAAGTATAAACACATATTCTGCCAACCAGTAATAAAATCAATGCCATATCGGCTAAACCGGGCAAAATATGGTAACTATTGAGCTCATAACCAAAATCTCATGCCATTTTTTTTTAATAGTAATACGGAACTACTACCATAATAGAGATAATTTTTAAGCACAGCTCCCTAATAAATGTCCCTTTTCTCTTGGAGGAATATGGTCAAGACGTTTCAGGATGGTGATACCAGCAACATCTGGGCCTTTTTCTTGTTCTCTTCCTATGGTTTCCCAGGAGGAAAATATATATACAACTGAGTTGCCCGATTGCCAACAAGACTAGTGCAGTTCTCTGGGTCCTTCCTTGGATGGAAGACTGATGAGGAGATTTTGGTTGTTTATGATAAGAATCTGCTCGTGGGGATTTGGAAATATTTCACGGGAGGCATCATTTGGGTTGAAAAATAAATCACCGAATGTAAATGTTTATTATTATGTATGTGCTTCATTAATTATTCAAGATGCTTAGAGCTTGGGTAAAGTGTTTGATAAATTGGAATACATACATATAAATAACCAGAGTTCTCCCTCCCACTTCTTCTTTTCTTAAGCTGTGGATTCAGCACCATGCATCAGGCAGATCCAACACTTCAGAGCTTGCACTTCAGCCTTCAGAAAGAAATCTTAATGCACTCTTACTGCGCTAGGCATGTGGTAGGGGGCCTCCTGCAGAGTCAAAGAGCTAATTCCTATACTGAAGCTGCATGGAACAATATTTTGCACGCTTCATAAGACCGATTTCCTTTTACCAGGGAAACTACAACGGATGAATTGATATAAGCAGTGTTGATGCTAGATTGCATTGTCTAAAAAACCCCAGGATTTTGGCCAAGCAAGGAATTGGACGTACATAAATGTAATGCTGATAACCAGTGATCTTTTTCTAGAAAAAGAGGTTCCAGAACTCACCATGAACACCTACCTCGTTCTCTTAGAATGGCAACGGAGGCCACCTGAAAGGTGCCAGAACTGAGTTCCAGCTGAAAAAAAGCCCTGCTGATAACATTTGTTTGCCCTTATACTGCTGGATGAAATGTTACACAACTCATCCTTTTCTCCTTGGTCTCACCAGCAAGGCTGGTGACAGGCCTTGCTACGCCTCAGACTTGGACATGGTGTTTTGATGATTTTGATGACATCATTGATCTGAGACAACACATGAGGTTTGTGTTGAAGAAGCCATCTTTCTCTGTGCCTGTACTAGGTATCAACAAAGTTCATGTTCAGGCTGCTGATGTTGCAAGCGCACATCGAATGCCAAATCTTTCTGAACTGAGAATAAGATATCCAAGATCTATTGGATTATTTATTGACAATCAACAAACAATTCATTTGAGCCTAATTTATCTCTGGGCTATGACCCCCTACACAAAATTATTACAGTTACCCATTTTAACAAGTGTGTGTGTGCTTGTGTGTGTTTATCACCCAATATATAATGGTTATAGAAATAAAAGTCAAAGGTGGTGGACAGGAGGAAGCTTATACCAGTAGCCATTCAGATATAGGTTACTGAACTGGTGAATTCAGAATTATTTTATAAAGTCTTTCGTGGAATTTTCTGCACAACCAGCTGCAGAAAAACCACTGCTTTATCTTTTTTTCTTTTTTTTTCAAATATGGCACAATGGGAATACAATTTAAGAAAATTGGGAAAACACAAACCTTGGACTGTCTCTCTACCTTTTCTCTTTCTTTAAATTTGTTAACCACACAACAGGGCTCCCTTCCCTTTGTTCCATACAGACTGAGGGGAAAGTTGAAGGAAGGTGAAAAACAGGGAAGAAACTACTCCATAAGACCATTTTCTTCTTCAACAACTTCTGGTCTGTAAGAGCAGCTATATGGAACATGAATTTTTTTTAAAAAACCTATTGAGTATTTGAAGTTCATTTTCTTTTTTCCTTGAGCACTTGTTGACTTAGAAAGGTTTCCCAAGGTATGCTTTCAGATGGGATTACTCCAGTTTTCATAACACCATTTACAAATAATGTACCAGTAAGGGGGATCATATAATCTTCTGCAAGCATCAAAATAAAAGTAAATAAAATTTTCCAGAGGCTATTGCTGTTAGGTTACAAAGTGGTTTCACAGAAAAGCACATGTTATCACAGCAATTGCTCGTATTGATTCTACAATTTAGCTGAACATTTTCTTAAAAGAATACCAGAGCGCACCAGTAATTTAAATGATCTGGGTATCACACCAAATTATAGAAATAGGAAACCCATCCACATATTTTCATGTATTTATGTGTTGGTAAAGTCTAGTTAGTAAATAATTTGGGAACCATTGGGAATGCCAGTGGACATTCCATAATACATTCAGATGATCATCAGTAATAATAATGATCGTCCAAGACAACGACGAGGATTTTAATTGTTAATAATAAAGTTAAATGAACAAAGCTATCCACCACATCAACAAATAGGTTTGTGGTGGATGGCTACAGAAACTGAATGATGCATGTATCTTTCAGAAAATATTTTTATCTTGAGAACGCTTAACTTTCCCTCTGCTCCCACCGATTGATCTGTGCTTCAAAGCTGACCTTTCATTAAAGGATTCATAAACCCAACCCAGGGCATGAATCTCCCAACCCATACATCCCCCAGACCTGAAAGCAGTTTTTAAAGCACATGTGTTGCACACATATTACTGCCCATCCAGAAAAAAAGTGTGCTATAATTAAGTTCCATTGAAATAAATGAACCTAAGTTAGAGCTAAGTCATCCCACTGATTTCAGGCAGAGTTAAGTGTAACTAAGAGTACAATCCTATGGTGCCTGGGAGAGGTCAATGCATATGGCAGACCATCTTCTGTATAGGGAGAGTGGGAGAGAGGTCTGTCCACAGAGAGAAGGGACTTCTATAGTGACACAAAATATGCAGTGTTAAAAAGAAATGCAGTGGTACTGTTCGTAGCAGACCATTATAATGTTGCGGTCTAATATATCTTGTGGTTATTCGTGGAAAATCACACAGATCTGTACAGTGGTACCTCAGGTTACAGAAGCTTCAGGTTACAGATGCTTCAGGTTACAGACTCTGCTAATCCAGAAATAGTACCTCAGGTTAAGAACTTTGCTTCAGGATGAGAACAGAAATTGCACGGCGGTGGCAGGAGGCCCCATTAGCTAAAGTGGCACCTCAGGTAAGAACAGTTTCGGGTTAAGAACAGACCTCCAGAATGAATTAAGTTGTTAATTAAGGTACCACTGTATGCCACTTGCTGGAATAACAGAGGAAACCAACAAATCATTTATAAAATGATTTGTTGCTTTCAACCGTTCTTTCTAGAAGATTGAAAGGACCTTCTGATGTTCAAGGACCGGACTCCCTCATCCCTTCCACAAAAAAGCACATGAAACATGTATATTATTAGGGTGAAGGAGAGATTATTAGGGTGAAGGAGAGAAGGATCAGATACCCGAGTCACCTTCCTTGGAAGCATTCAGGAGAGACCAGCTTCCCTACCTACCTTTATAGCACCATTGAAATTCTTCTGACAAGCAGTAAGCGCCTGATTGAATATTTTCATATAAAAGCAAAGTAGGCTGACTCTGTGGGGGTGAAGATCTCACAGAGAATGAGCAACTGGCTGTTTAGATATTATCGTGCAGAGAGTTCACATATCTATGCTCTGCACACAACGCATCAAGTGATGTTCTCCAGGTGGGAAGCAGAAAGAATGATTAAGGAACAAATACCATGGCAGAGTTTTCACCTCAAAAATAACGTGTGAACTCCTTTACCTCCTGAGCTCAGATAAGCAGCTGGAGGGTGGCTTTGTGAAGGAGTGTGTGAAGGGGCATTCACATGGACACAGATATTGGCTGATGTTTGCACCACCCATGACTGGATCTGTCTTTCAGTTTCATGGGGCCACCTCAGAGTAAAGGGTAGGTTTAAGTGGAAGCAATGAGATTTCTGATCAGATCCCAGCCTCTCAAAGCAGCTCATGGAAGGCACCAAGAGAAAGGACTCCATGTGCCTTTGGATCCTATCCCTTCAAGGCTGAGGCTGGGATTGAAGGGCTCATGGCAACCTTCTCACACAGCCCTCCCGGAGCCAGCTCCACTTTGCGAGGCTGGGATATGATCAGATCCCAGCCTTGCAGAGCAGTACACGGCCCAGTGTTGCTTGGCGAGGCTGGGATCATTTCAGCCTTGCAAAGTGGCTCAGGGATAGTATTGCTTTGGGATAGCATGCTCTGACACTGAAACCTCTACATATAGTACTTATTGGAGGATAAAGCCCACTGAATACTTCTGAACAGAATTGTAACGGAGCCATGCTATGTAGCCATTACAAAAAAATTATGCGAGGATTTCAGCAGTAGATTCTGTAAGCATCTTTATTGCTAGAACCTTTCACTGTGCTAGTGAGAGACTATGGCATGGGGTGGATGGACAGGCAGCCAGGACTGACACACAAGTGTTTACTTTTGCATTGAATTGGATCATTATTTGGCTCATTTATATGAATGATTTGCATGTGTATAAATGATAAATCTGTTCCTGTATGCATATCAGGGACAAAATTTCCAGATTTCTTTTGTTTAAATAGTTCTAAGGTCATGGAACTTGATTAATTCAGTAAGAAAGATGGGCCAGTACAGACACTGTGGATGTTTTTAGACAGTTTTTTCCCCCCAGGTGCAATTCAATCACAATCAACTTGCATAAATGTGGTTAGTTGGGAGGTGTCATGCAACAAATCTGCTTCCCAAAAGATCATACTTTTTGCAATAAAGGAAGTGACCAGAAAATGCACTGGGAAGTGTGGGATAGCACTAACCTCCCCACAAACAAACCAGAGTGATTGCTCATTAAATATTCAACGTTATTTAATCTCCCTGCAAACAAATCTGGATGAATGTCCACTGGAAGAGACATCACACAGGCATCTACACTAAAGGCTCAAGAATCTAGCCACTACTCTAAATGTCTTGCCTCCTCCTCCTCCTCCTCCTCCTCCTCCTCCTCCTCCTCCTTCTTCTTCTTCTTCTTTGTTTTATTTGCATTTTCAAAAATGGGAACAGAGAGCATATTTCACCACCCTCCCCTCCCCCTGCCCCACTTACAACCACACCAAATACAGCATATCTTCATATACCATATGAGTTTCCTTCCACACTTTCCCTGGTTCCTTTTGCTTTTCTACTACTCCGCGTAATCCATATCTTTTTAATCATCCAATTTATTATCTGTTAAATACTCTATTTCAACTCTGCTGGATTTACACGAGACCTGATAAGCTATGCATTTGTCTATATTGGTTCTTGAAATAGTCAATAAACATTACAGTGGTACCTCGGGTTACAGATGCTTCAGGTTACAGACGCTTCAGGTTACAAACTCCGCTAACCCAGAAATAGTACCTCGGGTTAAGAACTTTGCTTCAGGATGAGAACAGAAATCGCACGGCGGCAGTGGGACGCCCCATTAGCTAAGGTGGTACCTCAGGTTAAGAACAGTTTCAGGTTAAGAAAGGGCCTCCAGAACGAATTAAGTTCTTAACCCGAGGTACCACTGTATCAGTTCCTCCTTATATTCCTTATCTTCGTTTTCTCTTATCCTGTTCGTTAGACCAGCCAGTTCAGCATATTCAAACATTTTACACTGCCTTTCTTCCTTAGTGGGTACTATACTTTTTCTCCACCCAGTTGAGTGTCTTGCTCTCTTCTTAACTGCTTGAAAAGTACATCTATGTACACCCCTGTATTTTCCAAATCATTAGTAAATACCGCAAGAGATTTTGCTTAACTAGTAGGCATAGCCAAAACAATCAAATGCACTAAGCTGAATTTAATGCAGCAGACACCTTGGATTATTTCCAGAATTTAATTATTGCTCATTACTTTGTTGGCCATCTTACCCTCTCCAGTTCTCAGCAACAATAATACTGGCACAATACTGTTTTCTTATTATTTGGACTGCTAAATTGCCCACAAAATTCTTCAGAGAAACATGGAATAATATGACAGTTGGGCACAATTATGTGCAGAATTTCACTCCCCAGCTGCTTGTCTCCAGCTATGTGTGCCAGTCCAGGAATCTGAAATTGACAGCAAGGCATGAGCTGGCTGATGCTCTTGGCTGAGTATCAATTTAGAGCATCCCAGCACTTTCTGTCTCCAGACTTAAATCCTTTGCCTTACATGAGTGAAAGGGCCAGTCAGTAATTCTCTGCAGTGTTTTGTAACTTTGAACACACCAGGGGATTTTTGAAAATCCACAAGATTTCAGCTTTCTCCCTCCCTCCAGCTTTGATATCTCCATTTCCTGGCTCTGTTAAAGAAGGCGTGAAGAAAGTACCTACAATAAAATGAGGGAATGCAGACAATTTAGTGCAAAGACGCCCCACGTTTATTGGGCGTGGAATGAAGCACAGTACATATGTGTGAAGGAAATGCTGAAACATACCTTCTATTTCCTCCGCTTTAAGACTATAAGGGCCAAAATATATGTTGTTGTTGTTGCTTAGTCGTTTAGTCATGTCTGACTCTTCGTGACCCCATACACTGTCCAACCATCTCTTCCTCTGTCGTCCCCTTCTCCTTGTGCCCTCAACCTTTCCCAACATCAGGATCTTTTCCGGGGAAAAATATATGTAATTTTGTTAAATGTGAAAAATTTATTTTTAATGAAAATCATCATTGCAGGGGTCCCCAACCAGAATCAACACCAGTGAGAAGTTTTCTCCCATGTCAATGTTGGAATACAATCTTCATCTGTGGTTGCCCACCAGGATGATGATGATGATGATGATAACAACAATATATTATTATTTATACCCCGCCCATCTGGCTGTGGAGACCCAGCCACTCTGGGTGGCTCCCAACAGAATACTGAAAACACCATAAAACATCAAACATTAAAAACTTCCCTAAACAGGGCTGCCTTCATGTTTCTTCTGAAAGTCAGGTAGTTCTTTATTTCCTTGACATCTGATGGGAGGGTGTTCCACAGGGTGGGCACCACTACTGAGAAGGCCCTCTGCCTGGTTCCCTGTAACCTTCCTTCTTGCAGTGGGGGAACTGCCAGAAGGCCCTCAGAGTTGGACCTCAGTGTCTGGGCTGAACGATGGGGGTGGAGATGCTCCTTCAGGTATACAGTGGTACCACGGGTTACAGATGCTTCAAGTTACAGATGCTTCAGGTTACAGACTCTGCTAACCCAGAAATAGTACCTCGGGTTAAGAACTTTACCTCAGGATGAGAACACAAATCGCATGGTGGTGGCGCGGTGGCAGTGGGAGGCCCCATTAGTTAAAGTGGTACCTCAGGTTAAGAACGGACCTCCAGAACGAATTAAGTTCTTAACCCGAGGTACTACTGTACTGGGCTGAGGCCATTTAGGGCTTTAACAGTCAGCACCAACACTGACAATTTCCATTTTAAATGCAATGCATTTAACAGCATATGTCATTTGGCTCTGAATTAGACTGAGTCTTGCATTATTTTCTTGCAAAGGGACTATGGTTTTCCAAAGCTATACTTGAATTATAAGGATGCTAAAGAATAAGGCTGTCGAATTCAAGTCACTTTTAAAGTCTCCTTTATTTCAATACATTGAGGCACCTAACCATAAGCCTGCATTTTTATCAAAGCTTCTATATATTTCAATCAAGGCTTGTATTTAAAAATGAGCTTAAAAAGGATTTTCAAATGTTTCATGCCAGGCAGAGAAAACCTTGGCCATTCTCCTAAGACAAGGGGGCCCCATTGATTTATAGTAGAAAAACAATTCTCAAAGTCATAAAAAGGGGAAATTACATACACTGCCCTTGCAGGCTGAGAAAACACCATTAGGAATGGGTAAATAGTAAAATGATATCATGGAGCCTCACGTTAAAACCTTGAGCTAAATTTTCTAAGGCCAGAGGCAAATGGGGAAAAACATTTAGCTGACAGAAAAAGAGAACATTTTTGAAAAGTCTCTTCTAAAGCTGTTTCTTAAACTGAGAGAGTTAAAAAGGTTAAAATGTGTTAAATGTTGGAAAGGCAACTGGCTTGGCAGAAGAAGAAGCTTCTTCCTATTTTATTTTGAGGCTGGAAAGGGGGGTGAAAGGGGGAGGTGTACACTGAAGAGGCTTCTTTTAAAAGCTGTGTTTTACTGAGTTTCTTCCTTTTTACTTTGAAAAGCTTTATTCTTTTAAGAGGCTACCTATGATAAATGTATGAAATATATTAGCTTAAATATATTGGCTTAAATGTAATTATGCAAAGGATTTAAGGAATGCTAGATTCTTATTTCATATGGTTGTAAGAGTTGTATTTATCCTGAAATTAAGTCAGCCACCAGCCTAGCCCCCCCCCTGCCAGACAGAAGACGCCATCCAAGCAGTCTTGATATATAGTTGTCAGGCATTTTGTTTAGAAACATTAAATGAAGGAAATCTTTCAATGTTGATGTGAAACTCAAGATCCTTGACATCTGTTGAACATAAAAATGTAAGATTAAACATTTGTTTTAGAAGGCAATAGGGCAAGGAGGGCAAGAGGTGAGCTGGTAATTAAGATTCCATGTAAGATATATTATTACTTATATGTCATATATATAGCTCTTTGTCTCCCTTATAAGGGCAAGGAAGTGGGTGTATCTTTTGTGGGTGTATCTTTTGTGATTGGTTCTACCAAACAGCCAATAGGAATTTCAACCAGGCTGATTGGACAGAGGCAGCCACAGGAGGAGCAAAGGGGGCTGGATTAAGGAAATATAAGTGCTGGCCAGGATGGCAGGAGGCCAGGCCAGAGCTTGGTAACCACGTACCACTGAGCCTCTTATTTATTTGTCTGACAAATAAATTACTATTTTAATTTCTCTATTGCTGCGTTGAATATTTCATTCCAGCTAAGCGTTAACCACAAGCAGGGTGCTACATTTTATGGTGCCCTGTGACTCGGATAAGTGGTCTGCTGGAACGCAGCCCCTTCGCCCTACTGGGCAGGGTACAAGAGAGAGGACAACTGCTTACCCAAAGCGCGCACTGGTAAATTTTTCCAGGGGGAACGCAGAAGACTCGTCTGTCTGATACCCTGCTCACTGGCGGCGACGGACCGGGGGAAACAGGGAACCAACCAAGGGTAAGTGCACAAAGGGATTTTTGGCCCTCCAATTAATTAGGAGGAAGAGAAGTCTTGATCAAACTTCTGCGTCTCAGTAAGGGGAAACTGAGTACGCTAGGTGGTTGGGTACATCAGATGGTGATCTGGTGTAGGGAAAGGGAAGGATTGGGAGGTAGAGTGTGGTGAAGTATCCAGCGCATTGTATGTGTGAGAAAGTACAGAGCAATCTGTAGCTGACCTGAGTGTGGAGTGGGCAGTACTTCGGTTCCTAGTAAGGCCGACTTCACTAGGCAAGGAAACCCACAAAGCGCGTCTGTGAGTGACTGAGTGGATACTTCACAGGGCCATACAATGGGAGTTGGGGGTTCAAAGGGGGAAAATACACCTCTTGAGTGTATGTTAAATAATTTTAAGAAAGCCTTCTCAGGGGCATATGGAGTCAAAATGACGCCAGAGCGCTTGAGAACGTTATGTGAACTAGAATGGCCAAAACAAATTACTGGATGGCCATCTCAGGGAACTTTTGATATAAATTTAGTAAGCAAACTTTGGACTGATATCGCCAAAGAAACTGGAGGGTGCCCAGAACAATTTCCATATATAGATTCCTGGCTGAGCACATTAAATAAAAATCCTCCATGGATAAGGGAATGCAAAGTCAAACGATGCAAATTATTGGCTGTAAAAGCCGAAGCTAGGAAAGGAATCTTGCCAAATAAACTCAAACCCATTTTTGAGGGGCCAGAGGAAGAGGTGCTTCCACCTCCACCCTATGCTCCACATCGAAGGGAGCTTAATCCAAACACTCCACCAGTTGTAACCCCAAGGCAAGAAACTGGAATGAATAATGGGAGTGGAGTCACAGAGCTTGATTCCTTGATAGATTATGATAAATATCTTCAGGAGGCATTGGAGTCCTATAATAAAGCCCAAGCAGAAGTGGTTATTCCACCTGTGACTCCTAATAGACCTCCATCTACAGTCTCCTTTAGTGGAACAACTGATTGCCCACCCCAAACCCCTGTACATCCAAGTCCCAGAGAAATGTTACAGAAGTTACAGGGAGACCTTGCTCGGTCAGCAAGCAATACAGCCAGGCGTATAAAGCTGCTAAAAGAACGCCTTGCGACAGATACCATCCCCTATGATTTGAGGCCCCTAGAGCAAAGTGAAGAGAAAGGTCACGTAGTAGCCCCTCTTAGAAGAGTATTTGATGCACTTGAGGAGCCTGCGCTGGTTAATGGGCAACCCGGACCACGGCCACCTCGAACTTCGACCCTGCAATATATTCCATTCACAACTACAGATCTGATGAATTGGAAAACACACACCCCATCTTTTGCAGAAAAACCTCAGGCTATGATGGACTTGGTGACTTCAATAGTAAATACTCATAGCCCTACTTGGACAGATTGTCGCCAGCTCCTAAATACTCTGTTCACCACTGAGGAAAGGAGAGAGATAATTGAAAAGGCACAGATATATTTGCGTGAGCAGGCCAGAGTGGGAAATATTTATAATATTGACCGTCATCTCCAAGATAACTTTCCCTTGGAAGATCCTAATTGGGATCCAAACAATGCAATTCACCTGGCCAGACTCACCACCTACCGCCAGACACTTGTGCAAGGTATCCGCAGGGCATGCCAGAAGCCCACTAATATGTCTAAAGTCTCAGAAGGGTAGATGTGTTACCCATAACACTGTTTCGTGTTCGGTGTGCACCCACAAAAAGACTTAAGTTGTCACCTTTTGAGCTCCTGTATGGGAGACCGCCCTCCTTTGTTCAGGATATTCCAGCTGACCTTAAACAAATAGGAGATCATGTGACACAGGGACAAGTGCAATCTCTCTCCCGTGTTTTTGTTTCTCTTAACAGGTGGGCCCTCGAGCGCACGCCATGCAGCATTGCCGAGCCGATTCATCAGTTCCAGGCTGGCGATAGCGTATGGGTGAAAGAGTGGAAACGTGATCCACTTGCACCTAAGTGGCGTGGACCTTACACCGTCTTGCTCTCTACTCCAACAGCGGTGAAGGTAGCTGAGGTGACCCCCTGGATTCATCACTCTCGTTTGAAGAAGTCTGAAGGCAGTTGGACGTGCAAAGGTGACCCCTCTAATCCTTTAAAACTAACTCTCTCCAAAAACCCCTGTATCTAGCCCTACCGGGAACGGGCTAGGTCACGGGCAACATTTGACGACCGGCCTGCTGCAGCCACAACCTGGAAGCTGGCTGACCTGCGCACGCCTGAAGCTTGAGGAGCGTCTGAACCAGCGACTGTGAACGGGAAGATTCTCTAATACAATTGATTGACTGCCCCCCTTGTGGAACAATTATCAGAGATATTACTCATTGGGGATCCTCGGGATATATGTTTTGGTCTTGGTGGTTCCCCATTTCTGTCACTGGGGGAATTATATTGGGGCTAATAATTATTTGCTATCACAATAAGGTAATCTTTTGTGGAAGGAATGCATATACTAGACATCAACATGATTTTATTATTAATCCTGATCCCTTGGGAAGGGGAAGGGTCCTTGAATCTGACCAAATTGGCTAAATATGGATTCAGCCATGACCACAATATGTGGGTAGGTTTAGCTGAAATGGTAGCTAATGTTGCAAATAGGACCAATTGCCTTGTTTGCTCTCTTGGGCCAGATGATTCAGAGGGAGGTATGCCCTTATTACCGATACCATTAGATGCCATTGGTATGGTAAGCGAAATGCCACACCAAACTGAAATACAGAATTTCCCCGGATGGAACTCAACTAAACCATTACGAGTTATACCTGTACAAGGGGAATTCTGTGTACATAAATCATCAGATGCAGCTGATTCTCCCATGATAGACTCTTCTCATTGTCACTATACTTGGGATTATATTAAGAATAGTCATACCTGGGCACACGGTACTACCTATCGAACTCGGAATACCTTGCCCTGTGCACCTCCTTTTATTCACGCATGGAAAGTGGTGTGGAACATAACTGTGACAGAAAAAGGCAATCTAACATACTGCACTGTGAACTCTCTACCCCTTTTGGTATTTCGCCTTCTGTACTCCACGTACCAAAAACCTCAGACCCGATGGTTGTGGTGGATATGTGGAGAATGGGCATACAAGAAACTCCCTTCCAAATGGAGTGGGACTTGTTTCTTGGGTTGGGTATTACCACCAATGTGGATTATGCCCACTAGTTCGGCCAGGCGAACACGAAGAAACGCTGATATTTCTCATATAGCAGGAGGAAGTACCCAAAGTTGGAGTGGTACTGATGATTGGCCGCCAGAGCGCATTATAGCCTATTATGATCCTGCCTCCTGGAATCCTGGTGAGCTCATACAAGGGGCACGGGATCCTATTTATAATCTAAACAGAATAATTTGATTGCAAGCAGTAGTGGAACTTGTAACCAATGCAACGGCCCAGAGTTTGAGACTTATTGCACAACAGTTGGATGAAAGTAGAGCCGCCATTTTGCAGCTGAAAATGGGAATGGATTATGTACTTGCCAGGCAAGGAGGCCTATGTGGAGTCTTGAACTTGACAGGGAATGCCTGTTGCTTTAACATTTCTGATAATGGTGAGGCAATCCGTGTGTTGGCCACAAAGATGGAGAATATAGCACATGTCCCAGTACAAACATGGGAAGGATGGGATATGGGATGGCTCACCAATTGGTTACCTAATGTCACAGGACTCAAAGGGATACTATTGTCTTGCTTGTTTTTCTTGACAGTAGTAGTATTGGTTTTATGTATGATGCCATGTATCATTTCATGTTTTAGAAGTACAATTAGCAAGATGGTTTCAAATGAAACTCTACCTCATATCATGGCCCTATACAGAGCTTTACCTCAGGAATATGATGAAGGTCAAGCTATCAAGGACACTTGGGATGAAGGTCCTTGAGCTTGAAAGGGGGGAATGAGGCACCTAATCATAAGCCTGCATTTTTATCAAAGCTTCTATATATTTCAATCAAGGCTTGTATTTAAAAATGAGCTTAAAAAGGATTTTCAAATGTTTCATGCCAGGCAGAGAAAACCTTGGCCATTCTCCTAAGACAAGGGGGCCCCATTGATTTATAGTAGAAAAACAATTCTCAAAGTCATAAAAAGGGGAAATTACATACACTGCCCTTGCAGGCTGAGAAAACACCATTAGGAATGGGTAAATAGTAAAATGATATCATGGAGCCTCACGTTAAAACCTTGAGCTAAATTTTCTAAGGCCAGAGGCAAATGGGGAAAAACATTTAGCTGACAGAAAAAGAGAACATTTTTGAAAAGTCTCTTCTAAAGCTGTTTCTTAAACTGAGAGAGTTAAAAAGGTTAAAATGTGTTAAATGTTGGAAAGGCAACTGGCTTGGCAGAAGAAGAAGCTTCTTCCTATTTTATTTTGAGGCTGGAAAGGGGGGTGAAAGGGGGAGGTGTACACTGAAGAGGCTTCTTTTAAAAGCTGTGTTTTACTGAGTTTCTTCCTTTTTACTTTGAAAAGCTTTATTCTTTTAAGAGGCTACCTATGATAAATGTATGAAATATATTAGCTTAAATATATTGGCTTAAATGTAATTATGCAAAGGATTTAAGGAATGCTAGATTCTTATTTCATATGGTTGTAAGAGTTGTATTTATCCTGAAATTAAGTCAGCCACCAGCCTAGCCCCCCCCCCCCTGCCAGACAGAAGACGCCATCCAAGCAGTCTTGATATATAGTTGTCAGGCATTTTGTTTAGAAACATTAAATGAAGGAAATCTTTCAATGTTGATGTGAAACTCAAGATCCTTGACATCTGTTGAACATAAAAATGTAAGATTAAACATTTGTTTTAGAAGGCAATAGGGCAAGGAGGGCAAGAGGTGAGCTGGTAATTAAGATTCCATGTAAGATATATTATTACTTATATGTCATATATATAGCTCTTTGTCTCCCTTATAAGGGCAAGGAAGTGGGTGTATCTTTTGTGGGTGTATCTTTTGTGATTGGTTCTACCAAACAGCCAATAGGAATTTCAACCAGGCTGATTGGACAGAGGCAGCCACAGGAGGAGCAAAGGGGGCTGGATTAAGGAAATATAAGTGCTGGCCAGGATGGCAGGAGGCCAGGCCAGAGCTTGGTAACCACGTACCACTGAGCCTCTTATTTATTTGTCTGACAAATAAATTACTATTTTAATTTCTCTATTGCTGCGTTGAATATTTCATTCCAGCTAAGCGTTAACCACAAGCAGGGTGCTACAACATAGGTTGGAAGAATTTTGACAGGTGAAGCTCTCTCAGTCCTCTTTCATGCACCTATTAAATATAGAGAATACTCATCTTTTGTTATATCTGATCATCTAGTTCATTCAATGTTATTCGTTCAAGGTTACTTAGAGATAGCAACAATTTCAGAATAAAAATATCAGTGAATAGCTCTGTGATTCGGTCTATATCTACTCATAAACAAGCCCCATTGAATTTAGTGGGGTTTACTGCCAAGTAAGCTAGTATAGGACTGCAACTCCAACATGCAACTTCCACCAACTTTATCTTGCTAGTCACCCTGTTCAAATAATTTCTATTAGGGTTATGCAAATCTTGTATGTTATTTAAATATGCAGATTAGTTATGAGTCTTGGGTGACTTGTGTAAAGCATGTGACATGCTTTGAACATTCTGCAATGCATGTTTACCCAGAAGTAAGCTGCATTACCCTCAAGATTGCAGCCTCAATAATACAAATATTGATTCAAGAAATACATCTGATTTTGTCCTCCATTCTGGACACGATGCCTATTTTTGCCCAATTAAGTGTTTGAAGTCCTGATTAGCAGCTGTCAGCACTAAACAAGTCATTACCCATGACAGAGATGAATAGTAGATTAGCACTTTTCCAGTTAAAAGGTCTTGAGCACTAATTGGTTGATTAGCAATGTGAGTGTTTTCATGCTGAGCAGTTGTTTGTCCTAACCTTATTTAGGTTGATATGGGTAAAACTTCTGCACTTAATAACATTGTGCCATCCACTTTAAAATGGCATTTTGTTTCTTTATTCATTTATCAAGACATTTATGTACTACCTCCCCCATCAGGCTTAAGGTGGAGTATAATTTAAAATTAAAAAAGCATTAAAATCACAGTTGCCAGGATCCAGCCCAGAGATCACCTCTGTTTTTATAAAGGATTTGTGACCGTAGAAGAGTCTGCAACTGGATTTTTTAATCCATTGCAAATACCTTGGCTCCTGCACCAACTACCCTACTCTAATCTGCGGAAGCATCCATGACTTTTGTGTTATTGCACAGCAAGCAGGGAATTGAGGAGGAACAGGACAGGAAAAGCAGTTTCTACAACCATTTTAGTCATTGCATATACGCTGAAGAAACAGGCAATATTTCTAGGATGGCATCCCTGGTAGGGACTGGCAGGAAACCAGCATGGAATGGTTGCAGACAATTATGAGATTGGATGTGTTGCAGATGCACATCTGGAGGACCCAACCTGCCATGCAGAAATGCTGAAGGTGAAGGATAAGAACCATTGGGAGTGGAAGAATCTGTTTCTCCTACAGCCGAGTAACATATAGCTACTGTGGCATGAACACACACTAGATCAGACACTTAGGTGCTAAGCCTTAATAAAATGAGAATGCTTTATTGGTTGGTTGGTTGGTTGGTTGGTTGGTTGGTTGGTTGGTTGGTTGTCAGTAGTAGTAGTAGTAGTAGTAGTAGTATTTAAGGCATTTTTAACCTTACATTTCATGCTTAAGGCCTTTTTTAACCCTATACAAGAGCGCTCACACCTTGCTAGAAATGAATTCAGAATGGTTTGAGGACACCGATCAGTGCAAAGCTGGTTTGAGAAGCAACGCATCAAACAATAGCATCGCATAGCAAATTACAGTGGTACCTCGGGTTACATACGCTTCAGGTTACAGACTCCGCTAACCCTGAAATATTATCTCGGGTTAAGAACTTTGCTTCAGGATGAGAACAGAAATCATGCTCCGGCGGTGCGGCGGCAGCAGGAGGCCCCATTAACTAATGTGGTGCTTCAGGTTAAGAACGAACCTCCGGAAGGAATTAAGTACTTAACCCGAGATACCACTGTACAGGAGAACAATGGACATGCATTATTTTTTATAAAGTCATGTGCAAACATAGATTAAAAATCCAGCACTGGAAATTTGCTGGCTGCACTGTAAAGAGGAGTGTGAACACAGCCTAGATTCCAGTTTTGCAAGCCAGAGGTTTCTGCTCCATACCAACATATCTTTTTGTAAACTGCTTTTAGGTTTGGTTTGTTTGTTTGTTTTAACAATCAGGCTTTATCAAAATTTTATGAAATCAATAAAAACCATCATAATAAAGACACTTCTACATCTAGACACAGAAGAGACATTTATTACTATACAGTGGTACCTTGCTTCTCAAATTAAATCCGTTCCGGGAGTCCGTTCGACTCCCAAAATGGTTCAAAAACCAAGGCACAGCTTCTGATTGGCTGCAGGACCTTCCTGTACTCAGTTGGAAGCCACAGAAGCCACGTCAGACGTTTGGCTTCTGAAAAACATTCACAAACCGGAACACTCACTTCCATATTTGCAGCGTTTGGGAGCCGATTTGTTTGGGAGCCAAGCCATTTGACTACCAAGGTACCACTGTATAAGAAAACATGGCAGCCAGGCAAAAGCCCTCAAGGACAGGGCCCAGGACAGGGCCAGCATGTGTCAGGGTGCTGTCAGTGGCTCCCAGCTGGTTGCCCAGGAATTATAAAGACAAGGAAAAGTTTCTTACAGTCCTTTTTTATTTCCATATTTACAGAGAGAAGCTATAGAACCCAGCCTCTTGGATAATGGCATTGTCCCGAGTGAATTTTCACACACACCCATCTTTCCTACTTCCTCATTTGTCATTCTCATCATCTCCTCTACGGGTGCTGCTACATGCCCTCTGTCTTTGAGCTCTTTGCTCTCCTACTTTTAAGGCTTCTGGGAGATGGAGGGTCTGGAATACTTTCTAATGACAACGTGTCAGCCAGGTGTTGCTCTGGTGTTTCCCAACTTTTCCCTCATCTGCCTCTGAGCTGCGATCTTCCTCAAACCCCTGTTGTAAATCTATACTGTCTTCCTCTTCCTCCTCCCTGGAAGGGTCAGGATGGGGAGGCAGTTTCCACCATTCCTCCTCTGCCCAGTCCCTGACACAAACAGAGACATTCAGCCCACACACCAGAGGTTTCCCACCCGTACGATTTCAATTTCAATCCTCCCTCTCAAAATGTAGCTTTTTCTATTGCACCACAATGTAACGCTAGTATGTGGTTCAAACCATTTGCGTCAGATTAATTTAAGTTCGGTAGGACAGCTCCGGAATAAGTAGCTGTTGAATTATGGCAACAGGCAGCAAATAAAAGAAGAAGCTTTACTGCAGTGGAAGGAGTTAATTTCAGGACAGTTCAGCGGATGATTAATATCCCCCAAAAGAAACAGCTGGGCTAGGTTTGCTAGCACATATTAATTAAGGCAATGAGATGGTGTGATGACACTTCTCTTTGATAGAGGCCAAAGGCTACTTTGTATTCTGACAGAAATAGCCACCTTCTACTTCCTCCGCAATATAATAAACCTCCTTGTTATATCATTGCCGCCTAAAACTATTGTCATAATCCCAATGTGGAAGGGAATAGAATCGTAAATAGATTCAGGGCTCAATGGCACTCTGCTCCACAGGGCTTTTGTGTGAGTGTGGCATGAGGGGTTTTTATGGCTTTTTGAGAGTTTTTATCAAAGCTAACAAGGAAAATCAGAAAAGGGGGATTCAATAAAAAGAGTCAGTAATGAGAGGAGCTATGAAAACTGGAGCAGTATTGTTTTAGTTTCCAGCCTAATAAATCATATTAATTAAAAGAGAGATGTTCAATCTTCGGTTAGTATCAAGCCCACAGTTTCAGAGTATAAGAACCTTTGGAAGCAATAGAAGATAAATGGAGAAGCCAGGCTAGAAAAAGCAAGGGAGAAAAGGAATAGGGCAAATCCTAATCACACGGGGTTACTAACAATTCCATAAATCATCTTATCTGGTCCGACCTCACGGGCATCACCTGCAGAAATATCAGCCTGATCTGCATTCACTCTGCTCTGCTTCGAACACATAGAGAGGTGAGACTCAGATCTGTGAATGCATTATCCTTTCAGCACACCTTCCTTTGAAAGAAGCGCTGAAAGATATTACACCTGTCCGTCTGTCTTTGCTCCAGAATGGACTTCGCCATCTCATGCAATCTACAATGTTTTGAAAAGGGAGCAATTTGATGTGAAGCAAAATGTCTGCACCTCTGTGGTGACTTTCCTCTGGACACAGAGGACTGTCAATGGACCCAACAAAGTTTCAATCCAGGGATGGAGAATGTGTGATCTTCCAGATGTTGTTGGGCTTACAGAACTCATCATCCTTAGCCATTGGCCATGCTAACAGGGGCTGGTGAGAGTTGGACTCCAACAACCAACAGATTGACCCCAGGCTGTCAACAGCTGTAGATTTCAAGAAGATAATAACCTATACAAATGTAGAAATCTAAACGGAAACATTAAATGATGCTCATGTACCACAGCTGTAGGTCTCAAATTGGTGATAAAATATACAAAATGTAGAAATCTAGACTGAAACTTTAAAGGACAGCAACATAAAACTGTCAGTAAAAATTGTGAAGCTCCTTCTGTCACAGCGCACAGTACCTTTGGATAAGGGAAGACCCTTAAGTAGGCGTTATAGTCACATGGGACTAGTTTTTAGATCCGATGCTCTGTCATCTGAGAAAATGACTTTTGTGAAGATTCACATCACATTTTTGCAACAGACCAACATTCCATTCTGCCACTGCTGTCTTCTATACATGAATATTAAGGAGTTGGAATTATCACCAGGCCAGCCATCAATTTTAGAAGACAGATTTTTACAGCACAGGTTTTTTTAGTAGGCTGCCTTTGAAAATTCGGTTGCAACAGTTAATATCTATATGCCAAAAGCAAACCAGAGCCATAATTTTGAGAAAGTTGTCAAAAGCATCAGTCGAGTCACCTAGTCAAAGCCAACTCAGTTTGTTGCTGCTGGTGCTAAGCAGCCTGACATCTTTTTTTGCATTTAGTAGATAAATTATAACATGCCACAACAGAGTAGCTCTGTCACTGAAAGGTTTCTGGCTTTTGCAAAGTTTCTTTTTTACATATATTTTTAGCACATAAAAAAAATCATTTTAAACTACATGCCATTCATTATATTCCAGGTTTTCTTTTCTTTTCCCATTCTTTCTTCCCAGACACAATGGCTCTATGCCCATGGTTCAGCATAAACCTATTTAGGGGAATTTGAGACCAGTGAAAGCCACGCCCTTGACAGAGATGGGCTTTTCATTGGTCTAATAGTGAGAGCAGCCCCACTGAGGACAGTTTAAAGGAGTTCCAGGAGGGTGGCCCGGTTGTGGATGCTCTTAGAGAGAGCTTTCCAAACTTTTCTTGTTGGTGACACAGTTTTTAGACATGCATCATTTCATGACACAGTAATTCAGTTTCACTACCAAACTGGAGGTTAAACTAGCTCCGTTACAGCCCCAGGAGGAGCACAGGGAGTGTTTGTGCAACACACCTACACACTATAGCCCACACACTAATGGGTCGCGACACACAGTTTGGAAAGCTCTGCTCTAGAACGCGGGTAGATAGTAAAGCCCTAGTAATAGTAGATCTCTGGGTGGGCTTGTACATCAGCAAGATTTTGCATCTCTTAATGGAAGATAGATCAGGATCTATTAGTGCTTTGCAGTAGATCAGCAATTGTTCAATAACAGACACCACAAAGTGACATTTCCTACCTAAATTAGGTTACTGAACTGAAGAACACTTTGGGCAATCAGGAGTGGATTCTTGTGGGAAGGTAGTGTGAACTCAGTTCTGGTATTGCAAACCAAATTCATAAGCTCAGAATGTTGTCCAGGGACACCCAGTTCTTTCAGTCTAACTGTATGTCTTTTTCTGGTTGGCTGATCTCAGGGGTCTAGCAAAAGTAATTTTGAAGCAAAATTAGTGAGCTTCTCCATCATTTCTGTAAAGAGGCGCTGAGCCCTCTTTCCTCTCCCTCACCTCAGTTTTAATATGGTAGCTTTTAGTTCAGCATACTGGTGAAAACAAACCGACCTACCCGGATCATATTACTAGTTAGTCATCCATACAAACAACTGTCAAATTTGTCACCAGAAATAAAAAGGAAGTCATTGCAGCAGGAACAGATTAGAAGTCATTGCAGCAGGAACAGATTAGCTATTTCTAGGGCCTCCTTTTTGTAAGGGTCAGAGAAAATATGTCTGGTTGCCTTAGGGAAAAACATTTGTTTACTGAGCAGCTTAAGGAAACAGGATGTCGAAAAGAATGGTGAGAATTCTAGTCATCTCCAGAAATAATAATAATAAAAAATGTATTTTTCTTCTGTTGCAGGCCTACTTGACTGTATATTTCATGAAACTTTGGGTATCTTTCTGAAATGTTTTTCCCACTTTTTTTCCTCTTGAATTGTAATTAAACCAAAGTAATGACATATTGATACTGTTTGTCTCCTTTAATAAGTCAACTCATTTTTTCCAAAAAAAGAAAGAAACTGCTTTTTTAAAAGGACATGAAAACATTCTGTATGCACCTAAAGTTTTCAGTATTTCTCCTTTTCTGCTTTCTACTGATTCTATATTCTTATTCTATGTTTTCAGGTTTCACATTGATTAAGAGCCAGATGCAATGAACACTAATCACCTACAGTGAGATGTTCCCACAAGCAAACAGATACACCCTAGCAGAAATGACTTGGTTTCTTTTGAGTGACAATAATAGCTTCATAACAAACAGAGTGGCCCTCCATACATTGGTTGCACACACACAAAAATCAGGAAAAAGAAATTAGATAAAATTTCTATAAGCTGTTTTGGTGATTTGGAGGTTTACTTTTGCATTCTCATTCTGTATTTTTCTGTTGAGAACCACACTGGGCTTTTTTGGATGAAGGATAGTATACAAATTGAGTAAATAAGAATATAATAATAATAATAATCTGAAATTAAGCTAGATTTAAGCTTGTTGGCCTTTCTGGTGCATGTTATATAGCATTTTATTATGTGTGGTATGAAAGGCGGTACATCAATTTAAGAAATAATAATAAAATAAGAAGAAGAATCTGAAATTAAGATAGATTTTAAACTTCTTGGTGTTTCTGATATCTTATTTATGTTATGTATCATTTTATTATGCATGGAATGCATGTTATGTATTATTTCGTTAATACTATTGCTACGTTTGTCATGGGTGGAGCAATAAACTTAGGAACTGAACTGAACTAGACCTACAATTTGATCATGAACTTTACCTCCACAAGCAACCCTAAGAAGGGAATCTGGTGCATGTGTACCTTGAAAGTCCTATCAATGGAACTTACTCCCAGGAAAACCATGTATGGTGCTGAGGGTTAAGAAAGTGATGAGGCCTGGGCTGAAGCACTCAGACAATACAACAGCCATCCCATGCTAGGCCTGGAGTGTTGTTGTGGCCAGGAAAAGAGGGGTTGAGATGGGAGGCACATGGTATGTGAATGCATGCAAGCAAGCCCCTGAAGCTTGCAGGCATGACCACAGGCTTTATAGGCTAGTTTGTGTCCGAGTCTTTATCTGTGGCCAAAGGTTTGTGTTCTGGGTGGATTTGGGGCTCTCAAATCTCAGCAGAGCCCTGTACAATGCTAAAATTTGGTCCCACCGACTTGCTGTAACTGTTGCACCACCCTAAAAACCACCTCTGGGTTATGCATTGTCATCCTCTTCAGAATGGGCAGGGTTTGGCTCACCCTAGGTTGAAGTCAGCTTACTACACTTCTCTTCCCCCTGTTATTAATAAAGTTATTGATAAAGTTCAATACGTCACTCATGTCTTGCCTATTCACGGTTTTGGTCACAACTGCTTTGCCATAGCTGCCTGGAGACAAAATAAGTGGTTCGACATACACCGAAGAGCTACATAATTTGACTTTCCAACACTCTGAGATCTAGGCTGACCTATTGTTCCTATCTATCTGCTCCATGTGTGAAAACAGTTAACAAGCAAACAGCTTTTCGCTGTAAATTAAATGTACAACCAATAATCAGCAGCATCGTGAAGCTCAGGCAGAGTCTGGTCCCCAGATAAAGTCTTAATTGCAGGAAATTGTCCTAGTGCTCCTCTTTAAAATGCATTATAATGTCAGCAGCAGTACATCAACTCTCTGCGTAGAGGCACAAAGTAATCTCTCTCCAAGAAACTTGTTAGAGGTTGCTAAAGATTATGCAGCCCAGACGGGCAAAGTTGTTTATGACAATCCCCTAGACGACACCCCTAATAAAGAGCATGATATTTATTTCATTAGTGTCATGTATCCCATGACACCTAATTGCTAATAATGTTTTCGTGTTTTGTTGCTGACAAGCAACAGTCTCCATACACAATGATGGTTGCAGTTATTCTATCAGGATGATTAATGAGATCCAGTCCTGGAGAACCTCCAGATGTATATATTTCATTGAAATGGAACACTCTGGCGCATTGAACACATGTGGGAAGAAGCGGATGGAGATTTTAACTTGCTCCTATAAGTCAACTGGAAGATATGTGCACACTTACTCATCTAACAGATTTCAAAGGGATCTAGAATAGCATCATAGCATGTGACTTGTGACTTGATTGATTGGCAAATCTAATCACACTATGCCACTGTTTGTGGAGAAATAGGGGAAACAGTTGTGTTGTGTAACTTTGACCTAGTGAGTATGCATTTGGAAACCAACTTTGCTGAGTTGATACTATATCTGTATATATATATCTATAAGATATATATATATCTATAAGATATATAAGATATATAAGATATAAGATATATAAGATATAAGATATATAAGATATAAGATATAAGATATATATATAAGATATATATATAAGATATATATCTATAAGATATATATATAAGATATATATATATCTATAAGATCACATTGTAGCAATTGGCCCTATGCTTTTAACTTCAGCAGTGTTCTGTTTCATATCCATCTTTCCCTACATGGAGATCATTGCCATCAGTGAACTATTTGAACTGTGGCCATCACTAAAAAGATAAAAACAAGGTAAAGGACCCCTGGACAGTTAAGTCCAGTCAAAGGCGGCTATGGGGTGTGGTGCTCAACTCCCTTTCAGGCCAAGGGAGCCGGCGTTTGTCCCCAGACAGCTTTCCAGGTCATGTGGCCAGCATGACTAAACCACTTCTGGAGCAACGGAACACCATGACAGAAACCAGAGTGCACAGAAACACCATTTACCTTCCCACCACAATGATACCTATTTATCTTCTTGCACTAGCCTGCTTTTGAACTGCTTGGTTGGCAGGAGCTAGGACAGAGCAACAGGAGCTCACTCCGTCATGGAGATTCAAACCACCGACCTTCTGATCGGCAAGCCCAAGAGTCCCTTTAGTGGGCATCACTATTTTATGGTAATTCGCATACAGGTGATTTTAGTTTGCGCCATAAAATTGGATTTAACATTTGCATTCCAATGACAAGAATGGAGATTCCAATGAAACATTAGGAAGAACTTTCTGGAACTAAGATCTGTCCAACAGACTCCCAACAAATGAAAGCCCACCACTTTCTGATGAGGTTTTTAAGCAGAGGTTGGATGGCCATCTGACAGGGATTCTTGAGCTGTGATTCCTGCATTGCAGGGGGTTGGACCAGATGATTTGGGCTCCCTTCTAACCATACGCCTTTATGATTCTTTGAAACATTAATTTACATTTGGCTTGACCAACTCAGCCTCAATGGATAAATAGGGAGGCCCGGAGAGTCTAATTAGACCTGCAGGTCAGAGGTTTCCAACCTGGTTCCAAATCGTTCAGGAATATTTGCAGAAGCAACTTTTCTTTCTCTCTTGCCCATTTATATAGCCTGAGCAGCCTGTTACTGCGGTCTATATTTTCATAAATGCAGACTTCGGTAGAAGATTGCTGTTATAAAAAGAAGCATATATCACACAACCAAGAGAGCAAGAGAACAGCAGGATGGGGGGAGCTGTGGCCTGTAGCAGCAGCCCTATAAAAACCCTGTTGAGAATAATGATATCTGCATGGTTAGCAAGTGAACAAATCAAAATTCCCCAGTTAGTCACACAGCAGAGAGGAAAGTGTAGACAGGCTGTCTGCTTCTTTGCATTCATTTTCCCCTCAGCACTGACATTTTAAGATTAGCAGGCCTGTGCATGGTTCACCCCCAATACACTACGTTATTCCGACGACGAATGGGTACATGCCACCTAATGGTATATAGCTCAGCTCCATTACATTACCCAAACCACCCTGGGCTTCCCATATTTAACACAAGGGGAAGGAACACTGAATCCAAATGAAATTACAATTTGCTGTGTGTTTGCTTTGTACACCGAATAGCTAAGCAACTAAGAAGGAAGAACGCAGAGCCACCTTTCACCGCAAACTGTCAGAAATGAAGTTTGTCGATCGGAATGGTTATATGGTTTAGCAGACTGAATTGCTGTGTTTTTGTGTGTGTGTTTATGTTCTGTGCATTGGAAAATCACACATTTTGACAGACAAACTTGATGGGTTTGATCATGGTAACAGAAGGCCACTTCTTTCTCACTGCAATATCCAATGAGAAAGGATCACAAATATGTAATTTGTGGAATCTTAAACATAACCTAAAGAATGAGGTTAACAGTCAAGACTGATCTGCTCATAACACCATGACATGAGTTGTAATAGCCACTAGTAGAAGCACTGGGGGGAGAGGAGTTGTTGTTGTTGTTGTTGTTGTTGTTGTTGTTGCTGAAGAAGAAGAAGAAGAAGAAGAAGAAGAAGAAGAAGAAGAAGAAAAGGTGAATCAAGGAAGTGGTGAAATGAAAGAGAAATTAACTCTTTATCAGAAGAGTTATACATCTAAGCAAGTTATATCCTTGCTCAATAGAAGTGTATAAAATCATGCGTGATACAGAGAAAGTGGATAAAGAAAAATTTCTGCCCCTCTCTGATAATACTAGAACCTGGGGGCAATATTGCAAGATAAGACAGACAAAGGAAAGTACTTCTCCACACAGTGCATGGGTCATGGGCAGTAGCTTGATGACTTTAAAAGAGGATTAGACAAATTCATGACGGACAAGACTATCAGTTACTACTAACTCCGATAGCTGTGTCCTACCTCCACTGTCTGGACTAGAAAGGCTAATCCAGCAGGGTCTTCTTGAGTTCTTGTTTTCTTTTTCTTTTTTATAATATTTTATTTGGATTTTTCAAACTTAAATGCAAAAATAAAAAACAGTATAACATATATCATAACATCTTTTCATAACATCTTTGGACTTCCTCGCGACTCCCGCTCCCATTTGCATCATTGCCAATTCTTGCCAGCAATTTATCATCTTGTTTACACTCTTATGTCAAATTCATTTAAATATAATCTATAAATTCTCCAAAAGGTTTATAATTTTTCCTCAAATTTACTTATCATCTTAATTCTCACTAATTTAGTGGTGCACAATTTGAGTTCTTGTTTTCTTATCCTGACCAATGTAGGTGTAACCTTATCCAGTATCCTGTTTCTCACAGTGGCCAACCAGAAGGCCTGCCTGAGGGAAGCCCATAAGCAGGACCTGGGCCATTTAGGTCAGAACAAGTGACTTAGACACAAGAAGCAGAACCTGCAGCAGGGATCTCCCCAGACCCAGGAATGTTCTTGTTCAGAGCTCCAGTCTGTCCGGAAAGGGAATCTTCTTGCACTGTATGGGCCAAAGGGTGAGCAGAGTGGTTGATGGGGGCTGGGGGCTGGGGTTCCCCTCTGATCAGCTAAAGAAAAAGGATGGTTGGTGTTATGTACTTTTGTATGCCCTTGGTATGTAGCAACCACTGCCTTAATTGGGAGCCTCCACATTTCACTTTCAACCCAGTAGGTACTCAACCACCAGAGTCCACTGTTAGAAGGAAATATCATCCAGCCCACGCCAGTAATGCATCCTTTTTTAAATAAATAAATAAATAAATAAATAATACTTCATCTCTCAGAAACACCCACTTGCTTTAAATATTGGTATGCTTAAAATGTCTGTGATATTAGATCTTGTTCAGACTATAGACTAAGGGTACTATCCTACCCTCACACAATGTTGATGGCATGCGCGAGAGCTTAGCATAGCACATAGGTCTCTATCAATGATGACGGGCACTGCTGGCCAATGGGGCTTGCCTATGGTGCAGGTACCAGGTGGACAGAAAGCTAACCAGGTTGTGATGGCCTGGGAATCGGATTCAGAGGCTGAACCTGAGGAATCCCAGCCTGCACAGGATTCCCCGCCTCCAGAACCAGCTGAGCCGGGGCTGGGGCATGAGCCTGAAGGGTCCTCACCTGTGCTGGATCCTCAGGTGCAGGCACTAACTGAGTCTGCTCTGGCTCCTGAGGGGATGGAGGACCTATTGCCTGCTGGCGCTCCACCCTCAGCCCCGTCAGAGGAAGCTGAGGTTGCCTCTGGGTCTGGTAACCCTCCAGCTGCAGAGGCTCAGGGCAGAGAGGCGGAGGGATCTAAGTTCCTGCAGGAGGAGTGCTCACCTCCAGGCCAGGAGAGGCGAGTCACCTGTGGACCGGGGCTGCCCTATGCCTCGGGGCAGATAAAAGCCAGCTAGCCCAGTCTCAAGTTGTGGGAGCAACATTGTTGGTGGTTGGTTCTGGCCTGCTTCCCTGCCAGAGCTCCTGACCTCACCCGTCACCCTGCCCTGCACCCAGCTTCTACTTCTAAGGACTGCCTTCATTGACCTTGGACTGGACTCGGACCTCACTTCTCAGTTAGCCCCCGGGACCAGCACACAGGTTTTCCCATCAGCAATAGCAAAAGGGAAATCCTGAAATAGTGCATTACAAGGAAAAAGGATCTACCAATTGCTTTGGATGCATTTGATCAAAAGCCCTGCAGATTGCCCAAAGAGCCCAGTCCATGGGGCCTTCAATTGCACCAGTCTGGAACTGGCTTATTGAAAATTGCAAGAAGGCAGCCTCCCACACATCTTCTGTCCTGGCCAATAGAAGTCAGCAAGGTTTCAAATATGATAGTAGACCTGCCACATCACACCCCCACAACTCCAGTTAGGATTGCTCTGTAACTTATGCGGATGCAACAAACAGAGCTACGTATGTATACTAAAAAGACTTCTTTAAAAAAGGAAGGAGGCCAGAAAATCCCAAGCAGTAGCAAATGTAGAAGCAAATATAACAATCATATGAGGGTTGTTTAAACCGTACACCATAAAAACAAAATTAATTTAGTCAGAAATAGCCTCCACTGTCTTTAATGGGATTTATTCCTTAGTAAGTTTGGTTACATTCTAAAGCTCAACTTTTTCCTTTTTCTTTTTTATGGGAAACAATGGGAATTTCAAAATTAAGACTGACCTGTAAGCAATTAAAATGTTGACCAAAGCTGTCAGAAATAGAGCGGTTCTTCAATACAGCCACTTCAAAGAAGTCCAGAAATAAATAACATCCAGACTTTGTTCCAAGGAATCCATTTACATATACCTGCCTCTGTAACCTATTGTTCAGTCTTCCTTGTTTTCAAACAGCAAGAATAAACATCCACATCAGTTCTGACTGGGCATAGTCTTCCAGATTGCTTTGCTTCACTGAACAGTGTGAACTGCAAGTGATATTCAGCCATGGTAAATATGGAATCTATCAGCAAGAGCAATAATTACCCAGATGAGAATACTCTGATTACTTCCTTATTTTCCTCAAGTGAGACCAAAGCACTGAGTGTTGCATAATCATCTAGTTCAATCTTCTTTAATTGGAGCCTATTTAAGGACTGTGAGTCATCAAGTTCACAAAGTGAAAACATGGGAATCTTTGGAGGGGAAATGGATAAAGTTTGTTGAAAATCCCTTTCTGTTACAATAAGAAAAAGAAACATAATCCTCTGTTCATTCTTCCACTCAGGTCAAATATTCTGTGCCTTCTGAGTGAAAAGTCATATACTTGGTATGATCTGTAAGTATCTGAGCTACTTCAATTCAGTGGAAAAGCCAAGAAAAATCTAATACCAGTCTTCCCAGATTTTCTAATACCAGTCAGTGACTCAGGAAGTAAGGTCTACTAAGAAAGGCATGTCAAATATGGTGATGATGTCAAAGAGAAAATCTTGTTAGCCCTATTCACACATCTCTCCACATATTGGACTAAAACTAGAATGTGAAACTCTTCCTCTTGGCTTTGCCCTTGGCATCTGTGCATTGAGCATTGGTTCCTACAGAAGGGCACCAAGTGTGTCATACATCTGTGGCCCTGTGCAAGTGGACTGAATGGAGCTCCATCTGGGCTTAATGTGCAGGTGTCAGGGAAGGTGCTAACACAGCAGTTAACATCAGGTGTGGATCACTCAGTGTCAGGTTGCACAGCCCCACACCATCCATCTTGCATTAGTCCTACACTCAAAAGAGCTGGAGATGAACAGAGCATGTGTAGACCAGTCCTCCATGAACTGGTGGACACGTAATATTGTTTTGCTTTCCCTGGTTATCCATGCTGTGAAACAATGAACCATATGAATGTAATTTAGATGTGAAGGAGGAAATTACAGTGGAAGGCTTGTATTGTAAAACCCCATTCCAAGAAATCACAAAATATCTTAAAGAACACAGCAATATATTGGAGTGTTGCTCACAAATTACTGTTTTGAGATAAAGATCAAATTGCAGAAAATTACTGTACTTTAACAGCAGTTCAGTGTGAAGTTAAAAGATACAGTATATACCACTGAGGTGAAAATCTTTACTGGGCTGGTGGCACAAACTTGGTTTTTCCTCAAGCAGTTGCTATATTGTGTATTTGGAGAAAGCGTATATAAACACCATTCTTCTAGAAATAAGACCTGTGCTAGGTTTTCCTTCACATTCTTAGCCTGAACTTCTTTTGAGATGATTGGAAACAATCAGATGGATCCAGACATCCTGTAAGTAGAGCTACAGTCATAGAATTATCCCTCTCAAGAAAAGAGGGAAGGCATTTTTTGCTGATTCTTCCTTCCGCTCTGTAGCCTCTTGAACCCTCTGAAAATCTGATCTTAAGAAGTGGAGGAATAGCATAGCATGTAGGTGGCAGAGAAGGCTGCAGGAAGAATCAGGGGGAGGGGAATAACCACCTCTCTATCCTGTTTTACTGGAAGTTGAGGCTTGCAGAGCAGGTGGCCACAATCTTCTCGACTCATCAAGTCCAGTCAAATTCATTCTGAACAAATCAAGGCAGGTCTCTCAAAGCAGACATCAGCACCCTGGACAGCTCCCAGTGGATCCAGCTGTCTGAGCTATGGAATGTTGTTGCCTCAACAAGGTGCTGAAACCATGTGAGGCTTTGCATTGGGTCTCATAGCCTCGAAACATGGCACCGTGTTCCTTAAAAGGCCCTTGACTGTTGCTTAATAGGCTGGCTTCTGCAGGGTCTAGGAGATAGAGGGACGGTTGGTCCACAAGTCTGATGATGCTACAAGGCTGTGCGGAAAGTTACTAGGGAAAGTGGTCCAAACCTCATCACCACTTGAGTCCTCTTTAGAGCACTGTTGGACCTCAGAGGCAGAAAGAGCAAAATGACCCATTTAAGGGAAATGTGGTCCCCACTCCACATCACATATAACTAGGAAGGAGATGGTTTATCACTGGAAAGCATTTTTTACAGCAATAAGTCTATGACAAATGCGCTATGTGTTCCATCTCTTTTATGTACTGTGGCAGTCAAAGCATTTACACTATTAACCAGATCACCGAAAGAGTCACATTTCATGGCTTTACTATGTCACATCTAAAACTGCCCACTGTGATGCTAATAGATTATATCATCGAAATAAACCTTAAAGTTATTGTGGTCCAATGCCTAAAGAGATGGACTTGGAATGGAAAACATATGATCAAGTTGCACCTAGGTTCTGCCTCATGTAAGGTATTTTGCTAGAGCAGGGATGGGGAGACTGTGACCCTCCAGGTGTTACTGGACTACAAATTCCATCATCCCCTACCAGGACTACTAATGATCAATGATGATGGGAGATGGAGTTCAGCATCGTATGGAGGTCTACAAGTTCTCTATTCCCATGCCAGCATAAACACAGTGACAATATTGTGTACAGCCTGCATATAATAAAAAAGAAAAAAAAATGCTTAAAACGAAAGTGGGAAAGACAATAACTAATAACCTAGCAATATATCCAGGAATATTTTTTTTCTGGGCTTGAAATAAAAGAAAGATACTATTGTGCCAGGTTTCCTTTTAAAGACAAGAAATGCATTTTACCATCTGCTATAACTTCATGGCCTAAGGGAAGAATTTTCTTTATCCTGTTCTCACTGATTCTGTGAGTGTCAGTGAAGCATATAACATTTTACAATTTAAATGAGATTTGATAGTTTTATGAAGAAAAGAAAATTCAGCACTCAATTAATCCATCCTACCCAAGTCTGGGTTCAGATATTAAACCATTTGATTTACATGCTGTCTGTGCCTAGACATGTTTACTTGGAAGTAAATCCTACTCATTTCAATGTCAAGTGCTTCCTGGTAAGAGTGCACAGATAGAAGTTGAAAATGTTCTGGAGAGGCAGACAGAGTATATTGCAAACCACAACATATATTTTTTTACCCTTAAAATGTGAGTTTTCATATAATTCATGTTTTTGTCAGAACAGGAGGAGAAAGATGGAAGCCACATAATGAGAAGTGTGGATTAGTTGGTGGAGAAAGTGAGGGAAATTGAAACTTGAAAACTACAACTTCCAGTCTCCACCAAGGCCTCATTCCCGGCCTGCTAGCAGTGTGTCAGAGAAGAAAGATGCCAGACTCCAGGGAATTCTCTCCCTCTCCCAGTGGCCGCAAGGAACAGAGGAAAACAAAGAGTTCTTACTAAGGAGTTTATTCCATCATCACAGCCATAAATAAGGAATGCAGGCTGCCTCCTGTTAATGGCATTGCTCCAACTAAGCTCCTCCCACCTCCATTCCTACCAACAGCACTTTCCTTTATGGTGGCTGCCAGGGGCTAATTGTCTCTGAGTTCTTTGCTCTTGCACCCTCAATGAACGCCAAGTTCTGGGAGAAGGGGGGGTCAGAAATGCTTCCCAGTGATAATGTGTCAGCTCAGTCTCTGCCTTCCCTGGCTCTGTCTCCCTCCTCCCTTCTCCCAACACCTCCCAACTCTTATTTTCTCCTGTCTTTGAGCTGTGACCTTCCTCAAACCACTGCTGTAGTTCAATTCTGCCTTCCTCTCCTCACCATTCTCACCCTCTTTAGTCCAGTCCCTGACAAAAGGGAAGGGGATATTTGATTTCCCTCCTTTTCCTTTTTCCATTTTGGATGGAATACAGCCAGAACTACTCCCATGGTGCTGGTAAGTGTGATTTAAATGAATGGGCGAGGGGTTGTAGATAATAGAATCATAGAATTGTAGATTTGGAAATGATCCTGAGTGACATGTAGTCCCACCCCCTGGATTGCAGGAATCTCCACTAATTCATACATGGCAAATGGCCATCCAACCTTTGCTTAAACACCTCCAAGGAAAGTGTGATTTGGGGAATCAGGGTGGTTGACTATAAACAGAGCTATTGCTATTTTGTGGGGAAAGAGTACAGCTCATTTCTAAGCTAATCTGATTTGCCTAGGGAGAATTCACCTATCAATAGTTCCAACTGCTGGAAGTTTGTTTTTTGTTTTTTGTTTAAAAAAAGTTTGTTTACCAGGGAGAAGGGACCATTAAAAGGCAATATGATAGCTTCAAAAATATGAAGGACTGTCACAAAGATGATGGAGCGAAACTGATTTATTTTGTTCCAGAATATGGGTGGAGAACCTATGGTCCTTCAGCTGCAGTCAATCTCCAACCCCCATCAGCCCCAGCCAGCAACCCCAAATGGTCAGGGATGGTGGGAAATGTAGCCTAACAACATGGGGGGGGTGTACCACAGATTCCTCACTGCTGCTTCAGAGAGTCAGAACCAATCCCATGGGTTCAGATTACAAGGCAAAGGATTTAGACTAAATATTATGGGTGGCCCAGATTCTGCATTTCACCGAACTGTGTAGCTAGTTGTGTTTCCAAAGGCCCCGAATCAAAATGATTTTGATACTCCTCAAATCATAAGATAATTCAAATCATAATTAGTAAGCTCAAATCATAGGGCACTAAAGGTTGTTTGAGGTCTCTAGCTTGATCCTGGCATGCGACGCCAGGCTTCACACCAGTACAGAAACAAAGAAGATCTAGCAAAACATATTGGCACTCTGTTACGAAGGAAGTCTTACTTCCCAAGGTCAGGGTACACAGCGAGATCATATTGCCATAAGTGAAATAAAGTGAAGTGAGGCCTCTGAAGAGTGACTTTTTTCTTTTTCTTTTGGTGATGAATTCCATCTCTCAAGCAAGTCTTTAACCCCAGGGCAACGTCTCATACTCACTTGTAAAGAGCATTGCACACAGCTGGTGTGATATATAAACAAAAAAATAATAATAATACAGTGCAAAGGGGACATTATTTTTTTTGCCTAATAAAGGTTTCCTGAAGAGTGATAACATGAAACAGAATAAGAATTCCAAAACCCTAAAAAGAAAAATCTGCAATGCAAATATTATCCTGGCACATGAATGCATAATATTAAGAGCACAGCTGAATATTTTCTGTGATGAAAAAAACCAAAAACAAACTGAAATCTGTTGTCAAGGAAAATAAAATCTATGTTCCTAATAAGCTGGACAGACATGCGTAAACTGACTTAATTTATACAAAAGCACAGCAGTTCCAATATCTCGATTTCTCACAGTTTTGAAGGAAAGAAAACTAATGGGCAGTACAAGAAGGAACCAATTGCTGTGCTAATCAAAGACACTCTGGCTGTGTGGTCCTTCCAGACTGATCTGATCATTGAGTTGCCTGTGCATTATTTTTTTAAAAAAAACCCTCTTTAAAACAATGAGGCCATATATATATATATATATATATATATATGCTTTCGTAGATTTTCACGGGTACAGGAATGCAGGTTTTGGTGTCCTCGGGTGTCTTCCCGTGTAAAAGTTGGGGTGTCTAGGCGACGTTTCGACGAGGTCTCACTCGTCATCTTCAGGCTGGTGCTTTCGGCTTCTTGTTACTGGAACAGAGCAGGATCTCAGTGTTTGAGTTCCTATAAATACTGTAGAGGGGGTGTGGTGTATAGCCTCCAATGTTCTGGGCAGAGAGGAAGTTCCCAGGCTAGTGTGCCTTTTCTTCTTTTGTTCCTTAATTACTTGAGAGATATCTTGAGTGATTTCTTGAGTGATATCCTGAGTACCACTTAGGTGGGTCATTAGGTGTGGATTAGTTGCTAAAGTCTTTGTGTCTTGACCTCTTGAACTTTGTGAAGAGTTTTCATGAGAAGATGGCTGTACTGTACTTAGTTGTGCTCTGGCTTGGCTTCGTGTATAGGGGCGAGCTGTGGTTTTGTGGCTTGTGTCAGCCAGATCTGTGTAGGGATTGCAGGGGGGTGCAGCATCCGGAGGTGCCACCATGGATTGGCTACTGGATGGTGTCTGTAATTCATCTGTGGAGAGGGTCTGGGTTTGGGTCTGGTGTGGTTGATTGGTGTTGGCGTTCTGTGTGCCTCTGGATCTGGTGTCAGTTTTTGTGGGGAGGGCTAATTTCCAGATGTCTGGCAAGCGGGATGTGTCGTCACGCTTGTTCATGTTGTGAGGGTGTTTCTCTATCTCGATGGCTTCCATGATTATTCTCTTGTGGTGATGTTCCGTGTTAAAGAGCAATTTGGAATCTGCAAAATTAATTTCGTGTCCTGTTTCTTTCATGTGTTGGAAAAGAGAGGAAGTTTTTTCTTCTTTTTTGACGGCATTCTTGTGTTCTGCGATACGTGCATTTATTCGTCTGTTTGTTTGTCCAATGTACGTGGCTGGGCAGACTTTGCAGGGTATTTCATAGATCCCTTGGTTTTCCAACTGGATTTTATCCTTGGGGTTTCTGAGGATATTGGCTATTTTTTGTTTTTTTTTTTTTTTTAAATAATTTTTATTGGGTTTTTACATTTTATAACAACAGACACACACACAAAGACAAAGACAAACAAACACACAAATACAATTACATACCCTAAGTTTCTTTACCCACTTTCATTGACTTCCCCCCACCCCCTCCTCTTACATCCCAATTCCAAAATTAATTCAGCAAGTTCTTACCTAACCTCTTAAAGATATTCACATTGCTTTTAAAAATTAAATTCTTTTGTTTATCTATATTCAATTATCCAATTCTCTTATAATCATTAATTTCTTTTTTTTTTAAGGTCGATCTAACTTCCCCTTCACAAATTTTCCCTTTATTGTATTAATTATAGGTCACATTGACCAAGTAAAACAAAACATAACATTTTATAATTCTATTCTCTCCCCCCCCTGCCCCGGTTTCTGTCCCTTCCTAGACAAATGTCCAGAAAACAAACAAAAAATATTTCTAGCCCGGATTCCTCACGTCCGAGGCGTCTGATTCTCTGTCAGTCCCTCTCTGCCAACTATATTGGTAGTCCTCTTTGATGGTCCTAAGACCCCGAAGGAGTTCAGTCAGAGTCAGATCATATTTTCTTTCATTCAGAATGTTGAAGAGTGTTTGCTGCGAAAGACCATCTAGTTTTCCATACTCAAGAGAAAAGTCCCAATCATATTGCTTTGTTCTTTCTAGTTTTAATATTCCAAGTACTCCAGGGGCTTCTCTCTTCTTCTTTCTCATCTTTCGCAGGTCTGTAATCCAGAGGTCTTCTTGCTCATACTCTAACGCTGCAGATTCCTGGTTGATATTTTCCACTTGTAGTGTCTGAACTCCTTCTTTTTTCTCTGTCAATTCCAAAGGCATCTCTTCCTGCTCAGCTGCAGAATTTTTATCATGCATCTCCTTTGTGCATTCAGCAGAGTTGTTTGTTTCAGGATTCAAGGTCATAAAAACTTTACTCAGAGCCATACTCTGCTCCTGCAGGATTCCCACGAGAGAGAACATTTTTTCTATCTCCGCCAGTAATTTTCCCTCTGCAGCCATTGTAATGTCACTAATTCCCCCTAGGGGGCTTTCAGTTATTTAGTAGTCCTTTTCCAATAATCTGTTACTTTGTTATTATCAATACTTTGTTTCCAATCGCCTCAGTCCAAATGTATCAGCTTTAATTCCAAGAGTTATTAAATAGCAAAATTCTTTACTTTGTCCGCCCGTTTGACAGCTTCTTTGACAGCTGTCAAACTCCTTTCACTTCTTCCTCCGGGACCCAAATAGGACACTCCCGGGTTTTTTGGGGGGGATACACACAAAGTTCCAAATTCCCTTTCTCTCCAGCACAAAAATCTTGTTCTATCAAATTTGTGAGAAACTTTTAAATCATCAAAACAGTATTCATTCCGCCTTAATTCTCCGTTCCTTGCTTTGAAACGTCTATAAGTAGAGGGGGTGCGGACTTCCCTTTAACACATCCCCCGATCGTGCCGAATTCACAGGATAAAGTTTTTAAAGTCCAAATTCCACTACTCACGGGTCCTTTGTTATCCAGTCCAAATTTTGGGAAGAAAGTCAGCGCTCTCCGGCCATGGCTTGCGGCTTCGCTCTACTGAGGTAGCGGTCTACTCTCAGCACCACGCCACTCTCCGTACCCTCTCCGCAGCCTTTAAAAAGGCTCTTCGTGGGTCGGGGAGGGCGCTTAAGGTGCCCACCGAGTCACCAAGTCCGCAGGCTTCCGCGCCTGCGGTTTCTGAGGGTCCCCGTGTCGCCGGCACGGCAAGACCCGTCCTCAGTAGAGCCGATTCCCTCCGGAGCTCGGAGGGAATCCGCCATTAGCCGTTCGCGCTAACCCGGAAGTCCAGGATATTGGCTATTTTTTGGTTGGTGCAAAAGGCTGTTTTGATATTGTGTTTATGGAGGATTTTGCTAATTTTATCTGTAGTGCCCTTGATATAAGGAAGGAGGGCCATGCCATTGTTTTCTTCTGTGTCTTGGTTTTTGGGGGGTGTTTCCTTTTGGATTAGCTTCGTAATCCTGTTTTGCTGGTATCCATTGGCAATTAACACGTTTGAGAGATTCTGTAACTCAGTTGTCAGACACACACACCAACAAACTCCACAAACTAGAGAAACGCCAGAAGCCCAGCCACCCTCCACAGCAACCCATGAAACAAACAGTACATAACATATCAGACAGGATCCTCACCACAACTGAAACCAAAGTACTCTCCAAAGGTTTCAACTTTGCAGTCGCCCCGAGACGCATCCCCACGGAAAACATCATATGCGGAGTCGAAGCTAGCCTAACCAAAATCAACCCAGATGAAGCCAATAAAATCAGACTTGAAGTCACCAACATCCTCTGCTCCAGCAAACCACCCAGAAGCAATTTACACAAAGAAGAACAGAAAGCACTCACCAACCTGAGGAAAGACAACAACATAATCATTCTCCCAGCAGACAAAGGTAATGCCACAGTGGTGATGAACACATCGGACTACCAAGCAAAACTATCAAATCTACTCCAAGATCCTGCCTACAAACCTATAAAAACAGATCCCACCACCTACCTGGAAAAAACCACCAAATCCAAAATAAAAGCCTCTCCTATCAGTGAAGAAATCCAGCTAAGAATCATCCCCAGAGAAAAATCATCCAGATGCCCCAAACTCTACGGCCTCCCCAAGATACACAAAGAAGGAACACCACTCAGACCTATAGTCAGCTCCATAGGCTCACCTCTACAAAATCTCGCTAAATTTCTCGCCAAGCAACTTCAGCCCTATGCAGAATCCATCTCTTCACACGTACCAAACTCCTTCCAGTTCATAGAAACAATAAAGAAGCAAAACCTACATCCTAATGACCTACTTGTGAGCTTCGATGTTGTATCTCTCTTCACACAAGTGCCCATTAATGAAGCCTTGACAGCTATTCAAAACAAATACAATCCCCCCGAATACATCTTGGACCTGACCAACCACTGCCTAACCAACACGTACTTCATCCACAATGGACAAAGATACAAACAGATAGAAGGAGCACCTATGGGATCACCCCTCTCACCGGTCATCGCAAACCTGTACATGGAACACTTTGAAACCAATGCTTTAGACAAGTCAGAACACAAACCCAAACTTTGGCTCAGATATGTTGACGACACCTTTGTAATTTGGCCACACGGGAAGGAAAAACTGGATAGCTTCCTCACACATCTCAACAACTTACACCCCAAAATACAATTCACTATGGAAATAGAAGCCAACAACCAACTTCCCTTCCTTGACGTCCTAATCTACAAAAAACCTGATGGCTCCCTAGGACACACTATCTACCGGAAAAAAACACACACCAACCGCTACTTACATGCACAATCACACCACCACCCTGCACAAATAAACTCCGTAGCCAAGACTCTCATCTCCAGAACCAAACGCCTGGCTGACAAAGACCACTTGACAACTGAGTTACAGAATCTCTCAAACGTGTTAATTGCCAATGGATACCAGCAAAACAGGATTACGAAGCTAATCCAAAAGGAAACACCCCCCAAAAACCAAGACACAGAAGAAAACAATGGCATGGCCCTCCTTCCTTATATCAAGGGCACTACAGATAAAATTAGCAAAATCCTCCATAAACACAATATCAAAACAGCCTTTTGCACCAACCAAAAAATAGCCAATATCCTCAGAAACCCCAAGGATAAAATCCAGTTGGAAAACCAAGGGATCTATGAAATACCCTGCAAAGTCTGCCCAGCCACGTACATTGGACAAACAAACAGACGAATAAATGCACGTATCGCAGAACACAAGAATGCCGTCAAAAAAGAAGAAAAAACTTCCTCTCTTTTCCAACACATGAAAGAAACAGGACACGAAATTAATTTTGCAGATTCCAAATTGCTCTTTAACACGGAACATCACCACAAGAGAATAATCATGGAAGCCATCGAGATAGAGAAACACCCTCACAACATGAACAAGCGTGACGACACATCCCGCTTGCCAGACATCTGGAAATTAGCCCTCCCCACAAAAACTGACACCAGATCCAGAGGCACACAGAACGCCAACACCAATCAACCACACCAGACCCAAACCCAGACCCTCTCCACAGATGAATTACAGACACCATCCAGTAGCCAATCCATGGTGGCACCTCCGGATGCTGCACCCCCCTGCAATCCCTACACAGATCTGGCTGACACAAGCCACAAAACCACAGCTCGCCCCTATACACGAAGCCAAGCCAGAGCACAACTAAGTACAGTACAGCCATCTTCTCATGAAAACTCTTCACAAAGTTCAAGAGGTCAAGACACAAAGACTTTAGCAACTAATCCACACCTAATGACCCACCTAAGTGGTACTCAGGATATCACTCAAGAAATCACTCAAGATATCTCTCAAGTAATTAAGGAACAAAAGAAGAAAAGGCACACTAGCCTGGGAACTTCCTCTCTGCCCAGAACATTGGAGGCTATACACCACACCCCCTCTACAGTATTTATAGGAACTCAAACACTGAGATCCTGCTCTGTTCCAGTAATAAGAAGCCGAAAGCACCAGCCTGAAGATGACGAGTGAGACCTCGTCGAAACGTCGCCTAGACACCCCAACTTTTACACGGGAAGACACCCGAGGACACCAAAACCTGCATATATATATATATATATATATATATATATATATATATATATATATATTAAAAGCTTGCCATTTGAGAAAGCCTAATTCTGCACCAGAATTTTCCATGGCATGTGGAATATAAGAAGTGTATGATAATACATAGCTACAGTAGTCTGACAGTAGATACAGGAAACCTCTCAAAGGAACACAAAGTAGCTACAGAGTAGCTTGGGCAACCCAGTCCGATGGGTGGGGTACAAATAATAAAATTATTATGATTATTACTGTTTCCAGAGCTCTGATGACTGTAGCTCTGAGAGGAGAAGGGACTCCTCACAAACTTTCAGCACTCTCCACAAACTACAGTTCCCAAGATTCTTTGGGGGAGCCATAACTGCTTAATGTGATATGATGTGGTTTTATAAATGTATAGTACAGATGGGGCCTATGATGCACAAATAGAAATGAGCGTGGATGGGGTAGAGACCCTGGCAAAGTCCTCCTTCGCTGACTGTTTGGTCTTCATGGAGCCTTACTTAGACTTCCTTTGCCAAGCAGCAGGAATCACTACAGAATGGAAATCTATTCAGTCCCAAGACAAAGAGGAGCAGAGCTCAGTTGGGAGGATGTGCGTTATTCAGTGTTATTTATTTCAAGAGTGAGGATTTTTTCAGTGCTTTGATCACTTCCTTACAGCAGAAGTTTGGAATGCTTGAATGATGAGAAATAAGTCACTTTACAATGAGTTATGCTAATAGGATTTGAGGAGGAAGCACCAGACAAAAGGGTTCAGAGGGGAGGGCATAGGTGGATTGCTAAAATGCTGAAGGAACGCAAGCATTTGACTAAATTATTTATAGAGCAGGTCTGCCTCTTTATGTTTTGGACTCTACAGTAGAACCTCGGCTTATGTTCCTCTCGGGTAATGTAAACTTCGGGTTGCAAAAACGTCAAACCTGGAAGTATTTTTCCAGGTTTTGCTACTTGTGCATGCACAGAAGCGTTTTACACACCACACACATGCGCAGAAATGCTCTATCACACCACACGCATGCACAGAACAGGCACCTCCAGTTGCGGAAACCTCGGGATCCAACCAGAGCTCCAGAATGGATCCCGTCTACAACTGGAGGTACCACTGTAATTCCATCAGCCCTGGTGAGCATCATTGGTGGTTACAGTGGTACCTCTGGTTACAAATGCTTCTGGTTACGCACACTTCATGTTACAAGCTTTGCTAACCCGGAAGAAGTTGCTCCTGGTTGTGAACTTTGCCCCAGGATGTTGGGGGAAGTTGTGTGCTGGAGGCGCACGTGCAGTGGGACGTGCCATTAGCAAAAGCGTGCCTCAGGATAAGAATGGTTTCAACTTAAGAATGGACCTCCAGAACGAATTAAGTTCGTAACCAGAGGTACCACTGTACAAGTAATGGTAGTTGTAGTCCAACAATATCTGGAGGGGCATAGGTTTACCAATCCCAGCCTACAGGATTTATTTAAATGGAAACCTGTTTGGAATGGAGTTATCTGATCCTGCACCATACCAGAAACGAGGTAGCTAGGTGTGTAGAGTCAGTTGCGCAGATTGCCGGGGTACATGAACCAGCTGTGATACATAACAGCCAGGAATCCACTGAGACAGAGACCTCTATGAAGGACTATTTGAAACATTGCAAGAAAGACTATGAGGAGAATTATTAGTTAATGATAATTAAGAATAATAGAGAAATTAAGAAATGCAGAACAAGTGATAAAGAACGGAAAATCATCAGAGGTGTTGACAGAAGTCTAAAATATTGTATAAGATAAGAAGTTATGTTAAATGAATATTGGAAATGATATGTAAAAAAACCAATAAAAATGTATAAATATATATAAAAAAGAGAAAGAGACCTCTGTGCCAATACTCCTAGAGGAAACAGTTCTCAGGTCAGATTTTCCCCCCAATAGAATGGCGCTTTCTTCCTCAACTCTCCCATGGGTCTCATGTCCCCAGTAAGGCTCCCCAAAGCTACACCTGCTTTGTCCTTGTTCATTCTATGGTTCCGGACATTTCAATCCTGCCTGTGGATTAAAAATCCTCTCTCCTCCACTATGCACAGAGGTTTGTATCCAAACTAAATTATAAAAACTCAAGTGCCATTGAAATTGACGGGATGAATTAGTCATGGCTTAACTTAAAGGTAAAGGTACCCCTGCCCGTACGGGCCAGTCGTGTCTGACTCTAGGGTTGCGTGCTCATCTCGCTCTAGAGGGCGTGAGCCGACGCCGTCCGAAGACACTTCCGGGTCATGTGGCCAGCGTGATGAAGCTGCAGCTGGCAAGCCAGCACCAGTGCAGCACACGGAAACGCCGTTTACCTTCGCGCTATAAAGTGGTACCTATTTATCTACTTGCACTTAAGAGTGCTTTCGAACTGCTAGGTGGGCAGGAACTGGGACCAAATGACGGGAGCTGACCCTGCCGCGGGGATTCGAACCGCCGACCATACGATCGGCAAGTCCTAGGCACTGAGGTTTTACCCACAGCGCCACCCACGTCCCTTAAGTCCTTTTAATTTTGATGGGAACAAAGTTAAGCTTATTTAGTGTGGATTCAACTCATTACATAATGTGAGAAGTGGGTGCTCCAATGCCATTTGCATGTTTCTTTCCCTTCCAAAAAACCACAAAGGAATGATTGCATAAACTGGACTTATGCACACACAATGGTGCATTATGTATTTTGAATTCTATTTTCCCCCATTTAATTTAGTTTTTGAGCCCACTGGAGGTGACGGTCTGTCTGATGTGTGGTTAATTGCTATCTCCCATACTGAACTACTAGGCCATAAATCTATGCATAAAACTAATAAGCCAGGCAGGCAAAGATTTTGAGCTGTTTAAAAATAAAATTTCTGAAATATAGGCAAGAAAAAACACGAATGTCCAGAGTAATATAGGACCCTGCTGAGATGAAGTGGAAACTGATTAGGATTAAGCATGATAAATAATCTGCATGATTGCTTTAATTAGGCTATCTAACCCAAACCTTTGCAGAAAATAGCTGCTAATTATTTACCAAGCAGGCAAAAAAATTATTCCTGTCTTTATATAGTCAGATGGAGTGTGCGGGAAATGCCTAGAGTGAACCAAGTTCAGATAAGGTTCAAAATGGAACAAATTGGTAATGTGTTGTATATATCTGTAATGAGTTAAGACAGACTCAAATTGTTTTTAATACTACGTCAGTGGGTTAAGAAGCAACCCATCTTAAAGAACTAGATCACTGGTATGAGTGCAATCAACAAACACCACAGTGTTATAAATGGTATTTCTATGATGTTTTAAAGGTGTTTTAAAGGTGAAACAGACATTTTCAAAAGTATATAAAATGTGACAACCATCCAAAAGTTGGGATTGTCCTCAAAATTGAAAATGTGACCCTCTTTGTTATCTATTTAATGAAATTGTTAACTGAATGGCTAAATAAAGCACAAATGCCAACATTTAGTAAGTGCTTTACAACAGCTAGGGTATGTCAGCTTCAAATACTACAGCATGCTGCTTCAGGTCAGTTTTTCAATGTGCTGCCTACAAACCGGAAGCTGTCTGATACTGCTTGTTTCTGATTATCTCTGCTTTCAAATTCCTCCTCAAAATTTGCCCTTTGTATTTAAGTCCTTGCTTACCTAACAGTCTATATCTTCAAAACAAGTGAGTGAGGTTGCTTCCACACTGACCCTATTTATAAGCAAGATTCAATCGCATTGCTACAGATTCAGGTTGTACAATCAAAAGCTGGTTTGAAGCTCTTGCATAACAGACCCACTTCCCTGAAAGATTAGACGTCTTGTGAGTGATAAAGCAAGTGGAAATGCAATAACATTATCTAATCTTTCTGCAAAGAAATTAGCATGGACATCCACATTGGCTGCAAGCAAATGAGGATGAAGCTCAGGAAACGGGTTATCTAGAAGAGGCCTACACTTTCATATTTTTCCTTTTAAGTCAGCCTGTGTTTTAAACCCATCTCATTCATTCATGTGACAATAAAAGTTCTGGTTCCAGATTAATTCTTTGGTCCTTCAGTCCTGCAAAATGTCACCCCTTCCAGAATTATGTTCCAGGGATGCCTGCCTCTGTAATGCAGTTGATTGCCTGACTGAAAGTGAATAAACAATTCTCTCCTTCTCAAGAGTGATCCGGAACGTCAGCAGACTCTATCACCGCTGTTTGGATCCAGCAATGATGAATAACCTCCACAACACATTTGTCAGCAACTCCACCCAGATCTTTGCGCTCAACACACAAAGACCCAAGAGGACATCTCATGTGCAGGAAAGCGCATATCGTGCCATGATAGTGAACCGATGCCAGCTAGGCTCATCTTTGAAATCTGTTTGTGAGCAGTTTTATTGCAAAGCACTTGCAAACAGATTTCAAAGTGATGTTTTGCAGCGCCCACCAGCTGATTGGTACGGAGAAAGACATTTGCAAGCCATTTGGTGGCCCAGTCGCCCTAATAAAGAAGCTATTTGGTCTATTCCAGACATGTTCAATTGGTCGACCACGATCGACAGGTGATCCTGGTAGATCGCGGGATCCTTATCAATCTCAGGCTTAGAATAACTACAGAATGAATATTTCCTCCCCCTGCCCCCTTCGCCCTGTCCCTCCGTGGCGTCTAGTGGACGGAGTATGTTGTTGTCTAATTGCAATGTGGAATACGTTGATTGACTTTAGTGCTGCGTGCGTTTGTTATTTGCGGAGTGTGAGATGAGCGAAGCATGTCGTTCTCCCTTAAGAAAACCTCAGCAACTCTGGTCAATCCTCAATGACAATGGGTAGATCACTGCCAGTTTTTGTACACTGGGAGTAGATCACAGTCTCTTGGGAGTTGGACGGGACTGGTCTATTCCTTCTCAGATTTCACTCCGCCGTTTTCACTTTTGTTTCTTTTCAATATTTCCTGATATCTTAAAGTGTACTAATCTGGAATGAATGTTTAGAGGAAGGTTCAGTGGAGACCTTAGTAAAATAAAAATGAACAAAGAATTCCAAATCTCCTTTCAAGGCAAATCACAAGGAATCAAGACAAAAACTGAAGCGAATGGTGTTTCAGAAGCTTTGAAGTCCACATTTGACCTTGCCACGGATCAAAATGTGTTACAAAACAGGAGAGGAAGAAACAAGTGTCTCCCCACTTTCCCTGTATCCAATCTTGTGATGAGGATTCCACAATCATCAGTTTATCTTCTTACTTCCCCAAAAGTGTATCTCAACATCCATTACAACCCTTGACTTTAAAATGAAGAATTCATTACACAATTGACAAAACATAAAAACATTAATAATCATGCTGCTCCAGCCATCACCGTACTTCAGACAAAGCACCTTGATTTGCCTTACCTGATCCAAACACTTTACTAAGAGGTGACTAGCTCCATTCAGAGCTAGAGAGCAATTCATGCTCCCTCCTTAGTTAATAGCAACCTCTTCACGTGCCATCTTGGCCTCCTGAAATCCTCACCAAAGACCGAACCCCTGGAATCACGCAGGTAACAGAGCAGGGTTTGGCCTATCTCCCTGCACAGCACAAATTACTTTAATGGACACATCAGTTTATGCTAAGCTTTCACCATCTGTTCTACTCTCTAATTAAATGCAAAAGAAACACACTTCATAATTGCATTTGAATAGTAAAAGATAAGGGATTTGAATGCATGCTTAAATTTCTGCATCTGCTCTATAATTCTTGTCATCACAGGCTTTTACCGGGGGAGAACAGAAGGAGGGGGAACTGGCATTATAGTTAATTTTTCTGGCAGCCAAGAGTTATTGGCATAACAAGTTGCACTATTTATGGGTAAGGGAACTGTGAACTAGAGGTAAGTAAACCATTGCAGAATATATGAGACAGGTCCATGAGGAGAAGGTTGGTTGGTATGGAATAACTGCTGTCAGGTCCAAGCCTTTTGCAATATTTCCACTTGACACTAAAGCACCACCTTAAAAAAACAGTCTTCTGAGGAAATGAGGTGATTTGGAAAAGTTGGGGTACAGGGTTGATATCATCTGATATCACAGCTTAGTGATATCACAGACCCTGATGCTCCATACTGAATTCTTCAGCAGTTTAGGCTCTGGTAGATGTCATCTGGAAGCCAAACCTTATATAAGAGAAGGGAGCATCTGTTGGTATGCAGAGGGTCTCAGGTTCAATCTTCATGTAGGGCTGCGGAAATTCTTGTCTGAAACCGGAGAGAGCTGCTGCCACTTGACAATAGCTAAACCACTGAGCCTCTTGGGCTTGCCAATTGGAAGGTCGATGGTTCGAATCCCCGCAACGGAGTGAGCTCCCATCGCTCTATCCCAGCTCCTGCAAACCTAGCAGTGCAAAAGCACGCCAGTGCAAGTAGATAAATAGGTACCACTGCAGCAGGGAGGTAAACTGCGTTTCCATGATCTCTGGCTTCCATCACAGTGTCCCGTTGCACCAGAAGCAGTTTTGTCATGCTGGCCACATGACCCGGAAAGCTGTCTGTGGACAAATGCTGGCTCCCTCGGCCTGAAAGCGAGATGAGCGCCACAACCCCATAATCGCCTTTGACTAGACTTAACTATCCAGGGGTCCTTTACCTTTACCTTTTAGACCAATGGTCTGACTCAGTATAAGACAGCTTATGACATTTCTGGAAAACCCAGAATGGTATAGGGATCAGTGTTTAAAAATCACTTAAAATGCCTTTGCAATAGCTCAATTCCCCTCTTCTCAACAGAATCTTCAGTAATGCAAATACTACCAAGCAACTGACACACTTACAGTGCACTATACTGAGTACATTGTCTACTCAGCAGTAAATCCAAGGAAATTCAAGAGGGCTTACAGAGAGTAGGATATAGGATGGCAGTCAGACCCTCTTCCTCTGAGCTCTGCACCTTATGCAAAATAGGGCCTACCTGGAAAATGCCAGCAATTGAGGCTGGCGCTACTGGGCAAGAATCAAATGCAGCTCATTTGATCCTGTTCTACTGTTGAGCTTCTAAGTATCTTTTTATGACTCTGCAGTCAGTGCATTCCAAATTATTATTATCCAGAGAGAAAAATGAAATTAGACTTATAGTAAAAGGACACCTGTTTTCTCTGAGCCATCATGTTAATATCCTCCGCTAAAATCTTCAATATTCCTGCAACTTCCAGACATATTAAATTCCACAGCAGTAAGCAGTCAAATGAGGCAAATGTGCTTCTTCACTTGCATACCTGCTGGGCTGCTGACTAGTACTCACAGGAGCTGAACAGAAGTTTGGTCAGATAGAAAACAAAACAAAAAGAATATCTTGCTATACTGTCCATCTCGGTACACTGTAAGAAATAATATACCATATTTTTCGGCCCATACAGCGCACCGGCCCATAGGGCGCACCTAGTTTTTTGGTGGGGAAATAAAGGGGGGAAAAAATCCCCCGACCCCAGCCCCCAGAACAGGCAGTTCTCCGCAAGCCGTGGGAGAGCTGCGCGAAGCCCAAAGCCTGGGGGGTGCTGAGCTCAGCGTGCCCCCTGGCTTCGGGGTGCAGGCAGCTCTCCGCAAGCGGGGAGGGGTGCGCACCGACCCCTCTTGCTCTCCAGGCTTCAGCGAAAGCCTGCATTCACCCCATAGGACGCACACACATTTCCCCTTCATTTTTGGAGGGGAAAAGGTGCGTCCTATAGGGTGAAAAATACGGTATTTTGAAGATGAAGTCCTGGAATTATTATTATTTATTTGATATGTTTATCTCCCACCTTCCTCCCAAGTTGGGATTCAGTGAGGCTTCCAACATTTGAAAACAACATTTTAAAATACAAAGTAAAAAAAACTAGTTCAAAACAATAATTAATATGCATCAAAATACATTTTAAACCAGCATTTAGAAACTCCTTGCCCTGACAGCAGCCCACTGAACAGCATTAATTTTCAATGGGCTGTTTGAAGAAGGTCTAAACCTGCCTGCAGAAGGATGGCAAAGAAGGAGCGACTCTAACTGTTTTTGAAAGGAAATTCCACAATATGGGAGCAGCCACAGAAAAAACTCTCTCTCGTGTCACAACCAACTGTGCTTCTGATTTTGGTGGGATTGAGAGAAGGCGGTCACCTGAGGATCTTAGCACCTGGGCAGGTTTGTATAGGGAGATATGATCTTTCAGATAACCTGGGCCCAATATACCCGTATAACAATTACAGGTTTAACTTCCATAGTGGCTTCTGAAAGACTGGATTATATTGCTATGGGTTTTCTGTCAGACTTCTGTCAGCACAGGGCTGTCAGCGTGGGTTGCCCCAGGGCAATTTCTCATGAATGACAAAGGAGGGCCATGATAATTCTGGCAATGTGTCTCCATGGAAGCTAAGAAGGCTAATGGAAATCAAATAATATTCATCATCTGGATGCCCCCTCTAGCCAGGGGATTGAGCAAGGTGCCTGTGGCCATGTTCACATGTGATGCTAAGACAAACAATGCCTTAGTACAAACATGCTGGCTCTCAAGGTGGAGATGGTACCCATTTGGCTCCTCCAGTGTGGAAGCCAAGCCAAAGTTTTGCTTATCATTCATTTGAACCTGGATTAAGGTCTCTCCTCCCAGATTTGGATAACATGGGGTAAACTGCCACACCACACTCAGCTAAGAAGCCCAGGGAGAAGCAAAGCAGGTGTGAGCTTCTCTCTGGGAGCCATCACATTTGTGTGCCTCCATTCTTTGGCTTATTGTGACTTGCAAATGTGGTCCATGTGTGGGAGGAAAATGGGCCATGTTTTGAGTTTGAGATAGACTGAGGAATCCACAAAGAGCTTAGTTTTAGGTTGCTGGGTGTTTGCACAGAGATCTGATAAGGGAGCGCTAGACTTGGGCAGTTTGTTGATGTGTTAAAATGGGTCTCTATTTATGTTCAACATGTATACAGTGGTACCTCAGGTTACATACGCTTCAGGTTACAGACTCCGCTAACCCAGAAATAGTGCTTCAGGTTAAGAACTTTGCTTCAGGATGAGAACAAAAATCGGGCTCCGGCGGTGCGGCGGCAGTAGGAGGCCCCATTAGCTAAAGTGATGCTTCAGGTTAAGAACAGTTTCAGGTTAAGAACGGACCTCCGGAACGAATTAAGTACTTCACCTGAGGTACCACTGTATATGTAAAAGAAGACACAAATGTTACCAAATGCCTTAAGTCTCCAATGACATCCCCCCTCACTCCAAATGAAACCAACCCTGGCTAAGCAATGCTGCTTTGGGACTATTTGTGCCATTGCCATTCTAAGAGAACGAGGGAGGCGTTCCTGGTAAGTTACCATGCAAAATGGTAGTTTGTATTCCTCGTAAATAATTCTGATGACCCACTCACTATCTGCAAACAGAAGAGGAGAAGAAAGGGTTGTATTTGACTCACTCTAGACCTATTGAAATCATCTGACTTTAGTTAATTAAGTCTGTTATTCTGACCGGTCTACTCTCAATAGGGCCTAGTTGGGTGCAACTAGTGAATTAGCCCTGAAAGAGAAAAGATAATGTGAAATATATATTTGATCTAATGGCATGAACTCTCTCTGTGTTTCAGTTCAATTCTGCTATAACCAGAGCTCTAGATTTTAGATTGTATGAATGCTAAATTATAAGACTTGCTTCCCTCTCAAATGTTTAGCTTTTTTTTAATGACTCCAAACACAGATTCTGGCTAAGAGGAAACATTGAGCCACTCCTGATTTCATCCAGCAGAGGGCATTAGCATATAGGTCTGATGCATGGAATATGTTGTATTTTTCTGTACTATTGAGGCTACTATTGAGAGTGCTGTCTCTACACTCTAATGGGTAACAAAAACAAAAGCCAGTGCATTACAATTTCTATTACTCATTGTTTCAAAGAACATTCATTCAAGGAGCATTATACTGGAACCAGCGTTGTATAACATCTAAATGAAATATTATTTCCCCCTTTTTATTTGATGTACAAAACCTAGGAATCCATTATTAGCATGTAGTAAATGGAGAAGAACATGTACTCTTAATGATTCATAGCAAATGTTATGTGTGAGTGATAAAAGCTGTTCCAAGGGTAAAGCTTTTATTCTACTATTAGTGTGTCAAATATTAAAGAGGATGATCTAATGTATAGACAATGTGATACAGTGATATGATTTGCAGTAACTAATGATAATAATAATAATTTATTATTTATACCCCGCCCATCTGGCTGGGTTTCCCCAGCCACTCTGGGCGTCTCCCAACAGAATATTGATGATAATGATAACAACAACAACAATAATAAAAAGCAATAAAACTTCAAACACTGAAAACTTCCCTAAACAGGGCTGCCTTCAGATGTCTTCTAAAAGTCTGGTAGTTGTTTATTTCCTTGACATCTGATGGGAGGCCGTTCCACAGGGCAGGTTCCACTACGAAGAAGGCCCTCTGCCTGGTTCCCTGTAACCTCACTTCTCGCAGGGAGGGAACCTCCAGAAGACCCTTGGCACTGGACCTCAGTGTCTGAGCTGAACAATGGGGGTGGAGATGCTCCTTCAGGTATACTGGGTCAAGGCCGTTTAGGGCTTTAAAGGTCAGCACTAACACTTTGAATTGTGCTCAGAAACATACTGGGAGCCAATGTAGGTCTTTCAGGACCGGTGTTATATGAAATGTCATTGCAGCACAAATAAGATCTATTAGAACCAAACCCAGGGCCAATTCATACACTAGTGTAGAGCTGCTGTCACATAGCTGTCCCTCTTGCTATATCTGCAGGATATAGCTAGGTCACTCTAGCCACTATGTACATAGTCATCTGCTGACATATTCAAACATAAAGAGGACTGTTGCCTTGTAAACTTTGGTGGTGGCAACTGTAGCTGGTGCAACAGGAACCATCACAATAATGTCTTGTCCAGATGATCAGCCAAACCTCATTTTAAAGTTAGTGGGATAAAACTACAAGAACACATTTATAGGAAATACTGTAATCCAACATGCAATTAGTTTTGCTGGCTGCCTGGGTGGGGAGAGCTCACTCCTATCTCTTTTTTTAGATGTTTGGTCTGTAACAATCAGTGGGTGACATTTCCCATCCCATGGATGGAGCTAAACATTATCACCTGCTGATCGCTACAAACCAGATTGCTGTTAATGGGATAGCTAGAGAAGCCAGTTCAAAGGTTGGCATGTGGGAATGGGGAGATTAATCCTATTCATGTTTTAAGCAGACACAGAAATGCACAAGTGGGAAATGTACATTTTATTCCTGAAAGATGGAGCACATAGCCTGCAAGGATAGATCTAAAGAACAAAACATTTCCCCAAATCAATGTCAACAATTCTAGATCTATCTGACCTCTCTCACTCACATGCCTTTAATCAGCTTTAATCAGCTTTAATCAGCAGAAGATGAGGTCCAGAAATCCACTTTTGAGTCAGAAGCATTTTTAGCTGAGTAAGCTAAAAAACAGTAGAACCAAAAGGATCTAGGAGAGAGATGACTTCTGGGTCCACTTAATTCTGTTGCCAGATCCTGTTGTAAAAAGCTGGATGCCATTCGCTTAGGAGGGAGACTTGACCACAAGAGGGCAGTGATGCTTATTAAATATGTTTTGCCAGGCTTCATCTTTGTCCATTTCAGAAAGTTAATCACTTACATGCCTCATTTAAGGGAAATCGCCAATAGAACATAGATTTGTCTATCATTTTTGGCCAGGCCATCTTGTTTAGTGATTCACAGAACAGGCACCCAAAGACTGGGCTTTACTTCTGAAATTTCACAGGGGCACGTACTATCACATGACAAATTTAATGGCATTACTGAAAACCACCACCACAAGGACAGCTCCCCGTGGCGGTGATTTTAATTCCTGTGGTATTTCATATGGGTCAGTCACGTCCTGATACCTTCCAAAAAAAACATGTTAGTGAGTGTGAATGAAGAACCTGTGGGTGGCACTTATTTCAGGTTATTGAATGTACCTAGTGAATCTGCGGTCTTTCGTTTGGAGGGGTCGCTTTCAAAAGAAATAAAAACTCTCTGTCCCAGTAGTGATCTAGTGGAAACAGCTCTTTGAGATGGCATGTATACTGCACTGAAAACATACTGAGGGTTGAAGAGCCAAAATATACAGCAGTGGCCTCCCGGGTAAGCAAGCGACACGTGACTCTTGTTTGCATTTCCTGGGATAAGTCTGAAGGAGGAATCCGTAGGAGGTGAGAAAGGCGAGTTGCAAATATGGAACTCATATTCCTCACTGGGGGAGACAGGCGAGTTCCATTCTGCAGGTTACAAAATGATGGATTTAATTCTTAGCCTTTTCTTCTCCCAAAGATATCCCACAAGGCAGCAGAGGTTTAGGATGAGAGTCTTCCTTCCTTCTCTCTCTCTCTCTGAAATGATTTTTATTTGAATTTTCCAACCCAAAGTTATAAAAAGTCCAAATATATAACCATATACAGAGATTTTTCTGAAACTTAGGACTTCTCCCAGCCCCTCCCTGGAGCCCCATTTTAAACATTTAAAACTGTATCTTCTTCCAAACTTTAATTTTTATATCAATCCATATCATCCATGGTAATTATTACACTACAAGTGAAATCAAAATCCTGCCAATGCTTCCATCTGCTTACACTGGTACCTTAGACAAATTATTATTATTTTCCCCATTCTTTATAAAGTTTTTGTCCTCTTGGTTCCTGAGTTTCCCAGTCAGCTTTGCCATTTTGGCATAGTCCATCAGCTTGGTTTGCCCTTCCTCTCTGGAAGGGACTTGGAGAGTCTTCCTTCTCCTAGATGGGCTACCTTCCCAATTTGACAAGCCCCATATGCCCCTTGCTTCTCTCTACGGCATGTGCAGAAACCGCCTTCTTGACCATTGCACTCACTATTGATCTCATCTCGCTCAATCTGCTGGAGCCTGCCTATGCATGTGGGGGAAGGGGGCAAGTCCCTAACTCACTGAGGGTTTGAGTCCCATTGGCTACACTCACCAGGTTTAGCCGGCCAATCAAAGCCATTTTCTTTCTTGTGCGCTTGTTGTTGTGCGCTTTTCTTTTTGCAAATCTACCCGAGAATACCGTATTGGCCTGAATATAAGCCTCACTTTTTTTCCAAATTCCGACTGTGAAAAGTTAAAGTGCGGCTTAAATTTGCGACCTTACAAAAATTTGCTTTTACGATACCGCTGCTGAAACACATACAGTAAAATGGAACAGTTGTGAGTGCCTGAGGAATTTTAAGGGAGCGGCTTATATTCGGGTATTGTCTTTTTTTTCTTTCATTTCCCCCCCTGGATTTTAAAGGTGCGGCTTATATTCGGGTGCCACTTATCTTCGGGCCAATATGGTAAATTATAATCGGGATGAAAGGGTTTTCTCAAGATGGTGGAGGGCATGTGTCCTGGGTCCCTTTGGTGAAGTGGTGTGGTAGCACTCACCCTACTTCTAATAGGAAATGCTCTGTGGTTGTGGGGAACAAAAAATATGGGGTTCAGGAGGGCCAGTTGGGAGTGTGTGAGAAATGTCTCTATTTTCATCTGAGGGATGTTGGAGGGTATGGAGCGATGTTCTCCCTTCACTGTCAGAGGCAATATGCCCCCAAATGCCAGTTTCTGGAAATGGCAACGCATGCTCGGGTCCTGCTGTTGGGTTTCCAACAGGAATCTGGCTGGCCACTGTGAAAACAGGATGCTAGACTAGATAGGTCATTTTCCTGATCCAGCAAGCTCTTATTTTCTTAAAGTCATCAAGGAAGGCACAGAGCTGTTTGCACACCTTTCTGAAACCAAAGCATTCATTATGTGTTCGAATGCAATCCTTAGCATGGTGCACAGTCCTTCCTGCCAGGTCATTGTGGAAAGGATTGTGACCTTAACTGCGACAAACTGGTCTCATTTCACTCATGCTGAGGGACCTTTGTGTCTTTGGAACAAACCATAACATTAGTGAAATCGGAACACTAGAAGACTATGCTCTACAGAATTCTGCATAGAAAAGTTCCAGACTTTTATTAAATTGAAATAGATTTGTGTGGAAAGACTCCAGTTCACTCATAAACAATTTATAATCTGAAATGTGCAGCAGTGCTTGATTAAAGGTTTAAACGCTTGCATCCGTCTGCCAGCAGCATATAGTGTTTCACTGTTCCCATAACTGTATTTTGAAATAAGATGTTTCGGAATCTACTTGGGAACTATTATTCAAGCCTTATAATATTTTACAGTGCAATCTTGTACATGTCTACTCAGACATAAGCCCCACTGAACTCAGTGGGGCTTACTCTCAGGAAAATGTGTGTAGGCCTGCAAGCTTAATCAACTAGAAGTGAGGTTAGGTTTTGTCATCTCAGAGTCTCATTGGCTACAAAGTTTATTTCAGCTTCATAATCTCTCTCTCTCTCTCTCTCTCTCTCTCTTTCTCTCTCTCTCTCTCTTTCTTTCTCTTTCTCTCTCTCTGTGCAGAAGAAAAACTTTGCTATAGTTGTGATCATTGCCTAGACCAATTGACATTAAAAATATGAATAAGAAATATAATTACAAACAAAACATTTTCCATTAGCTATGCCAATTAAGTTGTGCTATTACCAAGTACTTCTGCAAATGAAACTGTGGAAAAACACATACACACAGCGCATGGAAAATTAGTTACTTAACCATGGAATTCCAACTGTATCGTAGATTCAAAGAAGCAAGACGAGACCGACCACCTTGGAAAGTTTGAAATGTCTCTGTGTTTAATTTTTAATTTTTTTAAAAACTATTTCCACCAACATCTTAGTCTGGCAACAGAGAATCATTCCCACAGCACTAAGTGATGGGAAGTTCAGGGTGACTTTGTACCCTGTTATTTAATCCTGGTCAACGAAGGAAGGGCTATAATACCAATCACTTTGGAACAGCAGAGGAGGCCTATTGTCTACCTTGCTGGAATCGAGTAGGTCTGGATCTGGCCCATGCTTAGTTTACCTCATGGGAATCACATGCCCTCCACCTTGGATTCCATGGTGGAATGAAAGCAGGATACAAAATGTAAGGACCTTTTAAAATTCCTCAGTGGGCTACTGATGACTTATGAGAGAAGCTTGAAGGTGATGACAAGGGAGAGAACCTTTTCAGTTGTGGCTCCCTATCTGTGGAATGATCTCCCTGGTGAGGTCCGCCTAGCTCCAACATATTTTCAGTGTCAGGCAGAGACTGACATTTTTTTACGAGGCCTTTGCTGGGCTTGAAGGAATGGGTTTCCCCAAATCCAAAACTGACTGTGCAGGCAGTTTTAAACTGCACCAAAATCCTTATTTTTCCTTAGCTAAAATGCATAATTTGAGCCATTGAGGAAATGCATAACAAGAACACAGCTCTCTCCTTTATCTGTTTGGGACATCAATGATGACCCTGACTGTATCAGAAGAATAGAGAAAACATGTTTGTGCCTTATCTTATGTTCTTACCACAAAGACACACAGACCCAAGTCTGAGAAAAACACCAGAAGCGTGTTCCCAGAGATGATGACCTCTTCCTCCAAGATGAGAGTAGGAAGAGGAAGATCCTTTTATGGGCAGGAGTGCAGGAAGGAAATCCCTTTTATGGTTAAGAGTGCCGGAGCAGGAACATCTGTGATGTCAACCTGCGTGTACAAGCTGATGTGGCTGGAGAAGGGGGAGAGGGTGTCTGGAGGATATATATACTGCATGAAACTTCTCATTTCTTTGGGCTTGCTGTGGACTTGATCACGCAAGTGCCTTCCGCTATCCGGAGAGCAGAATAAACTCTGTTTTTTTGGGACACAGAAAAACTGGTTTTGTTCTACTGTTACTGTGCTGCCCAAGTTTCCTATCTCTCCAGGCAATGCCCACTCACTCACATGCACCAATGAGTGGAATTCCATTGGTGTGTGTTGACGGAATCCATCCTATCTTTGCCTCACAGAAGTTTTACACTACACTGCAGTGATTGCGAGGATGGAGATCTCAAGGAGGCAATCTTATTTGTCTGGCTATTCATGCATAAGTTCCATTGGCAGCATTCAATGAACGTTGCAGCCTAAAGAAAATATAACCAACCTACAAGAAGGTGAAACACAACATTTCCCTGCAAATCCCTTGAGACAATGGACTACAAACTATCAGTAGCATGTAAGTCTTTGGTTCTAAAGAGTTTAGAACTTCAGAGGCGGGAAAAGAGTTGGTTTCTCTAAACCTTAATTAATTTATTAGAGAGATTGTAGAGTTCACCAGTGTTCTCTGTGTGTACAGTAAGTGAAAGGCCTCATGAGTAGTCACATCTGGAGAAAAAGTGAAAACCACAGGGGGCTCTCAGAGCTTCTTTTCAGCTTTCTCTACTGGCTTCTCAAAAAAAAAAAAAAGCCTTAGGGTGGGAATTCAGTGATGACCTTAAGGTAAAAATAATAAACAAAAATAAAATAAAATGTCAAAGACAGTTTCCTCGGGGACTCTGATTCTTTTCTTCCCCATTACAGCTTTCTCTTCCCACCAATTTTTAAACCAGCCTATTTGTTCTTTGCACCATGTATGGATAGCAAATAATGGGCTAATCCTAAAACTGTCACAGCTGAGGTAGCCTGAGAGGACGGATAAACAAAGCCTGTGGCTGAGGGCAGCCAAACAAAGGTCTGGGATGGGTTCATTGGGAGGATGAAAAAAATCTCCATTCGGTTAAGTGTTTTCACAGGTGTTGACTTGACTTGCAACAGCCATACAGGAATGAAATTTTCTTCCCCTTAAAGGAAGAGGTGGGGAATAGGTGCTTGCTAGTTTCAAACAAATATTTCCTGTTACACGGTTGCATGTAAGGAGCTACCCTGGAGGAGGAATCTAAGCTGATGCCATGCAAAAATGGAGGTGAGCAAAAAAGAGATAGATGGTCATAAAAAAAAAAAGTTTGCAGCACAATTCCACAGATGTTTTCTCAGAAGAAAGTCCTGCTGTCTTCAATGGGGCTTACTCTAGAAAGGGATGGGTGAACATGTCAATTTCAGTTTCCCTCATTTTGGGGGGGGGGCAATTCCATTCTATTAATTAAGTTTTTTTTAAAAAAAAAACCTGTACAAAAATTCTTATGAGTTTTCATGCACATTTCTCTTAATATACAAATTTCTACAAGTAATTTGACCTAACACAATCCATTTTTGTATATTTTAAAGAATATATGCATTATTTGTGTGCACTTTTTGGTCATGGTCTTTGGCTTATACAGTGATACCTCTGGTTAAGAACTTATTTCTTTCTGGAGGTCCGTTCTTAACCTGAAACTGTTCTTAACCTGAGGTACCACTTTAGCTAATGGGGCCTCCCACTGCCACCGCGCCACCAGAGCACGATTTCTGTTCTCATCCTGAAGCAAAGTTCTTAACCTGAGGTAATATTTCTGGGTTAGCGGAGTCTGTAACCTGAAGCGTCTGTAACCTGAAGCGTATGTAACACGAGGTACCGCTGTATATGATCATCGATAAGTTTCTTGTACAGTGGTATCTTGGGTTACAGACGCTTCAGGTTACAGACACTTCAGGTTACAGACTCCGCTAACCCAGAAATAGAACCTTGGATTAAGAACTTTGCTTCATGATGAGAACAGAAATCGTGCTCTGGTGGCACGGCAGCAGCAGGAGGCCCCATTAGCTAAAGTGGTCTTCAGGTTAAGAACAGTTTCAGGTTAAGTACGGACCTCCAGAACGAATTAAATACTTAACCTGAGGTACCACTGTACTACACCATTATAGGATTGGAGCCCTATATTGCACAATTTGTAGAAGCGAATTTTGAAGAACAGATATCGGTTTGGAAATCTGAACTCACTAAATTCACCTTCAGTTTTCCTTCCCATTCCTGTTCCTGGGCAAATGTCTAGCTCTCCAGATGATTTGGAATACAACTCCCACCAGCCCTAGCCAGAGCGGCCAATAGCCAAGGATGATGGGAGCTGCAGTCCAACAAGATCTGGAGGACTAGCCCACACTTATATCCAGTTCAGACTAGGCTTATTGGCATCCTTCCTTGAATAGCAGTAAACAGCTCCTGGTCCTCTATGTGATGGCAAACATCCATTGCCCTTCAGTTCTGTTTTCCCAGGGCTTAAAGCCTTATTTAAAACAAAACCAAACAAAACCCCACACACAAACACACCATATGTTCACCTTCACCCATTTAACTTAAAGGATTTCTGCAAAGGTGTTCCAGAAGATAAAATGGGTTTTACTTAACCATTTCAAATATATATACAGGGTTTTGAAGTTCAAGCAAAGATAAGGACACAGACACTGGTTTTCCAGACGGGTAATATTTACTTGACATATGGGGGAAATAGTCATAACAGAATTTCATTACTTATTTGTATCCCACCCTTCAGCAAGTCCCCAAGGAGTTTTGAAGAACTGATCCGAAGTGCAGTTGCTAGTTTTCAGGTAAATAATAATAATAATATTTTTTATTTATACCCCGCCCTCCCCAGCCAAGGCCGGGCTCAGGGCGGCTAACAAGCAATAATAAAAACAAATTGAATGAATACAACTTAAAAACAAGATTAAAATACAACATTAAAATACTGAAACATTAAAATATTAAAATGCAGCCTCATCACAGGAGGAGAGAAAGAGGGGGAGGGAATCAAATTGGCTCCAAGCCAAAGGCCAGGCAAACAACTCTGTCTTACAGGCCCTGCGGAAAGAAATCAGATCCCGCAGGGCTCTGGTCTCATGAGGCAGAGTGTTCCACCAGGCCGGAGCCAGTGTTGAAAAGGCCCTGGCTCTTGTTGAAGCTAATCTAACTTCTTTAGGTCCTGGGACCACTAGGGTGTTGCTATTATGGACCTTAAGGTCCTCCGTGGGGTATACCGGGAGAGGCGGTCCCATAGGTACGAGGGTCCTAGGCTGTGAATGAAATGAAATACATCTCACTCTTAAAATCAATCAATCAATCAATCAATCAATCAATCAATCACTGGTTCCTAGACCATTTCCAAACATGATTCAAAGCTCTGGTGTTCAGATTTATAGCCCTGTGTGACAGGACACTGGCAGTCAAAGGAACACCACCTCCTATGTAAGACTGCCTGATTACTAATGATGAAAAATAATTGTCTGAGACCCTTCTCCTGGCCCCACCACCCAACCAGATATTAAATGGAAGGTGCTTAGGAAAAGATATTTTTCAGTTGTCCAAATTATGGAATGCTGCTCATTAATGGATGCTTGCCTGGAACCAACTCTAACAGCCTTTTTCACCTACTTGCAATTTTAGCCCTCTTCAACTGTTATCCATCATGTGATGTGATCACATTACGGAAGCCACACTCACCAGCCACATCACTGCATTCCCATCAACTCCTAGGACATTGTAAGGCAGAGGAAATGATTCAGGAAAACCTGGTAGCTTTTTATTTTCTGCATTGTCTGACAATTGCCTGAAGTGCTGATCTCATGACTAAACAATTTTTTTTCATTTACTTGAAGAAACTCTATGTGACCTTATGCTAATTGCAATTTACATTTTGCATGTATAAAGTGTGATGACACAACTTTGATGGCAGAAAGTGAGGTATTAAATAACCTCTTAATGAGGGTGAAAGAGGAGAGCGCAACATCAAAAAAATTAAGATCATGGCCTCTGGTCCCATCACCTCCTGGTAAACAGAAGGGGAATAAATGGAGGCAGTGACAGATTTCACTTTCCTGGGCTCCATGATCACTGCAGATGGTGACAGCAGTAACAAAATTAAAAGACGCCTGCTTATTGGGAGAAAAGCAATGACAAACCTAGACAGCATCTTAAAAAGCAGAGATATCACCTTGCCGACAAAAATCCGTATAGTTAAAGCTATGGTTTTCCCAGTAGTGATGTATGGAAGTGAGAGCTGGACCATAAAGAAGACTGATCGCCGAAGAATTGATGCTTTGAATTATGGTGCTGGAGGAGACTCTTGAGAGTCCCATAGACTGCAAGAAGATCAAACCTATCCATTCTGAAGGAAATCAGCCCTGAGTGCTCACTGGAAGGACAGATCCTAAAGCTGAGGCTCCAATACTTTGGCCACCTCATGAGAAGAGAAGACTCCCTGGAAAAGCCCCTGGTGTTGGGAAAGATGGAGGGCACAAGGAGAAGGGGACGATAGAGGACGAGATGGTTGGACAGTGTTCTCGAAGCTAATAATATGAATTTGACCAAACTGCGGGAGGCAGTGCAAGACATGGGATCACAAAGAGTCAGACACGACTAAATGACTAAACAACAAAACAAAAAGTTATGTGTAGCTCACGTTTTTTTGCCTGAAGAAGAGGAATGGAAATGTTGGAGCTTGGTGGCTACCATCTATCCTTTCAACTGCAGTTGTTCAAAGCCCAGTATAAAACAGTGATCAGGGTAATAGGTAAAATTGTGCGATCACAGCTGTTAGGCCAGGTCCTCAGTCAAGACATGCATTCCTGTGACTTGCAGTGCCATTCCTAACATGAACCTGCATGGAAGATCAGTACCAGATATTCCTCAGTGGCCTCTGAAGGCAGGAAGGTCTACAAAATGTGGTGTTGCAGTGCATGGAGGTTGGTACATAAGCAGTGGGTTTGACCATACTCTACCTTCAAGCCTTTAATATCACCCCACACCATTGCATGTCATCAAGTTTAATAAGCCCAACCCTTAGTCCCATCATCTAGCCCCGAATATCTACCTGACTTACCATATTGGTTCAATTTACCTGTTGTGAAAATACATTTTATACGGTGAGAAATCTATTCTAGCCAAGCATCTCAGGTAAAACCCACTAAAAAAGAGCATGCATTATTTTACAGGAGGTTATAATACAGACATAATTTTAAAATTAGGTGCAACAGAGTTTGGCCCAGAAAATTATTCCTGGAACTTGGAAGCATTTATGAGGCTTTTACTGCTGAACAGTCATTTTAAAGAAAGAAATTGCATTTTCCCCCATTCCCCAACCCCCTTGCTATATTGGCAGGCATTTTTTTGCTCAATATAAAGTAATAAATGACAGTAATTTATTCTGTCTATCCCACCCCTCAATATATTACAGGTCCCAGGAGATCCAAAACACAAAGCTCTCTCCTCTTGCAGTTTTGCCTAGAGCAACTTTTCTCCAAGGGTTCAGGACTCAAATACCTCTGAGCTTGCTTGCAGCCAGTGTCAATCAATCATAACGTCCGTGTCAACAGACTCGCTGTTTGCCATCACTTTGCCTTGTCCAGGCAGTTTGGGATGAAATGGCTCGCTAATAGCAACAAAATAATGCCGTAATTGCATGCGCAGAAACAGAAAATGCAATCTGTCGCATTAAAGTCTTTCTATGAAAGCGGAAAGCTGGGAAGCTTGTAAAGTTAGCTTGCAATGCCTTGGTTGGGAATATGCTGGGAGTAAGAATATAATTGCACCTAAGCTGCAAAGATATAACCTGTTGAATCTGTATTGTACTTCTCTCTATTTTTCCATTTTTACATCCATAAGACTAATGCCAGCATTCATATCCTTGGGTGCCTACACAAATTACTCTGGAATATGCTGTGGGTTAAACCACAGAGCCTAGGACTTGCTGATCAGAAGGTCGGTGGTTCGAATCCCCACGACGGGGTGAGCTCCCGTTGCTCGGTCCCTGCTCCTGCCAACCTAGCAGTTCGAAAGCACATCAAAGTGCAAGTAGATAAATAGGTACCACTCCGGAAGGAAGGTAAACGGCATTTCCGTGCGCTGCTCTGGTTCTCCAGAAGCGGCTTAGTCATGCTGGCCACATGACCCGGAAGCTGTACGCCGCAACCCCAGAGTCGGCCACGACTGGACCTAATGGTCAGGGGTCCCTTGACCTTTACTTAACCATGCTCTGGGTTTATATTCACAATGACTTATGGTGATGAGGATCCCGATCCATAAGCAAGACCCTTTAGCCTCCAATCTTGCTTTCTCCACACCCTCACTGCTTCCCCCAGTGCTATCGCATTCCTTCACTTGGGAAGAGCACCCAGCTTCATCTTGCCAGGCCTTTTAAGGTGGGACCAAACAACTCAGACAGTCCAGTGATGGTCTTTTAAGTTTAGGGAAAGGGTTCTCTGTCAAATGTACTGTAGCTAGGAATGGGCAAAACTGTCCGTTTCAGTTTCTCATGGTTTATCATTTTATCATTTTAGTGTATTTTTTATCTCTGTTGGAAGCCGCCCAGAGTGGCTGGGGAAACCCAGCCAGATGGGCGGGGTACAAATAATAAATTATTATTATTATTATTATTATTATTATTATTATTATTATTATTCCAGTCAAGTTGAGCTCTTCACATTTCCACATCAGTAAGGTATTTTTTTTTAAGTCCTCATGAAAACTCACCAGCATTTTAGTATTAATTTATCCTAATATACATGTTTATATGCGAGTTTGTTGAACATACACATCTTCGCAAAGCAAGTTCTCCTAAAACAATGCCCTGTGTACATTACTATTTTAAACTAATATATATTTACCCATTACTTGATTGAAGAATGCCAAAAGATGACTGTGGTTTGATTCATGCATGGTTTTGGAAAAAGTGCATTAGTAGTAATAATGATAATAGTAATGATAATGATAATGATAATGATAATGATAATGATAATGATAATGATAATGATAATGATATTATTTGTACCCTACCCATCTGACTGGGCTGCCCCAGCCACTCTGGGCAACTTCCAACATATATAAAAACATTATTATTTTTTTCTAAAAAACCTTCCCTTTACCGGGCTGCTTTCAGATGTCTTCTAAAAGTTGTATAGTTACAGTACTTATCTTCAGTGCTTTCTTTCTGGGGAGACGCAGGGGTATGCATACCCCTAAACATTTTGTGAATCTAAGTTTGGCCTCATTGAAAAGCAGTATTTCAATATGAGTAGGGAAATGAGAGTACACCTAAACATTTTTAAAGAAAAAAAGCACTGCTTATCTCCTTGACATCTGATGGGAGGGCACTCAACAGGTGAGCACTACTGCTGAGAAGGCCCTCTGCCTGTTTCCTGTAACCTCACTTATTGCAGTGAGGGAAAGCGAGAAAACCCTCAGAGCTGGACCTCAGTGTCTGGGCTGAATGACGGGGTGGAGACGTTCCTTCAGCTATACAGGGCCAAGGCCATTTAGGGCTTTAAAGGTCAGTACCAACACTTTGAATTGTGCTTGGAAACATACTGGAAGCCAGTGTAGATCCTTTAGGATGGGTGTTGCATTCTGGATTAGTTGTAGTTTCCAAATCACCTGCCCCATGGCAGTAGTCCAAATGGGAGATAACCAGAGCAGGTACCACTCTAGGAAGACAGTGTGCAGACAGGTGGGATCTCAGCTGGCATACCAGGTGGAGCTGGTAGGCAGCTGCACTGGACACAGAGTTGACCTGCAACTCCATGGACAGCTGTGAGTCCAAATGACCCTCAGGCCTTTAAATACAAGCAGAATCAAATGTCTCCCCCATTTTTGATTGTGGAGAGAGAGAGAGAGAGAGAGAGAGAATGAGAATAGTGGGTACAGTATAAAAGCGGGATGTTATCACTCATTTGCTCTCAGTTGTTTTCTAAGTGGTCATGGATTGTACAGAAAGTGATGACTGACAAAGTAAAATCTGTAATATTTGGGTTTTATTTACAGTAATGAGTCCTCGGTAAGGAGGAGAAGGGTTTATGGGCTACATGCATCAAACAATTTTATTTTTATTTTTTGCATTTGGATTATGACTGAAGCAACAAGATGACAGCTGCAAAGAATATGCAGGAAAGGACAACAACAACAGCTGCGTAGGAAAAGGCATTTTGACATGTTGAGGGATTAACTGTCTCTCCAGGGAAATTGTACAATGAATTCAAGACCTACTCAAAGCCACTTCAGAAGTGATGGCTGGCTGCTGCCGCACATGGCAACCCGATCTATCCCTCCAGTCCCTGTAATGGATAATTGAAGAAATGTGTTCACATGTTGTGCTTTTCCCTGCGCCCGCTCCATGTCATTCATTGACCTGAGGAGGGAGGAGTAAGCAGTTGCACAACATGACATCGTGCCCCACATTTCCTTAACTATGGGTGTCTGGAAGAGGAAGGGGAACACAGGCGTGCCATTTTCTGCAGTGACACCAGGATCAGGATCAGCAGACTGATCATTGTTGGTCACTTTACTTGGGCTGCCCCCTGTCCTGCACTTCTGAGTCGCCATTTTGTATTTCCCATAATTCGTCAAAGTGATGCTACATTGGGGGCGTGTTCTGGAAATTTTTTAAATGATGATTGCCCAACACTGATCAGAGACAAGTTGAAGTGGCGCCATCGCTGCTGGGTGAGCTTTCTGGGTGAGTGGGAATCTTAGTGGAAAGGCATTATGGCTACGATATACGATATATTTATTGTCATTGTCCCATGCAGAACAATGAAATTGAAAAACTACATAAAACATTCAAAAACCCCTAAAAAACTCTAAAACCCCATTTTAAAATACACTATACTACAGAGACCCCTTATGCTGCGTTTAGAACCAGAATTGCATTTGCGTAGAAACTGTTTCTCAGGCGGCTAGTCCTGGTCTTTATAACCCTATACCTTCTTCCAGAAGGCAGAAGCTGAAAGAGATCATTTCCGGGGTGCGTACTATCATGTGCTATCTCTGCCGCTTTCTTATGGCACCTGACAGCACAGATTTAATCTAAGGTGGGAAGAGTGCACCCAATTATTCTCTCTGCAGTCTTTACAACCCTGGACAGCATCGTTTTTTCCCTGGCTGTGCAGCTCCCAAACCACACACACCGACCATAAGTTAGTACGCTCTCCACAGTGCAATGGTAAAATGCCGTCAACAGGTCCTTTGAGAGATTGTTTTTCCGGAGGATTCTACAATGATGAGAAGCTCCTCAAGTCTGAAGTCAGCCCTGATTTTCACAGCTCGGTCTGGCCCAAAAAACACAAAGAAGGAGAAAACAATATGTACTTTATTCATTTGAACCTTAAGCAATCTACCTGTTTGAAGGGCAGGACTTCACTGGGGTGAATTCTACATACCTTTCAGAAGTGTCCTCTGTCAGAAATGCATGAGTAACCAGGGCCAAATGAGATATGGTGCTATAATTGTGTCTTTGCCTCAAATGTAAGTTTTTTGGGGGATTGTGCAGATCGTACCTGCTAGGGATGGAGGAATCTGAAGCATCCACGACAGAAGGTCATGCAACCTCTGATTAAAAACTTATAATGAAGGAGAACCTGCAACCTCCCAAAGGAATCTGTTCCATTGTCGAACAGCTCTTACCTTCAGAAAGTTCTCCTTGGTGTTTATTTGGAATCTTTCTTGTAACTTGAAACCATTGGTTTGAGTCCTATGCTCCAGAGCAGGAGAAAACAAGCTTGCTCCATCTTCCATGTGACAACCCTTGAGATATTTGCAGGTGGCTATCAGACCTGTTTTCAGTCTCCTCTTTTCCAGGCTAAACATACCCAGCTCTTTCAACTGTTCGTTCTAAGGCTTGGTTTCCAGACCCTTGATCATCTTGGTTGCCCTCCTCTGCACACGTTCCAGCTTCTTAATATCCTTCTTAAATGGTAGTGCCCACAATTCCTGCATTGGACTAGATGATCCTATGGGCCCCCTCCAATGAGTCTCTGAGTCTATGGTTTAACTCTTCCTTTCCCTGCTATGGCTATGAGTAAGGGAGGATAATTTGACTCTGTCTCAAAGGATATTTTGGCTCTGCCCAAGCCAGTAGCCTCAATATTTTTGAATAATATGCTCAAAGTTGAATCACTTTTGGACTCTTCTCAGTGAACCAGTCATGTGACTCCCCATTACCTAAGGTTGGTGGGATTCCTCCAGAGCTGTGCTACTTTGTTGTGAGCTGCTTTTAAAAATAGCTATTGTCACTTCTATTCTTCCTAGCTCCAATCTGTATAGCTATAGAATTGAACTCTCTTTTCTGCCTTTACCCTCTGCGAGTGATTTTTCAGATTCCCGATCTCCCTCACCTCATTGCCTTGCCTGTTGTTTTTATCATGTCATGTCTAGAATTATATTCATGCTGCTTGAGTCAAAGGTCTCATTTTCTCTCTCAGTATTTAAGAATACCTTTAAAAGGGGAAATAACATTGCTAATGGTGGACCATTTTCTTCAATTACAATTGTTTAAGCAAACATTAAACGGGTAGAAGCAAATGCATGGGAATTATGTAAATTCCAGTTTTTTTGATGAGCGCCTGCAACGTGTTCCTTGCACAGTATGGACTGCGCTGCCTCTGAAATAGGAAAGTGTGTATACATTTTTCTTTGGAGTTTCATTTTTTCTTTCTTTCTTAAGGCTTCACATGGCGTCTTGTTGCAAAACAAGATAACATGCTGTGACACAGCATGGGAGGCAAAAGATAATGCACCAGAAATGGGAAATAAAACTGCTCTGAAATGTGCTATCCCAATAAAGATAGTGTGCATCCACTGTGATGATATTGCTGTTGATCTCCACACAAACACACACACACACGGCCCAAATGTTCCAGGGCAAGTGCATAAAGAGCTTTCTTCTTTTCTTTTCCCTTTCTTCTTCCATTTTTCAGCAAAGGAGCTTCCTGTTCTAATGTCTCCAACTCGTGAACAAATGGAATCTTCGCCACATAATCGTTCAAACAAAAAAGACTCACTAATAATGTGATTTTATTTTCCTAAATTAAACACATGCTAGGCCCAGATCTAGTTTCAATCCCCTTCTGATGGTTTATTAAGAGAGTGTGAAGAGATGCAGAGGAGCCTGAAAGGCTTCTGCCAGTCTGGGTGGAAGATAGGGGTAGACTTGGTAAACTTGGCTCAGTTCAGTCTTTATAGTGAACCTACCTAATTCACACTTTCTGAAACAATGCATGAACTGAAGCACAGCTACTCTTAGCCAGAGATGGTTTGTTTGTTTGTTTGCTTGCTTGCTTGCTTTTTTGCTGCATCACCTGTTATAGATCCAAATCTTTTCTTCTTCTTCTTCTTCTTCTTCTTCTTCTTCTTCTTCTTCTTCTTCTTCTTCTTCCTCTGTGATCATTCATAGCCGAGTAAGATGTCTTCCATAAACACGGTTTTAACAGTGAGTCCGTAAGTGACTGTGGAGGCCAGTTCTGGATCCACACATCCTTCCACAGTGGGGACATTGGTTTCCGGGCAGGAGTTGATCACGGTGTGGATTTGTCAAGTGTGCCTTCTTCTTATCACATTTCTCCTTTTGGTCCTGCGTTTGAGCGTCTTCAAAGCCCATGACACCTTTGATAAAGGCTGTTCTCCAATTAGAGTTCTCGCAGGCTGGTATTCCCCAATTGCTGGTGTTTATACTACATTTTTTTAGATTTGCCTTGAGAGAGTCTTTAAACCTCTTTTGTTGACCACCGGCATTACGCTTTCCATTTTTAAGTTTGGAATAGAGAAGTTGCTTTGGAAGAGGATAATCAGGCATCCGCGCAACCTGACCAGTCCAATGAAGTTGAAGTTGATGCTGAAGTTGAAGTTGAAGTTGAAAATGTTGAAGAATCTGGTGCACCACCTCCAGCACTGCCCCTAAACATCCTATCTTGGGGGGTTTTGCTGACTCAGTCCTGGCAGGGGGACTCACAACAGCACAGCTCCACTCTGTAGTGGTCCTCTTCCACTGCACTGCCAAATGCCAGCAAAGAGGGAATGGCAATTCACCTTAACACAGAGAGACCCATTCCATGCATTTGGTCTGTGGCTGAAAATATGCCGAAGATATACATGAACAGAGCAGAGAAAAATAGAGGGAGTGAAAGGTATGTTAAACCACCAGCCCTGCTAAACACCCCACAGAGGACTTTAAACTCTTATAGATATAAATGTTTAAAATGACTTGTGTCCTTCAAGTCTAATATGAAAATTAAAAAAGATGAGGATTTGTGTTCTCCAGAGCAAGAAACTGAATTTTGACCATAACACGGAAACTATTATCCTTCCTGGTTTAAACATCATGTGTAGCTAATCTACTAGCTATTGATATCTATCTATCTTCGGAGGCCTCCGGACTAACAATGTTTTGTAGGAGGGATTCAAGTGCATACCGATATTTTTTTTTTTTTTTAAAATATTCTTTATTAAATTTCTGTACTGCCCTTCATCCAACGATCACAGGGTTGTCTTCAATATATATATTAAAAAAAATTACATAATTTAGGTTCGCATAATTAAAATGAATTAAAGTGCCCTGACTCCCAAGCATAACACAGCCTGTTTTGGTTTTTTTAAAATGAACTTTTTGCAGTTAGGAAAGTGACCGGGAAATTAACTGAAAAGTGTGGAATGAACAAGTGACTGCAAATTTGGCTGAATGCTCATTGTCATATAACCAGGACACAAACAAATCAGAGTGAATGCTCAGTAGACTGGAGATTCACAAACCACACCACATAATCATTGTGCTAGGGAATCAGGATGAGTGCTGTCCTAGATGACACAAATCCTTGCACGATCTGGCTTGGTGTGCAGTGATCACTGCACTTCCAACAGGCTCCTCAAGGGAGGGTTTATATTGCCTGCTGAGCAACTATGTAATCTGGTTTTGGATTACATCGAAGTCCTGCACGTGGACAAATCAACTATATAGACATTCTTTGCAGAATTTCTGACTTTCCTGGGGGTTAGAAAGAGACTGAGTCAAATATCAGTAACCAGCAGGATTTGTCTAGCACTTTTCTTGAGTTGCTCAGGAATCCCTGGTTGGGCGTCTAAGCGGATTTTAAGCATTGATTTCTCTATTATGTTCTGATTAGTAATATAGTCCAAAATGACTGTCCTTGAAAGTATTTTGAGTTTGGAAAACTTGTACTTTTGCAACTTCTGAAGTTAACTCTTAATTGAACTGGCTTTTCCTTTGTTTTAAAGGGTGTTGCTTTTTTAGCATTTCTGCATTATTCAGAAATGGCCTAGCACATGGTCTGTAATAAAATCAAAAATTGTGACTCATTTGGGGAATATTCATAGTGAGTATTAATCAGACAATTAATCTACTATTTATGGGTCCAAATTTTAAATTCTAACTGTTTGATTGAAATGTAGGTCACGTTGTGCTGCTGTTTGTCTTGGCAGGATTACACTGTGGCCTTTGCAGAGACCTCTTTAAGGGCAAAAAAAGCATTTAGTCACTATACAAATGTGTTGAACAAAGTAACAATTTTCATTAAAGAAATCTCAGCCAGAGGCCTGAAATTAGACTCCCGAAAATTTTCACGAACAAAACCTGGCTTGCCTGAACATTTATGAAAATCAAAGATAAAAGGCTGAAAACAAGGATAAATTAGAATGTTATTAAGAACCCATAAAGGTGTTCATTAATCTGTCACCTTCTTAGTCACATAGCTATATTTAGCAATAGTCTTGCATTTCTTACTAATGAAAATAAGATGGCTTGTCTGACGATGTTCAAAGTACCTTGTTGTTTTTCCTTGCCAGCTCACTGAAGTCCTTACTTTCTCTCAAGCAAACTCCATTTTCTGAGTCTTTCAATTAGTTGTTCATTCCCCTGTAGCTTAATAATCATGGAAATGTGTCCAGGAGAGTACCCGTGATAGTTTCTTGCAGGAAAAACAACAAAAGAATCTTGTGGCACATAAAAGATAAATGCATTTCTTATGACATGAGCTTTCTTGGGCTGTTGATGGACGGCCACCCTGACTCGGCCCCAGACACACTGACCAGATGCTTGGAAGCTGTGGCTGGATGGCTGCATGGGAGCCGGTTGAAGTTAAATCCTTCAAAGACAGAGGTCCTCTGGCTGGGTCGGGACGACATGGGGTTGGGGGGCCTCCCATCTCTTGCAGGGGCTCAATTAGTGCCAGCGCCTTCTGTCAAGAGCTTGGGTGTAACCTTCGATGCCTCCCTTTCCATGGAGGTGCAGGTTGCAGCCAAAGCAAAGGTGGCATTTTTCCATCTCCGCCGTATCAAGCAGTTGATCCCTTACCTTTCTTGCCCTGATCTGGCCACAGTGATCCATGTGACAGTCACCTCCAAGCTTGATTATTGTAACTCACTCTACATGGGGCTGCCCTTGAAGCTGACCCAGAAAATCCAGTGGGTGCAGAATGCCGCGGTAAGGCTCCCTACGGGGTCCTTGCCATGGGATCACATTTATCCAGTGCTTTACCAGCTGCACTGGCTCTCGGTGGAGTACAGGGTCAGGTTTAAGGTGCTGGTTTTGACCTTTAAAGCCCTATGCGGCCTAGGACCTTCGTACCTACGGGACCACCTCTCCTAGTATGCCCTGAGGAGGACCTTAAGGTCCACAAATAACAACACGTTGGACGTCCCAAGCTGCAAGGTGGTTAGATTGGTCTCAACTAGGGCCAGGGCCTTTTCAGTACTGGCCCCGACTTGGTGGAATGTTCTGTCACAAGAGACTAGGGCCCTGCAGGACTTGACATCTTTCCGCAGGGTCTGCAAGACAGAGCTGTTCTGCCTGGCCTTTGGTTTGGACTCAGTCTGACCCTTATGTTTCCCTCCCCTTGTGGTTTTGATTTATGGGCTACTATTAAAATGAGGCTGCATTTTAAATTGTATTTTAACCCGTAATTTAACCTGTATTTTAATTAACTGGTTTTTGTTGTTGTTCCCCCACTCTATTATGTTTTATTGTAATTTTATTGGTGTTAGCCGCCCTGAGCCCGTTTCTGGCTGGGGAGGGCAGGGTATAAATAAAAATGTATTATTATTATTATTTATTATTATAGTTCATGTCATCGGATGCTTGAAGTTACAGATCCTGAGTTACAGCTATATACACATTGTTGGGGTGGCAGTGAGGATGATAGACAGTGACTTCAGAGGGAAAGTACAGATAAAAGGTTGCATGCAACTAAGTTATACCTAGCGTAGACTCATTCAAATTAATAGACCTAAGTTAATCATGCACATAGTTTTCAATGAGTCTGGTCTGACTAGAACTAACACTAGATGCAACCCAAAGACAACAGTGGCAACTCACAAAACAGTTGTTGATAATGTTCTACAGATATTTGGCATATACCCTAGCAGTGGTAAGCAAATTAACACAATGTGCTAAAAATCCTGGCTCAGCTCAATCTGCAAGTGATAGCATTGAACTTATTGATATATTATATATTCAGCAGTTTCATGTTGTGGTTTTGTGTTGGAGACATTAAATCTGGACTTGAATAGTGCTGCCCTTGGATGTGCACCAAATATCCGTGCCCGAGGTAATGTGTACATAAAATAGGTGCACCAAATAAAGAGAATCAGCTCTTTGTTTCACACGTACATGTTTATTAAACTGTTGCAGCATCAAGTACTGGAAACTTGATTCACTTAGTTCTCATTTGAGTGAAATAGGCAGATATTGAAACTCCATTTCTTTTTACACATGAGGATACTAGACAAGAATTGTGATTTGCCAAAGACCACACGCTGTCAGTGAAAGAGCTAGGATGAAAACTTGATCATTCTTTGATCCAGGAACAATCCACTAGAGACAGTCTGCCTGTCTACAGCACTTATCTGGCATTTGGCGAAACTTCCAGATTTGGCTTCATGGATCTACGACGATGAGAAATTATATTCTGCAAATACTTGTGATCTTGTTCCAGGCGGAAATTTCGTCTTGCCATATCTGCCAACATATACAGACCTTTTGATGGCAAAAAATAGGGAGAGAAAACCCAATCCATTGCTCTGCAAGAGTTTACATGTGGGTGTATATTTGTAAACAGTCCTATACCATCACTCAAGAACAGCTGGAAGCTAAAGCTATGTCTCACATTGAGTTAATGCAACCCCTCTTTCCCCATTGGAAAAAAGTCATTTGCTGTTTATTTTATCTATATATAACCTTTCTGTGGTGCCAAAGTGTACATATGAGTCCATGCAGAAATCCCACACATTGTCTCCAAGCACATGAAACAGGTATTCTACAGGGAAGGTAAAGCTATTAGCATTGTCCTGCAAACCTAAAGGGGTCTGGAAACAGACTGTTGTGCCAGCATGTGTGTGCTTTTCCATTTCCCCAGAAGCCTGTTTTGTTTTGTTTTTCTGAAAAATGGAAAAAAATGCTGGACTGTGACCTGTGAAAGGGTAGATGTGAAAGCTTGTTTCAGTCCAGACCAACCTTCAATTTTTAGAAGTCCATGATAAATATGGTGACGAATATGAAAAAGCAGAAACTGATAGCGATAGCTCAGAAAATGAGACTGATTAAAGCTTACATAGTATTCACTGAGTCTTGGTCCTTTGGCCCTTGTTCCACAGCTTTTTGTATGGAAATATATGTCTGACTGACACTGTGGAGGACAGGAGACCTAGGATGGTGTTCACTGTTAGTCCTATTCAGTCCCACTGAAGTTAATAGACATGACTAACTTAGGTTTATTAATTTCAGTAAGTTTACTCTGGGTAGGACTTAGCTGAATATAACCCATAACAATTTTCAAAATACACAATCATTTTCTTTATTTTTAACTATAATGGTGATCGTTTCTGTTTTAATGGTTTTTGTTATGGCTTCAACATTTCCAGAAATTTCATATCTCTAATCATTGACAACGCAAAGGCTTGCCAGGAATTCTGGTAGATTCTGGTATGTATCATAGGAAAGAATTGATCCATTTGAAACTTCCTTCCAATGGTGTATTACGGTCCATTACAGGAATAAAAACCTATCATTTTTAGTGTTTCAATTGTCTTCCATGAGGTGTTTATGCTGGAAGCAGGCCCACCAACATCATAAATAAGCAAATTTGGATATTTAATGAATAAGCACCTGTGTTTTGACAGCAGGATGGTGCAGTGTCTTGGCTGATGAACTGGTTGTACTTGTTGTAGACTGAGAGGAGCAATTTGAGAAAAATCCCTGGAAACATCAGAAAAGTAAGTGAAATCCTATACATGTTTCCTGAGAAGCAAGTCACGCTGAGTTCAACTGGACTTAACTCCCATGGAAGTGTGTGTAGGGCCTCATCTGTACTATACATTTAAAGTGCTGTAATACCAAGTGTCCTGGGAACTGTATTTTGTAAAGTGTGTTGAGAGTTGTTGGGAAACTCCGATTCCACTCACTGAGCTACGATTTCCAGATTTCCTAGGAAAGACAGATTGTTAAACCACTCAAAGAACTGTAGCTCTGGGAAGGGGCTAGGGAGTCCCCTAACAGCTCTCAGCACCCTTAACAAAAGACAGTTGCCAGATTTCTTTGGGGGAAGCCATAACTGATGAATAAGGCAGATCCATTGAAAGTGCATCCAACACACATTTAAGGCACACAACTTCCCCCAAAGAATGCCTGGAACTGTAGGTATGTGAAGGTTGCTGGGAATCTGAAGCTCTGTGATGGGAAAACTACAGTTCCCAGGATTCTTTGGGGGAAGTTATGTAATTTGCTTTATGTGTGTCACGTGTGCTGTGTTCCACCCGTCTTAGGGCAGCAGCGCACGTGTGTGATGTCACACGTGTGGCATGCGTGTGATGTCAAGCAGTGGGAGGAGGCCTGGTGGGGCCTGCTGTGGCTGTGGGTACGCCCGAGACCCATTGCAGCCGCGGGAGGGTCCAACGAGGCCTGCCACAGGCTGGAGAATATTGATGGGGCCTAGATTTGTCCTTCAAAATTTTGGGGCGCCTCTGAGAGCCAGTGTGGGGTAGTGGTTAAGAGCGGTAGTCTTGTAATCTGGTGAACCGGGTTCGCTTCCCCGCTCCTCCACATGCAGCTGCTGGGTGACCTTGGGCCAGTCACACTTCTCTGAAGTATCTCAGCCCCACTCACCTCACAGAGTGTTTGTTGTGGGGGAGGAAGGGAAAGGAGAATGTTAGCCACTTTGAGACTCCTTCGGGTAGTGATAAAGCGGGATATCAAATCCAAACTCTTCTTCTTCTCAGATGTGTTGAATATGCTTTAAAGGCATAGTACAGAAAGAGGCAGCGCTAACTGCTCAAGCACCCAGAGCGGCATGCACCCGGGGGGGGGGGGGCTAGCCACCTGTGAGGGCAGGGCTAGCATCCCAGGGGGTGGGGTGAATGTCCCGGGGGTGGGACAAGTGTCCCAGGAGGTGCGCGGCCACCCGCAGCGAGCTTCCCAGGGAGTGTGCACCTACCTGCCGCAAGCATCTTGGGGGGTGCACGGCCGCTGCGAGCACGGTGATGTCACCCTCCCTTCAGCGATGGCACCTGGGGCAGGCCACACCCACCACTCCCACTTTTCTCTGCCTCTGAGTACACATCTGCCCTAAACTGCTGTAACACTGCTTTAAATGTATAGTCCAGATGTGGGCTGCAGCCAAAATGCCATTATCTGATAACAGGATTTGAAAAATTCTTTGAAAGGGGAGCTCTTGGTGCTTTGATGGATAGAGCATTTTATTTTAATGTAATTCCAATGGATATGAATTATAAGGACAGATAGAAATATACTTCTCACGATAGGCTGTTTTCTTTCCAAAACTGCCAGACTGCAGGCAGTTGGAGGCCTCGTCTGTCATTCTAAATCCTGCCTGGAAGCATTTTTATGCTTGTCAGACAATATACAGATTTTGTCAAGTGCCACATCAAGATATTCAGAGAAAGGTCTTTCTCGCCATTTGTCTCAAAGAGAGGGGACTGTGTTTCCTGGCACATGGGGAACATTCAGAAGCCTTCAGTGAGTCATTCTTTCTCCTCCTACAAAGCTCGGCCGTACACACATCCGCATGCATGCAGATGTAGCTGACTTTTCAGAAAGGTTATAACTTTATGAGCTTCAGAATCAAAAACTGATGTGACCTACATAAAATAAATGCTCTGATTTCCTAATTAAAGCAAGCTGTACTTGCACGCTCGGCTAACAGCCGCCAAAGAAATTATACAATAAATCTTCCGACTGTCCTCCAGGAATGTGGAAAGAAGGTGGTGATGAGGAGGACAGCAGCAACAGAGAATGGGAATGAGCCATGCTGTTCACGCTCGTTGCAGAGGGTCTACGTTTCCTTTCAAACACACAAGCAAAATGTCTAAGATGATTGTATGCTTTGCAAGGGGGTCGGCAATCAGCCCAAATGTTTTAACAGCTGGGGTTTAAAACTATACACACACACACACACACACACACACACACACACACAAACACACATACTTGTTTGGTTAGGATCTGATTTCTTTCTGAAAGGGTGGTCTCAATGGATGCCAGAAAGCTAGCAGGGAATATTTATTCTGAGAAACACAGGGATGTTTTCCTCCTCCAAGGCTGATCGGTTCTTTGGGGGGAAAGAAGGGATTTTTTTTTTTTAAAGATAGTTCTTGCTAAAGAGGACCATGGCTTGGAAAACATGCTATTTCTTTTGGAGGCACGGGATTGATTACATCATACCAAAATTAAGAAAAAAGAGAGAGAGGTACAATTCAGATACTACTGCTTTATTTTTATTTTTATCGTGCTTCTTATAGGCTTGGGCCTTCTATTGTAAGACTTGACTATAAAACTGGGCAAGGTTATAATTTCAGAAATTGAACTACCCCCATCTCTGGGCATTGCACCTGGCAAAGTTTGGAAAGATTAGACAAAGGGTCCCTATTTTATAGTCTCATTTTATTAATGTCACTTATATGACTGTTTATTTTCAATATATGATAGATGATAGATAGATAGATATAGATAGATAATAGATAGATAAATAGATGATAGATAGATAGATAGATAGATAGTGTAATGGTTATGGGTGGGTTACTCGTGCGTAAATTGCCTCCACTTCAGTTAGATCGTTTGCTCAACCATGTTTAGGGTTAGAGCTCGCCCTCCGTGACCTGTTAGTCACTTGCAGAATCCGTCAGTGGGCGTTTCTTGAATCTCTTCCAGCATAAAAGCTGTTTGACCCCAAGTCTCCGCCTATGTTCCCTGCGCGGAACGCGTCTGCGCAAGTAAGGGGACGGCAAGGGCGTGCCAGCGCTCTCTCCGCTGGTCTCGGTGGAAGGGTCTTGGAGCCCTGACACCGATTCCTCCATCTCCCTCTCCTCTCTATTGGTGTCACGCTGAATTCCTTCCCCCCGACTGGTTCCCTCTCCGGCATCGCTCTGGAGCCCTGCCTCTGCTTTTCGCTCTGATGTCAGTTCCCTGACAGATAGATAGATAGATAGATAGAGAGAGAGAGAGAGAGAGAGAGAGATAGATAGATATAGATGATAGATAGATAGATGATAGATAGATAGATAGATAGATAGATAGATAGATAGATAGGTGATAGAAACTTTATTTGCATTAGCCAACAAGATAAGGGTGGAATAACTCATATTCCACCCATTAAACAGTGACTTTCTATGAAGGAAAATGCATTGATCTAAGGTGCATGTGTCAACCTAGCAACCTGCCAACCTAGCAGTTCGAAAGCACGTCAAAGTGCAAGTAGATAAATAGGTACCACTCTGGCGGGAAGGTAAACGGTGTTTCCATGCGCTGCTCTGGTTCGCCAGAAGCGACTTAGTCATGCTGGCCACATGACCCGGAAGCTGTATGCCGGCTCCCTCGGCCAATAAAGCAAGATGAGCACCGCAACCCCAGAGTCGGTCACGACTGGACCTAATGGTCAGGGGTCCTTTACCTTTTAAGGTGCATGTGTCATCACTGGTTCAGCGCTGAAGCAGGACCTTCAGTAGAATGGATTATATGACAGACATGACCATCCTGCTCAGAACAAGTGCTTACTCATGGCAAATTGATTGACTCATGTGCCACCAGCAAATTCTGCATGCAAATAAAGTAACACCATGGCTAAATCGTGGCACTGCTGTGCTACTTCAACGTGGCCAGGGGGAGAAGAATGGGAACCAATGGTACAGCAGGGCATCACCTTGGAAACAGGGCAATGGATTCATGGATTTCCAGCTTGTCCAGCTACACTCCATTTACTAAAAGAGTTCCTAGAGGGTAAGATTAAGCTCTATTCATGCATTATTTGCATGTAGGGCACTAACTGGAGAGGAACTGTGCTTATGTATGAGCAGCTGCATATGTGTAGAGGTTCCCTTGCAGGCAACATATGGTCATCAGAGGCACAGGTGGCATGGCAATGCTGCCTTGAAGGCAGCCTGAGATGCTTGAACCTGTGACTACCATCCATGTGAGTAACATGCAGATGGTACTTAGGAATTGCATGTTTTCAGCCTTAAATTCCTTCATGCTTGAAAAACAGGGTTTTAATAGAGGAGTATACCACTACAGGGACGCGGGTGGCGCTGTGGGTAAAACCTCAGCGCCTAGGACTTACCGGTCGCATGGTTGGCGGTTCGAATCCCCGGGGCAGGGTGCGCTCCCGTCGTTCGGTCCCAGTGCCTGCCAACCTAGCAGTTCGAAAGCAACCCCAAGTGCAAGTAGATAACTAGGGACCGCTTTATAGCGGGAAGGTAAACAGCGTTCTGTGTGCTGTGCTGGCTCGCCAGATGCAGCTTGTCACGCTGGCCACGTGACCCGGAAGTGTCTGTGGACAGCGCTGGCTCCCGGCCTATAGAGTGAGATGAGCGCACAACCCTAGAGTCTGGCAAGACTGGCCCGTATGGGCAGGGGTACCTTTACCTTTATACCACTACACTGTGTTACCATAATGAGGTTGCGAATTTTCCCTTTCAAAATCTTTGTGTGGGAACGTAATCGCTGCCTTGCTGAATCAGATTATAAACCCACCTCTGGTAACCAAAACCCTAGGAAGCTGACAAGCGAGGCATTATGTCTCCTGTTGTTTACCTTCGGAGATAAAATTCTCCTAAATATTAGGTTCTATTCTTAGCTATTGTGGCCAAGATGCAATGTTGCAAATACCTTTCAAAATGCTATCTGTGTTAGCGCTCATTCCAACTTCCCATGGTGATAAGTTCTGTAATTTAATGGTGTCCTACACCAATGATTGCTTCCTTTTTTTGTCCTGAACTCAGTCAACCAGCCAACACGAGTGTACCAGACAATACATTCCTTTTTTTTCTGTTCATAATTGTATACATCTCTGTCATCCCTAATCTCAGTCAGTTTTTTGTCCAAGCTAAATAGCCCCTACTATTTAAGATGCCCCTCCAGAAGGAAGCTCAGGTGGTAGGGGCTCATGGGCCAGCAAGCATTAATACCTAGAGGGATAATTAAGCTCGGGGCAATGGAGGGCCAGGGAGGAAGAGAATTAAGCTTGGGGAAGAGTGTCTGAATCGGCTGAGTAATGGCAGCCTGAGGGAAAATTCAGAGTTCAGCTGCAGGTAAAAAGAAGATACTACATCCTAGCCTCTCTTCTTTCTGTTTTCCTTTTTGTCTACAGTGGTACCTCAGGTTAAGAACTTAATTCGTTCTGGAGGTCCATTCTTAACCTGAAACTGTTCTTAACCTGAGGTACCACTTTAGCTAATGGGGCCTTCCGCTGCCGCGCGATTTCTGTTCTCATCCTGAAGCAAAGTTCTTAACCCGAGGCACTATTTCTGGGTTAGCGGAGTCTGTAACCTGAAGCGTCTGTAACCTGAAGCGTCTGTAACCTGAAGCGTCTGTAACCCGAAGCGTCTGTAACCCAAGGTACCACTGTATTTTCATCTGTAACGTTATGTAATTATTCATGTATATTCCACCTTTCTTCTATAGAACTTAAGGTGGCATGCATTCGATTCTAGGTGGTCTCTCATCCAGACACCAGTCAGATGCAGACCTGTTTCACTTTAGGAAGGAATCTGCCTGCATCGTGTGTGTGTGTGTGTGTGCGTGCACACGCCAGACATATTGAACTAACCCTTCTAACAGACACGCTCTTCTAACCACCAATATACCATTCATTTATACTGCAGCATTGTTATGCTTTTTTAAATGTTCAGTACATTTCCTAAGAGCTCTAAAAGTTTTCTACTACGACCTAGCAGAACTGATGTTTTTGGTCAGCTTTCTGCAGGGATCTGAAGGAAACCTTCTGAGAGGCTCCATCCAATTTCCACCTCAGCGTGTAGCACTTTTCACTGACTTCAGGGAAAGTAACCATTTCCAGGGGGTAGCCACATCAGTTTGTTGCAACAAAAGCAACCGTGAGTCTTGGGGTGCCTTGAAGACAAACAAATTTATGACGGCATCAGCTTTCATGGACTACATCGAGTGCAAAAGTGCTATTCTGAGCGACAGCTACATATACACACACCTTGGTGGGTATTGTAAACAGCACCAGCAGTGCAAGACATTGTAGCATCAGTACCCGCTTACAGAGGCGGAGCTAGCTGCTCCGGCACCTGGAGCGGTGTACATACTGTGCACCCATGGGTGGGGCCATGGGGGCGGGGCGAGCATCCCAGGGGGTGAGACACCCAGGGGGGTGGAGCAAGACACCCATGGCAGGCTGCTTCCTGGGCGAGGGGCTAGAGGGAGCTACACCACTTTGCCAACAGACTTCCTCACTTCCCTCTTCCTTTTGACAGCTTAGGGGAGACTCCGCCCCCCCCCAGGAAGCAGCCCAGGAGTGGGGGGCAACAGCACGCTGCCCACCCGCGACTCCCAGGCCTCCCCTGAGCAGTCAAAATGAAGGGGGAAGGGGGGGAGTCGCGGGTGGGTGGCGTGCCAAATGTCACCCCCCCCCCTCAGTGATGACACCTGGGGCAGACCGCCCCCACCGCCCCCCTTCCTCCGCCCCTGCCCTCATGGCATCTGCTGCTCTCCAGAGAATGGGGCAGGGTGAGCTGGCCACAAGAAAAGACAGGCAGAAATAGAAAGTGTTTCTAAATTATTTGTATAGAAACACAAAACTGGCTTGCTTAAGCCATGCAGTCTAAGCTTGCATCGTTCAGCTTAGACATCCTTACTGGTAGGGTTCACATGGTGGAAGAAAAAGAACAAAGATTGTAGTAACCCTGATGTTGGGAATTTCTTTACTCAGTGCTGCAGTTGTGTGACTGTTGTTGTCACGCGTCTGTGTTTACGTTCCACAGTGTTGGATGTCATGGGAACGGAAGTTCTCATAGCTTTTGCTTTTCCCTTCTCTCCAAGGAAGAAAGAGAGGAGCCATGTTTTCTTTGTTCTGTTACGTTTGATTTTGTACATAATAAATTAGGCTTAGATGTCACACCTCAAGGCTCAGCTTCCGTTTGGACTCTGCTAGTGTCGTGTGCTCATGTCCTTGGATATGGGTCACATCAGTGTGACAGGACACAGGAATGATGACTCATCTCGGGCTGTGCTGTGTTGGGGGAGAGGCATCAGCCTCGGCGTTTCCCAACACCTTCCTCCTAAAATGAGGGGATGTGATCCAGCTAAGCCTGGCAGGACAGCTTACTCTATGGTCTTAACCCCTTCGTGCATTAATTACCATCAAGCTAATATATAGCCTACAAAAATTGTGTCTTTTATTTGTTTATGTAGAATGCCCTTCTATGTTCTATGTCAGAAAAACAGGCCAGTCTCTATGCAAAAGAAAAAGCGGACACAACTACCCCCCCCCAAAAAAATACAGACACACACATACACATCTATTTATGTCTGTAACTCAAGATAACATTGCATGAAGTGAAATAAAGTTTCCAAAAGACTCTACCATCATGAATATGTTTGCCTTAGAGGTGCCACAAGACATTAGAGTGTGTGCTACCTCTCTCTCTCTCTCTCTCTCTCTCTCTCTCTCTCTCCCCTCCCCCCTCCTCCTCTTTGCCATTTAATAGGTGCTTCTGATATCCATTATTCCCTTTGTACACAGGCAGAACAAGCCACACTACAGGAAACCAGTGTAATTTATGCTGAGGTAAATTAGGCCATGTTAACAACCCTATTCCAAACTCCATTCAGCAACAGGACTGCTGCTGGCTGAACTGATCTGAGCCTGGCAGAGGGAAAACAAGCCTTAGAATAGTTTGACTTGCACCACCCTTTCTCTGGTGTAAATTATGCTGGTTTTCTAGGAAACATGGCCAAGTAGAACAGAGTTTGGAAAAGGGGTAAGGCTCCTCCTGCCCCATTCCATGCCCCCCCCCCACTCCCCTGAAACAGCCCTTTCTGGGGACTTACTTTGCTCCCATTTTGGTTCAGCTGCCTTTCTGAGCTGAGCTGAGGAATTTCCACTGGCATATCTGTGGCTGAGCCAGGATGAGGTCTTTGCTTCTGCCGCCTTCCGCTATTCTTTCTCAAACGGTCTCTCAGAAATATGAGAATTCCCCCTGAATCTTGAGACACGTCTATAACAATTTAAACTAAAATCAGATTTATTGGTTGTGTGGTGAGCTTAAGTGTAATTTTGCCTTTGACACCATCGGATGTTCCATGCACATGTGTGGTCTGCAGTTTGAAGAGTATATTCAAATCCTGAGCTCTGGGAAACAGTTGTTCTGCTACGTTTTGGAACAGTCAGCATCCTACCTCACAAATAGGGGGGGGGGGAATGTAAACTGTGCTTTGCATTTACAGCTTCAAACTTGTCCCTTAGCTACTGCAGTCGTTGACACAAAGCAACTGGATATTTATGCTTCAAATGAAGTAAAATCCTATTTGAGCATATTTAACTCTCAATCTGTAATGTTTCTCAAAACCAGATTTGCCTCCTTTGCTATTGCAGAGAGCTGCCCTTCTATTGGTATCCTAAGCAAGTCCATTCACATAATTACCGTATTTTTCGCTCTATAACATGCACCTGACTATAACACGCACGTAGTTTTTAGAGGAGGAAAACAAGAAAAAAATATATTCTAAACGAAACAGTGGATGTATGATTTTTGTGGTTCATGCTGTGGCCACAGACATGTGATCTGATGGTGAGTCTGGGGTAGCCCAATGCAAAAATCCTGAGGATCCATGTGGATCCATGCTTTGTAACCATGTTTTAAGTGGGGAGGGAAGGAAAAGCACTCAAGGGACAAGGAGCATGTGTGGGGTGTGTGGAGAAGGATGCTGCTAATAATGCAGGAGAGGGGTTTAAGGGGAGAAGGAACACACATGGGGTGTGTGGGGAGGGATGCTTATAATAATGCAGGAGAGGGGTATAAGGGAAGAAGGCTCCTCTCCTCTCCCGCTTTGCTCCTTTAAAACAAGCAGGCTCTGCTTCTCTCCCTCCTCCCCGGCTCGGCTCGCTGAAAAGCTTTGCTGCTATTTAACGAGCTGATTGGGGAGGAGAGAGGGACAGAGAGCACGGTTGATTTAAAGCAGCCAACCAGACAGGAGCCGCTTACACCTGTGTAGGCGGCTCCTCTCCCGCTTTGCTGTTTCAAAGCAAGCCACGGAGGAAGGGAGGAAGGGGAACCATGGATCCTCTGCTCACAACTGCAGCAGATCCCCCCGCCATCCGTAGGTATTCGTTCCATAACACGCACAGACATTTCCCCTTACTTTCTAGGAGAAAAAAAGTGCATGTTATGGAGAGAAAAATACGGTATTTCATAGAATTATAGAGAGTTGGAAGGGCTCCTGAGTGCCATCTAGCCCAACCCTCAGAAATTTGGGAATCTCAGCTAAAGCATCCATGACAGATGCTTCAAAACATCCAAGGAATGAGAATCTGGATTTCTGGATATTATATTTTTTTGCAATTTCCCCCTGCCTCCTTGCCAGGGTCTATTTATGCTGAGTGAACATCAAACCAAGAGAACCTCATTATTTATTGGTCTCTTACAATGTGCACGCCCTCCCATCCTCTGAATGTGAAATGTTGGTGCATCCCTTGCAAAGCAAAAACACTTATTGTTTGCTAATGGGTATGAAAAGGTCTACGGGTGGCATTCTCAAAGGATAGCAATAATACAGTGCTTTTTTCTGGGGGGACACAGGGGTACGCAATCCCCTAAACATTTTGTCAATCTAAGTTTGGCTTCATTGAGGGGCAGTATTTCAATATGAGTAGGAAAATGAGAGTACCCCTAAATGTTGGTGTTGGTTTTTTTAGAAAAAAAGCACTGAGTGAATATATTAACACCCCTCCAGAAGCATTCTGAGTTCCAGCGCTGAGGGCCTTCTGGCGGTTCCCTCACTGTGAGAAGTGAGGTCACAGGGAACCAACCAGGCAGAGGGCCTTCTTGGTAGTGGCGCCCGCCCTGTGGAACGCCCTCCCACCAGATGTCAAAGAAATAAACAACCATCTGACATTTAGAAGACATCTGAAGACAGCCCTGTTTAGGGAAGTTTTTAATGACTGATGTTTTAAGGTTTAATTTTTAATCTTTTGTTGGAAGCCGCTCAGGGAAACCCAGCCAGATGGGCAGGGTATAAATAATAAATTATTATTATTATTATAATATTCAACAACAACAACAAAAATAAATGCCTACAGCCACAGATCCCGGGGCAGTTCACAATGTTGGTGCTTTCCAGATAGAGCATCAACTGAATGCAGAAAACCACCTACCACGTTAAATTTCCCACAATTCTCAGGAGCACCCAGCATAATACTGTTAGGTGCCCCATACCATTGTTTGAAATTTAACATGGTGATTAATTAATTTCCCAGGTCCAGAAGCTGCTGCCAGGTAATTCTACCTCTGGAGGAATGGGTAGGCAGGAGCTGCCCATGGACAGTGGGTTCTGAGGCCTAGTGTATGTGTGTGTATGTGAGCTTGCTACTGAAGACACTGAAAATCTATGCTGGATATTAATTGAATCTGTATATCTACTCAGCTGACTTGTCACTTGGGGAGCTATGACAACGGCCAATTGCTTGCTTCTCAAATATGTATAACATGTTGTGCTCCGACATTGACCATCCTTCCATGATATATTTTAGCTTTTCTTGCTTTTTAAGTAGCCATCCTAATTTCAGGTGGACACAACATCCCCGGTGCAGTTATTATATCTGCTGTGTGTTTGTCGAAGAGGCAGTGAAGTGGCAAAAAAACCACTGTTTATTCCTGGTCAACGGCGACGGAATTCCACCCCGAGGAAATCCTGCTCATACAGTTCATCTGTTTGAGTAGTATTCAGGGAGAAGAAGAAAGGGTCCATTACTTAAAATGGTAAGAGGAAGAGTAATGAGCGAAAACTAAAAACATTCAGGTTAGATGTGAAAGAAAACTTCTCCACCGTTACAGTAATTTGGCATTGGAAATAACTGCCAAGGGAAGTAGTCAAGCCATTGTCAGTTAAATTACGCTATTCGGGATTAAATTGGATATAGCTCCAGTGAGAACAATGAAGAAAAATGTTGTGCATGATGCGTAAGGTTTGAATGGGGTGTCTATGTAAGTGCTCTATTTATTTTTAATTCTTTCCACAATGCCTACATTATTTTGAACGAGGCTATTATTAGAGATGCAAATTTAGAAACAGACCACACTGTCTGGATTCGAGACGGTGAGGCAATGGTTATCGCCCATTTTATACAATCCAGCTACTCTATATATTGTCCAACTCTTTTACCATTATATATACTTACAAACGAAACCGAGGGTGGGGGGAGGAAATCTGATTACGATGATTCATGCTATTCAAAAAACATTACAAACATTAATAACAATTATCCCATTTACCAGAGGCTTAGACTGATTATTAAACCAGCTGCAAACCATTTATATACAGTTGGGGCTTTGCCAGCAAGCTCAGTTCTGAAACAACATTCTTCTGCCCAGCTGCAAAAAATAATAATTCTCACCATTTTGTCTTCCAATGTTCTGCTCCCCCATCAGTGGCCCCCTCCAGACATGTCTCTGTTTGCCTGCGTCAAAGTTTCAGCGTAAATGTGTTTTTTTTAGTGGGGGAAGGGTCTGGAAATAAGTGTGAAGTCAACTTGCAGAATTGAAAACAAATTAAAATAAGTCTGTTTTTATATTAAAAGAAACATTGAAAACATACAGAGTTAACTATTAGGTGGATTAGAAGAAATATGAATACCCCATCACATAGAAGAGCTTTAAATATACAGATATTTTCAGGCAGTGCTGGTGGTCTAGAACCATCAATACTGTCAGTGCTTGGCAGCAGCAGGAATATACATATGAGGAACACATACAGTATTTATTTCCACTAGCTGGATCTAACTGCTGTAGTGCATGAGATGACGTATCTGTGATTAAAGGCTTTCACAGCCCACCACATGATAAGGTAACTATAGATAACTATATGCAACTAAGTTGCAACAATATTATTATACTATTATACTATCTTTTTTTTTATGTCCCAAAGCATGAAAGGTTTTTAAGATCATGCTGGATACAATCATTTGCTGTGTTATTAATAAAGGTAAAGGGACCCCTGACCATTAGGTCCAGTCGTGGCTGACTCTGGGGTTGCAGCGCTCATCTCGCTTTATTGGCTGAGGGAGCCGGCATACAGCTTCCGGGTCATGTGGCGAGGATGAATAAGCCGCTTCTGGCGAACCAGAGCAGCCCACTGAAACGCCGTTTACCTTCCCGCTGGAGCGGTACCTATTTATCTACTTGCACTTTGACGTGCTTTCGAACTGCTAGGTTGGCAGGAGCAGGGACTGAGCAACGGGAGCTCACCCCATCACGGGGATTCGAACCGCCGACCTTCTGATTGCCCATATTTTGAGGGATGGAGGCTTGTACCATCCTACACATCAACAAATCTGATGGGATAAAGCCATTGCCCTGTCCAGTACAGTATGAGGCTGGATCTACATTGATATGTACAAACATTATGAACTATAACATTACATAACTCTCAATGCAGTTTTCCATTGTCAAAGTTTCACTGCTCTACATTTTTATAACGCATTTCTGACGTTATAACCAATGAGTGTAGATTCGCCCTGAGTCTCTCAATAAGAGCAGCATTTGCACAAACTGATGCCTCCTCATCTCCTCGGCCATTTTCCCAAGCACTGTGAAGCTTCTCAATAGGCTGTGATTGACCCCCAACACCATAGCAGTAAGCAAGCTTCTTCATAGACTGCATAAGGAATTAGAATAGATTGGCTTTGTGGATGTGTAGGATGATGTAAACTTCCATGCGTTTAGATTATCTCACCCGCTTATGTAGCCAGCCAATCACCGCACCCTGTAGAAGTGGGCATCTTGCAGGTAACATCTCATCTGAGTTTGAGTCCATATGATGTGGCTCCTGCTCTTTGGAACTTCCTCCTGTTACATCTCAGGCATCTGTTGAAGACTCACCTCTTTAAATGAGCCTTCTAAGGGGAGATTGATTTGAAATTGTTTTTATTGTTTTAAATGTTTGATATATGCCATTGTTTTATGTGTGTTTTTATTGTACTGTGAAATTGCTTTGAGAAGAGATTCATAAATGAAATGAAAATGAATAAATGAATGGATAATACGGTGCACTTCCAGAGGAGTAAATCGGAAAAGTTGTAACTGCAGCTGACATATGGAAAGAAGGTAACATCAGCACAGGCATGGCTTGTCACTAACTGTGGTGACAGAGGTGGAAATCCTCCCACATTGCTGATGCTTTAAAGGGAAGAGAGGGACCAGGGGCCTGATCCTCCTTGCTGTCTACAACTCACACAACTAGTGGTGGGGTTGAGTGTTTGTAGCCCTCTTATCAATAAAAAAAAACACACACCATACTTTGTGGTCTCTTGAATCATGTATTGCTGGCAGATCCACATGCCACTTCCATTCATTATGAATTTGTGTCTCTATGACAGCCTACAGGGTCAGGTTAATTCATTGATGATTAAATTCAACCCGCAAAGAAAAGAAACTCATTCCAGCAGAAGGGGATCTGTGAAGTGTTTCATATACTCCCTTTCCACAGAGCCGGATTACCAAATAGGAAGAGGAGGGCACACCTTTTAGGGGCCCACAACAATGGATCAGAAAAATATTTATTTGAACTTGAGAGAAAATTACAATCAAACTTTCTTAGTTCAATGTTATCCCACTAGAGCTTGCGCACAAGAAACCTCCAGATACAAAGCTTTCTGTGAGTTAGGTGTGTTGCAAGTTCCCACCAACTCCAGGTCCTAGTAGAATATTTGCGGGTAACTGAGTAGAAGCTTCAAGATAATTCGCAAGGGGTGCCCTGAGATTTCAGCTGCCCAGGGACCTCCACCGGGTTTAATCCAGCACTGCCCTTCCACGTAAGAGGGATAATTATTGAAATCGGAAGTGTGTGATACTCACACACTATGACAACTTCCAAATATTGGGTGTAGCTCACTGTGAAGATTCCTTGCACAAAATCTGGTCAATGTGTAAGAATTGCACAGAAACTGTGTGAATCTTAATTTGTTGTATTGGGACTGGGGAAAGACATACTTCCCAACAGATTCTAGCTGTTAACCTGATAGCTGTGTCTCTAAGACAAAAACTGAACAGGTACTGGATGTTGTTTCCATTAGGTTTGTTCAGGTGGGAGTCAAAACGACGAGCTATTGGCATTACATTTGTTAAGAAATCTGCACAGCAACAAGATGATGATTACAGCTTGCAGCACATTCATTGTGATGCGTAGGTTCAAGGTGAAATTCACCCTGGAATCATTAAAAACTTTATGAACCTTTCTAGTGAGCCTGTGCCCCAGCTCAGAGTCAGCCTGCTTTGATTTATGATTTGTGTTCAGACAGGGTGCAATAACCTCTTGAGACAGGTGCTAAAATGAACCGCATCTGAACTTTATTGAAGAGCTAGCAGACACAATCCAGACAATGTCCTGCTCTCTGCAGATGGCTGTCTCCCTGAGGATCTTCTAGAGCTGAAAAGTAATAGGAAGATCTCTAGGCACGTCTCCCAACATTTCTGACCTGGGCAGAGATTATTGGCCAGAGGCCAGCTTTAACTGAGAAATGCCTGATATAAACACTGCTGATTCCAGCCGTAGCAGATATTTACTCTCTAGGTTTCTGTTGTGAGGGACCTAGACTTCGTATGGTGGCAAGGAAAATAATCCATTCTGCTGTGTTTCGCTTTGGAATGCACAAGTGCATTGTTGCTTTTGCAGAAAGTATTCCGTTACAAAGCCGCTATATGCGAGACCCAGCAGTGGTAAAGCTACCAGACATCGGCATTCCTGGAAACAATGCCTGCAAACAGTTTAATTATTTTGTTCTTTAAATCTCCCTGCCAAGAGTCCTTACTGGATTAAGTATTCAACACCAAGAGATTAAAGAGGTATATCCCTATAGCTACCAATGAACACATTGCCACATAATCACTCAGATTATCTTTCTAAGGAAGTAGATCAAAGCTCTGCTTTTTTTTTTTGCGTGGGTATCAGATAATAAAGGCCAAGGATAAACCAAACTCTCATCACTTTTACATCTATCCCCCAGCTAGGAGAGCAAGACTAAAGAAGAGGGGATGTATAAAGGTAAAGCCAACGGAAAATGATTTGTTCCTGCACAACTTCTGCTATAACAGGAACACAGATGACCAATGTAAGGGGACTTGGGAGATGCTAGGTTACAAGGAACCTTTTAAGGGTGCATAAAGAAAATCAATTAGTAGATTGCAAACCCCTTTGAAAGAAAGAGTAAATACTCAATCAGTCACAAGCAAATCATACCATTTATGCATGGCTTTCTATAGTGTGTGTGTGCATTGCAGATAGCCTAGCTTGCATTCATCAATGACTCTTTGCAAGGAAGCCTTTAAAAGACATTGCTATACATAGCAGAGAATAAAAGTTTAATTCTAAACAAGGCAACTTTCCAGAGTTTTAAGAGCACAGATTCTTGAAAGGCTGGCATATAAAGACTGCGCATCTAACAGTGCATGCTTACTCAGAAGCAAGCTTCTTTGTGTTTCGGATTGCAGCCTTAAGTAGCCTTATAGTTTGATTATTCACTATGGATGAAGGACAATACAGCGACACAGTCGTGGTTGGTTCTGTGCTGATGAATTGGATCTAATGTTGACTTGAAGAAGCATTTTCCATTAATAAAAAGGACCTGACATTACTTAGCTCAGTGACCTATCCATAGCGTATCAGCATCTGTCTGAATTGACAGCATTTTTCTAGGGTGTAAGGTGAAATATTTTCCAGTTACATATGCAACATAGTTAATTTACCAAGGTTGCAGACCTTCCTAGAGCAGCCTTGACCACACATTGATAATCACATGACTAGAAGGGTCTTTTTTATTTTTTTAAGCATGTCTTTAGTTTGTTCTTGAACAGAGAAGGTTGAAAAATAATGATGAACAAAATATATATGTGTGTTTTTCCAACTTTATTCTGCATTTGATATTTTCCCATTTCTGTATTCTCTGCCTGGAAAACTAATAAATATAAATTGCAGCTTATAAAGTTTTTTGCTATACACACAGACACCCGGGCTCTCTGGTGACACATTTCTGCTCATCATGGGAAGACAAGAAACTGCAACTGACATTCAGCTACCCACATATAGAGTAACTTTAAGTGTGATGGTGATACAAGGAAACAGGAAGTAGGAATGTTTCATTTTTCCCGCTTGTGTGTGAAATGCACCCTTCGTTCTCTATCCCCCTCCTCCAAAGGAGATGCGTGAATTCTGAATGATTATGCATCTATTCACTCTGAAAGATAAATGTTAAGCATTTTTTCAGATGGCATGACTACAGAGTGATAGTTAAGGCACACCCAGTAACCCCTTCCTGGCCTATCTGACCTTACATACCCCATTTACACTGGGGTTACATTCCACGTGTTTATTTGGACCACCATTGAAAAAGCCTGCAAACACCCTGCAAACCCGTGAAAACCCTTTAAAAAAACAACAGATCTGCCATACTCAACCACAATCGATCCCTCCAAACCTCCTTGCTGAAAATCTGACTATCCACAGGCCTCAAAGGGCTCCTGGGATTGCATTTACAAAGTCTTGTGGGATTGCTAGACACTGTTTTCGTGCCATTTTTGCCATTTTCGCGCTCTTTTAGAACCGCTTTTGCCCCTTTTCATACCACTTCCAGGTCTGCAACACGTGCTTTGAAAACACGTAAATGTGGGGTTGCCTGTACATGCACACACACAAGCACACACTGGTTGCATTCAGACAGTACTTTATTCAATTCACCCAGTGTTTCCTTACTTGATAGTTTCCGCATTTTCTGTGATTTTTCACAAAACGTAAACTGAAAAGTAGCAGGATGTTTTGAGCGTGAAAGCAATTCTTAGGTTTGCAGAGGTGAAACAAAATGGAGGCAGCCCTAATGAGCTAAAAATCTATGTGCATCAGGCCCTGAAGCAAGATGTATTGGGCTGTATCAAATGCTAGTCCTACTCAGAGTAGACCCACTGAAATTGATACAACCCCTTGCTAAAGAGTCAAAAGTTGACATTACAACCCTAACTTCGTGCACTATATAACTGAACTCCCAAGTGCGTACAACTATATACACTATTTTTTTAATTTATATTAACGCCAAACGTTTGTTTCATCAAACAGCACCCTGGGAAAGCTGGCAAGATATTGTGCTAGTACAAAGGTTGGTATGACCATTTCTAAGCATTTATTTGCTGATGCGGCAAGTTTTAAAACTGAGCCATTAAACGACCTGTTTAGCTTAAACATTTTGCAACTCAGCACAAATCTTAATGTTATGCAATAACTAACTAGAAAAAAACATTGTTACACATTAAGAACTGCATTTATTGTTCTGCTGTTTTGCACTAAGCTTTATCAGCAACATTTCTGAATACCAAAAATGCAGTGCTCTTTTTTGAACATTGTTGAATGGTCTGAAAGTATATTATCCTGAGCTGCACTGAAAATCAAAACTTCTTATCTTGGCAAAATGTGATCTGTGCAAATAAAATTATCTGTAGCACTCTAGAAAATGCTTGTACAAATATATATGAAATTTGGGTGATTTACTGCCATGAAACAATATGCAGTTCTTTTCTGTAGCGTGGGCTTCGTAAAAATTTAATCTCAATTTAATTAAATGACAGTGGGGTATTGTCAGTGCATGGTGTTGATGTACAAAAACAATACTTTTTTCTTTAATTCTATCCTTTTAACAATTTCATATGTGTCTTAATATTAAGTCCCCCTCCCCCCAGTAATAGAAGCTGTGTACAAAAATGTATTTAATGGCTTTATTTTCCTTTCATGCCAAATAATTATATTTTATCTCCTGCCATGCAGAGAATTTAATTTTAAAATGCTTTATCTTTAGCTCTATCTTTATATATAGAAAACCAATTCCCCGCATTATTATTGATTTAAACACATTTTCTCCGTGTTTATTCTCCTGTACCAGCCATACTTTTTTCCTGGGTTTTCTTTTTCTGAGGAGGGGGTGTCGTGGTGGGGAGAGAAGCCTGCAAAATCAGCTTAGACGGGAATGAATAACCTTTTGTATCAAAGTTTTGGCCTGGAGCCATTTATAAGTTGAGGTGCACATTGCCCCATTGTTTCAAGTGGGATTTCCATGTATTTGTAAGAATTTGTAGGAACCAGTGCCTTCATTTGCTTTGGTCATTAGCAAATGGTAAAGGCTTGACCTAATAGTAGTCAGATAGTGACGGAACAAAAGATGCAAGGACTATATAGCTTTGGGTGCCAGTTCTGTTGGCCAAGGGTAAAAACAAAATTGCCGTCATAAAAATCTTTCGCTTGGTCCTGGTTCCTTTCAGCCCCTCTCTCTAATGTGCTTAAGACCTTTCCTTTTAGGAAGCATAACTGGGTGTTCCATTTTTTAATTGCTGTGGTTGGCTTATTTGCTGTATTTGTTATTTTTTCTATATTTAATGGCTAAGTTATTGTTACAAAAGTTGGGTGCCTCCTCCTCTCTCTACCGAGCAATGGCAAGAGCCCATGGGGTTCCAAGCACTCGCCTAGGGTCTATGTTCCTGTCAGGGAACTGCCATCAGAGACAGAGGCGGAGGGAAGGCTCCAGAAGGATGCCGGAGAGGGTCCCAGCAGGGAGAGAGGCAGCCCAGCTGCTGGGGAAGGAAATCAACGTAACACCAGGAGAGAAAGGGGGCAGATGGGGGAATCGGAGAAAAGGCTCCAGGACTCTTCAACGGAGACTAGTGGGGAGAGCACGGGTGCTCCGCTGCCCACACCCTCCCTGCGCAGAAGACTTCCGCGCAGGGAGAGTAGGAGGAGACTTGGCGTCAAAGAACTTTTTTGCTGGAAGAAGTTTAAGAAACGCCCACTGACGGATTCTGCCAGCGACTGAGACAGCCACGCAGTGAAGGGCTGTCCAGACAGAAAGGGTTCAACCAGGCAACCAAGCCAAGAGTGGCGGCAACTTACGCATGAGCAACCCCCTAGAACCATTACAGTTCCTTTGGAGAATTGATATATGGCGGAGACTGTTGTAGCTTAAGAAATGTGGTTTGTTCACCTATTTACACCTTCAGTCTGCATGGAGGTGTTAGAATTCCTGCTCCATGATTGCAGTCATGGGATTTTTTGTCTTTCACATGACGGTATATGTTTTGACTCCACAGAGTGAGAAGTGACGGAGACAGGATGTTTGTGTTACTGTGTTCTGTGAAGTGGGACTATTGTCCTTTGTTCTTTTTCTCTTTGCTGTTTGATGCTAGAGAGAGAGAGAGAGCCATGTTTCAGTGCTCCGTGTGTGTTTATATGTAAATAAAGTAGATTAGCCAAAATGCTGGGTTACTGAGTTCTGTTACACAACTGCGAAGACTCTGCGGATCCCTAAGTGTGCCGATGTCTGTTTGCATCGGTCGCTGTGATGTTCAGGCTTAAAAAAGCTAATGAAGCTCCCGAACGATTGACCAGGAGGAAGAGAACATGCCAGTCGGGCATGTGTCTCTGCCAGGGTCCTACTCAAGTGCAGGATGAGCTCCTGACAGGAGGGAGTCCTGATATTACAGCATGGTCATTTCAAGAAGGGCTTGTCCTCCACAACAGTGCAGCCAGACTTCAGCCAACCTGCCCAAGATGGATCCCAGTTTTTCTTTTTCCCAGCAACCCTTGCTCAAGGCTCCTTTTGTGCTGTCACCTCACACCCAGTTACCCTGGCAACCTTCCAAATCCCCAGTCTCTGTTCACACTTTCAGGTGGTGGAAAGGACAGTTCTCTTGTATTGCCAATGGCCCTCAATGGTCCCCGTATTGTTTTTTAATGGCTCTAGCTTGGCCAGTTCGTTTTGCATAGGCTAGCCCAGGAATTCCTCTGCAGCTTGTATTTCTCCCTTCACATCTCTCTCTCTCTCTCTCTCTCTCTCTCTCTCTCTCTCCAGTTCTGGTTATCACAAACAAGAACAAACCTTTCCTCCTGAAAAGAAAGAAAAGCTCAAGTTACATTATGCAAGAAATTATTCCGTTTCTTCTGAAATGTAACATATTTTACACCTTCACTTTACTTAATAAAAGAACCCCAAGTTTATCTGACAGGAGATGCTGATTCAGTATCCTGCGCAAGGTATGTTTCAGTAAATTAGGTTTCAATCTTTTTTGTTTACTGAGTAAAAAGTGGATTTTTCAGACATTGTGTTTACTGCGAAGGCACTGAATTCTATCCAAAATAAATTGCTAGCATAATAATCCAAACACAATTCCACTCTTTGTTTCAAATTATAAAAAAGCAATACATATGTTTCTTAAGGTCCATTAAACACCTGAAAATGATCATTACCGTACAGCTAGGAAATAGCAAAATAAAGATAGTGGCTGATCTGTTCCTCATCCTTAGAAATATGAGCATTGCATTGAATAAAAAGATTCAGCTTTCTTGTTTTTCTGTTGCCACGCACACACACACAATTAGCAGAACTTTCTTCTTTTGCACTTGAAAAAAGCATTGATTCAAACTACTGCAAAGGAGAATAGAGATCAGAGCTGACTTGAGGGGACCCCTGGCAAAGTGCCCTCTGGTGGGCCACCATGGACATTTTTCTCATTACTCCAGAGCAATATCAGAGGGCATTGTGGGAAATTAATGGCAGCCCCAAACCGGGGCTGGTGATTAATGCAGCAATGGATGTTGCTAAGGTGTTAGGGCCCTGCACAAGGCTTAGGAATGCAGACATAAGACCTGAGCCAGCTGGAAAAAGGAAGATCCACAAAGCCTAACACAACCTACCAGCCATGTTTGATGGACCACCAGGAACTTGATCTTGTTGTTGTTGTTTAGTTGTTTTGTTATGTCCGACTCTTCGTGACCCCATGGACCAGAGCACGCCATGCACTACTGTCTTCCACTGCCTCCCGCAGTTTGGTCAAATTCATATTAGTAGCTTCGAGAACACTATCCAACCATCTCGTCCTCTGTTGTCCCCTTCTCCTTGTGCCCTCCATCTTTCCCAACATCAGGGTCTTTTCCAGGGAGTCTTCTCTTCTCATGAGGTGGCCAAAGTATTGGAGCCTCAGCTTCAGGATCTGTCCTTCCAGTGAGCCCTCAGGGCTGATTTCCTTCAGAATGGATAGGTTTGATCTTCTTGCAGTCCATGGGACTCTCAAGAGTCTCCTCCAGCACCATAATTCAAAAGCACCAATTCTTCAGCGGTCAGCCTTCTTTATGGTCCTGCTCTCACTTCCATACATCACTACTGGGAACTTGATACATCTCCCTTTTTTCTGACTAGCTAGGCTTGTGCAAATCAGAAAGGGTTGATAGGCATCTTACAGGTCATTGCATACGGCTGGCATGCCATGTGCAGCTTGGTAGTCTATTGTAAGGTGACCATTAGGTGTTCAAAAAATGACATGCTAAAGCAGGATTAACCAATGTGGCATCTATGACTTGTCTGCCTAGGCTACCTATGGGCTCTTGGGACCTTGTCCAGGGTATGCCCACAGCCCTTCCAAGGCCACATCCCTCCTCTTCTCTGCTCCCTCCTTGAATGCATTTGCTTAGCTGGAATGTGTTCCTGAACTGTGATAATTTATCTTGCTTGCTTAGAGTGAGGAGGTTTGGGGAGTGGATGGGTTGTGAGGAAAAAGCTGGCTGTAGCCTACTGTATACCCTCCAACATTCCTCAGATGAAAATGGGGACATTTCTCACTCCTCTCCAACTGACACACTTTGACCCCCCCCCTTTTTTGGTCCCCTCCCCTCAGAGTATTTCCTTTCAGAAGAAGGGCAAATGCCACCATCACTACACCAACAGGACACATCCTCCACTGTCCTGAGAAAACCCCTTAATCCTGATTTTCTTTTCTTTTATTCTTTGGTAGATTTACAAAAAGAAAAGCACACACCAATAAATAAATTTTAGAAAGGGGCAAGATTAGGCATGGATGCTCAAAGCATTAATAATCAAGATTCCTTGTGCTCTGCTTCACTCCCCCTTTTTCTCCTGCCCAGGGTGGCCCTCCCCTCTGCCTGCCCCTCAGAGCTAGCCTGTCACACAGGCCTAGGCCTCAGCAGTGACAGCCTCTTCTCCCCCTTTCCCACTCTCCAGCAGCCACTATGAGTTGTCCAAAGGTGGAGGCCAGAAGCAGTAGTCATGGAGAGGCCATGGAGTGGCAATCGGATGCTTCTTTGTGGTGGCTGCTGCTCAGGACAAGAGCCGGCTCATACTCCTCCCTGAGTGGGGCAAACAGGGACATTCCAGAATCAAATCAAAAGCTGGGGTTGGCTTTTGTAATTCTGGGACTGTCCCTGGAAAATCAGGACAGTTGGAGGGTATGCCACTGTACAAATCTTAAGAGTCATACCTTTTGCTCCATCCACTTTGTCTTCTGGACACTCCCACTCCTGGCCTGCAGGCCTGTGAAGAAGGAGCGCAGCCCTCAGGCTGAAAAGGGTTTTCCCACCCCTGCTCTATATATTTTTGGGATGTGTGAATCCACATGTCCTTGAACCATGAAGGCAAGGGGGGGAGACCACCCAGCAAATGCCTGACCCTCAGAAGACACAGGCTTCGGGGGGGGGGAAAGTCGCCACACTTGCTTCACTCAGCATCCTGCCTTGCTTAGACCCGCGCCAAGAGCTGCTGCAGCCAAGGGCCCTTTGCAGAACTTAACTGTTCAAATATTGTTGCAGCCAGCTCTGACAGCAGAGCCCATGTCAGTGAGAAACTCAAAAGATCAGCCCGTGTGTTCCAGGATCAGCTTGCAGTAGTCGCTCTACTCAATAGATCATTCATATGGCTTCAGCCCAGAGAGAGAGGGAGCTTGGAAAGTCAGGTCATGAACAGGAAGTGATGGAGACAAAGCAGAGTTTCTTAGTTCAGGCTCAAATTCAGAACTGCTTTATTGTTGTCATGGCTACGAGTTCCACATGCCTAGAGTCATGGGTCTGCGAAAAGAATGATGCAGTGTCTAGCCTTACAGCTGTATATATAAACCAAATTAGTCTACCATGCCTCTACCTGTTCCGTGGCTCACAATGAAAGGAGTTATATATCATGAAATCAATCATGCAGCAGTTATAGTCCACACACACTTGTTTTATTGCAGGCACAACTTTATTGCAATTTGATTTCTAACTCAGCATAAATTAACAGGGGAGGGAGCTGTTGATTCAGCTCAGGAGTCGATAGAGGAGCTTCCCGTCCAATGCAAGCTGGAGCGTAAATAAGTTCTTCCTGTGACCATATTTCTTGCTGCAGAATATCTGTGCATGTGTACAAAGTGAATATATTACACAGTGGTTCTTTAGAATAATGACAGATACAAGCACATGCATATGCTAGCTGTTTAAGAGTGTTTACCTATGTCTCAAAAGGACAGGACTGCTTGTATTTATTTTCACTTATTTTTTCATCGTAAACATAACATGGGAAGAAGAAGTTAACCATCAGAATAATTCATCATTCCTAAATACACAGTGTCCCTCCTGTGGCTGGTGGGGTATGTGGGGGAATTATCAGTAAACAACAAGTGACACAAAACCAGTTCAACTTCCTAGAAGAATTCAACTCCAGCTTGGCTTGCCCGCTTGTTCCTTATTTCAACCAACAGCTCCCCATTTCGCAATGCTAAATGTTGTTGCTAAATAAGGGACCATCCCTTGAAATAAAGAAATAGTGGCAAGTCACCGTGGAGAATCCTGATGGTCATTTTATTTATTGAATTTATATACCGCCCTATACCCGGAGCTCTCAGGGCGGTTCACAGAAAAGATCACAATATATTAAGTCAAAATAAAAGCAATAACCTAATAACACCCCTCCCCCGAAAAAGAGCCGCATTTTAAAAGGGTAAAGGATGTCAATCAGGTCACCCAAAGGCCTGGTTGAAAAGGAACCTTTTTGCTTGGTGCCTAAAGGTGTATAATGAAGGTGCCAGGCGAACTTCCCTGGGGAGAGCATTCCACAGACAGGGAGCCACTGCAGAGGGGGTTCATTCTCATGTTGCCACCCTCTGAATCTCTCTCTCGAGGAGGCGAAGGCCTGGCCAGGGCGGTCATCCTCTTATATACCTGCTGGGATTGACAAGGCATCTGATCCTCACCTGAATCTCATAACTCTCCTGGAAGGTGATTTGGTCTGCAGCCACAGTGTGTAAATAAAGGATGAGATGGCCCACCAGATACCAGGCACTCTACTATTCAAATTAGGCCCCAATGCTTTTCTTACAATCCCCTTCACAATGAAGTAATCAATTTTAATCTAGAATTTAATTCTCAAAACTTTCTTATTTTTTAATTCGAGCAAATAAACTACTGCTCTCATGTCATTACAAACAGTATTTCTACCTGCAACACACTTGAGCAAACCTGCTCCTCTTCCTTTCACAGATATTTTGTTGCCATTTGCAACTGTAGCTGCCTCTGATTAGTTATCATTTAACTCTTGGGGGAAATAATTAGCATCACATGTCATATGCATGGAAGTTACCGAACCAATTAACCAACTAGAAGAATTACTGTTAATGGCATCAGTTTTCCTATAACTTGATATTGCTGGATAGTTTTGATGAACTACAAAAGCATTTTTAGTTTGCTTTCTGTTGCTACCCTGGAACTTTTCTTTACTAGTACCACTTTGTTTTGTAGGATTACTTGGAAATGAAGGAACTTTTCTGCTTGTATATGTTGATAATATGATTTTGGTTACCGAGGACAAACAAGATTGTACAAAAACAAGATTGGGTGCAGGCCTGGCCAGGACATAAGCGTCCTGGCTATGACAAAGGTGACCTGTGTGCTTGCTTGATTAACAGCTGTTGGGAACTTCAAGGTCCCTCCTCTCCCTTCTTATGGTCTTTATACTGGAGACTCCAACAGAGAGCATTCCATGTCAAGAAGGAGGGCAAGTGGGCACCCTATCAAATGACAGGGCAGGTTAGTAGTCCATCAGCACTGTCAAGTACAAGGGGATACAATTTTGACACTTTCTTGCAACAATGCAACAAGTTTTTCCAATCAAAACCAGAAGGGATACAATTTACGAGCTTTCTCCATTATCTGCATGGCAGGAGGTGTTCAGTCAACAGTGCAAAGGCTGAGCTGAAGCGTTCCTGCTGGTTCCCTGCTTTCAGCAATAGGGGTTGCTGTTTGGTAGTACCCAATTGGTTAGCTGTCAGATTCTAAAGCTCCCTATTGGTGCTCTTAAGTGATTCACAAAATACAGAGTCCATTCATAAAATATAGTGTTCATTCATAAAGCAGTAACATAAATCTCTGTTGGTACATATTGGGTGTATACGTACAGGTTTATGGCCATGCTGTAGTATAGTGCTTATGCGACTGTGAATAAAAGGTGGCTGGGCTCATCGTCCCGGGATTTGGGAGGGGAAGTAGTGACAAAACTGATTTCTAATAAGTGCCCCCCCTTTATTTCCATAACAAGTCCTTGAGTTTATACTTTGAATAGTGACACCAGGGACCTAGAAGTGGCAGGGCTTGTCAGTCCAACCCCTGCACAGTCTCATCAAGGCTGGCCTTAAGGCAATTGGAGCAATTGGGCCAATTAAGCCCCATGGGCCGCTCCTAAGGAGGCCCTCACACCAGGGCAATCTAGATGGATTTTATTTATATCTCTAAGATTTTGCAGACTTTGGCTGTGAACTGGGGCCCTACAAAAAAATTCAGGTTGGGCCCCACTGGCTAGCCCTGAGTCTCATAGTTGCTGGGCCCGAATTGCCCTGCCCTCGCATGAAGTCTTGGGTTTGCAATTTTGGGAGAGGGGACACTGCGGCATGGGGGAGCAGGCAGGCTGGTGAGGCCCCCTAGATTTAGAGGTCCTAGGTTTCAGCCTACTTAGCCTATACATAAATCCAGCACTGCCCAGCATCCAAGAATCTAGCATTAAGGAATCTGGGGGATCTCTGCTCCTCCACGAACCCATAGCAATGTGTTCTAAGTCACTCAGAGACAAACAAGCAACTGACAAGTTTAAATCACTATCATCATCATAACTGCGGACTTTGTCCAGCACCTTCTCAAGCCAGGAGCCATCCCTGGGTAAAAGTGCTAGAAAGTATACTTTAGAGTTTCTTTTAAAGTTTGTTTAGTTCCTTTCTTTCTTAAAGATGCATCATTAATACAGCATGGAGCTGGTTTTCATTCCTTTTTCCCCTTTTCTGCAGTAAAGGCATAATGTGAGAGAATAAATCTAAAACAAAGGATGTATAATTTTATCATTTGACAGCTGAAACAGCAAGTTTTAGGGGTTGACTCTGCAATAAAGTCAGTAGTTTGTAGCCCAGAATGTCACAGATAGAGGGTGTGTGTGTGTGTGTGTGTGTGTGTGTGTGTGTGTGTAATGTCTTGCTGAAACTTAAAAGGAAGTAAACTATTACAGATAACACAGGCAGCACCAATGCTAAGTTAGGCTAGTGCTTTGCATTGAAAAGTGTGATTTGCAGAGCTTTGTGTCATTCTTACTTCCATTATGAAGAGAGATTCCTTTAAAAAAAAAAAAAAAAGGGAGCAACCTTTAAATAATTAAGAGTTACTTGCTGCTTGCTTAGTTACAAAGGTGGTGTGAAAACAACGATCTCTGTTCATTTTCATGTGGGCCGCTTTGCCAAGTTGTTGCTTAAGAAAGTGGTTCGACTTGAAAGAAAAACTAATTAGGCAAGCATTTTTTAATAACGAAGACTCTTTGTGCCTCTGGGTAGCAGCAACCCATTTTTTATTTTCTGTGAGGGATTTCTATAGCACTAGAAGAAGTTATAAAGCCTTTGGAGAAATATTTTTCTTTTGAATATGAGTTGTTTGCAGAAGAGTAAAAATATTCCATGACACAGTCACTGAGGGAAGGGTGATGCCAACCATCTCACACCTTCTTGGGCAAAACTAACAATACTGCCAAACAGGAATGTTACAACAGTTAGAGCGAGAAGCTAAAGTTTTCTTTGGGAAAGCCCAGTCTGATCATACAAACTTTTTGAGTAAAGTACCGGAATTTACCTTATTGGGAGGGATGTTTTGCATGCAAAACATCTCCAGGCAGAGCTGGAAAACACTCCTTTTTGCAACCCAGGACATGCTCTGCCTGTCAATATAGACCAGGCATGGCTGAACTTGGCCCTCCAGATGTTTTGGGACTACAATTCCCATCATCCCTGACCACTGGTCCTGTTAGCTAGCGATGATGGGAGTTGTAGTCCCAAAATATCTGGAGGGCCAAGTTTGGCCATGCCTGATATAGACAATGCTGAACTAGAAGGAACAGGGGTCTGACTCAGCCTCCTCCGATCCTGATGCCTAAATGCAAAAACGTTGCATCCATTTCCTGCAGCTTTTGCTCTGATTGCCATTTTAAGGTTACCAATGTACTGGTACACACAGGAATCTTGTAGATGTTTATCACAGAATCATAGAATTGTAGAGTTGGAAGGGACTGTAAGGGCGATCTTGTCCAACCCCTAACTATGCAAGAATCTCAGCAAAAGCCTTGTCCTGCATAATCAATCCCATGATGTGGCACACACACACCATTTGAAGGGCAATGCCCATCAATGCCCCAGCCCCCTCAAATATTTTACTGGTGGGGCAAAGGGACCTCGGCCCCCAGGAGTTGGCTCCTATGGGTTCAATCCATGTTAGTAGCCATCACTGCCTCCTGTGGCAATGAGTTCCATAGTTTAACTAACTAAGCCATGCCTTTTAACTGTCCTGAATCTTCCAACATTCGACTTCATTGGATGTCCACAAATTCTAGTGTTCTGAGAAAAAGAGAGAGGAGAGAAACTTTTCTCTATCCATTTAGAAACTTCCCTTTTCAACACAGGAAGGGTGTGGGTGATGGAGCAGGTGGGAACAGGGACCTTAGGAGTGGAGTCTGCTCCCCACCCACATTTTATGCCCACACCTTCCTTCGAATGCTTATTGTACGACACAACTGACTCGTCATTTATTAAGACTAGTATTAGTAGTAGTGTAGGAACATTAGCCTTCTTAATTCCAGATTGCTTCTTGCTCAAAGTCATTTGCCGTTGCTAGCAGCGAGATTAAATGCTCAAACAGTATCCAGCTCGTCTTCCTTCTCTCTCACACACACACCCTTTGTTTGTTTATAATTGAACATTTGTTTTCCACCATGGGAGAAAGATGGGTGTCTTTGCACCTGGCTAGGATAATGTATGTAGATACATTCCAAAGGCAGCTCTACCACTCTGGGCAAGTTCTACTTGAATTTCATTTCGCCACAAACCGCAGCTGAATCATTCCTCATGCAGATATGAGAACGACTCTGGTAAACCATTTTTTTAAAACGTTCATCAAAATCAGGTGCCTGTTCCTGGCAGCAGTCCTGGCAAAGCAATGGCTATAACTAGGATTAAGAGTGAAATGAAATTGGGGGTAGGAATGACAAAGAACAGGGTTTTTTATATTTCTTTTAATGACAAGCCCTTTGATAGTTTTCCCCCCAGGTAATCCCACTCTGTATGTGTATGTGTTTTCAAAACAAAAAACAAAAAAATCCCCACAACTCTATTGATTTCGAGCCATGACTCACATACAGCCCCTGTAAGCAAAAGGGATGAAGCTTTTAAAATGCAATCACCAAAACCAAACGGTTTTATTTCACAACAACTTTGAGCTTCACTTTAAAGCAAATATAACGCGAATCACAATGCAATGGCGATTGATGTTTTTCATCAAAACCCAATTATCATTCCATCACGGCATAGACTATAATGCCACGTTGGCCGAGCCAAGGCAAACACATTGCAAGCGCCTGAAAAATTTAGATCTGTGTTTTTTGGAATGTAACTGCTGTTATTAGTTCTCACAGACATGTTTGATCTTGTCGGGAGAACAAGCAAACATTAAGTGGAAGCACTTCTTTAATCAGGCACTTGCAGAAGTTAACTTTCGCTAATATGTTGAATATAGCAGGGAGGGAGAACCTCTTTTGCAGAAAAACATGCAGAAGGGATTATTATTTAAAACACACACACACACATACACACACACACACACAACTACAAGCTTAGAAAAACTGTAACCCGCCAAGCCCAATGCAGCACACCAGCTGTCTACAGTGGCCTGTTAGGTGTTTGCGAAATCTTCTGTTTTTTCTTTCCTGTCTGGGTCTGCAGATACAAGGAGATTGTTAACTGTTTGCTAGACCAGAGTGGTTGCGTATGTTGTAATCAAACAAACATGGTGCAAAATGTTTTAAATTCAAAGTATCAGCAAGTAATACCATTTATTCCCCAGTATCTCTTGGTTCAGGTCTACATATTGTTGGCTTTTAGCTTCAGTTGACACTGCGTATCTCTCATCACTGGCTACCAAATATTTGGCTAAGAGCATAATATACTACATGCAACAAAGCAGTTTAGCACTGCCCTTCGCTGTGTTCAAAAGTAGTGGCAGCAGCAGGTATAGGAAACTTATCTTTCCCCATCCTGTTTCGTTTCAGTATGTTCATTTTTCTTGTTTCTCAGGCTGGGGTAAACAGGTGTGCTGGAGTTCGAAAGCATGTGCCAAGTATACAGTGAACATGCAGAGAAGAGTGGACGGGGTATCGAAAAAGATCAGGCGGAAAGGTGGACAAGAGCAGATATATCATAGTGAGTTTCCATCATAGAATTGAAAGTTACATAGCTTGAGAGTACTCAAGAATAGATCCTGAATTACCTATTAAAACAGGTTTGGGGAACCTGTGACTCTCCACAGGTTTTGGATGCCAACTCCCATCGATCCCATGGAGGGTGGAAGTTGGAGTCTAGCAATGTATTGAGGTCCAAGGGTTCCCCATCCCAACTCTAAAGTCTGCTAGACTGGTGACTGGGAGCAGCTGTCGGGACCATATAACACCTGTCTTAAAGGATCTTCATTGGCACCCAGTATGTTTCCGAGCACAATTCAAAGTGTTGGTGCTGACCTTTAAAGCCCTAAACAGCTTTGGCCCTGTATACCTGAAGGAGCGTTTCCACCCCCATCGTTCAGCCTAGACACTGAGATCCAGTTCCAGGGGTCTTCTGCTGGTTCCCTCCCTGCGAGAAGTGAGGTTTCAGGGAACCAGGCAGAAGGCCTTATTGGTAGTGGTGCCCACCTGTCAGATGTCAAGGAAATAAACAACTATCTGACTTTTAGAAGATATCTGAAGGCAGTCATGTTTAGGAAAGGTTTTTTATGTTTGATGTTTTATTGTGTTTTTACTGTTCTGCTGGGAGCCGCCCAGAGTGGCTGGGGCAACACAGTAAGATGGGTAGCATAATAATAATAATAATAATAATAATAATAATAATAATAATATAGCTCAAAGCTGTAGAAGTGAAAACATAAGGTTTATCCACAAAACCTGCACGCCTAGGGTCAAAATATCTGCAAAAGGAATTTGCTGTTCTCAGCAAGTGCCAGGTTATATCAACTCCTATCCCATAAGGAAAAACACCCATTTCCTTTGCTATCTGGATTGCAGGTCACGCCTGCTGCTGGCAGTTCTTCCATAAGGGCAGGAAGATCTTGATCAACAAATAACTGCCTTACGAAACCAGCTCCATGTAAACAATCTTTAGAGATCTGCATAAATCTTCAAAGTCAGCTAACCTACTTTCTTTGCTGTCATCCCGAAAGCAACGACTGGCTGAAATTCTGCAAAAGGCAGGCATGCTTAAATCCCACTGAAATCAGTGGGACTTAGGCTGCAAGCTTTTGAACACTTAAGTCCCATTGAGCTCAGTGAGACTTACACTGCATACACACTTATACCTTGAAAGCACATTCAAAGCACATTCCCTCCTCAAAGAATTCTGGGCACTGTAGTTTGTTAAGGGTTGCTGGGAACATTAACTCTGTGAGGAGGAAACTGCGGTGCCCAGAATTCTTTGAGGGAAAGAATGTGCTTCAGATAAATGTTCTTTAAAAGTATAGTGTGTACACAACTTTACTTCTGAATAGACAGGTATAGAAGAAGACTATTTTGTTCATTCAGGCTTTTAAACTTCATTTCAAATCCAGGGTGTTAGCCATTTCTGTTTATGCTGTCTGTTGCAAGGAAATGATTTAGACGATGACTAGCATTTACTGCTTTTTGTTGATTTTAATTAATAAATATTGTATTTTCTAATAGTGCCTTGTTTGCAAGCTCTCCGGGGAATATTTACTGATGGACAGCAAAATAAATTATTTTATAAATACATAAAGGGTTGTGCTCCTAAGCATGTTACTATGCAGTTTAAGTCCACTGATTGCAATTGAAATGCACATCATTCACATATTTTAATTTTGTATACAAGATGGCATGACAAGAGTCGAGGTTTTGCAGGAAACTGATGAAAGCAATTGTGGATGCCAAGATATTCCTGTTCTAAGCATTTGAGAAGGTACCAGTATTTCAGGTTGATTCATCTATAACTGATCTAGGAGCACAGAAGACTTAACAATTCTGGATTTCAAGCAGAGGTCTTTTACATCACCAGTTACTTTTTCCTACTAGCAATGTCAGGGATTGAACCTGGGACTTCTACATGCATGGAACATGCCCTATCACTGAGCTAGGGCATGTTCTTTGATGATCTTCTCTTTGATGACTACTTGAAATGGCCTCCTTGGACCCCTTTTGATGTCTGGTGCTGTCAGAAGATGTAGGTCATGGTGGAGGAGCCCATACCAAGGCTCTTTCCCATGCCAACATTTGTGCCTCTTGGCGCTGGGTGTAAGAAGAGGCAGTATCATCCTCCCATGCCACCCTGGCATCATTAGGAGATCTAGGTCACATGGAAAGAGATAATGCTGTGGCTCTTTTCTCATAGTAGCACCCTACATTCTGGAATTTGAGTTATCACTGGTAATGGAAAGATGTTGCATTGTGTATCCATGTGACTTAAACATGTGTCTGAGGAGGAACAAATGATCTTCTCACAGTTGGTTGATGGCAGTTACCAAAGAACCTGTCTTTTTGTATTTTCATGTATTATATTTCTCTGGCTGTTGTGCTTTCTTTGAGCCTTAAGTGCATAGATGTGACTTCCCCCACCTGGTGGCCTCCACATGTTTTGAAGTGCAACCCCCCATCAGCCTCAGAAACCACAGTCATGCTTACTTGGGGGCATGGGAACTGTAGTCCAAAATATCTGAAGGGCACCAGGTTGGGAAAGCTAGCGTGGACTTATATCTACATCAGTATTAGTCCTGGTGTGACAGCTTCCAACAATGTTAGACTGCAGAACTGTCCTGTAAATCAGTGTTTCAGGTAGATGGTTGAAATAAAACTAAATCTGTGGCTCTGTGTTGCCAAATAAATATTCATCTATTTTATGAACTAGATTCTCACAGGCATTAAGGATTGTTCTCATTTACACCTGCATAAGGCTTCGTTGCATCTTTGGAAAAGTATTACTCTGTGGCTTGGTCCCACAAGTCATTCTTTCACACAGCAAGTTTGATTTTCTTAATCATAATTAAATGCAAATAGAGTCATTAGTCAGAACTGGAATCCATAGTTGTCAAGCCTTTGTTTTCAATGTTTTCTGTTAACATGGTATTTTATTAAATATCTGCTCACAGTACACATCCTAGCAAATATTCATTTTCTTCCTGGAAGGATACTTCCTGTCATTAGTGATCAATTAGAGAGCTGTGGGAGGCAATAATAATAATTATTATAAAAACAGAAGATAAAATCCTTAAAACAGGCTAGCATATGCAACAGACTGAAATGCCTGAGGATACAGAGAAATGTTTGTAAGGCAGTGACAGCTGGTGTCCACTGGGATTTTGGGCTACTTGCAGGCCTGAGAACCAACAGAATCATAGACAAAATGTATGATAAATCATTATTTTAAAAGCTCTTGCACAGAACAAGTCGAGGGTGTATGATACAATTGACAGAGGAATTCCAAAGAAGTGATAGAGGAACTATAAAGTGAGTGGTTTATTCTGGGAAGAACCGGAAATGCTGGGACTTCTACATACTTTTCTTCCATGGCTTCGCTGACTTCTGAAGAAGCAACTTTCTTGCCAGAGTCCTTTGCTCCTCTGCCCATTATTATTTCCGACGGTTATGCCACCTGTAATTGCACAGAAACAACAAAACATCAAATGTGCTCCTTGTTGAACTGCAAGTACAAACAGTAATGATATAATTAAGCTCCGCAATTATGAAATTAAAATGTGCCATTATTTACTGAAAGCTCGCAACAACTTAATTTCCCTCATTAAAACACTTAAGAAAGGAAATGTGTGGATTGGATATTCTGGGTTACAGAAAGGTTAAGGCTTCTGTTGTGGTTTATTAATAACCGTGATAAGACGGGAGAGGCCTTTTCAGTACATATTTTGCTGTAATCGTGCAGGCAAAACTGCATAAAAACAGTATGCGTGCCATAATTTGGTACTACATAGAATGGTATTCAGCCAAGTTTTACTCATTGAAATTAATGGACCTAACTTACCGTAGTTATAGTCATTCATTTCAGTGGGGTCCACTCTGACTATAACTTAGCAGAATACCACACACACTTCTCAAAAACTATGAGCCTTTTCACATGTCCAAGTGAATGTGCATATAGCAGGATTATGCCCATTTATGAATGTAGATCCCTCTCCACCTGCACATAGGCATGTTAGGGGACATTGTGAAACAGTCTACAAATTGTACATCCTTCACACTTTCACATGGGCAGAGCTCAAGACCCCACTCAGGTACATGTTTTTTTAAAGTCCAGTAGTTGAAAATTATACATTGATGCAGAATTGTGTCTTCACCCTCATGCACACTCAACTCTGTAAATGTCCTGCAAAAAATATAAAATATAAATAAATGGTTAAACATAAATGCCTGCATTTTCTGCCTTTTTGTTCTAATAACTTCCATAACACAGTTGGAAGGTTGGAACTACAGTGGTACCTCTGGTTGTGGACAGGATCTGTTCTGGAGCTCCAGTCGGATCCCAAGGTTTCTGAAACTGGAGGGACATCTTCTGTGCACATGCGCAGTGTGGTAGAGCGCTTCTGCACATGCGCGCGGGGCAAAACCCAGAAAAATACGTCTGGGTTTGCTGCGTACGTATCCCAAAGGATAAGTAACTGGAGGTGAACGTAAGTAGAGGTACCACTGTACTGGTGGTTCTGTGTGCTGTGTGCGTTAGTGGTGCCCGCCCTGTGGAACGCCCTCCCATCAGATGTCAAGGAAATAAACAAATATCTGACTTTTAGAAGACATCTGAAGGCAGCCCTGTTTAGGGAAGTTTTCAATATTTGATATTTTATCGCTTTATTATTATTATCATTGATATTCTGTTGTGAGCCACCCAGAGTGGCTGGGGAATTATTATTATTAATAATAATAATAGTAATAACTGGTATCAAATCATCCTGCACTAAAGCTAGGGACTGGAGAGGAATTTTGTTCACATTGAAACTGGAATCTACTTCATGTTCACTTTCTGAAATTACACCCAAAATGCAGCCATCCTTCAAAATTCGCACCCCTCTGAATTTTGCAAAGCAGCTTTGAAGCCCAAGTAATGTGTATAAAAATGTGAATGTGGAGGTAAAGTGTGCCTAGAAATGTTAATAGTGAAAATGATATATAAAAGTGCATTATATAATGGGAAGTGCTTTAAAAATGTTTATATTAGGCAAAATTGCATTCAAATCACCATCACCATCACCTACATGGTTGTTTCAAGGCATCAGTCATCCATGTTCTTTTGCACTGCCCCTGGTATCAGACAATTTGATCTAAGTTTATTAATCCTTCCTTATGTTTACTCAGGATGTGGATATGATGGAGATAGTAGTCAGGTTTCTGCAACATGCAGTGAAGATTCATGGATGCTATACAACTTAAGTGTTAAATGCAGGGGTTTGTTTGTTTGTTTGTTTGTTGAGGTGTTTTTTTTTTAATTGAGCCCTACTGGAATCTTGTAAAGGTAAAGGTAAAGGTACCCCTGCCCGTACAGGCCAGTCGTATCCGACTCTAGGGTTGTGCGCCCATCTCACTTAAGAGGCCGGGGTCCAGCGCTGTCCGCAGACACTTCCGGGTCACGTGGCCAGCGTGACAAAGCTGCTCTAGCGAGTCAGCACCAGTGCATCACACAGAAATGCCATTTACCTTCCCGCTATAAAGCGGTACCTATTTATCTACTTGCACTTAGGGGGGCTTTCGAACCGCAGGGATTCGGCAAGTCCAACGATCGGCAAGTCCTAGGCATATCTTGTAGATATGCCAATAAAGGTTTGAGAATCTGAGAATCTGATTATTTCAAGGCAATGCACAAGAAAAACCTGCAGAAAACAAATAAAAGCACAAAAAACAGCTAATACGTTTAAAGCAATGTGTATATTTGAAGAAATTTGCAATAAAACACTGGTTGATTTTCATGAAGACTTTTTTTTTCTTTAATGCAGATTGATGTAGCAATGTGGAGAACTGAAGATTGGGAAAATAAGAAACTGAGGGAAACTGAAATTGACGGATTTGTCTAATCCCTAACTGAACTTCAAGATTTTAAAACTAAAAGTATCAGGGGAAAGGATTATTTAACAAGGGGTCTTTCCACAGGTTCCCATGCTTTACAGGGGTTTTTGCTCAGTGGTCTAGAAAAGCCCTTCCCAAGCTTGAGTCCTCCAAATGTTGTTGGGCTATGACTCCCACCATCCTTGACTCTTTGTCACGCTGGCTGGGGCTGATGGGAGTCCAACAATATTTCGAAGGCACCAGACTGGGAGAGGCTGCCAGTGGGAATTGCTCCCTCCTTTCTTATAAAAATCACTTGTTGGCAGTATCGTTCATCATGACAGATGAACCCAGAGTGGAATTGCAAGCTGTACAATCCTGAAAGTTCAGAAAAATAGGCTTCCACGGCATCAGCTGGCTGTAATTTAGATTCTTTTACAGATCTCTTCGGGACTACTAGAGTCTTCATTATTTCCTCCAGTAGGAAAGGAGAAACTATTTTTATGCAAATACAGACTTCTGCAGGGGTAAAAAAATTAAAAATAAAATAAAAATGCTATCAATCTTCTTGGTTAGCAATAGGTGATTTCTTCTTTCATGTTCAAACGAGCTACAGCTTGCTTCACCTATTTTCTGTTTCTGGGAGTCTAGCTCAGAGGTAGAGTTGCTGGATTTGCTGCTAAAGGAGCAGGGCGTTGTTCAGAGGAACAGGGACTACATTTTGATTTGGTGGCGCGCTTCCTGCGGTGACAAATGTTGATCGACTCCTGGATTGCGCTGCAATTCATTTGAAATGGAGGGATTCCCCCCCCCCTTTCTTTTTAGTTCAGAATAAATTGAACGACTGCTTTAATATGGTTTGCCACTGAAGTCCATTTCCTGGCGCTCAGTGATAGACATGACACGGCAACAGTGGGTGTTAACATAGCTCATGGTGAGATTTCTATACAGAAATTCGGTCAGGCAGCAGGGAGTGTTGGCATGGTCTTTTCATCATCCATTCTCCCGTAGTCTAAAAGTAAATGCAACAGATGGAGGAAGCAGGAAAAAAGTGGTTCTGCAGTATACAGGTACTTCCCAAAGTTTAGACACATGGAACTCAATAACTGTGGTGGTGGGAATAGGAGGAAGTGGGTGGTTGGGCCTTATCTTTTGATCATGGACTCAAAAATAGCCATCCACAGATAAAACTGCTTTAACTGTAGGAACACGGGAAGTTGCTTTATGCTGAGTTAAACTTGTATTGTCCACACTGATTGGCATCAACTCTACAGGGTTGCTGCCTGGCGACATTCCCAGTCCTAATTGGAGATGTCAGGGATTGACTTGCATGCAGAGCAGATAACATGGTCTGGTTATCTACCGCTTGGACTACTGCAATGCGCTCTACGTGGGGCTACCTTTTAAGGCGACTCAGAAACAACAACTAATCCAGAATGCGGCAGCTAGACTAGTGACTGGGAATGGCTGCCAGGACCATATAACACCGGTCTGAAAGGATCTACACTGGCTCTCAGTACGTTTCCAAGCATAATTCAAAGTGTTGGTGCTGACCTTTAAAGCCCTAAATGGCCTCAGCCCAGTATACCCAAAGGAGTGCCTTTACCCCCGTTGTTTAGCCCAGACACTGATGTCCAGCTCCAAGGGTCTTCCAGCAGTTTCCCTCATTGTGAGAAGCAAAGTTACAGGGAACCAGGCAGAGGGCCTTCTTGGTAGTGGTGCCCGCCCTGTGGAATGCCCTCCCATCAGATGTTAAGAAAATAAACAACATTCTGACTTTTAGAAGACATCTGAAGGCAGGCCTGTTCAGGGAAGTGTTTAACGTTTGATGGTTTAATATGTTTTTATATTTTGCTGGAGGCACGCGGGTGGCGCTGTGGGTAAAACCTCAGTGCCTAGGAGTTGCCGATCGTATGGTCAGCGGTTCGAATCCCCGCGGCGGGGTGAGCTCCCATCATTCGGTCCCAGCTCCTGCCCACCTAGCAGTTCGAAAGCACTCTTAAGTGCAAGTAGATAAATAGGTACCGCTTTATAGCGGGAAGGTAAACGGCGTTTCCGTGTGCTGCGCTTGTGCTGGCTCACCAGCTGCAGCTTCGTCACGTGGGCCACGTGACCCGGAAGTGTCTTCGGACGGCACCAGCTCACGGCCTCTAGAGCGAGATGAGCACGCAACCCTAGAGTCGGACATGACTGGCCCGTACGGGCAGGGGTACCTTTACCTTTTATAGTTTGCTGAAGGCCAGCTAGAGTGGCTGAGGAAACCCAGTCAGATGGCAGGGATATTGTTGTTGTTGTTATTATTATTGGCTGTTCTGCATCTAAGGCAGGGGTTTTTTGGGGGGGAGGAACTATATATGACTTTAAATGTATGGATGCATATAAGATATTTCTCTGGGACAATTGGGTGAGTCAGCAATCAACATTGGGACAGTAAGATCTCAGGAGGAATGTTAAACCCTTTCTCCTCCTGCTGAAGAGTCTTAATGAAAACCATGCACACACTCCAATACTGCTATTAGCCACAGGAGAGAAGCTTCTTTTGGCACCAATAGATGTTGCATTACTATGGGGCATTGTCGTCAATTACAAGTGAGCACCGCCAAAGGGAGCCCAGGGAAGGAGCAGCAGCACCAGCAGGAAGTTGTGGGTCCTTGCCACCCGGCTTGGCCTGATCCATTTTTTCATGCCTTGTTTGCTTGGAACAATGAGGCAATAACCACACTATTTTCCAAGGCATTCTTGGGTTTTTATTTTGTAAGAATAATTTTGGCGGTGACCCATTTATGCAGCTTTGTATCTTGTTTGAAGTAGGATACTCAAAACCATTTGGGTGTTTCTTTAAAGCATGCATGGTGGGGCGGTGGCAAGGGGCGCGCGCATTGGATTGTGTGCAATGAAGTCTGGAAATATAAATGTTGACTTTGCTGAGGAACATTAAAGAAGTATTTCCTTTTTTTGAGGGGAGGATAGAGATGTCTTTCCTATTAAAATCAGATGGAGAGTAACAGGCTGACTGGAAGAGAAGACGTTACAGGCACCAAGGAACTGGCCTAGATTCAGAGGAGAGTCCCGTCTTCCTCTTAAGTGAGCAAGTTTCGTGGAAATTCAACAGATTTAAAGGTTGCTTAGACATGGGGAGAAGCCATCAAGCAAGTCAAAATTTGTCAACAGATCCATTCATAAATTAGCAAAGGAAACAAAGACCTTATGGCCTTCCCATTGGTTGCAGGAGGCAAATGGTGCCAGACAGGTGTGCCAACTCTTGGGAGCCAAAGTGTCTTCATCCCCCTCAAAATTTGTTGGAAGGGGGTTGGGGCCCTTCATTGTTGAGAGGGCAGAGGAGACTGAGTAGGGAGCCAAGCATGGCACAGCTTCGTTGTCTGACTCCTCCAGAGTGCTTGGCCTCTTTCAGATGACGTGATGTTGTGTGCGCATCACACACGTGACATCACACACATGTGATGCGTGTGAGGTCACACATGTGCAGTGCACACCATTGCCCCTCAATCTTGGGGGCAACATGGAACCTCTGGTGTCATTATCCTATTCAAAAAGAAAAGGTTAAATGATAAAATGGGACCGGGGAGTTATTTGTATTTATTATGCTTGTCATTAGCTTTTATGCAAAAGGAAAAAATTCTCGTAGCAACTTAACAAGCCAGAATACAATAAATAAAAGCAATTTAAGACCAGGAATTTTTTTTTCAAACCATGAACAATGCAAAATACATAAAATGCTCATCTAAAAACTTATTAATAAGGACAACTGACCACATTAGAAGATAAGCAACTGAGTGAAAAAAAAGTTATGAGACTGGTGCCAAAAGACTGACAATAATGGCACTAGGCATGTCCCCTGGACACTCTCTGCACCTCCCTCAGGTGGGGCATACTCAGAAGTGTACGAGACAAAGCAAACACCCTGGGTAAGTGCCTGGACCACTGGAATTTCGTACTGCTGTGGAAGTTGGGGTGCTGTGTAACAATATTTTAAAAAACCACTGAACTGTTTGTGATGCCATGGTGACGCACTGCAGATTAATTGACTGATTTGTGACTCTGAAAACTCTTCCAAAAATGTTCTCTGACACCATTAACTACGCCACACAGCCTTTCTTGTGGGAGGTAACTTAGAATAACAGAGCAGACAACGGGTAAACATCCCTCATTTCACCATGCCAAACACGTTGTGTGAACCGATCATCACAGAGGAGCCAAATTAAGGACACATTCCTGAGGCAGACACGTTGCGTAAGTGCAAATTGTCTCGCTAAGCACGTTTTGATTGTTCTAGGACTTTCTCTAAACACTTAATGGCATAATAATCATGTTAGCTCTTTCTGTTGCTTGATGACAACGCAAAGTGTCTCCCCTCTATAAAACCATAGGAGCTGTAATCAAGAGAAACATGCCTTGAGGATTAGTCAGTAAATTCATTGGGACAGGGAATTGTGTTTGGGGTGGTAGCTGTACTCTGAAGAGAAGCAAATTCAGGTCCAGGGACCAAATCAAGCCTCCAAGAAAGTCTCTTTCCCCACTCTCCTCCACACATTATGTACCAATTTGTCTCAAGGCTTTACTGCTCGTTTATGAACCAGCCTTTTGGTTAGTTTTTATGTGCTCCTTTATCAGTATTATTAACACGTATAGAATTTTTACTGTACGTTCATACAGTGTCGTTTAGTGCTGTTTGCAGAACGGGGGTGGGGGGTGGGGATAATAAACGAAAACAAATACACAAGGAAGAGCATCAGCTAGGAGCTGCTTTGCCCTGGCAGCTTGAACTCTTGATTTTACCTGACTCAAATGTAACTACCTACCCTCTTTCTCCTAATCTCATTCCTATTCATTTCTCTCTCTCTCTCTCTCTCTCTCTCTCTCTCTCTCTCTCTCTCCTACATTGGCTCCCAGTACGTTTCCAAGCACAATTCAAAGTGTTGGTGTTGACCTTTAAAGCCCTAAACAGCCTCGGCCCAGTATACCTGAAGGTGCATCTCCACCCCCATTGTTCAGCCCACACACTGAGGTCCAGCTCCGAGGGTCTTCTGGCAGTTCCCTCACTGCCAGAAGCAAAGCTACAGGGAACCAGGCAGAGGGCCTTTTTGGTAGTGGTGCCCACCCTGTGGAATGCCCTTCCATCAGATGTCAAAGAGATAAACAACTACCTGACACTTAGAAGACATCTGAAGGCAACCCTGTTCAGGGAAGTTTTTAATGTGTGACATTTTAATGTATTTTTAATCTTTGTTGGAAGCCGCCCAGAGTGGCTGGGGAAGCCCAGCCAGATGGGCTGGGTACAAATAATAAATTATTATTCTTATTATTTATTTCTTCTCTTCTCCCTATCACCACTACTTTACTTCTCCTGTTCCCTCTGGAATTGCCACACACTCACACGAAACCCCTATCATTTATCAGCAGCGCCAGATGGCAGAGCACTGGGGCGATGGCAACCTTCCAGTAAGTGCTATTTTTCTAGAAAAAGAGGTGCCAGAACTCACCATGAATTCCTCCCTCATTCTCTTAGTATGGCAATGGCGCCCACCTGAGAGGGGCCGGAACTGAGTTCCTGTGATTTTCCCCTGAAAAAAAGCCCAGCTCCCAGTGATGGTGCTGCCTTTGCCACGATACAAACCAGAGGTTCCTCAACTTTGTCGCAGGCTGACACTGCCATGCCTCCATCCCCCCCCCAACACACACACACACACACACACACACACACACACAGAAAGAGAGAGAGAGAGAGAGAGAGAGAGAGAGAGAGAGAGATGCTCATTGGTGTTATAGCATTAGTAGCACAAGCAGGCTGAAATGATGCAATAATCACATATTCCTCCTCTGCCTATCCCTGCTTACGTTTCTTCCATTGTATCTATTTCAGATGGTATGCTTCTTGGGGAAGGGAGTTGTCCAACTTGTTCTTTCAGATGTGCATAGATAGCTCCGACATAGTTCTAAATATAGCTCTAAACGAATAAGAAGTCAATAAATTTGCTTCCCAGTTTCACAGAGTGGCAGATACGTGAACAGACAGCGAGTTTACCAAACCAATGAAGAAATATGAGCCAACAATAAAATAGGAATTATTATCGACTACTGTATTGACTAGAAGATCAAACCTCTCCATTCTGAAGGAAATCAGCCCTGAGTGCTCACTGGAAGGACAGATCCTGAAGCTGAGGCTCCAATACTTTGGCCACCTCATGTGAAGAGAAGACTCCCTGGAAAAGACCCTGATGTTGGGAAAGATGGAGGGCACAAGGGGAAGGGGACAACAGTGGACAAGATAGTTGGATAGTGTTCTCGAAGCTACCAGCATGTGTTTGACCAAACTGCAGAAGGCAGTGGAAGACAGGAGTGCCTGGCGTGCTCTGGTCCATGGGGTCACGAAGAGTCGGACACGACTAAACGACTAAACAACAACAACAACTGTATTGACTACACTGGTATAATAAATCGAACGGCTCCAGTTTCACCAGGCCACAGATTGTGCTGCATAGGAGAAGTGACTTGCAGGTCGTCTTTGGATTGACGCTTAGAGCAAAGACAGCTTTCCCTTGCTAAGCTCCTTTAGGAAGGTCTTTGGAGAACCGCTACACTCATAAACATTAGACAGCCTTGAGCTACCGTGTTGCAAGTTCCTCAAGGATCACTGCCTGGTTCTGTTCCAAGAGAGAGGTGGCAATCAGTGCTGAATATATTTGGAAAAATCTTTTTATCTCAAGATCAGCTAAGCTATATTTCTCATGAGATGGTTTGTCCCCCCCCCCCCCATCCTCCGGCAGGCTGCCAAAAGATTTGTGTTTGTGTTTGTTTACAAATTAGTCGAAGCTCATTGTGAAACCCAACTCTCATTTCTGACTGCAATCTAGTTATCACCTTTGCTCTCCCAGGTCTGAAATGAACCAGTGAGCTTCATCCAATGCATTTTCATGTGTGAAAGTCTCTCAGTTAATGAGAAGAATGTTTCATTTTTTTTTTTAAAAAAAAAACATATTCAAGTCTTTGTTTCCTGCCTTGATTGACTGCTGAATGTCTCAGAACAATGGCGCTATCAATAACAATGATAGAGACACTGAAATGTGTCAGAATAAAGGATAGAGCAAATTAACCATCATTAAAAGTTAAGCGTTCCTAAATGCATGTTATTATTTATGTTAATGGCAAACATAATTTCCCCTACGTAAAATGGACGGTTTTAAAGTTTGGTTTAAAACTCAATTCACTACACTGGAAATAAGAAAGATTAAAGGCCGTTTAAAAAAAAAAAAAATGCTTCAAGCATCTTTTAAGGGCTCCAAACTTTTTGGTGTGCAATACAGAAGGGAAAGTGTCTGATTCTCCAGCTATGGTGAACTGACAAGCTGGAAATGAATGAATGAATGAATATAAGCAATAATGTTTTGATGCTCGTGATTTCCCAACTGGCTTCTAATAAATCTGGAATGGTGTTTGTGCTTCCGGGTGGTTACATCAATGCAAGGATCCACACTTCCACTCTCCTCTCTCCATGCAGACCTCATGTGCTCCCCAAATCTGCTCTGGAGTGTTGCGGAGGGTAGGGAGCCCTGAACAGATTAAGGGCGAGTAGGGGAAGGGGGAAGTTGTGTCCTTCTAATAACAATCCTTGTGCTGCTGATATAGTTGGATGGGATGATATAGTTGGATACTGATGGGATGGTATAGTTGGACACTGTTTCATATTTATTAGGGTGTGGGTTTTTTAAAAAAAAATACAAGCTGAAACACATAATTGTTTACACTCATTTCTCTGCGAGAGGTCCGGAGGGCGGCAACACAAGAAGGGACCTTTTCTTCGGTGGCTCCCCACTTGTGGGATGCTCTACCCAAAGATGCTCACCTGGCGCCTTTGTTGGATATCTTTAGGTGCCGGGCAAAAACATCCCTCTTTTCCTAAGCCTTTGGCTAATTAAACAATCGATTGCCTTTTAAACTTGGGGTGGTGGTATTGATTTTGTTTGTTATTATAATGTTATGTGTTTTCGCGTGTGTTTTTATTGTAAACCATTCTGTGATCTTTGGTGGAAGGGCGGTATAGAGATTTAATAAATGGTGATGATGATGATAGCTCCCACCGTTTCTGATTATTTGCCATATTGGCTGGAACTGATGGGAGCTGGAATCTAAGAACATCTGAAGAACATCACGTTCCCTAGCTAACATCCCTAGCTAACAGGACCAGTGGTCAGGGATGATGGGAGTTGTAGTCCCAAAACTGCTGAAGGGCCAAGTTTGGCCATGCCTGGTCTACACTCGCCAATATTTCAAAGAAGGCTTTCCCTACTCTCTCTAGGGACTGAACCTGGAACCCTCTGCAAGTAAAGCATATCACTATGCTAAGTTCATCAAACCTGACACAGGTTTGTTGGTTTTGAAGCCAATGCCATGTTTGTCATCCTTTCTATTTTCACCCTAAGAGGAAGGTTTCTTCCTGCACCCAGCTGGTCATTGCTGGGCTGAATACCTTGTCTTTACATGAAATTATTTGGGGTAATTTATTTGACAAACTATATATTATTGCAAATGTCTTTATTTTAATCATTAACACTCACCCGCTGGGAACAAAGTAGCTGATTGCCCTGTCAAGGAAATTATTGAATTTAGTCATTTGGAAGATTAATGCTGCTGAACTTTAGAAATGTATTTTATTAAGTATTTTAATAATGAACAATCCCAGGTGTTCTGCATTTCCCCAGAATGGACATAAAAGGCTTATAAACAGGAAAAGCTGAAAGGATATCTAGAAAATTATCGCTGAGCTTCAGACTGATTTTAACAGGATAAAGACATTTAATCATCTGGATATCATCTGGATGTCTTCCACTGCTTCAGAGAGAGAAAGCAAAATGCTTAACATTTAAATTGGCAAGTATTTAAAAACAGCTCGGGTGGATGGCAAGTCTCTCAATGGCTGCCCATCGCCATACTGTCGAAGTTAAAAGATTTAGGCTGGGATCCAAAACATGCAGCAAGGAAGCTCTGAGGGTGTCTTTCTCAAACAGCAGCTGCCCATGCTTCATGCAAACAACTTTTTTTTGAAACTGAAAAGCAGTTTGTGATTTGGCTCAGGGATCTGCACTGCTGCACAAAGAAATTTTAAGCTGATGGTTTGTCAGACTATAAGTCATATCACATTTCCTCGATCCACGAAAATATATGTTATATACTATGGGTTGTAAGCAGTGGGTTCCATCCTCACTTGTGTGCATTGTCAGTGCCACCACTATCTCTCTCCCCCCCCCCATTGCCTCCTCCTTCCACCTGCCCCATGGCTTCCTTCATCTTTGCTATAGCTCCCTCTCCACCTTTTATCAGAGCCGGCTTAGTTTTGGTTCTGCTGGTATGGTGGAAACACCCAAGGAACTCTCTTCTTCCTCTATTTAGGCGCCAGGTGAAAACATTCCTCTTCTCCAAAGCCTTTGGCTAATTAATCTACGGCCTTTAAAACTGTGGTGAGGGTTTTATTTCTGTTTGTTTTCATGGGTTTTTGTATTTACAGTGGTACCTCAGGTTACAGGTGCTTCAGGTCACAGACGCTTCAGGTTACAGACTCCACTAACCCAGAAATAGTACCTCGGGTTAAGAACTTTGCTTCAGGATGAGAACAGAAATTGTGCGGCGACCGCGCTGTGGCAGCGGGAGGCCTCATTAGCTAAAGTGGTAGCTCAGGTTAAGAACAGTTTCAGGTTAAGAACAGACCTCCGGAACGAATTAAGTTCTTAACCCAAGGTACCACTGTATATTGATCTTTGGATGAAGGGCTGTATAGAAATTTAAACAATAACAATAATATTTTGCCTCAGCTCTCTCTGAGAAAGGACCAAGAGGGGGTCATTCCTTTGAGCAGCAAGGCATTTTGGAGACAGCATCCCAGCAGCAGCCATACTTGTTGTGTTGTGTTTGGGAACTGGCAAAGGGGTCCACATACACAGCCTTTGTCTCCTTGGAGGAAAGACAGGATATCAATGTAATGAATAACAATAACAAATACTCAGTCTTAAAGTCTTTGCAAAGTAAATGTCAGGTCTTGCCACTATCTCAGATCTTAAGGCCCCATCTGGACTATACATTTAAAGCTGCATCATATAACTTTAAGCAATCATGGCTTCCTCCAAAGCACCCTGGAAATTGTAGTTTGTTAAGAATGCTAAGAGTTGTTAGGACACCCACTATTCCCCTCACAAAGTGACAATTCCTGGAGTTCCTGGGGAAGAGGGATTGATGATTAATTGTTAGAATGATGTTGGACAGAAATTAAGTGGTTACCAGCTGTAATGTAAAGGTTTAAGCAATAAGTTATAATAAGTTATAAATAAGTTATAATAAGGATTTGTTGAGTTAAGAATTCAAATTGGAATACAAAAGGGGGAGGTGAGAGGAGGTCTGGGAAACAAGGTAATGGAAATAGGTAATGGACCATGATATTTGTTTTAATTGTTTTTTAATTTTGTATTTTTGTATTTTTGTTACTTGTTGTGTATTTTTGCTTTTTGGTGTGTTTTTTGTATTAATTTGGAAACTCTAATAAATATCTATTAAAAAAAAAAGGAAGAGGGATTGATGATTAAATCACCCTAAGAATTGTACTCTGCAAGGAGAATAGCGTCTCCTAAGAACTCTCAGCACCCTTAACAAACCACAGTTCCCAGGATGCTTTGGGGGAACCTGCAAATGTTTAAAGTGGGATGATACTGCTTTAACTGTGTAGCGCAGATGGGTCCAGGTCTTCCACCCAAGAAGCCTCAATGGTTGCAAAAGGCCTCCACTAAGAACTTAAGGCCTTTTTACAATTCTAGAAAGTCACTATCGCACCGGCCTGTAGCTGTTCTTCAGGTTTTCTTCACCCTCCTAACAACAGGTTAAAATAATGAATAGAATCCCATTTCTGCATGGGATCACTTTTGCATCAGATTTTCTCCTGAGGGGAAATGGAGAAGTTTGTGAGGTTGTTTTTTTCTGAACTAATATTTTCAACACATCCCCTCTACTGCCAAACATCTTAGAACAAACCCTGTACAATCTTGCAATATGTTTACCGAATATACTGGAAAGGAAGTTTTCTTCAAGTAGCTGCATGTTTAGCTGATTCATGGGCAATTTTGGTCTTCGGAAAATATTGTACATTGCTGAAAGGTGTGCTTCAGATAGAAAGAAAGAAATTTCCAAAGTGTATGGCATTCTGACATTCACTTTTATTCCACACTGAGAGCAAAATTGATATAAAAAGCTGCAGGAGAAAAATGCTATAAAAAAGCATTTTCATGAAAGAAGGTGACAGTAGGACTATGAAAAGCAAAATGATTAGCAGACATTTCAAAATACCAGACATTTTGGACAGCTTAAATCCTTAAAGTATTTCCACAGATTCAGTCCCTGCCATGGAAATTGCTGCTTTATTATGAGACAAGTTCAAATTACCCCACAGTGGGCCCTAAATTTAACCAAGTTTTCTGTAGTGCTCCTTTACCATGCAAGAGGTGGGAGAGATTTTTGATTTTGTTGAGTAACTTATTTCAACACAAGTAAAAAAAAAAAAAGAATAGCAAAAAATGTAAATAAACCACATTGCTTTTGTAAAGAAATTCCAATTTCTATGGTTCATTTTACTTAGGGTTCTGGCCAGTGGCGTAGCGTGGGTTGTCAGCACCCGGGGCAAGGCAAGTAATTTGCACCCCCTAACCCGTGGATTTGCGCCCCCTAACCCTAACCCCCAGATGTTGCGCCCGGTGCGGCCGGGCCCCCCTGCACCCTCCACGCTACGCCACTGGTTCTGGCTATGGTCTTCTGTTTAATTAAAAGTTCCATTTAATTAGTCCAACTTACCAACGTGTGGGGTGTTTGATGCAATATTGTGTCAAGGTTGCAGAGACAGTGCAGACATCCACTTAGTAGCTGCATGAGCTTCCAGCAAGAACACTCACTAGAGCTGGGAGACAGGCCCTAAACCCAGATTGGCTAAAGGAAAATCTACCCTCCTGTATCAAGGGCTTTCTGTATAAATATTGGTCTTTGACCTGGGTCCAATAACCCCCATTTGAATGTTGCAACAACCACAACGCCTGGATGCAGTTTGCTGGTGGGGTCTGTGGTTGGTATTAGGGTGGGGCTAACTACCTCTTGCTATTTTTGGCCTGTACTTCGATTCCCAAAGGCATCTTTGTATCTCTCTTCTGCAATTTTTAGGTTAAAGAGTTCTGCTTAGTTTTGTAAGGTCTTGTGTTTATTACCTGGTTTGGCTTATCATGGTAAACTTTGGCTCTGAATCTGGTACCTGATTGCTTGGTTGTCCCTACAGAGGGGGTTGCTGAGTGTCAGCACTGAAGGTTAAAAAAAAAAGTATATTAAATGATCCACATATTTGCAAGTGTTCCCTGGAGGGGGTTCAGGGATTGTGTTTCTTTAACACAACTTTGACTGCAAACCTAGCAATGTAGATATGGCATAGTCTCTGGGCATGGCTGGCTGCAGAAGGCAGCATGGTTGGTCATTGGCTGGGACTACAAATCTGGCAAGAAGCCCACTATCCCCTCCCAGACAACCACATAACTGGCTTGGTGTCTGACTTGACAAAGCTGAAGGCAGTTCTAAGTACATTGGAGGTTAAGGGAGTCCCCTGGCATTGCCTCACACAACCTATAAAATCCTGGAATTTTCCCTCATGCAATTGGAATCTCTTTTCCTTCCCGTCATGCTACAGCAAGAGTCCATGTGACTATAGTTTGTAGTTGTTTAGTCATTTAGTCATGTCCGACTCTTCATGACCCCATGGACCAGAAGACGCCAGGCACTCCTGTCTTCCACTGCCTCCTACAGTTTCATCAAATTCATGTTGGTAGTTTTGAGAACACTGTCCAGCCATCTTGTCCTCTGTCGTCCCCTTCTCTTTGTGCCCTCCATCTTTCCCAACATCAGGGTCTTTTCCAGGGAGTCTTCTCTTCTCATGAGGTGGCCAAAATATTGGAGCCTCAGCTTCAGGATCTGTCCTTCCAGTGAGTGCTCAGGGCTGATTTCCTGAAGAATGGATAGGTTTGATCTTCTTGCATTCCATGGGACTCTCAAGGGTCTCCTCCAGCACCATAATTCAAAAGCATCAATTCTTCGGCCTTCTTCATGGTCTAGCTCTCACTTCCATACATCACTACTGGGAAAACCATAGCTTTAACTATATGGATTTTTGTTGGCAAGGTGATGTCTCTGCTTTTTAAGATGCTGTCTAGGTTTGTCATTGGTTTTCTCCCAAGAAGCAGGCGTCTTTTAATTTGGTGACTGCTGTCACCATCTGCAGTGATCATGGAGCCCAAGAAAGTAAAATCTTTCACTGCCATTTCTTCCCCTTCTATTTGCCAGGTGATGATGGGACCAGTGGCCATGATCTTAGTTTTTCTGATGTTGAGCTTCAGACCATATTTTGCACTCCCCTCTTTCACCCTCATTAAGAGGTTCTTTAATTCCTCCTCACTTTCATGTGACTATAGTATATATCCTATAGGTGGAGAGCCTTTCTCAACCTGTGGCCACATTGCATTCTGAGCAACCTTTTCTGGGCCACTACAGTAAAGGTAAAGAACCCCTGGACGGTTAAGTCCAGTCAAAGGCAACTATGGGGTTGCGGCGCTCATTCGTTTGTGTGTTTGTCCACAGACAGCTTTCTGGGTGGCCAGCATGACTTAACCGCTTCTGGCACAATGGAACACCGTGACGGAAACCACAGTGCATGGAAATGCCATTTACCTTCCTGCTGCAGCAGTACCTATTTATCTACTTGCACTTGCACTTTAGAACTGTTAGGTTGGCAGGAGCTGGGACCGAGCAACGGGAGCTCACCCCATTGTGGGGATTCGAACCGCTGACCTTCCAATTGGCAAGCCCAAGAGGCTCAGTGGTTTATGCACATGCACACACCCCTCTACCTCCATCAAGGCAGACAGGAGCCATTATCAAAGTTTAAGGGCACATTCCAGTCAGGCAGAATCATTCAGTGAGGGTGCAAAGTAGACTGGTGAGTATGGCCCAAAGAAAGTCTCAAGGGCCAGATAGAGGGTTGTGGAGGGCCACATTCATTCACCAGGCCTGAGGTCCTGCTGCCCCTGCCATGCAGTATAATGTTTTAAAGAAGACCACACTCTAGCGACTTTCAGCAAGCTGACAATGGTTACCAGGGAGCAAACCCATTGAGCACAATGGGGTTTTACTCCTGAGTAAAGACAGAGATAAGTAAACTGTACATTTTACTTGTTTAGAAAACTGAAAACTAAGAACATATAGGGAAACAGGGGGTTCACATTTTGCTATCTGGCCTTGTTCTTATTTCATAGGATTGTTTCCCCCATCTTAAAAATGAAAGAATGTGCAAATCAAAGAAAAATATTTGTCTTAATATGTGCTTTCATATGTTCTTTAAGCTTCAAAGGAAATATTTTTCGGCTGTACTTTCTTCGCTCCACTCCACTGTTTGTATTAAACTTGATTTTGGAATCCTAACAAATGAAGTAACATCTAAGGAAGGTTTATTTAAAGCTTTCCTGAGGCAATAAGCAATTTGAAACTCGTTAACCAATTTCTCATTTATCTAGTCATAACACATCCTTTATTGCTACTTTCATGAAAATATGCAGAGGCCAAAAGAGCGCCAAATGCCCTCGCTCCGCAAAGCTCTTTCCAATGTGTCAAACTGCAGGAGTAAACAGACGCAAACGTTGCCAGAAGACAGCATGAGACAGTAATTACAAAGGGACACTTTAAAAGAAATATTATCCCCCTGTAATATGCTGATTAATCAGCTTTTAACTGGGAACTATGCTTGTGTGAGCCTCTCCAAGTTAATAGAAATGGAGAAGTGTGTGGTTAATGACTAGGTACTGAAAGATGGAAGTATCTAGAAGTGTTGAGGTTCGGGGTCAGCAGAGGCACCTCTCTGCCTCTGAGTGGTGACCAAAGGAGATGGGAGCCCTCGCGCTCTCATAGGCTGGAGATACAAGGTGATAGTGGACACAAGGTGTAGAGAAGCTCAGAGCCAGGCAGGTGCTCCAATGCCACCTCACATTTCTCCACAGGAAGGGTGTCTTTCCTTCTTTGCTGATCCCTCGTAGCCAAGTAAGATTGTCTTCCATAAACACGGTCTTAACATTGAGTCCGTAAGTGACTGTGGAGGCCAATTCTGGATCCACACGTCCTTCCACAATGGGGACATAGGTTTCCGGGCAGGAGTTGACCATGGTGAGTGTTTGCCAAGCGTGCCTTCTTCTTAGCATGTTTCTCCCTTTAGTCCTGAGTTTGAACGTCTTCAAAGTCCACAACACCTTTGGTAAAGGCTGTTCTCCAATTGGAGCGCTTGCAGGCCAGTGTTCCCCAATTGTCAGTGTTTACTTGCCTTGAGAGAGCCTTTAAACCTCTTTTGTTGACCACCGACATTATGCTTCCCATTTTCAAGTTCGGAATAGAGTAGTTTCTTTGGCGGATGATGATCAAGCATCTGAACAACATGACCAGTCCAACGAAGTTGATGTTGAAGAATCGTTGCTTCAACAGGGGTGATCTTTGCTTCTTGCAGCAAGGTTGGCTAAGCTGTGGACCTCCTGATGCCATTGAATGACAACGCCTGTCATCCCCTACCATAGGGCACACCAGCTGAGGCTGATGGGAGTTGCAACCACATCTGGGAGGCTGCAGTTTAGCCACCCCTGGTGTAAGGGCTTTCTGCTTCCCAGTCAACTCTCAGTAGCAGCACCCTATTCCTACTTCACTCTTTGCTCTGAGATTGGATTTAAAGTGAGCATTTAAGCTAATATGTAAGAAATTGTATGCTCATGTTATATTTCACAACAGCACCACAGAATGAGAAAAGATTCTCTAGGTTGTATTTTTTTAAGGGCCACACTCTACCTCTGGACAGCAATTCTCAAACTCAGCCACCACTCCCCCCTCCATGGAACACTTGCAAATTGTTGCCTATCTTGCTGGATCATTTAATACACTTTTTTTTTTTAAACCTTCAGTGCAGACATCCTCAAAACCTTGCAGGCCTTTCCCCTCCTGATCTGTCTCTGGGGCTTCTCTGCAAAGGGCCTGGTGAAGCGTTGGACTGAAAAGCCAGGGATAATAGTAGACATTTCACTACCTCTCAGTCTGACCTACCTTACAGGATTATTCTGAAGGTTCTGTGTTAGCAAACCATAACACAGAGATCAGAATACCCTGACAAAACTATCAAGGTTACTTGAAGGAAGCCATGGCAGTACAAATATGCTCAGTTGACGTGTAAGAACAAAGAAGAACCATGAGGGAAACTTTCCTGTCTTCTAGTAACTGCAATAACATGCTTACAGTATTTTGGCCTGTGTAGCTTGTCTGTCATGGTGCTATGATGGTGGGGAAATTACTGGTTGAAGTTATTGTTCAAACAACTATCAAAACCAGAGGATTACTGTTCCCATTGCAATCTGCTGACCGTAGGTCAAAGCAACATGTATGTGAAGCAGATACATAGCCTAGCCTGTGTTTTTTCAGAACCAGCCTTATCCCTACAACTGTAATCTGTTTTGACTTCTGAAAATTAAATTGTTGTAACCCATCCTAGGACCTGCTACTGAAGTGTAGGGTAATTAATTTAATAGTAATAATATTAATTAATTTTCCAGGACAGGATGCATGCCCCTTATTATTTCCTGTATTAGTATTACAGTACTAAAGCTGCTGTTTCACATTTATAAAATGTTCCATTACTAGATATGCAATTTGTGGCTTATCCTTTTTTATAATGAACAAAACAATTAAAGCAAATAATCTTTTATTGTACTAATTACTACTGTACCTCTCTGAAGCTCTGTTCCTCCCGCCTGTGACCCATTACCTTTTATCTACAGTTCTTCACTCTGCTTCTGTTCTATATGCCAGATCAATTGGAATTCATATTCTTTTCCAAAATAGATTTTAGCAATGTCTTGTACTGCTTCATGAAAGTCAATGGACCAGTCTCTCCCTCCTCCCCACCTCTTGATGTTGATACACAGCACAGTACAGTGGTACCTTGATTCTCAAACGCCTTAGTACTCAAACGCCTTGGTTCTCAAACGCCGAAAATCCGGAAGTAAGTGTTCCGGTTTTCTTTTCTTTTTTTTAATGAATATTTATTAGTTAACAATTTAACTAACTTGCTGAGTTAACAATTTGAATTGGAATACAGAGAGGGGAGGGGTGAGGAGGTCTGAGAAATAAGATAAAAGAAAAGTAAGCAATTGAAATTCTATGTGTTTTTAATTGTTTTTAAGTTTTGCATTTTTGTATTTTTTTTGTCTTTCTTTTGTTTTTGTTTTTTGTTTTTGTATTTTGTATTAATTTGGTAAGTGTTCCGGTTTTCAAACTTTTTTCAGAAGCCGAACATATGATGCAGTTGTCAGCTATTCTTTCCGGGGCACCTGCACTAATCAGAAGGTGCGCCTTGGTTTTGAACATTTCGGAAGTCAAACGGACTTCCGGAATGGATTAAGTATCACGCTTTTGTTTTTGCTATTTATTTAGTGTTTTTGTTTTTGAGGCTTTTTTGGTTAATTTGTTTTTGTGACTGTGTGGAACCCAGTTCAGCTACTGATTGATTGATTGTGTTACTGCAGAAAGGGATAAAAGCCCCCCATCCTAACAATAACTATCATCAGTGCAGGTAAGAAAAAAATTATTTTAATTTTTATCATTTACAATACGGTCTTATTTATATTTTATAGTACAGTACATTGATTATTGCTTTCATTTTTATGGATCAGTGGTCTCGTTAGATAGTAAAATTCATGTCAAATTGCTGTTTTAGGGGTTGTTTTTAAAAGTCTGGAATGGATTAGTCTGTTTTGCATTACTTTCTATGGCAAAGTGCGTCTTGGTTTTGGAATGCTTTGGTTTTGGAACAGACTTATGGAACGGATTAAGTTTGAGAACCAAGGTACCACTTTAAGGTCCTACCTTGCTTGCAAAGTATAATTCTACTTTGAGTTTTGAGAGAGGTAATTCCGAAAATTTAGGGGTAAAATTTAGGGACCCAGACGTCAGCCTTCCTATCACAAAAACCAGAGCTAGGACATGATATAATTATAATACAGTATTTGTAATTAATGGGGGCTTATTTGTGTCTTCTTGCCACAGAGCATTATAAAGTTTATTTCATTTAAATTATGTGTCTCAAAAAACATGGCATCTTGCTGTTTTTCATAAACCTGCCAATTTTAATGGGTCTTGCGTCCAAGAAATCTTTATAGGATCAGAAAGTAAACACACACAAATTCAGTGCATCTTGTTGAAAGGGCCTGGTTTTAGGACTGTGACCTATATTAAAAAATATATATGGTTACATAATCTTAAATGATGAATGTTTAATCGACTGCCCCTCCCTCTGCAGCACACTCACAAGCATTTAACTTGCCATTTACCATATGCAGGACATATCTTGAAGACATTAGCAATCATTATGAAATGTGAATTGCCAGAAGGATACTTGAGTTTATTTGTAATGGAGACAAACACTCCACATTTGGGCGAACACTACAAATGGCTGAATATTTGGTGCCCTAGGCAAAGCTTTCAGAGAGAGTTCATATGGTTTTGCTAGTTGTAATCAGCCCAGCTCAAATTATGCATAATTTGGTTTTCACGGTTGGGTCTTGGATCACATAAAGTCAAGTATAATTACTACCACAAAGGAGAATTCTACATGCATTTCAGGGCATTCACTGTGGACCTATGACACACTCCGAAAAGGAACTGCAATTACTGGGAAATTATTTAAATACGTTTTATTGTTTTCCTCAAAGGCATGTGAAATTGCAATGAGTAATCACAGGAACTGTGGTAAACGGTCATCAGGTTTTAGTGTTATTATAAAATAAAAGGGATTATCAATTGATATTTTTATGCCTGGCAGGGGCAAAAGCATTATTTTGATTATATGAAAAAAGATGTTGGGAAGGAAAGAGGGGACAGGAATAACAGGAGGAGCAAAGTATCCCTTGCTCTGGCTAGAGAATATATGAGTATATATGAGTAAAAGGATAGTTTCATAGATATTCCAGTATCTAAGGCAAGATTTCTCGAAATATAGATGGGGGGAAAATGAACAACAGCAATGGTTCTGACAAATGATTATATACCACATATGTTGTAGAAAAAAACTGCTGTTGAAGTTGGCTCAGTGCACCAGTCTCGTTTTGTTTCAAGTGTCTATCGCTATCGCTATCTCTTTCAGGAGACTGTAGATGCAAGGGTAAATAAATTGCGAAAGGCACTTCCTCAGATCGTGGTGCCACTCTTCATCTAACTGAGATAGCAAGGTCCTGTAGAGTTTATGGTCCCCTTACAACTTTCCGTGTCTGAGCACCTCAGGCTTTGTGAAGACAATGGCGCGTTTTCTGGGAAATGGAGTGAGATTGCATAGAGAGTATCTATTGGTGGTAGACAACAATTGACCTGTGAGTTGCTATCCAGTTTATAGTGAACCAGCCAGTAGCATCCTATGTGTGTGTGTGGGGGGGGGTGATCTCTGCTTCTTCCAGTACAGAATTGAATTAATTTTATAATGAACGATTTTAGAGTGTTGTGTTGTATTGTGTTGTACTTTTGTACTGTTTTATTGTTGTTAGCCACCCTGAGCCCGGCTTCGGCTGGGGAGGGCGGGATATAAATAAAATTTATTATTATTATTATTATTATTATTATTATTATTATTATTATTATTACCTCGGGTTCCATACGCTTCAGGTTACATACTACACTAACCCAGAAATAGTGCTTCAGGTTAAGAACTTTGCTTCAGGATGAGAACAGAAATTGTGCTCCGGTGGCGTGGCAGCAGCAGGAGGCCCCATTAGCTAAAGTGGTGCTTCAGGTTAAGAACAGTTTTAGGTTAAGTACGGACCTCCAGAATGAATTAAGTAGTTAATCCGAGGTACCACTGTACACTGATATTAGTTCGCCTGTCTTCCCAGGACAACATCAACATTCTTCTTCAACATCAACTTTGTTGGACTGGTCATGTTGTGCAGGTGCCTGATGATCATCTTCCAAAGCAGTTACTCTATTCCAAACTTGAAAATGGAAAGCATAATGGTCAACAAAAGAGGTTGAAAGACTCTCTCAAGGCAAATAAACACTGACAATTGGGGAACACTGGCCTGCAAGCACTCCAGTTGGAAAACAGCCTTTGCCAAAGGTATCGTGGACTTTGAAGATGCTCAGACTCAGGACGCAAGGGAGAAACATGCTAGGAGGAAGGCACGCTTGGCAAATCCACACCATGATCAGCTCCCGCCCGGAAACAAATGTCCCCACTGTGGAAAGACGTGTGGATCCAGAATTTGTGCTGTACTGTTTGTGCTGTACATTTGTACTGTTTTATTGTTGTTAGCCGCCCTGAGCCCGGCTTCGGCTGGGGAGGGCGGGATATAAATAAAAATTATTATTATTATTATTATTATTATTATTACTATTACTATTACTATTACTATTACTATTACTATTACTATTATTAATTGGCCTCCACAGCCACTTACAGACTCATTGTTAAAACCGTGTTTATGGAAGACCATCTTACTTGGCTATGAGTGATCTCCAAAGAAGAAGAAGATGGACGGGGGGTGATGAAGACATGGAGCTAACCTCCCAGAATTGCTATTGCTACAGCTTATGGGGCTGGCTTGGGTCAGGGTTGTGGCAAAGGGTGACAGGTCTATTTTGGTGCACCTGTGGGAATGGTGGATTGACTCCACCAGTGTCCGCACAGCTCTGATCTCTTTGCCACCCTGCCACGCCTCATCTACATCCTGGCAAGTTAAGTGACACCACTGTGGGATCTGGAACTTGGGGTGTTCTTACATAGGAGTATATACTCAGGGTCACTTATAAATTTAAATGCAGCCCTGGGAATATTCTGAAAGCACATGATACAGTTGAACTTCTGATGCTAACGGGATCTGGTTCTGGATAGTACAGAACTTAAATGGAGAAGCACCATGGGAACGGCTGTGGGTCCTTCTTGGAGAAAGTAATAGATAAGGAAATAGAAAGTAACAGAGAATATTGTTTTCCTGGAAAAAGCAATGGATGCCTAAGACTTTAAATAAAATAGTTGTTAGGTTGTTAATGTTTCTTTTAAAATTTCAAGCACATGAATGGACCAAGAGGACTGTCATGATCCCTGTGGCCTCTTTGGGACTGGGCATGAGTTGGCAGTCTCAGATGCAGATGAGTGAGGGAGAAAGGGGGAGAATTGTGGAAACTGGGATTGGAAAATGGAGGCTCTTTCCATTTGACTCCAACTGGAAGGGAGGGACTCGGGTGGCGCTGTGGGTTAAACCACAGGGCCTAGGACTTGCCGATTAGAAGGTTGGCGGTTCAAATCCCCGCGATGGGGTGAGCTCCCATTGCTCGGTCCCTGCTCCTGACAACCTAGCAGTTCAAAAGCACATTAAAGTGCAAGTAGATAAATAGGTACTGCTCCAGTGGGAAGGTAAACGGCGTTTCCGTGTGCTGCTCTCGTTCGCCAGAAACGGCTTAGTCATGCTGGCCACATGGCCCTGGAAGCTGTACGCCGGCTCCCTCAGCCAATAAAGCGAGATGAGCGCCGCAACCCCAGAGTTGGTCACAACTGGACCTAATGGTCAGGGGTCCCTTTACCTTTACCAGGGAAGGGGGAGCAGGAACCCTGGCCCTCCCCTCCACCACCTTCAGAATGCAGAGCATCATGGGGGCCAGGGGAGGGCCTCAACCAACCACTGTGGGGGCAGGGTTGTGCAGCAAACAGCAGCAGAAGGCAAAGGTTCAGCTTTGTTGCCATGATCCAGGCACTGCTTCCATAGGTGGGGCATGAGTCACCTGCCCAGATGCAATGTGTATCTACATCCTCACCATTCCCACTTTTTTAAAAGTTTGGTGGGAGGAGCACGGAAACTTGTTGGGACATCTCCATTGCTTTCATTCAGTTCTGAACTTTTTGCCCTTCTCCTGGACTCTTGACTCCTAAGCCTGCTGCTGAGCCTGGACCATTACTTATCTGAATAAAGTTATCTTTCTTACTCGCAAGTAAGAGCCTCTGTTGTCATGTTTTGGGTGGGAGCTAGGACAGGGGTTCTAGTTTAAAAGAAGTCTATCGTATTAGATTAAAGTCAGTCCACCTACTGCATGTAAAAGTCCCTTCTGAAGATGATTGGGACAGGCTGTTTCATCCTTAGCTTGTAGTTAGCTTTCATCTCTGTAGATCGCTCTAGGAATGTGCTATATTCCATGCCTGTCTCTCATAGCATTCAAGCTGCCCGTTGAACTCAGATAGAAATGACTTATTTTCTCAAGAGTAGAATAAGGAAATAAATCCTCTCCAAACAAATTGGTACATAATTTGCTCTGTGTTTTCGCTCCTGTTAGTTCAAGGACTTCAGAATGGATATGCATGGAGGCTGTTCTATTTTTTTATCATCACCAAAATCCTGTGAGATAGGCTAGTCCAGAGTGGGGGTCCTTTTTTCAGTCTGAGGGCCACATTCCCTTCCAGGCAACATTTCAGGGGCCGCATGCTGGGAGGGGCATTGCCTCTGTACACTAGGCTAGTTTATACACACGCCCCTCTTAACTTGCATCCAGGCAAGGAAGTCATTATCAAGGGCCATTGCACCCAAGCAGAATCATTTAAGGAGGATATTTAGGTGCTCCGGGAAAAGTTCTGAGGGCCAGGTAGAGAAGCCTGGAGGGCCACATTTGGCAGCTGGATCTGAGGTGCCCTACCCTGGATAGACTGAGAGAGATCAACTAGCCCATGATCTTCCACTGATTTGAACTCAGCTTTTGCAAAACATAAGTTAACATTCAATGCCTCATGGTACACTGGGTGACCTAAGCAGCTTAAATTTGATTTGTTTCTTGTGAAACAACCAGGAAAGAAACGATTAGGAAATAGCCTTTGCTTATATTGATTTCATGGATTTGTGTTTGTGAAATTGTGATCCCCCAAACAGGCAATTTGCTTCTCTAAATCATGTCCCACTAATCTCCTACCCAGCGGCGGAGCAAGCAGATCAGGCGCCTGGGGTGGCGCGCAGGCACTGCGCCCAGGAGCGGGGCCAGCCGCCTGCAAGGTGGGGTGAGCCGGGGCAGGATGCTTCGTGGGGTCTCCTAGGAATCTGCCTGCCCTACAGCTGGGGGCGAGGAGGCGGCGGGTGGACTGTCTGGGGCAGCGCAGAGCCAGCGGGCAGCCAAGACACTGCGTCACTCCCAGGAGAGACACATGGCTCGGGCGTGCTGCAGTTCCTGTGGTGAGTGCCGCCCGGCATTTTGTCACCCTCCTCAGTGGTGACACCCGGTGAGTTCGCCCCCACCACACTCCCCTTCCTCTGCCCCTGCTCCCACCACCTGCAGTTTACATGCTACAAAAAAGGTAAAAGTAGCTGTGTTGAGATATGAGAAAACTTCCAAAATGCATTATCAGGCCAATACCTTTGATAGAATGACAAAAATGTTGTGTGCCATAATTTCTTATGAGTGAATATGGCTACCTTTACAGTCCAGTTTCTCTTTATTCTTGCTTGTCACCTACAAAAGGATGTTTCTGTTTTGCCTAAATGGACACAGAACTAACATATGGCTGCTGTATTTACAGAGCGGACCTTCCATCATCTTCTATCCTTCCTGGGAGGCCTGGGTGCCACCTGAACTGCAAAGCATCCTTTGAATCCTTGCTACCTCCTCCCACGCCCAATCTTAAAGACTCACTCCAGATGGTTAGAACAGCCTTTCTCTCTCCTCCCTTACCCGACTACATTTATTACATCTAGCCTGATGAAGAATTCTGGCGCGCTTGAAAACCTGCACATTACTCTGTGGACATTTTGGTAGGCCTAATGAAGATGTTGCCCCCATACACCAAAACACAGCTTTCAATACGAATTAACATGAGAATATGCCATATTTCGTCATAACACAAATAGCTATAAGTTCCAAACACATCCAGTGTTTGCCCAGTTCTGGGCCACACAGTTTTTGCATGAAACAATTATTGTACAGTATTATCTGGTGATGGAGATGGTTCATGGCTGCTAAACCGGAACCCCACCCTGCATCTTTTTGTAGATTATGGTACTGTCATTCCATCAGGGGGGCATGAACTGAATTAGCACAAGGGTTTCATTGTACTTTATTGAAGCCACTAATTTGGGTGTATAACAACTACCAATGCTGCCTCCCACCCTTTCTTAAGCATGTTAAAAGAGTTCTGTGCCTTGTTAATAGTATATCTGTAATGCATATATTGCTTTATTAAGCCCCTGTTATTATAAAAGCATCCTTGAAGATCAGAGTTTGTTTATGCTTATTCTTTATTTCTGAAACCTTCCCACCCGTTTATAGTTTACACTTATGCAAAACGTTTCAGTCGGCATGATAAGTTCAGACAAGCTTTGTTTCTGTTCTTTTTCTTGAAAGTGAAAGCTGAAAGCTTAATTCCTCTATTAACACTTGCATATGAGTCACTGCCCTTGCCAACACTCTAGATAAGAAGGGAAAAAATGGTGGTTTTTTGTTTTTTTAAAGCAGTTTCCTATGAACTCCAGGAATTGGAGCATTATGCAGTCAGTAGGCTAGCCTTTTTTTCATTGATGTATGCTATTCTCACTCAATTAAGATATAAAGAGAACATGTATTGCATGCTTTTGCATCACTTTATAATGTAAACAAATAATAATTATTGCATTTCATAATTTCATTTCATTGCTGCATAGTATCATTGCTTAGATGCTTCATATCAAGACTGACTCAAGACAACTTACAGTAAAGTAACACACATTTTCAAGCAGAGCAACAGGAACAGAACAACATCCCACATTACAAATACCTATCTCTCAGCAGAGGAGCCAGCTAATACCCAATAGAAAAATATCTTATAAAACCCAGCAGGTGCCATCAATACCTGGGAATAAAGGAAGTCTAAACTGGCACCAAGAAGATGTTAATGTAGGTGCCAGGCAGGCCTTGCTGGGGAAAGCATTATATAGACTGTTTACTGTTCATATACATGACAAAAATGGGTGTATATGTCCCCCTAACAGTACAATCCTAATATATATTTTACTCAGAAGTAAACCAAATTGAGTTCAGCAGGGTTTACGCCTAGTAAACACAGTGTTTCACAGATCTATGAGCTGGAGCATTGCAATTTGGGCAAATTAAAATGGCGGTGAGTGGGAGCCCCTGTTCAATAGTGGCACCACTGCCTGCTCACAGCTAAAAGGGTGACCTGGTAAGGAGGCCGTAAGGGTGTAACAGGATTGGGCTGGTGAGAGGAATCATTTTGTTTGGAAAAAATTACTTCAAACCCCTCCCCCCCAAATTGTAGTAGATGCCCATGAAACTTTGTCCCTAAGTCTTCAAAGAGTGAGTAAAGTCCTGTCTTTTGTCTTCATCATCCCTTTATTTACAACAGTAATATATCTATCTCTATCTCTACCACACTGTCCACATACACCCATTTTTAACGTGTGTGCAAACAAAACACAGGTTAAGATTTTCTGTCTTCCCAGTTATTAATGGCACCCAGGGCCAGATTTAAGTTTGATCAGGTCCTAAGCTACTGAAGGTAATGGGGCCCTTTATAGGTCCAGCTGTCCTTTGTCAACAACAAATTGTCACCGTTTTTTGTGTTGAATATATGCTATATGGGACGCGGGTGGTGCTGTGGGTTAAACCACAGAGCCTAGGACTTCCCAATCAGAAGGTCGGCAGTTCGAATCCCCACAACGGGGTGAGCTCCCGTTGCTCGGTCCCTGCTCCTGCCAACCTAGCAATTCAAAAACACATCAAAGTGCAAGTAGATAAATAGGTACCGCTCCGGCGGGAAGGTAAATGGTGTTTCCGTGTGCTGCTCTGATTTGCCAGAAGTGGCTTAGTCATGCTGGCCATATGACCCGGAAGATGTACGCCGGCTCCCTCGGCCAATAAAGCGAGATGAGTGCCGCAACCCCAGAGTTGGCCACAACTGGACCTAATGGTCAGGGGTCCCTTTACCTTTATATGCTATATGGTGATTTATGGACCTAATAGGTATCTAAAGCCATTTGCCCATGCTGCCATGCAACCAGTCCATGCAGAATGTAGGCGCCCTAAATATAGAAAGGAGCAAAGCAGTGATATTTTAGGGAGCAGGCTAGCAGGCGGGGCACATTGCTTATATCATAGGAGCCTACACAACACAAAACACTGTTGCTGTATGTAGGTTTTATTCTATTTGTTTTTTATCTTTTATTTTGGAAATGTACATACAGGGGTGGGGCCCTAAGCTGTAGCTTGTTTGGCTTATAAGTAAATCTGGCACTGATGGCACCCGTTGTTGCAGGGCTTTTCTTTTTTTCCAGCCGGATGGGTGCCAATGCCATGATAAGAGAACAAGGGAGGCGTTCGTGGTGAGTTCCTAGCAGATTGGCACCGGCTTGGGCATTGCTAGCTGGCTCCTGTGTTGAGAGAGAGAGAAGTGTTTGCGGACTGGGGGACTTCTTGAAATTGCGCGCGTTTCTTTTCTGCAGACGGGTCTTGGTAGAAAGCCTCGAAGGCGGGTAGAAAAGAGAGGGAAGCCAGGAGCGCTTCCTGGAGGTCTTGGCCCCCCGTGCCTCCAACAGCGGGGCTGCTGGCCTCGGCTGCGCGGCGCAGCTCCGTCGGCGAGGCCGGCTGCTCTGCCTCTGCCGTCGAGCATCTCTTCCCGAGCGCCCGCCCTCCGCCTTGTTGTCATCACATGGCAGGGGGCGGGCCCAGGCAGGCGCTGCCGCGACGAGGAGGCAGCGGCGGCGGCGGCGGAAAGTTTGGCGAGGCGTCTGGAGTTGGCTGTGCAGCGGCGGAGCCTCGCCCGCGGGTCTAGCGGGGGCAGGCGGCCATGAAAGGGAACCTCCGGCCCAGCACCCCCAAAACCGGACACGCTCCGCGCTTCCCGAGCGCGCCCGGCCGCCCCGTCGGAAAGCGCGCCGCGCCGACGCGCGCCAAGGGAGCTCCGGCCATGGGCGCCGCGCTGCCGCCGCTGCTCCTATGCTGCTGCTGCCTGGTCGCCGCCTTCTCCCCCTCCTCGGCGCAGGCCGAAGGGTGCCCGGCGCTGCCGTGCCGCTGCCGGGGGGAACTGCTGGACTGCAGCCGCCTGAAGCTGAGCCGAGTGCCCGAGCCTCTCCCGGACTGGGTCGTGCAGCTGTGAGTAGCGAGAGCGGGCGAGCGGGCTTCGCTCCTGCCGGGCTTAGGGGCGCTAGGGGGCGCTCCGGGCTCCCCGCGTCCCAGGAGCGAATGGCTTTGATTTATTCTTTCGCGTGCTCATATTCCTGTTCTCATTTGATTTCTGCACCGCTTAATAAGTTTAAAACAGGCTGGAGTGTGGAAGGGACGAACCTTTTGCAGAGTCCCATCTAGTTCGGTGTTGTCTGCGCGGGCTGACAGCGGCTCGCCAAGATTTTGGGCCTCTTGGAGAACCCAGGACTTAGACTTGAGTGCTGCTTTTTCACCTTATTAGGCCTGTATAGTTTTATCTCGAAGCATCTCCTCCTTGTGAACAGATGCCAATTCTACGTTTCGATTCATATATTCCTGTCTGCTCCGTCTGCCAATAAAACTTGGTTGTTCGAACCCAGGACCTTGTGTAGTGGGCAAGGCAGATGCTGCACCCCTGAGCTGCCCATAGGGGCAGTGGCATGTTTTGAGTGGGCCTCCTTGTGTTCCCTATCATCCTCTTAGCAGGCTGATTCCTGGAGGTTAGTGGCTTCCACACACTGTCTGTGCTTTGCCACTAGGAGAGGGGGGGGGGAGATGAACCCACCCAAATGGCAGGGCATCCAAGCAAAGTTCCTGGCTCCAAAGTGGGTGAGCTGTCAGGTGACAGAGATGGCTTCAAAGCAGAGGTGGAAAACCAGTGCTTCAGCCCCGACCATAGACCACGCTGCTGGAGCCAATGGGAGTTGGGAGTCCCACCAACATAATGGAGAGCCACCTCTCCTTTTGAGGAATCCCACCCCCTCAACACAATCCCCTCGCTTTGTTTCTCCCTGGGACGTGGAACTGGGACCGTTGCACTCAATCTCAGCCTATTGCATTGCCCAGAGGCCAGCTGGAAAGTGAGCAGGTGAGAGATAAGGCAGAGGCCCTGCCCTACCCTCTCTCTCTCTCACACGCAACAGGGAGGTATGGGTGGAATCTGCTAGGCCTTCCTAGAGGGAGTGCCTCCAAGCTGCTGCACTACACATGGGGAGCTCATAGGTGAGCAAAACAGACACCACTGCTTCTCTTGGGCCAGCATGTGGAGTTGGGCCCTGGTGGGTCCAACTCCAACCCACTGTAAGAACTTCAGAGCCAAGGCCTATGTATTCCAGCATCCTATTCTCTGCGGTGGTCAATCAGCTCCCTCTGGGAGACCCGTAAGCATGGCAGGAAAGCAATAGCTCTCTTCTGTTGCTGCCGCCGCCTCTGTTCCTGGAGGTAGCGCATGGTTGCCGTAACTAGTAATTTGCTAGTTGTCTTCACAAAGTTGCCTAATGCTCCTTTGAAGGTTGTGGTCCTGAGGGGAGGGCTTGGATGGGTGAAGGAGCAGCCAGGGTGGCATTGAACAGGCCGCCCCCCTTGCCTAGGTGCTCCATCTGGAAGCAGGGCTGGGTTCTGTTCCCACTGCTGTGCAGAGGGAAAGGTTATGTGTGGGGTGGGGGAGAGAGAGGGGAAAAGTGGCTGCCCCTTGCATCTCCCACTTGCTTTGGTTTCTGCCTCCCTCGAGGAGGAGGAGGTGGTAAAGAGGAAAGATTGCTTCAAAGAGGGTGGAACCTCATCTTCTTGAGACGGGTCCAAACCTCTCATGTTGGCAGGTGCCAGGGCCTTGAGATGCTGGGGCCTTGCCTAAGGGTACCAGCTCCAGATGTCAGTCTTGACTGGCGCAAGTAATCAACTTGAAACTTCTGAGTGGGAAGGTGGGGTCTGAGGCAGAGGGATGTGTAAATGTGGTTAGTTGTGTGTCTGTAGGGCAAAGTGGATTTCTTCCGTCTAGAATGGACAGCATATAGGAGTGTAATGGGCAGGGGTAACATCCCAGGCCTATTGTGTCTGAAACTCCCATTGTTCTAGGTGCATTTTGTGACAGGGAATTTCATCAGTGTGATCAGTTTTTGAGCTCTGGGCGCAGTATTGCGCCTAAGATTTCGGATTAAAACTGCAGAGTGGAAGGAAAGGAGGACCTTTTTCTGCCTCCCCACTTCCAGCTACTCTCTGAAGACTGGAGGAGAGACCCTCTTAAGAATATTATGGGGGTGGGTAGGGGAAGGCTGTGAAAAATGAACATAACATTTTAGCTGCAGTTCATTCATTTTCAGCTTTGTATTCTTGTTATAAAAAAGTGCACCTAGACTTTCCGTTGTTGCGCCCATAGCCTAGGTTTAAGGTGCCATGTAGCTCCTAGCTTTCATATTTCAGTTTCTAACAGTGATCTGTACCTTTCCTTGGAAAAATGATGCAATTTTGTTCCCCCTTCCATTTCTTCAATGCCGTTATCCTATAATGACACATTAAAAAGTCAAAGAAATGGGTGGCACTTTCATGTGGAAATTTGCATTATTATATCATGTACATATAACTTAATGTTTGATGAGCCTAATGCATAATGAAAATTGCTATGTTCACCAGGAAGCATCCAAACAGAGTTTCTTTTTACACAAGGAGGATGCTGATCTACAGTTGGTAACATCTTTAGTTCATGGGCAGAAACCATTGCCCTGGGAGTCTCTGTTATTGGGAGAATGATGCAGAAATATGGCTTGGAAACAATACAGGATTCCACAGAGAATTAAAAGCAATACAAATATGTATTGAAATGCCATTGTGTTAATAGGCAAGGGGATGAATAGGGACTCTGACTCTCTGCTAATTAAATGTATATTAAATATGTTGCTTTAAAACAAGGGTTTCTGGCATCCTACATTCCAACTCCACTTGCTTTTTCTCCAAATGTTGGCTATATAAAAAACGTGGATTTTTGAGAACTGCTCTGGCTGATACTTGTTTAAGCAAACATGGGACCCAGTATGGTCCCTGAGCAACATTCCTCCAAGCTGAGAGCAGTTTTAGAAAAGTTGTGGTCTCTTGTGCTTTTGTTCACGTGATGATTTATTGACACAGTAAAGTAGTTGTAACTTGAAAAGCATTCATTCATTGTGCTGTGGGTTTCAGTCTCTTGTGCTAAGTTACTGATTCCACTGGCTGTTAAATTAACTCATCAACACAAGCATGAGAGATGGACAGGATTGAGCTGGTATTTTAATATCTAGTATCCACACTGATTCCTCCACAAAGACTTGGAAATTTTCTAAAGTCAGAAAGTAGGTGAAAAACTTTGGAATAGTGTGATTGAGCTTAACCTCTTGTCATTTCAATCACATCTCAATTGGTTTATTAATTTTCTGTTGCACTTCAGAAGCAAGTGCAGATAAGAACTTTAAAGTAAACAGGAAGTCTTTGAATTAGTTCTGGCTAATTCTGTTCAATTGCCTCCTCTGGAGGTCTTCCTTACTGAGAAAAAGTGACTGTTGTATTCATAACACCTGGGTTTGACTCTGTGGAACATTTACAGACCAGTCCCTACTCAAAAGTAAGCTCCGTTGAGTTTAATGGCATTTACTCCCAGGTAAGTTGGAAACCACAGAGCCTAGGGGTTGCCAATCAGAAGGTTGGTGGTTCGAATCCCCACAATCGGGTGAGCTCCCGTTGTTCGATCCCAGCTCCTGCCCACCTAGCAGTTCGAAAGCACGTCAAAGTGCAAGTAGATATATAGGTACCACTCTGGTGGGAAGGTAAACGGTGTATCCGTGCGCTGCTCTGGTTCTCCAGAAGTGGCATAGTCATGCTGGCTACATGACCCGGAAGCTGTCTGCGGACAAACACCGGCACCCTCAGGCTATAGGGCGAGATGAGCACCACAATCCCAGAGTCGTCCGCGACTGGACCTAATGGTCAGGGGGTACCTTTACCTTTAAGTTGTGCATATGATAGTTGAAGGATCTAAAGGCCAAGCTATTATTTGACAAGAAACGTTTGTCACAATTTTTATTTGTAGATTTGATTTTAAACCAAAAAAAAATCCCATAAACTTTTCAACAAAAGTTTATCAAATATGATGGTAGTTTTCCTGGTTAAAGTTGCAATAGTAACAATCTAACAAACAAGTGGTAGGAAATCCTAGCATGTAATTTATAGAAAAAATGCTAATTAGGAATTAAAACTGATTTTAAAGGGTTGTTTTCTAAGACGGATATTGGGTCAACAGAAATAATAGCAAGATATCTCTGTGACAGTTAATTTAGTGGCCACTAAAACAAACAGATCTTTTGTTGTTTCAGTTAGCACAGTGGAAGCTTTCTAATTGGATTTCCCCTGGAGACGTAAATTGTCCATATGTACATTCGCATTCCTTTAAAAGAAGTGTGAAAAATGGGCTCCACTTGTATAAATAAGCACTTGGCCTTTTGTAAGGAACCCTGCTGTGATCACTCATTGGGCAGCTGTGTCACTTGTTCTTAAACTCACAGGGTTACCATCTTTGTAGGTGTCACCAGACCATGTGGTCTGCTAGGTTTTGTGCAAATGTTTCTTTTGTTTGAGTTAAATGCCTTTAGAAGTTCCTGTTCATTACTTGCTTTTCCACCCCCCTTAAAAAGTGTGCAGGCAGACATGTGGCCTTCTTCTCTTGCCTCCTGTTGTTCTTATGCAGCAGAACTGAGACTGCTAAAGAACTCTAGGCAGTTAAGAGGCAATAAGGAAACAAAATAGTTTGTTGTTGTTAGCGTAGATCACTGTTGTCCCAGATAGTTTTGTCTGTGAATAATATGAGGCTGCAAGCGTGTTTGCTGAAATATTCGTGATGGGAGTTCATGTTGATTATAGAACCAAAACTACTTGCTTCAAAAATCTTAAATCTCTGGCACCTCACCAATATATTTCCCAGGGAAGAGTTCCTACTGATTTCAGAGGATCTTACTTTCCAGAAAGTCTGTAATTCTAAACACATCTACTGGGAGGTAAGTTCCAGTAGGGTTGCTTCTGAGTAAACTGTGCAGAGGAATGTGTTCTCCAGAGTGCTTAGCATTTCGGCTCAAGACTGCATTCCTTTTCACACTTGGGAGCAAACCACAAGGAGTTCAGTAGTGTTTACTCCCAAATGTCTAAGGAATGCAGTCTTGGGGTGTGGACTTCAGGAGAGCAATCCTATGCTTGCTTTCCCAGAATGCAGCTTACTTTTGAGCAAACATATTAAGGAATAGGCTGTATGTAAAAATGATCAAAATAGCATGCCAAGAGTGCAACCCCATACGTGTCTACTCAGAAGTAAGCTTAGTGTAGTCTACTCTAATTTATTTCAAGGGGGAGGGGGATTGCAGGCTAACTCCTGTAAGATTTTTTATAGACTTAGTTACCCTAAGCCAGACATCCCCAAACTCGGCCCTCCAGCTGTTTTGGGACTACAACTCCCATCATCCCTAGCTAACAGGACCAGTGGTCAGGGATGATGGGAATTGTAGTCCCCAAACAGCTGGAGGGCCGAGTTTGGGGATGCCTGCCCTAAGCAGTGCAAATTTTTGAAGTGAATTTTAGATCCTTCTGTAGAGCAGAGGTGAGGATCCTCCAGATGTTGCTTGAGTATAGCTCAACTGGTGAGAGCGTGGAGCTGAGAATGCTGAGGTTGCAGGTTCGATCCCTGTATGGGACAACTGTATTGCAGAGGGTTGGACTAGATGATCCTCAGGGTTACTTGCAACACTACGTTCTATGATTTTGTGAGTAAACCTCTCATAGACCATTGGTTATGTTGGCTGGGGCTGATAGGAGTCTCAACAACATCTGGAGGGCTAGAAGTGCTTCATCCGTGCTGTAGAGAGATGCTGATTAATTCTCGCTTGACCAGAGCTTTCCTCTATTGCATGTGTCCCTTTAGTTCTTCCCACTCAAGGCAACCACCCCATTTCTGAGGAGAGAGTGCTCTTGTGCACAAGTGCTGCTTGCAGGCATCTGGTTGGCCGCTGCGAGAACAGGATTATGGATTAGATGGGCTATCCAGCAGGCTCTTCTTGCTATCTTAAACACTGGTAGCCATCTGAGTGAAAAACCTACACCCCCCTTTTACATTCAAATTTCTTGCTGGATGTGATTTTGGGTGGTGGGTTGGAACAAATGATGCAACTGCGAATCCCAGACCTGTTTTTTGAACTGGCTGGTGGAGGACCAAAATTGTATTATCTGTACGTGTTGTCTGAGTTGTGGTTACTCTTGTAATTGCAGTTGACATAGCAAAAGTCTCCGAGTGAGGGAAAGTGGCCAATTTTAACACAGTTTTTTACTACAGGCTTTCACTGAAGAGGTATTCACAGACTTAAATAAAACCAAGACTGTTCAGAGCTTGTGAGTGTTTGTAATAGTTTATCAACAAATTTTCTTTACAGTTTGCCTCTGCTTTCAGGGCAGGAGGCTAGTCACTCAAGAGAAACACTCTACAGTTTAAGAACTTCACTTTTGTTAGGTTTAAAGTTTAGCAGCCAGGATGGGAGAGGAAGAGAGACTCTGAACAGTCGCCATACATCTTTGCTGTTTTTTCAGTTCTCTTTGGAATTCTAGATTATTTTACCAGGGTTTGTCTAGGAATGTTGAAGCTGTCACTGAGACAGGGGGAAATCTAAAGGATGGTTTCTGCTAATGTTTGTATTACATCTTGGTATTTACATTTTCTAAACCTTCCAGTTCTTACCAGAATTGCCAGAGGAAAAAAGTTTGGATAGTTTTCACAGCTGTTCTTCAGCTTTTTCCAGACTAAAATCTGAACATAGCATGCTGATTTATGAGTCACTTTGGATCTGTGTCTTAAAACAGCTACAGCCTGCCTCTTTGTTTTTTAGCTTTCCTTCTTTTTGCTGAATTAGCAGCTATAAAGGCCCCAATGGGAATTGATTAAGAAGCTGCTGCTGGATTTGCATTTTAAAATTTTGAATTAAGTTTCAGGCATTTCCAAGAAAGACCATATTGATTGCACCTAAATGGCACACATGGAGCTGATCCCTAACATACACATTTATAAAACGTCCGAAGAGCTGTTTCTTCACCACTTTACTTTGTTGAGATTATTTGTGAATCGTATTGCTGATAACACCACCCTTCATGGTGAGCAATTACTTGGACAAACACAGAAACACAGGCTTGGAAGACCTTATTTATTACAGCTTAGTACCATTCCGTAAACCAAGGATTGTTAAAAGTTGGAACTGTGGAACACTTCAGTGCCTTAGGCATATTTTGATTGTCCTGCTTTCTGACTTTCCCTCCTCCTATAAGCTATCTCTTAAAAGCGCCTTTGCTTTAACTAACTGAAGTTTATCGATATTTCTGAAACCAGGTTAACTGTGGTTTGCCTTAACCACAGTTTTGGGAAATAAGCAGAGTTCAAACCTTGGTTCTTCTGATCATGACTTGCTACACTAAACCATAGTTTGAAGACTAACCAGATCCCCACATACCAACAAACCATAGTTAGTTGAAACTGGAAGCAAATGCTCTCCTCCTTGCTAATGCAGTAGAGAAGGGAGATAGAAAGCATACAACACCCTTCTGTTTATCTGATGTACCTCCCCCCAAAATGTCAATCCCTCCCTCAATCAGACTCAAGTGTCGACTCTAGATTTATTTCTGTTCATTTGTGAACTGAAAATAATGTTAACTGATGAGTTTAAATTCTGCATTTATACACTAAAGCAGCAAGTATTGCTATCTTTTAGCAGAGGGTTGTTAAAATGTCCTTTAAGTTTATGTTATACACACTTGGTTCTCATAATTCGTCACAGAGAGAGCATTGGGGAATTCTGTTTTGAAAGCAAAACTGCACCAGAAGTTTCATGTGCAGAAGCTTCCTCCTCAAGAAGGTCTTCCTTTGCAGGAAAAAGCTTCCAAGCCAGCAGTCCACTATGTGTCTTCTAAGGTGAGAAGAGTGTGGAAGCTGCACTTTTGAGTTTGTACCAACACCATGGCATTTTAAAATGTGCTCTGCTTTCAAAAGTGAAGCTTGCGCTTGAAATGCCTGAATCCAGCCGCCTTATAAGTTTCAAAGTGCTACTGGTAAGCTTAAACCACTGTAGAGATTTTTCTTTCCATGTACTGTGGTTTAAGGGAAGGGCAAAGAGGGAGGAGGCAATTGGGAGTGGAAAATGTGTTTCCACCACTTTTGTGATTCCAGCTTCTGCTCCTAAATTATAAGGAGGAGGTCTGTTCACATTATTTTTTTCTACTGGTTTAAGAAATTGTATTTGTTGCTCCTGTCCTTTTAAAAAGACAAATGTGCACACTTAAAAACCTACTACATCAGGGGAGAAGCTGATTTCAGAAAGGATTATATCATTATTTTAGCTCCCATCCTGTTTCTAGCAGTTTTGCAGGAATGCTTATCTCTTCAAAAGAGTCCTCTTCTCCTTGTTGATTCTAGATAGTGTTAAAAATTGCTATAAATAGAAGACCTATTAAAGTGCTGGTAATTGTTTGATTTGAGCTGTTGAGCAATAAAGGCACGTTGTAATTTTTTTGGGATGGGAGTCATAATTTTCCGAATCAGGTTTAAGAAAACCTTAAGGGCTTTTTGAGGGATATTTGCATCTCCTCCCACCCCACCCCCCCACCCCGCTTTAAAGCAGCACAGTGCATGGAAAATCTGTGGATATCGGCAGTGTCAGAAAACACAAATTTAGTCTGAAACATAATGCAAGTTGTTATGCTTATGGTTGCCTTGATGGACTCCAGATGGATGGTGAGCTTGAGCTCTGAGTGAAAGTGTCTGGCTCCAGTTTGGTGATCATGCACAGCAGTGGTTGTAATTGCAGGATTTTTATAGTTTAAAGGCTCTGCCAGATTTTTCTCTCCCCCCCCCCCCTCACCCCAATGTTATAACTACAGCAGAACAAATCCACTCATGTCTGATACTGTCTGGTAGGTCCTAAGGCAAACAAGCATGTTTTAAATAAATTTTCATAGGGTGTCTCTCTCTCCCCCCCCCCCCATCCTGCTTCCTTACTTTTTAGGTGAACTGAAGAAAGGCAGGTTGTTGGAAACAGCCCTTTTTTTGCAGTAGGATTTTGAAAGCTCTTTGTTGAAATAATTGCTGATTCTTGTCTAATGCAGGATGAACAGTAATGTATTAGACTTTTAACAGCCATGACTTCATAGCATTTTGGCTGTGGTTTTGCATAGTTCTTCTAATCCCTGTGAGCCAAGGCCAAATATTCCAGTTGAGGCGCAAGGCAGCAGAAAGGCCTCTCTCTGTGTTAAAGTGAGCTTAATTCAGATCACCGTTTCAGTCTTGTTGAATTAGTTGGCCTACATCTCTTCAGTTCCGTCAAGGGTGCCCTGGAAAGACTTATGCCTCCATCCATTATGGCTGATGCACATGAGGAAGCGGGCTTAGGATGCTGCAGGATAGACACATCTGTGGCAGATGGGGCTGTTTCGTTCAGCTTTGCATTCGAAATGCTGATGCCTTGAGGCTGGAGTGTTTATCCAGGCCTGTTTTCCACTACTCACATATTGCTTGCATTAACATTTTTATGTGTGAGAATTAATGGTGCAAAGACACGTGAACACAGGAGAGGAGAGGTTTCCGTACCACCCAGCCGTCAATATACCTAGACTTTGCAAATTTAGACTTACCAGGTGAAAGCCATAAATTGAGCAACAGCTTTATGTTGGATTTGCCAGATGTCGCTAGACTATAACAACAGTCTTTGGCCCCCTAGACTTCTATGGTGGGGGGGGGAGAGTTTGGCTCATATACTGAATAGGAGATGTAGAACTGTGACGGTGTTTTATTGGCAATTAATTGAACCAACTTAAGCGGATGCAAAAGTATCTTCCTGTGGGCCTTCAACACTCCCCAGTCAGCCAGCCAGCATGGCCAGTGATTGTGGATGATGGGACTTGTAGTCCTGAAACGTTGGGCAAGTCACAAGTTCCTCACCCCCGGATCAGATGGTGGAGAATGAAAAGGCACTGGTAAGGGATGATGGGAGTTGCAGTCCAACAGCATATGGAGAGCCACAAGTTCCTCACACCTGCCTTAGAAGAACAATAACAAGGTTATCTGTAGATGGAGGGGAGAGGCACAACAAAACCAGGGTGCATTTTATGTGTTATATTTCAATATATGAGCCAATTTCCTTCTGTGCAAGCTTCTTGCTTGTTCTCTTTGAAATGTACCTGATATTGGTGAAAGTTGACACAAGAGCTTTTTTTCTTCTTGTATCCTTGTAGAGATCTGAGCCACAATAAATTGTCTTCAATCAAGCCTAGTTCCTTGAGTCACCTTGGTAAACTACGAGAAATGTAAGTGGCTGCATGTTCTTCTGTTTGACTATAATATGCATGATGTAAGATACATTCCTTTAAATGATTTTGAGTGGTGGTATTCATAGCGATGCATGGGCACAAAATTATACAATGTGAAATGAGGCTATAACTTATCAGGGGGGTGGTGTTTCAGAGGGTATCTGTAAGTCAGTGTTGCTATAGGTTGTCCCCACTTCCCTTTGGGGAGGCTACTTTAAGTTAGTGCGATGGGTTAAAATGGTCAAGGGGAAATCAGCAAATACCAATCGGCTCTTGTTTTTGTGTCAGCTGACTTGTTTTTTTTTTGTTTTTTTTAATGTTGGCAGAAAACTAAACAGTAATGAATTTGAAGCCATACCAAATTTGGGACCTGTTTCAGCAAACATCACTCTCCTGACTCTGTAAGTCGATTTTAAAAATATTTTTATTCATATTTGAAAACAGTGGCCATGTTAACACATAATGTTTAACCATGATTTATCACTATGCAGACAAGATAGAATGAGCTCAAGTGAATGAAACCTTGAATATGCACACTTCCCTCTCCTTTCTGGACCACTAGGAGAAGCACTTCAGTACAGCTTAATTTCGCTTTCTTGGATTCATAACATTCATTCTAACTCATGCATGTAGAGCTAAACTATGGTTTAGCATTGTGTGCAAACCAGGCCTACACTTGTATAGTCTGTGACTGGGAGTCAACATTCTGCCTTTGTGTAAGGTAGCTTCCTTTGCTGCTGCTTGCCTGGAGTTGGTTGCTGGCTTTCGTAGAGCGGCTTCTTCCAAAAATATGTCATAGATAGAGATTATGGGAAACATGCAGACTTCAGTCCAACAGAACATATGGATCTGCATACATGAAATACTTCTTTAAAAAAGAAAGAAAGGCTGAACTCCCACCAGTTGAATTGAGTGTTTGAACAGAGCACCTCTTTGTCACGACTTTTACCTTTTTCTAATGATCCATATTTTTGTTTTTTAAAATTCTAGGTCTGTATGTTTAGTTAGAAATTAAGAAAAGCAGAATTGAACATCCCATTCTGAATATTGATCACAATAATTTCCCTTTTCTCAAGAATTTGGCAACTTTCCAACTCATAACCTTTTGCTCCTGTGAAATGGAATGTTTGTAAGAACTTCTCAGTCTTAAGTTGTCCAATCCTTAGTAAGTAAAAAATGTTGTTCTTTGTGTGACTTGGAAGTGCCATTCGATTGCTTCACGGTTGTCTCATTTTTTCTGACAGTGAAAATCTGCACTTAAGTACAAGTTGCACGGTGTCTGTTGGTAGAGGACGCTAAAGGGTTAAAATAATATGGTAAATTTTGGGAAGCCGTTCAGTTAATGAAAGTGATCAGTATTCAATTGCTTACATCTGGTGACTTATTATCCTGCTGTTTTTACTCTGAGCCTAGGTCAGCTAAGTCAGCTGGTTGCAGCCGCTGTGTCTGCTCTGCTCCTATTTGGGAAAAAGCTGGATGACATTTGATATTGGTGTGGCTTTCTTATAGATTAAGCTGGGTGGAGGAGAGAACTGAAAAGGAAAGGCAGATGGTTTATGGGGGAAAAGAAGAAGAAGTGGAGAGCTGGTCCATAAAATTAACAGCAGCCTATTGCTATAGAATTCCATAGGTGAAATATCAACTTGAGGCGTAAAAGTTTGGTTTCTAAGGTCTCCACCCCTATCGTTCAGCCTGAGCTGTTGTGCAAGTTAATCAAGATTTTTAAGATCAATTCACTCGTTTATTTTTGACTGTGTTAAGGTCCTCATGTAGTGTCTTTACCTTACCATTTTCATGCACAGAATCTTTTTTTTATTTTTAAAAAAGGCTCCCTTGTGAATGAACAATTTACAAATTGCCATACCATGAAATCTTTTCACATGGGCTCTGAAGAACAAGGCTAGATCTTTTATATTCCTGAAAGAGCGTCTCCCAACCCCATTGTTCAGCCTGGACACTGAGGTCCAAGGGCTTTCTGGCAGTTCCCCTCATTGTGAGAAGTGAGGTTACAGGGAACCAGGCAGACAGCGTTCTCAGTAGTGGCGCCTGCCCTGTGGAACGCCCTCCCATCAGACATCAAGGAGATAAATGACTATACAACTTTTAGAAGACATCTGAAGACAGCTCTGTATCTGGAAGTTTTTAATGTTTGCTGTTTTGATTTGTTGTAAGCCATCAGAGTGGCTGGGGCAACACAGTCAGATGGGTGGTCGGCGGTTTGAATCCCCGCAACAGGGTGAGCTCCCGTTGCTCAGCCCCTGCTCCTGCCAACCTAGCAGTTTGAAAGTGCAAGTAGATAAATAGGTACCACTCCAGTGGGAAGGTAAACGGCGTTTCCGCGCGCTGCTCTGGTTCGCCAGAAGCGCCTTAGTCATGCTGGCCACATGACCCGGAAGCTGTACGCGGGCTCCCTCGGCCAATAAAGCGAGATGAGCGCCGCAACCCTAGAGTCGTTCGTGACTGGACCTAATGGTCAGGGGTCCTTTTACCTTTACTTTTAGTAGTAGTATTAGTATTATTATTTATCTCTGCTAGTGGAAGCTGCTCCATTAGTGCAAATGGGACATTGCCCCACCAACCTCAATCTGCCCTTAGCAAGGCCTCAAATATTTACCTCATTATTTATGACCAATCCAGTGAATAGCATTGCCTATTGGCTTCCTTCTCAGAGTTGCCCTTGCAACAGAACACCACAAGGAGGAAGATGAGGGACAAAACTTGAATTGCTTGGTTCTGCCTTTCATTTGTTCTGGCTCCATCCACTGTTGGTTTCCCCGTTTTCCACCCTACCATGTCTCAATCAGCACCAGCCACCACGGCTTTCTCTTGTGTCCTCTACTTTTTACATTCCAAAGAAGTGTAACTGCAGCTCAGGAAAACCTAAAAATATTCCTCTGCAGCTGTGAAAAGACTTCAAAAGTCAAGTCTCACAATCTTGAACTTGTGAGTTTATGTTAGTTTAGCAAGCCGGCCAAATATAAAGATCTTTATTTGATTTTGGTTGTGTGTATGGTGTTTCTTTTCCTTATAAATAAAATAAAAGTACACATTTCTTTTAAGGTGCTTCCTGAAAAGATGTGGAATTGTTATGCGGCACAGTTGGGCTGCTTGAGAAGAGGTGTCTTGTTACCATTGTCCTTTGAAACTCACACAGTGCCTCTGAATGGCCTCCGAAGGCTTCTGATTATGCTCAGCAGAACACGGCTGAGGTTACAAGTGTATGTACCATCCACCTCCTGACCTCTGCAGAGAATGACTGGAATTAGAAATAGTAGCAATTTATTATGGCTGCTTTGACATGAAAGCCACCTTTAGGTCAGCACAGCATGGGCCCAACTTTGGGATGAGCACAAAATAAAATAAAGGCAAAGGACAGGGATCAGGTGGCAGTTGAGTATGTAATCAGGGATGTCCGCTCTACATTCTGCAAGCTAACTGTTCCCCGCCACACACAGGCACACAAAACCCCCTGCAAAGCAGAATCGACCCTGTGGCCTGCCAGGATGAAGCTGAGTCTCCCAGAGCTCACAGCTTGGAATGTGCAAGAATGGCTGAGGCTGTGATCCTGTACCTGCTTACCTGGGAGTAGGAACTGTTGTAATCGACGGTACTTACTATTGATTAGACATGTATGGGATTGTACTGTGAAATTCCTGACACCGCAGAACTTAAATTTTTCATATGTTGTGCCAAGTTAGTATCTAGCAAGTTGGAAGTGATTTTGAGGTTGTGCACTTTGGAAGAGACATCTTATGAAGCAGTGTGGCTGCATTATGGCAATGTCCCCCCCCCCCCACTTTTATACAAGAGTAACCCTTGTATAAGTTTGAGGCTTTAAGTTTTTACCTTGTGTGCCTGGGAATTTCTGCAGTGAATTGTACTCAGCATGTATTGTCTGCTGTTCTGAGCGAATGTTTTATGCTCCAGATTTTTTTTTAAAAAAACCAAGACAATCTTAGGGTACGTTAACAGAAGCAGTATCATCGAGATTGCAGGTTCTTTCTATTCTGCATTGGTCAATCTGTGCTCTGTTTGGCTACTACATAAACAGGAGTGTGTCCAGAGGACTAGGGTGGCATGGGGTGTATGTAAATTACAGTGGTACCTCAGGTTAAGTACTTAATTCATTCTGGAGGTCCGTACTTAACCTGAAACTGTTCTTAACCTGAAGCACCACTTTAGCTAATGGGGCCTCCTGCTGCCGCCACGCCGCCGGAGCACGATTTCTGTTCTCATCCTGAAGCAAAGTTCTTAACCCGAGGTACTATTTCTGGGTTAGCGGAGTCTGTAACCTGAAGCATATGTAACCTGAAGCGGATGTAACCCGAGGTACCACTGTAAATCCTATAAAGAATTGTTGGAAAAGCTGGGTATATTTAGTCTGGAGAAGGGAAGATTAAGAGAGATATGACAGTGGTGTTTGAATAGTAGAAGATGGAACAGACTTGTTCTTTCTTGCTCCAGAGAACAAAACTGGAACCAACGAGTGGCAATTGCAGGAGAACGGATTTTGGCTAAATATTAGGTGAGGCTTCCTCAGACTGCTTCAGGAATTTCTGGGATCTCCTTTGCTATGGATATTTAAGAAGAGGATGGGTGGCCATCTGACAGAGATGCTATAGAAACATCCTGCATTGCAGATAGAGGAAGGGGGCTTGACTAAATGGTCTCTTTTCCAACTCCACGATTCTGCAAAAATAGATGTGGTGATTTTTCAAAATAAAAATTAAAATGGCAAATGGCTTTTCTGCTTATCAAATGACAAAGCCATACCCCACTTAGTTGAGGGGAGGCCACACTGAATTCTTCTGTGAGTTGTCTTCTGGATTGCCCAACCACCAATTCACAAGGGACCTTTGCTAGGCAAAAATATACCCAGCTTCCGGTTCCCAGAGCTGGGCATTTGTGTAGATCAGGGGTTGACAAGCTTACTGGACGATGGGCCGGTCTACGCTCTGTCCATTGGAGGATGGGCCGGAGCGTGTGCACACACGCTATTTCCGGCGCTCCTCTGACCTGTATGTGCGCCGGAAATAGCTTGTGCATGTGCGCATGGGTGCTTCTCCATGCCACATGCATGCACACATGCTCTTTCTAGCACACATCTTGGTTGGAGGAGTCCCTGTGCACATGCACACAGGCGCCATCAACCCAGAAGTCGGTCCCCGTGCCGGTAAGAGTAGGGGGCAGCAGGGGTTGTCCTGGGCCAGATAGACGAGCCCTGTGGGCCACTACCGGCCCATGGGCCTTAGGTTGCTGACCCCTGGGGTAGATAATCAGTGCAGTTATTTGGCAGTGCAGGTACCCTCTTTTAGGGAGTTTTTTTTTTGGAATGCTGAAAAGTGAGCATTACTTTCAAGGCAGAGTACCCACATCTTCTATTTGACTAGTACTTGTGGATATGTCCTCTCTTAGACCTCATGGGGGAATTTTAAAGGAAATACTAATGTGTTGCCTTGCTTGACTTAAAATTTAGCCATAAAAGATTTTGGTTCAGCACAGTCCCATTCATTTTTATGCACTCAACTATCGACAAATGAGCATTTAATTATTTAATTAAAAACTGTTTTGGAAGAAATTAGCACGGAATGAATGCAGTCCCCCACACCCTCCAGTATTGGGGATTCTGGATTTAAACTGCTATAAATGACTATCAATAGCCATATTCTGTATCCCTAAACACAGATATTTAAAATATTTGCTTATTTGCATTCCTTAAATATTTGAAGGCCCACATACAGTGAACACAGGGTTCTCTTAAAACATGTGTTACTAGCATACAACACAATATTGCAGTCTTTGAGACTTGAGTGATGAGAGTTTGGGATGAATGACCTGGATTGTCAGCATCTTTCACAGGTGTCTGATCACCTGTTCACCCAAAAAACCCTCCACAATGAAAGAGAATTGGGTCTTCCATCCAGAACTTGTTATTATGGTCAACATTCTTGAGATTTATTGATTTATTTTAAATGTCTATATATACAGTCGTACCTTGGAAGTCCAACGGAATCCGTTCTGGAAGTCCATTTGACTTTCAAAACTTTCAAAAACCAAAGTGCGGCTTCTGATTGGACGTTTGGCTTCCCAAAAACGTTCACACACCGGAACACTCACTTCCGGGTTTGCGGTGTTCAGGAGCCAAAACGTTCGAGAACTAAGCTGTTTGAAAACCAAGGTACGACTGTATTGCCTTTGTCCTATGACATCCCAAGGCAGGTTACAGCAATAAATAGGCTAAACAATAAAAAATAGTGAAACAAAATACAGTATCCGAAACACAGTTAAACACAGTCTGTGTCTTGTCTGAGATCTAGGCAAGACTGATACAGTTGCCCTAATGTTGAACAATGTTGGTACCAGTTGGAACTCTAGGGTGAGCACATTGCACAAATTGGGTGCTGTTCCTATAAAGGCCTTTCAACAAGTAATAGACCTCTCTCTCGCGCACATACATCCCCACAACTCCCCTTAAAGCTGGGAGATCTAACAGTAGATCTCAAATCATGGTGGACAGGTTAAAATGGATGGGTTGTCACTGCTTTGAATAACTGGGCCTCAAGTGATTTTGGGTTTCATATGTCAAGACCCAAACCCTGAATTGGGGTCAATAGTTGATGCCAGCCAATGTGGATCTTTGAAGCCTGGTGTTATTTGATCCCTAGGTGCCAGACCCAGTAAGACTTGGGCGGTACCATTTTACACTACCTGCAACTTTCAAACCACCTTCAAGGGCAGACCCATGTAGAGTGCATTGTAATAATCTAAACAATGGCACCTGTGTCCTAGCTTGACTTGCTTGTACCTTGACTTTCCCATGAGTACCTTACGGATGATGAATGCATGCAGTGTTTTTCCAGATGAGGATCTGTTCCAGAGAAAAAGAGAGCTTCTACTAAACTGTTTAATTCACTTTGCCGCCAGAGATCAGGGCATCCTAAAGAAAACTATAGAAGCACCCGCTGCATGTGGATTTTCTTTGGCTGTTGCCTGGAATAACAGGCTAGTTTTTCATAACAGATAACATTTTGAACTCAGTGTTGCCCCATACTTGGAACAGATATGTAGAATTGTCCTTTGACCTCCTTCTTGCCTAGTGTGTGTATGTGTATATATGTGTGTTTGTGTGTGTGTGTGTGTACCTTTTCTGTGGCAGTGTTGTCTTGAGCAGAATATTAGCCCCATAGCAAATATGCTCAGGAGCAGAACTTGCTGCAGTAGGATTCTCAGGTTGCAGGGGTGCAAAGCATTGGGCAACTAGCAGTATTGGGTAACCATTTTCTCATTTTAAGCAGCGCAGGTTATCAGTCTGTACTAGTGATCTGGCCAAACTGCAACAACTGCTCCTAATCTCAGCCTGCAGTTTGTGCCTATTAGCACCTTTCCACAAATTCTGACTGAACCAGATAAATACTGCTCCGATCAATCCCTGTGTGCGACCTTTCTTGTGTGTGCTGCCCTGTCAATTGGCATGGAAGCAAATTGACGGTTCTGCTCAGAACTGCATGGCTTGTATCAACCCAGTCCGACTAGTGGCCTTTGGAATTGGGAGGAAGGTAAATACGAGCTGGGAATTGAACTGAGTGAGCTTTTATAACTGCTCCTCGAAATGGGTGGAGCGTTGGGCTGCCTGCCATCGTTGTGTCAGATTTTCCCGTTCCCAGAGCACGTTTGGCTTATTTTGGAAAGCAGACGGACTTCTTTTTTGTCTCCATATCTGGCAGCCTCTCTTTCTTCCTTTCTCTGCTACTAATCCCTCCGATGAGTTGGAGCAGGATAGGAGTGCAGCTGGCACCTTTGCAGCTTGACTCTGGGGCGAGACTGCTATTACCGGCGTGGCATATGTTCTAATAAGAAAAATCCAGGATACCCCAAACAATGTGCTGAGAAGCGCTGGAGTCTGTGACCTGCATCAGTTAAGGAAATGAAGCTAATTTGCACATGCATCTGTTGCATATTTCTGTTTCTACCGCTCTCAGATCTGTGTTGGGCAGTAAAACCCCATCCTGCCCTCACCACCTCCATTCCATTCTATGTTGCTGTAAACAACATATCCGCAGATTTCTAGCATGCAGAAATTCTCTGTCCGGTACTTAATTCTGCACTTGTGAAGTATGACCACAGATTCTGCACATTACACTCTTTGCTCTGCATAGAAGCAGGCACTCACTCTCTCCATTCTTTACTTTTGTGCTTGAATGGAAGTCTCTGAATTGGGGAAAAGGCACTTTTTGTGAATGTAGACAAGCTTGACTCCTGCTCTTAGGCTTCCCTTGGTCCTGTAGTTGAGAAGTGGATGTGAGATGAATGATGCTCACCTGGTTTCTGTTATACTTTGGCAAGGGCCACTTCCTTTGTTTCATTAAAAGTGAAGGTCCATGGCAATCTGCTTTGTAAGTGTGGTTTCAGTCCTAAGTTATGCTCTGATTTAAAAAAATAAAAAATAATAATTCAGGAAAGGTTTCCCTGTCTGGACACAATAAATTTCTGAGAGTGGTGGAAGGAGAGGGGTTCTCTTGCCATTACCCCACCTGCTTTCAAAGCCATCTGCCATTAGAGATGCATGGAGGGTTCATAACACAGACAGCCTCTATGAGAATGGGATGCAATATGCCCTGGTGTCGTGATAAGAACTCTGCTAACTCCCAACCCATTAATCAACTCTTCAGCATTGTGACTGAAGAAATCATGATTACAAAGGGTGCGAGTTTTTGAAGAGAGACACTTTTTTGGTGGAGGTGTTATAAGATCATGTGTGGTGGGGGAAAAGTGGATCGGGAGATATTCCCTGCCTTCTCTTATAATACACTGGTACATCGGGTTGCATACGCTTCAGGTTACAGACTCTACTAACCCAGAAATAGTACCTCGGGTTAAGAACTTTGCTTCAGGATGAGAATAGAAATTGTGCTCTGGCGGCGCGGCAGCAGCAGGAGGCCCCATTAGCTAAAGTGGTGCTTCAGGTTAAGAGCAGTTTCAGGTTAAGTACGGACCTCCGGAACGAATTAAGAACTTAACCCAAGGTACCACTGTATTAGAGTGGCATGGAGGCAGGACAAGTGTGGAGTAGGGCGCTTGCAGGCTTTTTCAGTGTGTTTCCAATATGCCTGATTTCACTGATGCGCACACTGCCTCGGAATGTAACCCCTGCATAAATAGGGGCTTGCCTCTATATTTCTATATCTCATACAGTCCTACAGAGAAAGTGATGGAGTGTGCTTTGCCGAGAGCCCGTTGCGGCACTGGCAATATCATCCTTCTGCCTTCTCCATGCAGTTTGGCTGATACTTCTCAAACTTTAGTTGGAGGGCACCAGTGAATAAGTTTCACCCTTCAGCTTTGACATAGCCAACCAATATGTGAAGAACGATGGAAAGCCTTGCAGTACATGCAATAGGCTGTCATTTTCTGAGAGCATTTGACTTCTTGATTGTATTGGCTTTCATTCAGATCCGTGCTATATTTCACTGCATAAGAGGGGGTAGTTGCCTTCTGTTTTGCAACGGTATGTGTGACTGACAATGTTGAGTAAAGGGTAAAATAAACACTCCATTCTTCCATGCGCATACCACTTATATTAATGGCGAGGCCACTTTTTCCCTGCTTCTAGACACTTGACATGGAACTTGCTGTGCATTCTGATGTTCACACCCAGAGGTGCTTTCAGTGAGTGTGCTTTCCAATTCACTGCAGGAAGATGTCAACTCTCTGTGAGTTGCCCCACGAGGCATGGAGCTTTCTCTTCCGCTAAAGTAATTTCATAGAAGTTGCTGCTGCTAGAGGAGCCCCATGTGTGGCCCTGTCCCTCCAAGGAGGTTTTTGCAAAAGGCTGTTTGATAGAAATGTTGGAGGCAGGAGCAAATCCCCATACACACTTATTTCCTGGTAATATGCTTCTCAGTGGCTTAGGCTACTTTAAATTATATCTCTTTATTGTTGACTGCACATGAATCATAAGGATGAAAGTTTGTTATCTTTTGACAATATTCTCTAGGGGTGTGCACCAGCAACAAGATTTGACTTGTATCTATATCAGCAGCTTTGGGAAGCAGCCCGATCTGTTTTGGGGCTTCTCTGTGTCTCTCCATTTTGACTCATGCAGAACAGAATTAGATATGTTGAAAACAAAGTCGTTTCCCTCCCCCCCCCCCCATATACTATGACAGGGAATCTAAAAGTGGTTTATAACTTTTTGAAAAACTTTTCATAGGAGTGGATAAAATTTGCAAGCACAGCCTCCCCTCCAGAGTGGATGAAGCTTGCCAGATTGCAGGCAGATACATCTAGGAGCTTTTATGTAGCACAGCTTTAAAAGTAGTGTCTGTGTAGCTTTTTGTAAATTCTCTGCCAGATTTGGGTGTAACTTGCAGCCAGGGTCACCAATTCTGAGGTGACAAAGGTTGCTGAATTTCAGAATGAAATGGGCTCTTTTTGCTTTTAGGCTGCAAATGACTGGAATAACTATATATAGAATAAAAAGGCTACTGTAATCTGGTGCAATATGAAAAAGAAAACACCCTCATTTTCCACTTTATGACTCAGTGAAATAGAGCAATTTAGGTTTTGTTGTTGTTGTTGTTGTTGTTGTTGTTGTTATTGTTATTTGTGTATCTTAACATTATGACCCAGAGATTTGGGGTTAAATACTGACACAAATGAATTTGATACAAGCTGCCAGCATTCATTAAGTCTGAAGTAATTACTGTGCTGTCATCTTCCTCACATGGTAGATTACCTTGAAGTGAGAGTACTTGTTTATTTTATTTATTTTGAAAATATATATATACCATGCCCTTCAGTATGGCTCTTATTGGAGTAGCTAACAAAGAATGTAAAACAGATAAAAACAGATTTTAGAGTTGAGCTGTGCAGAAATATGCCTGTCAAACTTGGTTCAATGCAACTTACTCCCTAGGAACTTTTGCAGAGAGTTTGCAGCTGAGACCTGCTAAACTTGGAGGTTAGTGCTGCTGAAATCAGTAGGGCAAGTGAGATTCCCAACAGAGTGTTGCAGTCAGTGCTGGATTTACGTATAAGCTAAACAAGCTATAACTTAGGGCCCCACTCTCTTGGGGGACCCCAAAAAAATTAAAGGAAAAAAACCTGGATGTATATAAAATATAAGATAAGATAAAAAACAAATAAAATCGCTTTAGAGACCTATTAGGTCCATAAATTACCATATAGCATATATTTAACACAAAAAACAGAAACAATTTGTTGTTGACAAAGGACAGCTGGACATATAAAGGGCCCCATTAACTTCAGTAGCTTAGGGCCTCATCAAACCTGAATCTGGCCCTGGTTGCAGGTGGCATTCCCTGGTTGCAGGTGGCATTCCCTGTCCTCCTCCTTGGTCTTTCCTACTAGGCAACAGAGCTCATTGATGACATCTGAGACAAGGGAGTTATGCTAAATAAGTGGCACTCACTTAGCTGGTGATGGAGACAAGACTTGTTCTGCGGATAGCAGGCAGCAGTTCCCACTGAGGTCCTCTGAGGCAAGGGAGTGGGACTGAGCAGCTAGAACCCGCTCAGCCTGTGATGGAGGCTGATAATGACCCACACATGGAGTATGTGTTTGCTATTGGTATAGAAGATCTTCATTCAAAATAGTGTGCACAGTATTTTTTCCTGCCAGAGGAGTAGCCTGCCTATCTGAACGCATGGCATTTCTTCAGAACAATTAACCAGCAGTAAATTAACAACTAGATAATATATTCTCAAAATCAAAGACGCTGTGTTTTGATGACTCTAGGACCTTTTTTTCCCATTGAAAGGACTTACACCCTGGAGTAGGGTGTAAAACACAGGTGCTCATAAGAACAGAATTCTGTACCTGACAGATGTTCAGTGGCACTGTATTTTTTTGCTATGGGGGAAAAAAGTCAGTTGCGCTTTTGGTGAAAGCATTTCCCCAAAATTCTCTTTTTGCTGTTAACTGTGGAAAGTTTTTCTCTTCCCGGAGTACAGTATATCTCGAGAAGAGACACTCCTGCAAGGGTAGGGAAGCAACAAGGCTTTGGAAATAAGTCCACTATCAAATCTGATTTGTGATGTCTGGTTGACTTAGTTCATAGTACAAGGAAAGCAATGTGTTGCAAGGGCACCTCAAGCATGTCACGTGACAACCTTTTAAATGCTTGAATTGTGTGTTACAGGCAGCACAGGAGTGGACACTTGTTTTAGCAATCCCACGGGTTCTAATAAGGCTCCAGGGCCTTACATTTAACATTTGTGTTGACCTTCTGATTGCTGTAGATAAGCTGGAGTCAACGAGTGGTTCAATAGGCAGCATAGTACAATCTGTTGTGCAAGTTAATCACCAATTTAAAGGTCAATTCACTCATTTATTTTTCACTCTGTTAAGATCCTCATGTAGTGTCTTTGCCATTCCATTTTCATGCACAGAACCATTTTTGAATTTAAAAAAGCTCCCTTGTGAATGAATGACTTACAAATTGCCATATCATGAAATCTTACCGTATCTTCTGTTCAGCCCAGATGCTGAGTTTCATCTCCAAGGGCCTTCTGGAGGTTCCCTCTTTGCAAAAAATATGGTTACAGAGAACCAGGCAGAGGGGCCTTTTTGGTAGCCGTGCCTGCCGTGTGGAACACCCTCCCGTCAGATGTCAAACAGATAGACAACTATATGACTTTTAGAAGGCATCTGAAGTTTTTAATGTTTGATGTTCTGCATTTGACGTTTTAATTGGTTGGAAGCCACCCAAACTAGCTGGGGCAACCCAGTCAGATGGGTGACATATAAATATAATTCTTATCATCATCCGTGGGATTGCTTTAGATGGAATTCCTTCTTAAGTGCTTGCATAAATTAGACCTGTTTGTCACAGGTTGGTTAGGTTGTCTAATGCACTTTCTTCTGCACCATGACTTCTTGCTAGAGCTGGGAACGTGATGTGAATATATGGGTTGTATGAGAGGACCCATTAAAACTGAGGTTGCTGTCCTACACTTCCTAGGCAGCAAGCCCCGTTGAACGTAGTGGGACTTGCTCCTGAATAAACATGCACAAGGTTACTCTGTGAAAATGACGTAGCAGTGGCTCAGCATTTCAGCCCACTTGGCTTTTGTGTCCAGTCTACTTCTTATACAAGCCTGAGGGAGGACTGTGAGGTAATAGGATATTGTTGTCGGAGTCTTACAGTGTGTACTAGACACCTAATGGTCGGCAAACAAAGCCTATGAACAAAGGGAGTTTTGCAATAAGAACGGTGATGAGTGAAACAAAACACCTGTGAGGCCATCTGTTGTGTGGTTTTAAGTATTTCGTAAAACACTTCATGCATTCCTGGCTGTCTTCTTGCTCCTGGGTACTTTGGTGATACTCTCTCAAGGAGGGCAGGTACAGCTTCTGTAAGGTTTACTGTTTGCTAACAGTCATAAATGGGATGAAATGTATGCCTTGGTAATGAATGTCTGAGAAAGGCATGTAATACGGTTGGTAGTTATCTTGCGGTGGTAGAGTTAAGATAAGCAGACCATATAATGGCTATAATTTGATGGTTGCCGAAACTCTCTGCATGGTAGTGATAAGTGCGTAGAGTTAGTCCATTGTATCCTCACACCTTGAGGGCTGGGGTATTGTCATGTCTCCTGCACTTCCACGTGCCTCATCCAAAATGAGAATGTCTCCTCTGAACATTACAGAAGTTTAGAAGTGATCAGATTGTTTCACGATTAGAGTCACCACATTGTTAAGTTTTCAAGGGGACTTTGTGCTGTAAATAGCTGTGCAATTCCATCCTAACTTTGCTCTTGATACAAGATTTGCATGATGGGAGGCAGCTGCCTTGGGACATCTTTCTGTATAGAGTAAACCATCAGCAGCAGCAGCATTTATTATTTATACCCCACCCATCCAGCTGGTTTTCCCCAGCCACTCTGGGTGGCTTCCAACAAAATATTAAAAACACAATAAAACATAAGACGTTAAAAACTTCCCTAAACAGGGTTTTCTTCAGATGTCTTCTAAAAGTCAGATGGCTGTTTATTTCTTTGACATCTGCTGGGAGGGCGTTCCACTAGGCGGGCGCCACTACCAAGAAAGCCCTCTGCCTGGTTCCCTGTAACTTCGCTTCTCGCAGTGAAGTAACCGCCAGAAGGCCCTCAGAGCTGGACCTCAGAGTCCGGGCTGAACGATGGGAACACAGTGTCTACCAGCTGTTGTGGACTCAACTGGGGCTGATGGAGGTTGTCCAAAACAGCTGGAGGGCACAGGTAGGGAAATAAGATGTTAGACTATTCTTGCCTGACAAATTTTGACCTAGAAAAAACTGGAAGAACCCCTTGCATTGGAAATAAGAAAGTGCCCAAGAGTTTGGCGGTTGAGCTGACTGGCCTAGCTGGTTAATGATTGGCATTCTTTGACTTTCTATTTCAGTTGGAACCTGAAGAGTTCAGCAACCATTTCCTCATCCTCATAACTTTGTTTTCCTATTATCCCCTGTGCAACATTGGGAGATTGTCACAACCAACAGCAGTACATGAGAGCATGGGTGGAGGGGCTGTGGTACCACCACTGTGAAACCAGAGCTTTCTCAACCTCACCCCATCTCAGAGAGCGTAGCTCCCCTACTGCTGGAAGTGTGTAACTGCTACTCTGGTTCCCTTTGTGCGCTTCAGCTAGTCACAACTTAAGATCAACAACTCCTTGACCTGCAGTTATGCTAGAGCATTGGTGTGAATGCATACTACTTTATATTTAAATAACCTTCACATCTGAGGCTGAAAAGAATGCCCCCCCTACTTAATATTTGTCTTTCCCTTACAATACAAAGTTTGGCACTGTCACTTCAACCATCTAGGCTGTTTAAATAATTTCTCAAATAATTTATTTAATCATGTGAGCTTATCTGATGTGGCACCTTGGTTACTTCTGGTGTTTGCTTATAAATTGTTTTGGGAGGGGACCAGATGACTAGTTGTGTTGTGTGGATATTGATCACTGTGTGCAATCATTGGTTATGAGCACTGGGCAAATCTCAGCAATTTCCAGGTTGCTCCTAGCTGCTATCCCTCTCCACCAACCCTCAAATTATATAAACTTGTTTTCTCATTCCTTTGGGGGTTTTTTTTGAGCCATAAGATATAACCTGAACTCCTTGTCAACCGGTGTGTTTTGAGAAGGTATAAAGTTGTATGTTCGCTGTGACACATATGGAAGTCACATTTCTCGCAGCTGTACAAGTGATGGGAACATGACCAGTGCTTTGGTCTTCTGGGCTAACTGGGGTTGGGGAAATAGGTGGGATCTCAGACCACAAGCCTAAAAGTATAAGCTTCTATATCTGAAACTAGCAAAACTGTTTTTATCAGATGTTTAAATGGTCATGTGCTAGCAACTTGTTGTGATGGGCTTAAGGGTACGTGAGCCTTGAAAAAGAAGTTGTGAACTTGAGACGAAGGTGCATGCATGACCTATTGAATTACAGGCAAGGTTTCGTTCTTGGAATCCACTCGGAATCAGGCCCAGGAATGAAAATTGTGGTAAAATGTTACTTGTGGGGGGAGGCAGCAAACAAAGGACTGCAAACAGAGGGAGGAAGGAGCAGGTTCTGCAAGCTCTTGAATGTGGTTCACGGTAAAGCTGAAGAATACGCCTGCGTGTTAAATGTTTGGTCTGTGGCAGAGCAAGTTGGAAGGGAAAATGGTAACAGAAAGCAAAGGCTGATCTGGGAGTACCAGTGTGTATGACGCGTGCCAAATAGATGAGGTCACAGAAGTGTAAAGGATTGTGAAGGAAGTGAAGATTCATCAGTAAGGAATGACGACTATACGCTTCCTACTGGTTTCAGGGGCAGTATGGCCATGAGGACCAGTTAGGTAAAGGTAAAGGGACTCCTGACCATTAGGTCGAGTCGTGACCGACTCTGGGGTTGTGGCACTCATCTCACTTTATTGGCCGAGGGAGCCAGCATACAGCTTCCACGTCATGTGGCCAGCATGACTAAGCCGCTTCTGGTGAAGCCAGAGTAGTGCACGGAAACACCGTTTACCTTCCCGCTGGAGTGGTACTTATTTATCTACTTGCACTTTGACGTGCTTTCAAACTGCTAGGTTGGCAGGAGCAGGGACAGAGCAACAGGAGCTCATCTCATCATGGGGATTCGAACCACTGACCTTCTGATCAGCAAGTCCTAGGTTCTGTGGTTTAACCCACAGCGCCACCCATGTACCTCTGAGGACCAGTTACTGAGCAACAACTCTTGGCTTCCTGTCCTGCTTGTTGGCCACCATGGGAAAAAGGATACTGGGATACAGGCCTTTGATCTGGTCCCCAGGATTCCTCTTATTCTCATTTGAGCATCTCACATTTGTGCTGAAGTTGGTGTAGGCAAAAGATATAGCTGGGGTCCACTTTATAGTTTCTGCAGTTCTCTGGACTTAGGCAGATGAAACATAGAAGCCCTGGAAGAGAGTCTGAGAGATGGCTCAGCTGGTTAGATTGTGGTGCTGATAACACCAAGGTTGCAGGTTTGATCCCGGTATGGGGCAGCTGAATATTCCTGCATTGCAGGTGGTTGGACTAGATGGCCCTTGTGGTCCCTTCCAACTCTACAATTCATTCTGTGATTCTCTCAGGATTTGGATGAGAAAGGTGACAGCAGCAGTCTCTCCTGACATTTCCTCTTGTTTCTGCTGCTGCTTCCCTTCTCCAGGCACAAAGAGATCCAGTCATGCTTGGAGTCTTCCTTGTCAAAGGGCTAGGGCCGTTTGGCGTTTAAGAGAAGTGGAGGTGAACGATGTGAAATTAGTTGTTTGCACTATAGTGAGATTCCTCTGCCAAGAGAAACAATCCAATAGAAGATGTTCAATGTCCTAAACCAGTGATTTTCAATCTGTGGGTCCCCAGATGTTGTTAGACTACAACTCCCATCATCCCTGAGCTCTGGCCTTGCTAGCTAGGGGTGATGGGAGTTCAACAACATCTGGGGACCCACAGGTTGAGAAAGGCTGTCCTAAACCAAATAGATTATTGGACCTTGGAATTTCTATTTATTTAATCACTGTACAGTTGTACCTTGGTTTTCAAACAGCTTAGTTCTCGAATGTTTTGGCTTCCGAAGGCAGCAAACCCAGAAGTGACTGTTCAGGTTTTTGGAATACGAACATCCGAAGGGGATTCCGTGACTTCTGATTGGCTGCAGGAGCTTCTTGCAGCCAATCAGAAGCCACGATTTGGTTTCCAAATGCTTTGGAAGTTGAACCGACTTCCGGAACGGATTCCATTTGACCTCCAAGGTATGACTTTACTTTTAAGGGTTTTTTAAAAAAACATATATACACTGTTTAATTGTTGAAATCTCTAAGCTTTAGAACAAAAATAATATACATTAAACAAAAAGTAGAACAAAAATATACATTAGAAACAAAAAAGATACATTAAAATTATCGGTAAAAGTCAGAAGTTAAAAACAAGTTGGCCTAAACAAAAATCCAAGTATAAATAAAATCACTAGTTAAAAATATACAACACTGCCTCTCTCAATTAGATGAATAGGTAGAGCCACAAATGGTCTGACATAAAATCTGAATGCCTGCCAAGCAAAACGTAATGCAATAAGAAGGGAGTTAATCTTTATCAAAAAGTGTGAGTGAGTGAAAATTACGTGAATTTACTAAAATCCAGTTTCATTTTTCTGGATTTGACTTTTATTCAGACCCCATGGAAAAAAGGGGGGCAGATAGTTTGCCTGTTGTGGGGAGGAAGAACAGAAGGGAGCAAAGGGGTTTTTGCCTGTGACCTGCTCTCAAAACTCCATGTGGGCCAGTGGGCCTAGAAAGATTGAGGACCTCTGACTGAAGGTATGATGTTCTTTAAGACAGTGTAACACTCAGTGCAGAGATGAGAGAGCTTTATCTTCAAGTGCATCTTTCAGATAACCAGCACCAAAAATTTAGTGTGGTTTAATTACTTACTCTGCCTTTGAACTATATTGAGATGTAATTAAACTACTAATGTCTTGCCCGGTGTTAGTTAACAAACGAATGTTCTTTCTCTTCCCTTATTCCCACAATAAAGCTCCAGCAAGCCTTATCTGTAAAGGAGACTGCCTTGGAGTAATTTGCCAGTTAGTTAACATCTGATCTGAAGGTGAGATTATTCAGATCCATTAGGAACAGCTGAAATTCATGATGGGGGGGGGGGCTATTATCCAGCCAGTTGTAAGAAATTTCTCTTTTATGAAGCAATGGTGACACAAAGACTGCAGTGTGTACGCTCTCCCTAACTGAATACTTTCACACTGCAATTTAGGAGGCGTGCAGTTCAGGAAATTGCTGGCTTAGGCTGAAGCACAGTTTTACTGCAAGGAAAATTTTATTTGTCACTCAAGTAATTGGCAGTTTTTAGTACCTTATTAGTAATTACCTTATGAACACTAACGTCTAAACTAAAGCCTCTTAAACTTGTTATCTAACTTTGTCTTGCTCACTCATAAATCTGCCGCATGGCTCATCCATTGGGTTTTTTTTTTAAAAAAAAGATTTAAATAAGACCTTGCAGCTAAGAGTTAAATTTAAAGAGCCTAGACTCGACAGGCCAAGGGCTGAAACTTGATGCTGAGTGAGAACAATGTCTGAGGTGTAACAAAATATTACTTCTTTTTAACACATCTGGTGTGAGGGCTAGTTAATCCACAACTTCTGGCTTCTCTTTTTAGCCAATTTCTTGGTTTTAATGAGTGGTGATTAATCTCAGCCTCTAACTTCCCTTAAGTGCTTATATGGGTACCTCAGTTGCCAGACATCCTGTTTTAAATAGAAACAACTTATTTTGAAGGAACATTCCCATTGATGTGCTCAGAGTACCCTCAAATGGTATAATTTTAGCAGAATTGAGGTGGGCAAGCCAGCTTCTCCCTCTGCTTAGATTTAAAACATGATAAACCACATTACGTTTCTGCCCTTTCATATTTTCTAATCTCCCCCATATAGTAGCCTGACGGGCCTGGCATCAGCACTTGGCAGCTTCCAGCAACTTCTAGTAACCCAGTGCCCAGCAACTGGGTCGCCAGCAACAATGCCTGCTTTGGGTTTCTTGCTATAGGCAGCTAGGGCTCTGAACCACCATTTTGAATTTACCAGAGGGCTCCCGCATTGCTCCAGAGTACTGAAGGCAATTTAAAAGAGGCAGCTCGTGGCATCTTGCCTCAGAAGCCCAACTATCTTATCTATGAAGGATAGGAGCGAGGAATCTCTGCAGCCTTCCAAATGTTTGTTGGACTCCATCTCGCATCATGCCTGGGCATTGGTGATGCTGACTGAGGCTGATGGGAGTTGGGAGTCCCAACAATACTCAAAGGGCCACGAACTCCTTGTGCCTGATATAGGAGAGGGCCCAGCTGAAAGCTCTTTGCCTGGTCGTCCCTCAAGCCTGGAGGTGTCTTCTGGCAGGCACCTCAACAAGGATTGCCAATTTATTGATCTCAAGCATTTTTACCCTCATTTTTTAGCTGAAAAGGCTCCCAGAGTAGCTTCCAAGATCAATAGTAAGATCATCCCTGCTGCTTTCAGGCTTGACATCCAAAGGAATGAATGTATGTATGTATGTATGTATGTATGGGTTGGTAGCAAACTCGGGTACCAGTTTTTGAAGACACAGTTCTTATGAGGACCAGTTGGAATGGAAGTAGGATGGAACTGGCTGTTGTTGAGGGTAGGCCAGAGGCAATGGAATAGCTGTGTTTCCATTTCCCCCCATCTGTTCTGTAGCTGCTGTTATGTGACCTTCTCCTATTTGGGCAAGAATTTTCAGAAGGTTGTCGTTGGATCCTGAATGCAGGAAAACATCCTGAAATTATGTGGAAGGATGAAACGATGCAGTCTTTATGAAAACTTTAAAGCACCTTCTATTCCTCTAAGCATGGCACATGGTATCTCTTTTGCTGGTGGCACCCTATCCTACACACAAACATGAGATCAAATTGTTATAATTTTGTTCAGAGCGGTCGACTGGTGGCCCTTTTCTTGGGTTGATAGCTGAGGAGAAGAGAGCTTTGCTTGTGGTTATTTTAAATTGTGCTCTTGACAGAATAAGAGCAGCATGTTTGACACTGTGCCTGACCTAGTGCCTGATACCTCCTGGGTCAGCTCTACAATTATTGTGCTGAACTGACTCTCCCAAAGGAAGCAAATAAAGAAATCGTCATTATGAATAATTTGTTTCCTCAAAAGAACTAAATTTTAATTTCAGATACGATGCCAATGAACACTGTAGCAGAACAGCAAAGTTGCAATGATCACATACCCTGTTATTAGATGTGTACATGGAAGGCCTTATTCTTGTTGTGTTCAGGTTTTGGTTGTTTTTCTTCTTTGGCTCCCAAGTTCACAGTGTTCCCCTTCTTTGGCTCCTGAATTCTGCTTCTTAACTTGTTCTCCTATCTCACATTATAATCACCTCTTCCTTTTTTTGTTCTTTTCCTGGTGGTATTAATTATAAATTTCTTAATTCCAAAGACATTCATGTTTTGTTTGTCCTCCTCTCCTTGATTTCCTCCCCATGTTTTGTTCTTTGCACATTGCTCAATCTCATCCATCTGACTAGCTGCTCTGTTCTGTCATGTCTTTATTATTTTTCTCTGGCTTTTCCATGTGTTCAGAGCTTTCTGCATCTTAATAGTTGCCTTCCCTCTTCTTCTCTTTTTGTGTGCTATGCCTCTTTTGCTCATGGTTCCTTGTATGCGATTTTTTTGGGGGGAGGGGGTTGGAAATGTTGAGACTTCCCCTCCATTCATTTTCCCCTGCATCCCCCTGCCCCAATGCACACCAGAGACTCCACCAACCCTTCATAATTTTTATGTTGTTTTGCTTTTATGTGTGGCTCTGACATTGCAGTTTTCTCCATGTCTGGTCAGAAATAAGCTCCGTGGAGTTCAGTGGGACTTACGGCCAGGTGCATGAATATAGGATTGCTACTTTCATTCTGGCAAAACTTTTTATTTTTCCTTAAGTTCTTGGGAAGTACAATCATTTCATTACTTGTCTGGAAACTGCCTTAAATTTGACATGCAAATTTTAATTTAGGACAAGTAACAAGATTACAGACATCTTGCCTGAAGACCTGAAACCATTCCAGTCTCTAGAAACTTTGGACTTGAGCAACAATAATATTTCTGTGCTTAAGGCGGAGTCATTTCCTTCTCTGATGCTCAAGTACATGTAAGTTTAACTTTATTTAAGACAAGGCTTTCATTACATCTTGAGTTCTAAAATCTTATATTAATTTACTGTCTGATAAGCATAGTTAAAG